>NC_062564.1:179952422-180577422 GCF_022837055.1 Prionailurus viverrinus
ATTTTTTTTCTGATTTATCAGTTTACTAATCATCTTTTCAGCTATGACTAATTTGTTATTAAGCCTATTTATTAAATTCTTAATATGCTAAGGTATTTGTTTTACAATAGTCATCATTTGATTCTTTATGTATACCTTTATTTATCTTGTGCTCTATTCCTTATACATATTAAATATGCATGAAATCTCTAGTCACTTGTGCATTTGTCTTTATTTTCTGCTTTTGTCTCTTGGTGACCAATCATGGGTTTATTTTCCCCTGCAAGATTTGGTAAATTTTTAATAGACGCCACTTTATGTATGAAAATATTATGGAAAATTTGAGATCTAGATGGCATTGTCCTTCCAAAGAGGAGTTCCTGTTGCTCTGGACAAATAACTAAATACAGTGTATGTAAAATACTTATGTATTTTATATTTATATAATATATGATACATTTATATATTGAATATATACAACATTTATATCCACAGTGTAAATTATATTATTCATTCTTCCATATTAGACCATCTAGGCTTATATATTTTTTTTAAATTTATGTATTTATTTTGAGAGAGACAGAGACAGCATGAGTACGGGAGGGGCAGAGAGAGAGAGAGAGAGAGAGAGACAGAGAGAGAGACAGAGAGAGAGTCAGAGAATCCCAAGCAGGCTCTGTGCTGTCAGTACAGAGCCCAACTTGGGGCTGAAACCCATGAATCCATGAGATCATGACTGGAGACTAAACCAAGAGTCAGACGCTTAACCAACTAACTCACCCAGGTGACCCTAGACATATAAATTTTTTTATTTCACGTTATTATAAACTTACATGTTACAAAATTAGCACAAGGAGTTTTTGCGTACCCTTTTACCCACCTTTCCCCAATGATAGCATCTTACAAAACCAATATCTGAACACTTTTGTTATCAAAACCAAAAAATCACTATTATTGCAGTGGTAATAACTAGACTGCTATTCAGACCATACATACACATAACTCCTTCTTTTTAATGGGTGCATTTCACATTATTTTATGAGTCTACCATAGTTTAATTAACTATGTTAATTGTTATGATAGACAGTCATGTTACTTCCTGTTGTTTTGCTATTACAGTGTTAAGTTAAATTTATCTATATAGTACACACCTTTGTTAATTTATGTGAGATTATCTGTGAAATTCATTTATAGACAGGCATTGCTTACTGGGGCACCTGGGTGGATCAGTCATTTGAATGTCCAGCTCTTGATTTCAGCTCAGGTCATTATCACAACGTTGTAGGCCTGAGCCTCACATCAGGCTCCTTGCTGAGCATGAAGCCTGCTTAAGATTCTCTCTCTCCCTCTCTCTCTCTGCTCCCCTACCCCACTCATGCTCTCAAATAAAAAAAGAAAAGAAAAGAAAGGGATTGCTTAATATGCATGTTTATTTTGATAAATATGTCCAAATATTTTATTAAAATGCTATAGATTTACAACTCCAACTGTCAGATTCTCTGCAAAATATCGTAGTATCAAATCGCACCAATTTAAGTAAAAATAGCAATTTGCTATTGTGTTACTTGTATTTTCTTGAGTAATTAATGTCAAATATTGTTTCATATATATAGTGAGTATTAGTGTATTATATTTTATGAACCGTCTGCTTATATGCTTTTCCTTCTTTTTCTATTGACTTATTAATCTTAAAGCATTTTGTGAATTCATGAAATTAACAATCTGCCATATGAACTGAAAATATATTACTAGTTTATATTTCGCTTTTTGCAATATCTTATCTACTTTCTATGAAGATTGTATTTTATGTAGTCAGATTTATTAATCTTGCTGTTGAATTCTAAATTCAAGTCTTTTTCCTGTCCAGTAGAGTTGTAAATTCATCTCCTTTTATGCCCCGCACTTATTTTAGTAAATTTATTCCTGGATATTTTCTATTTTTCTAGAAAAATGGTAATTTTATCCTTTTCAGTTTTTACACAGCTTTAAAAATTTTGGAAGTCGATTGATATTACATTAGAAGTCAATTGATATTTTTACTCAAATACTTACTGAATTTTCATATTTTATAATGTTTCTCATTGATTCTTTTTATATTTTTTAGATATTCAATCTTATCATGTGAAAGTAATAATTTTGCCTTTTCCTGTATAATATTTGTATCATATTTACTTTTCATATCAATATATCTTGACTAGTACTTTCAGTAAAAGGTTAAATAATAAAGATCAGCATAGATATCCTTATACTGTCCTAGACTTTGAAGGAAAAAGCTTAGTAGTTCTCCATTTAGAATGCAGCTGACTTTTGAATATTTATATATCTATATCCATATAATATATCTATGTATATCCATGTACTAAATAAGAACCCATCTGTTCTTGTTTCATTAAATGAAAGTCAGCATTGATTTGTAATTAAACATCAGAAAACTTTTTATCATTTATGGAGTTCATTGATTTTTTTTCTTTTTTGATTTACTGATAAGGTGAATTATATACAGAATTCCCAGTAAAAATCCTTTGAATTATGAGACTTTATACATATAATCATTGAATTCAAATCGCCATACTTTTATTAAGGCTTTTGTGTTGTATTTATTAGTAAACTGAGTATATAGCATCAGGTTTTTGTGTTTTGATTGTGCTACTTTTTTCCAAATTTGGTATTTATATAAAAGCTTGAATTCAAAGACTTACCAAAACTCTTTTGATGTTTTTGTCCTCTGGAATATTTTCTTTTTCTTTTCTTTTCTTTCCCTTTCTTTCCTTTTCTTTCTTTCTTTTTTTTTCTTTTTTTAATGTTTATTTATTTTTGAGACAGTAATAGAGGCAGAGAAAAAGGGGGGCAGAGGATCCGAAGTGGGCTCCATGTTGACACCAGAGAGCCCAATGTTTGGCTCAAGCTCGTAAACCATGAGATTATCACCTGAGCCAAAGTGAGATGCTTACCTGGCTGAGCCACCCAGATGCACCTGGGATATTCTCAATAGGATTTGAACTATTTCTTCCTTGGAATTTGGGAAAATGCACCTAGAAAACCAGCAAGTTTTTCTGGTAATTTTCTGGTAGGTTGTTATATGTTTTTTCTCACAATCTGCCTAAGTTTTCTATCTGTTCTTTGTTTATTTGCTTTTATTGCATGGACAAATCCATGTTTCAAATGAGAGTCAGTAGAGGCAATTTCATTTTTCATGTATACCTTAAACTCTGGCATATCTCATGTATTTTGAAGGAGAAAATATTACATATTCTTTTATAAGATAAATAATTATTTTATAAGAGAAATTCTTTATAGAAGAATATAACATATTCTTTTATAAAATCTGTGATGTCCTTTGAATGTCTAATACACTTGGAAGACTTAATATGTTCAAAATGAAATTCTTGATATTTCTCAAACTAATTTACCTCAGCTAGCAAATAGTAATTCTAAATACCCAGGTTCTTAAGGTAGTAAAAATCCTTTGTTGTCACCTTTGACTGGTTCTTTCCTTCCATCAGCTAATCCTACTGACTCAACCTTAAAAATATATCAAGAAACCAGCCCCCGAAAACTTTCTTTATATTTACACTATCTAAGGGTAACATCATGCTTCTTCCAGAGAGCAGAATTCAACTTCTGACTGGTATCCTCCCTTTGGTCTTGGGGTCTCTGTTCTATGCCCAATGCCATCTTTTAAAATGTGTGATCATGTCCCAACATTGCTCCAAACCCTGATGTGGCTATTCTTTTCCCCCCGCCCTTCTTTTTCATTTGCTCTTTTACTCTTCTTCCTTTCCTTCTAGAAAATGGAAATTAAAAAATCTTATGTATCACAAGTTTTAGCAGTTTCATTTCCCACCAAATTATAGGAGGGGATACTGTGGGGGTCCTGACCACGGTGGTAGAGGCTAACTGGGAATCCTCTACACAAGGACAAACAGACTAACTGATGGGGAATATACTCTGAGGAGGGTATGGAGGCACAGGCTGGGGGGTAGGTTTGGAGAAAAAGAATTGGGGTGGAGAGTGAGCAAGGCAGAGTATTGGAACTCTGAGTGAGAAGGGTGTGCAAAGTGGGGTGGGGTAAGGAGGTCTGGTGCAAGCAGAGGTCGGGCTTATGTGTCAGAGCCTGAGTTAAGTAAAAAGGTGCTCTGTTTAGGGGAAGAGGGGTTATGACAAAAACAGTCACCCAACCACATTTAAGGCATCCGCTAAAGTCACATCTGCAAGCATTTCAATAATTAAAGCAAGTCTCACGGCCAAAGTGCAAGTCCTTTGGAGGTTTCGATATATACTCTGTCTATATATACTCTGTCCACTTTATTGGAAATCCCCTAGCAAAAAATATATTTAATTCTATTATAGATTCAAGTTGAATAATTTGGAATACTAATGCATTCTTCCTCATCCACCCCTGCCATAAATTTTTCTCCATTAATAGTTTGTGATTTTTGTCAAGAACACATTATTTATCTTTGCAGAGGTATATGCGTTGTGTAAAATTTAAAAAAGTAGGGGTGGAATCTAAATATCCCCCATTGTACATGGACTCTGTATGTTGTAATATATAGTTCACAATCTGGGGTTTGGGTTTGTTTTATACCTACTTTTATGAGAAATAAATTTGGCCCTGTTATTCAATGTTTTTGTTTCTTTTGTAGGTTTTTGGAAAACATAATAAAAATCTCTTCACTATGTCACAGTTTACCTGAATTTTTATTTTTATTTAAAAAAAGTTCAAATGTTTATTTATTTATATTGAAAGAGAGAGAGAGGGAGAAAGAGAGAGAGAGACAGAGAGACAGAGACAGAGACAGAGACAGAGACAGAGAGAGAGCAGGGGAAGGGCAAAGAGAGAGGGAGAGGGAGAATCCCAACGAGGCTCCACGATGTCAGCATGGAGCCCAACATGCGGGACTTGATCTCGTAACTGTGATATCACAACTTGAGCCGAAATCGAGTCTGACACTTAAACGACTGAGACACCCAGGCGCCCCTGCCTAAATTTTTATTTTGAAACATCGCTTTATTACTAGTAAACAAAAGAGGAAAAAATACATCAAATCCTTATTTATGTTTCCAGATCAAAATAGTTCAGTCTTTCAGACCATGTTACAACAAACCACTAACCTCTTTTACACCATGTGTCAACAAAGTTGATTTATGTATCTCTTTGATATTGGGGGGGGGGGGGGATTTTTGTTCTAATTAGCTCCAGAATCTATTGCATCTTCTTACTTCCTCTGGACTTCCTCTACTTAACATAGTTCTTTTAATTAGTCTATTTGTATTACTATTTTAAACTGAGGTTTGAGTGACATGCTCACTGACAGAAAAAAGAAAGTAACAATGTCGTGGCAATTGTCTACGGAATTAATAATACTTTTCAGTGACTCTGTGGCTATATCCATAAAGTCTCAAACAAGACCAGACTAACAATTGAGTTGGGCTATTGAGCATTTTACCAACTTCTTTAAAAATATTTTTTAATATGAAATTTATGGTCAAATTGGTTTCCATACAACACCCAGTGCTCATCCCAACAGGTGCCCTCCTCAATACCCATCACCCACTAAAACATATTGTTTCCTGGGGCGCCTGGGTGGCTCAGTCGGTTAAGCGTCCGACTTTGGCTCAGGTCATGATCTTGCGGTCTGTGAGTTCAAGCCCCGCGTCGGGCTCTGTGCTGGCAGCTCAGAGCCTGGAACCTGCTTCGGATTCTGTGTCTTCCTCTCTCTCTGACCCTCTCCCGTTCATGCTCTGTCTCTCTCTGTCTCAAAAATAAATAAGCATTTAAAAAAAAAAACCATATTGTTTCCTGTTTATTTATTTTTGAGAGAGAGGGAGAGTGCAAACTTGGGGGACAGGGGAAAGTGCAGAGAGAGGGAGACAGAGGACCAAAAGCAGGCTGTACCCTAACAGCAGAGAGCCCAGTGTGGGGCTTGAACTCACAAACCATGAGATCATGGCCTGAGCTGAAGTCAGACACTTAACTGACTGAGCCACACGGGTACCCCAGCATTTTATCAACTTTTTTAGGGGTTCTCAATTGGGTAGGGACCGGTGTAGTGAAAGACTTCACCCATTGCACAACAAAAGGGATAGAAGTTTATTGAATACACTGCAAGGAGGCTTCAGGCAGGACAGCAAAGGAGAAACTGTCTGCCACAAGGCCACAAGCGATTGTGAGAGGCCACAGTTATAGGGTGGAGTGAGGGAGTATGGAGATGTATGGTATTTTCTCTTTTTTGGTAGTTGTACCTCCTTGCAAGTAGCCCATTTATTACTTAGGGCCCATGGCTTTTGAGGAGGGTCACTTAATTAGCTTGTTTGCATGGAGCTGGGTGGTCCCTGTTGGCCTATCTGCCTTGTTCAAGTTTCCATTGCTGGAGCCTATCGCCTAAAAGCGGCCTCTGCATATAAGCATTAAGAAGTATCTATTTACTAATACTTTCTACACAGAACACTAATTCATGGAAATGGTAGTGCCACATGGATACAGACAACTCTAAGTATGTTGTTATAGTGATAGGACAGATCTGAAGGAATTGTATTAAACAAACTCTTGTACCAAAATATTTAGTGGACATAGCGGCATATTAGCAAAATTGTTCCCAAGTAGCTGTGGGCCACAGACATTTTAATAGTTCTTGAAAAAAATGAAAGGAAAAATGAAAATTTAAACATTTTATTATTTTAGGAAAAGCACACAGTCTAGAATGTGTCCCGAGTTAATACATAGGTTAAAAATTAATTAAAATTCATCATAATGCTGTAATAAAAACTCGTGTTATTTACCTGGAAAAGAGATTATTTATGGAATGTGTTAGATTCTCCAATGAAACAGAACCAAAAAGATTATCTCTAATTTACATATCAATTTACCTAAATTTTAGCAAATCTTTTAACTTAAATTTTATTTTACTTAATTTTTAACTAAAATTTTTAAATGCATTACATATTTTAGATTAATGAAGCATTTTATAATTTTACAAAACTATTTCCCAAACAATCCTAAAAGATAGGTCTTCTCTGTAGTTTTTTTTTTTTTAATCTTTATTTATTTTTGAGAGAGAGACATAGTGTGAGCAGGGGAGGAGCAGAGAGATGAGGGAGACACAGAATCTGAAGCAGGCTCCAGGCCCTGAGCTGTCAGCACAGAGCCCGACGTGGGGCTCAAACTCAAGAACCGTGAGATCATGACCTGAGCCGAAATAGGATGCTCAATCGACTGAGCCACCCAGGCGCCCCATTCTCTATAGTTTTAATTGGAGAAACGTAGACTGAAAGCAAAGTACCCAAGGTCAAAAAGCAAAGATGGAGTATACAGACTCATACTAAGATCTTAGGACTCCCAGACACTCCCTTTCCAATTCACTTTGAGTGAGACAAAGTTTCATATTGCTTCTCCAGCATTTACCAGAAGAATTACCTTGAATGAGATCCAACATCTCTGACCTCAGCATCATCATATCATACTAAGGAGAATTAAATGTTTAGACTTTTGGTCTATAATAAACCATTACATGTTAAGTAATTCTATCATCATTGTTAATATCATTTAATAACAAGAAACAACTCCAGTGAAATGATATATGTTGAACAAATGACATTTTGGAAGAAATTTTAAAAAGTCCTCATTTTCTCATTTCCAGTGTCTGCTACCCCCCCCCCCTTACACATGCACTGATTTAAAGCTACCAAAGTAGGGGTTCCTGGGTGGCTCCATCAGTTGAGTGTCAGACTCTTGATTTTGGCTCAGGTCATGGTTCCAGGGTTGTGGGATTGAGCCTCTTGTTGGGCTCTGCACTGAGTGTGCACTCTGCTTGGGGTTCTCTCTCTCCCTCTCTCTCTGCCCCTCCCCTGCTCCTGCTCACATATTTAATCTAAGCCTGTTTTTCCAAATGATTTCATGCAAAATATTTAAACTCTTCATAATTCACTCCAGTTAACCTTACGATTTACAACTCTTGGACTCATTTACTCTGTACCCTCAGATAAAACTTGTCTGAAACTTCTAAATATGGCTGTAATGTGTCATAGGTAATAGTGATAGTAAAGTTTCTATAGTAATAAAAATTTTAAGCCTTGTTTTTTACAACTGTTCAAAAATTTACAACTGCTCACATTATATTTGAACTCTATTTGTATGGCTACTTTTGAAGACTTCCCAGATGTAAACTATGGCTATTTTGGTAGCTTTATCAATTTATTGGTAGGATGCCACCCTCAGAAAGCAGAAGTGCTCTAATAGCTTCCTTCAAATTTTCCCACTACATCCTATTTTCACTTTAGGCTGAATGTATTTGTCAACAGTAAATTATTTGCTTAAAACTTTTAGCATTCCGTTTTCATTCCACTTAATTTGAAATTCTGTTTTATTGTAATTTGTCTTATTGAGAGCGAAGATATATCCACTTATTCTTGTTGTAATTAATAATAGTTGAAGTATTAAGTGTTCCTATATAAAAAAAATAAATCTTACTAATATTCTTAATTTTTCCTACTTTATTTTTTGGTTTTTGATTTCAATCAACTTAGTTTCTTTGGGCAAAACAAAACCATAATATTGATCTCTAAAATTAAATAATTGTTGAATGTAATTTTCAAATAAAGCCATGCATTCAAGGAAACTATTACTAGTACAATATCAAAACTAAAAATAAAAATGTGGACTCATTCTGATTTTAGATGATTTTACAAAATGTGAATATTTTTGATATTATCAAAATTTTACCCATCCTCAGAAATAATGTATCACATGATCAAGGAACTGTTCCTCAGCATTCACATTAACAGGATCTCCTTAGAAAAATAAATCTCAGCTCCATAAGGCCTTGCTTGTCTGCCGGACCTGCCGTGACAAAATACAGATTTAATAGGCTGGAGGGCTTAAACAAAAAATACATATTTGCTACCAGTCCTGGAGGCTAGAAGTACAAGATCAAAATGCTGAAAGGATTAGTTTCTCCTGAGGCCTCTTTTTGACCTGCAGATTGGCCACCTTCTTGCTGTATCCTCACGTAGCCTTTCCCTGTGCATGTACACCCCTGGTGCCTTTTTCTCATCCTATAATGGCATCAGTCATGAATTAGGGCCCCTTACAAATTCATCAAACCTTAACTACCTCCTTAAAGTCCCTATCTCCAAATACAGTCTCATTGGGGTTAGGCTTGAACCAATGAATCTTGAGGAACACAACTGAGTCCATGACAGGGACCCTCATCTATGCTTACAGATTTTAGTTATCTGAAGTTCCTTTCTTTCTTCTCTTAGGTGTAGGCATGATATCTTTCTGCTATCTAGTTAATATCTTTATACCTCATCAAAAGTGTTTATTAAATTACCTTTGAATAACTAGTGTGGATTCAAACTCTTGACTGAACTTGACATATACACCACCCTACTAAAATCAGTCTTCACCATGTGACTTGCCTTGGCCAGTATGATGGTGGTTCACCTAACAAAGGTGTAATTGTGTTTATCCCTTGAGCCTTCAACAATGACTATAAGAATCTATAGCTTACCTTATGTAGCTGCTGTCTCTTAAGATTGTTTTTTAAAATAAAGACTGTAGAGCCCTAGTCAGTGTGACTGAAAGCAGAGCTGGCCAGATGTGCCTACTATAGTTCTAGGAGAATAAGTCATTGTTACTAATAGTCAATGAGATTAGGAGTGGTGGTTAAACTAGATATAAGTTTGAAAATAGTTTGTTGATAATAATGCTTTTCTACATGTTCTTCCGTAATGTTTCTCTTGGGTAGTTCTTTTCCACAATAACTTATATACTCATTCCAAAAATACAAACGAGCTTAAAGCAGTGCCTGAATTCAAAGTCAATAGATTCATCAAAGTGTCATTTATTATAATTAGTCATTCAATCATGAGTTAGCTATTATTATTATTATTATTATTAATCTCTATTATGTGTTAAACATGCAGATTATTAAGTTCTATCTGCAGCATCAAAACTAGTTGGGCCTAGAAATATGTGTTTGAACAAGCTTCATAGTTAATTTCAAATGATCCTTATAACTGACCTTCTTTCTGTGAAAAATTTCTGTTGCTCACATATCATTTTGATAAATTTTATTATTCATTTTCCTAGTGTCAAAAAGCATTTAATACTTAAGAATTGATGACAGTTTTCATGTTGATAGATATCTTTCACGTTATTATATACCTTCTCAGTCATTATTTTTTAGGCAGGAGTTATGTTATATTTATCATTTTTATATGTAGAGACTACCCCCAGTGGGTTTTCAGTAAATGTTTGCAGAAAGACACAGATGAAAAGAAGGAGGTAAATAATAAGTTTAGGGAGATAGAATATTTAAAGTTGGCTTTAGGGTCCCTGACTTGGGAGAGTCTTAGAAGGTAGTAGTTTGAGAAGGCTTAATCTTGCAAATTTGGTAAATTTGTCTAAAGCCACACCCACCTCATTAACATTGGCAACCTAGGCTCCCACAAGTATGCCATTCATTTCCGCTCCCTACACTTAGAAAATAGGAAATCAACTACCCACGAGAATGGATTGGAACTCACGGACCTCAAAGACAGTATATCATTGAACATTATTTGATATTTCTTTTCAAGTAATCTTGTGTATCTTGTGTCTGCTCTAAGAATTTTGGATTATGGTTCTCCCTGAAATTTGAATTCATATATAGAGCCCATACATATATAAGATATGTGTGCATATATTTTTTTAAAGACTGAGCAACATTTACACCTCATTTTTCACTGAACTCCCTAAAGACTGTTAAATCTTTCTATGCTTTTGCTCCTAGATTCATACCTGGATTAATAATATTATATCTCTCAACATTTACACAATGTCTTACGGTGTTCTGCCATCATAAGACAGCTGCGAAGCATTATTCAATGTGTAAAGATGTTATTAAGTCACATCTCAGTTGTATGAAGGCAGAAGGAGTTGTGCAAGCAGAGGGCTTGACCTAAGACTTTAGCATACAGCCTTCTTCCTTTTTGATAAATAGGCTTAAACCTAAAGAGATTAATTCAACCTATTCCACTGTGGCCTGCAGCCTTGAAAGTGTACAGAAGATGCCAAAGGCTTCACAATCAGATAAAAACATGCTCTTGTTATTTTCTATAGTGGAGCAATAGAGTGGCAATGCTATTTGTAAGGAAATCCCTGACCTACTTGAATGCTTACCTTTTTATCCCACTGAGAGCATTATTCAACCTAGAGGAATGGGTAGCAGAGGCCAGCAGGAAGTTATTTGATTTTACAGCTTTATATCATGTAACAGTCTTTGAAGGCTTAAAAAGTTAAGAAAGCTTCATTAGAATAGTATAATTAATCCCACAATGGAAACACTAAGAACAGAGAAAGGAAATCAGAGGATTTATAACACAAAAAGAAAACTATGACAAGTATGTGGGACGATGAAAGAATCTCTTGGCCAAGAAATGTGGTTAGGAACTTAATTGACTGGACTGCCTTCCCTCAGTGGGGATTAGGGGAAAAGCAGCTAAATGTATGAAGGAGACGTCTTGGTTTTATTCAGCTTGGCTGTTAGACTACCATAGAATGGGGGGGTTTATAAACCACAGAAATGTGTTTCTCATGGTTCTTGAGGCTGGAGTCTCAGACCAGGGTGACAGCATGGTGGGTTCTGGTGAGTCCTCTCTTCAGAGCTACAGATGGCCAACTTCTCCTTGTAACCTCCCACGGTGGAGAGCAGAGACAGGAAGCAAACTCTTTTGTCATTCTTATAAGGGACACTAACCCCATTCATGCTGGCTCCATCTTTCTGACCTCCTTTAATCCTATTTTCAGAAGGCCCCTTCTCCTAATATATCACATTAGGAGTAGAATTTCAACGCAATGGAGTTTGGAGAGACACAAACATTCAGTCCATAACAGGGAACAATAAACACAGGATGGTGAATAAGGAATAAAAATTATGTAAATGGTCACAAAAGACAGCTTGAGTATTTTCAATTGAAATAATTGTTTTTATCTTATAAATACATACTAAATGATGTGTTCTGAACTTAAAATTACAATTTATCTGTGTTATAATTTCAGAATCAACAATCAGCTGTGGACAATTTTATCTTCAATTTTCATCACAGAGCAATTCACTCCTTTTTAATTCTTGTCAACTTCAGAAACTTTCTTTTCTTCTTTTTTCTTCTTTCTCTCTTTTTTAAAATTGAGAGTTGTTTTGACAGATAATGAAACTTACAATGCAATTTTCTTATCGCGTGACAATAAAAGTTGCTGTTTCTTTCCACACTAATAAGCTGAAATGACAATTTCCTGTCTATATGTGTTTAATTGTATGTTAGAATTATACCTTAGAAGCCAATGTACTTTCGAACATAATTTTAAAACTTACAAAACAACGCCATCCTAATTTTTGTTAAAAATACATATTTATAATTATGTTTCTCCTGCCTCAGGGCAATTCCTTTATTTAGCCTCATCTATTATTGTGGCAATTACTAATTTTTCACCAGGTAAGACCTTATAAAGCTT
This sequence comes from Prionailurus viverrinus, assembly GCF_022837055.1. NCBI lineage: Eukaryota > Metazoa > Chordata > Mammalia > Carnivora > Felidae > Prionailurus > Prionailurus viverrinus. The sequence goes on from NC_062564.1 coordinate 179,964,898, forward strand.
CACTAAGCTCTGGCTGTTTCTACCTGTGAATGAGTTAATTGCTAATTTGATCTCTTCTAAAGGAAATGAAGCATCCACACCCAATCAATCTTCTGAAGTAAGCATGGGATGAATGCCTTTTTTCAGAAATCAAGAGAGCATATCCTCCTCCAGTATTTCTGATGAAGGATGTAAGACTCTATAATAGAATTGGAATGCTTGGTTAATTACCATTGCTTGCATAAGTGAGTGCCCTCATATGTCTGCTTAGTAGGACAAAGCTCTTTCAATGAGTTTGCAGATAATGTTCAAGAGTTTGTGCATGTTTCCTAATAGAATTTTGCATTAATTGTAATCACCTTTTTTCTAGGTTATTGGTATAATAATAATAATGGCAAGTATTTATTAAAGAATTACTTCACTCTGGATTTTGTATGCACATTCATCCTTTATATTTTTATTGCTCAATCAATAACCCTTTCTCAATCAAGAAGGAAAGCTAAGTTTTCTACAGGTGATACAGAATAAAGTCACTCTGCAGACAAAGTCACACAGGACAGAGCTCAGAAATGACACCAAGCCGTCTATCTAAATCCAGAACTGGTTCCTAGAGCACTTCGAATCATTTATCATAATATCTGCCCCCTACTTTAACACTACAGTACTTGTTTCCTTAGTCCAAAGATTTGAAAATGTGCATCAGTCTTTTTTTTAAACATAGTTTGAGGCAAGAAGTTCTAACAATTTATTTCTCTTCTGCTTATACAAATCATTGTATTTTTAGCGGGTTGGTTACACGGAATGAATGCATCTAAAAGATGGTTGAATTAGAGGAGTCTCTTACCACAAAAGAAAATATACTTCTTTTGCAAACAGATTTCTAAATTTCAGTTAAACAAAACTAAAGATCATCCTAGAAATATAAATAATCATAGACATTTAGTGAGAGCTAAGCACTTATTATGCATTTTTCATTAAAATTTAAAACTGACCTATAAAATATGATGTACACATTGGGGAAACACTGTTGACCTTAATTTATTCTAACAGCATTTTCCCACTCTAAAGAGCTTTGTCTTTCCCAGGCATTTACGTTTCTAAATATTTAGAGGCTTCTCTGAAAAGAAGAAAATAGGAAGCAATAAACAAGGCACACACTTTTTGTTTTATATTTTCCACAGTTTCTATAAAGATATTTTGCACATTTATAAAAGGCTCAAAAATATTTGTTTCATTAAATTTAAATTTTCCAAATAATGTATTAGTAAAATACTTACATGCATACTTTTCATCTTAATAACAATCTATAAGAACTTGTTCTAGGACATATGTAAGCATACTGGAGTAAAGAATGTGTTCCATAACCTGAAAGAACATTGAGTGTAATCAAAGGCAGTTTTTGAATTTTACACTAAAGGACAATACCCATAATCCAGGGATTTGACACATACATGAATAAAGCATCTACAAGACATAAACAAATTTGTCAACAAATGTGGTCTATTGCTTTTTGAATTTGAGAAGTATATGTTCTTCCCAATATATATTTTTTCTATTCTTATCCATCAATAGAATCTTTCATAATTCGCTTGAGCACATTCTCAGGTTAAAAAGTGTGGTTCTCAAGTCATCTTTCATCTTGGTGGTGTAACATGATTAAAACTTTCCCAACAAGATATAATTAAAAGTTTTCTGTTCATCTTGTGGGAAATACCTTCAAGGGAGTGAGGACATGTTCTTTTCTGATTTTCTTCTGTCCTGATATAATTCAAAAGTGACAGTAAGAGCTTTATTTTCTGTTATGGGTAGAGTGACCAGATAATTTATTGTCCAGACTAGAATAATAGATAGTGAAAAGAGGTATTTTTTAAAAATTAAACCCAAACCATAGATGTAAATGAAAATGTCCTAGGAAAATCAATCCACATTGTCACTCTAAATTCACACTTTTGGAAAGAATCTTAGTAACAAGGATTTTAAAGGAACAAATCATTGGAAAGGTCTATATACCTGATACCATGAAGCTTCAATACAAGATTTAAATGACTTGGCATCTCTTATGTGAAAACATAATACAATTCAATCCTTTTAGAACTATAATGTGATGGTTTTTGTCACATATGACAGACTCTAATTTTAAACATAACAGCATTTGAAACAAGTAGTTTATGCTACTTAAGACAAATTCTAAAATGTTATTGTTTTTTCTCTAGAAGGGGGTCCGTGAAGATATAACTGTTATAGTTTGGAGGACTAGAAACTTTTTCAATGTCTTGGTAAAATATTTAGTTGAGTTTTTCCCCACTGTTTCAATAAGGATTAGCTAAATTATGCTACAAAAGAAAAGCACCCAAATCTCAGTGCCTGAATACAATAAGTGTTTATCACTGTCGCAAAGTTCACACGTGGTTCTAAGCAGCTATTATCCATATTCCACACCACGTAGATTTGGAAGTAATTCCATCTGAATGAAGGAAAGGAGAAATGGGTATTATTCATCAGCTCTTCTATCCATATGTGACTTAAGTTAAATTCACTTAATTTTCTTGAAATCATATGACGGTGTTTAATTTCTGGGGGTGGGATATGCAATGTTTAAATATAAGCTGGAGGGAAGAAACTACAAATATTGCTAAACACTCATAAATTGTAACCAATCTGCTAACCCAGGAAGGCAGACCAAATGCAAGCAAAGTTAGAGCACTAAAGCAAATGCTAGGAAAAATTCAGTATGTTGGAATTTGCTATTTTCTTTCTGCTTTTAAAAAGCAAATTCCTGAGAGAAAGAGGGAGAGAGAGAGAGAATTAGACTGGGATGTATCAGTGTACAGAAATTGAATGAACAAATTTAGATTTCCTAAAGAAGGTATTCTTACATCTTACAGTGCAGATTTATTCCCATAATTTGGAATTAGACAATGTTGTTTAAAAAAAAAGAAAAAGTGTAAGAAAAGGAAATTAAAAAAAAAGCCAAAATCCTGATGAAAGAAATTGAGTGCTTAAGAGGTATTGTCTTCACAGTCAAACTTGCATTGGGTTTGGGGGGGGGGCAGATATTTCTAAGACAGAGTATGGTAAGTAATAAACTTCAATTTTAATGCTTGTGACCATGATAAGGGAGGAACATTGACAGTGGTTATATTTATACATGGAATTTATCAAAAGCTAACTAAAGAAAGACCCTTACAACCTGAATCTGGTATTCTAAGGGGAGATAAAGACAAAAAACTATAAACAAATTACATAATATTTTAGGAAGTGACAAGTACTTTGGAAAATGGCACAAAATGTAATCAATGATAAGGGACATTAGGCGCCTTGGGATGCAGGTAAATTTTTAAGCAGATTTAAAGATAAGTTATAAAAATTTGACATTTGACAAAAACTGAAAGCAGACAAGGGATTAGCTTACTGAACATAAGGGAGAAGAGTGTCTGGCAATTTGTAGCAGCAAAGGTGAAAGTAGACTTATTATTTTCAGTAAACATTAAAACAAGAAGGACAATGTGACAGGAGTTGTTAGTTGCTCATCAGATCTGACAGCAAATATTGAGGCATATCATATCACAGATTATTGGTCTTTGTAAGGACTTTGATTTTTCTCTAAGTGAAATAGGAGACCACGAGTAGGTTTTGAGGAGAGGGGGAACATGACCTGATTTTTCTTTCAAAAAATTACTCTGACTCCATTCTTGAGATTAGGTTATGCTTGGTCAAGGAAAGTACCAGTTGAAGTACTTAGAGTAATTTCACAGTAATCAAGAAAAGGGATAATGAATTGGTAGCACTGAATGTAGTAAACTATCAGATCCTGAATATATTTTGAGGGTAAAGTCTCCTCTGACAACTTTCACATAAAAGAAAATGCAGAGTTCAATATAATCTCATACTCCAAATTTTTGACCGGAGTAACTCAAATGTTGGCTTAACCGTCCACTTAATTGAGGAAGATCATAGAAGAGTAAGAAAAGATCATAGAAGAAATAAGAAATATGGGGGCCGACGTAGTTAGGAAAGAAGAGAGCAGATGTTCATATGATGTATTAAATTTCAAAATCTGTCAGATGTCTAGATGGATGTATTAATTAAGCTATGACAGACCAGTATGGCTTTAGGGAAAGAGGACAGACTGAAGATAAGCAGTTAGTACATTAACAGATAGATAATATTTAAGCTCTTGAGACTGGATCAGATCATGAAAGTGTTACTATAAATGAAGAGGAAGTTACTATAAATGAAGGAAGGGGGGGGGGAATAGTTAGCTTGAGAGCACTACAATATTAGAGAGTAAGGGAGAGGAGAAGAAAACTGAAAGGGGGACTGGAATGGAGCGACCAGTGCAATGGAAGGATAGTCATTAAAACTTTGATGTCCTGGATATGAAGTGAGAAAAGTATTGTCAAAGAAGAATGTCCGGATTAGCCAAACCACCAGGTCTAAGGGAACAGTCCTGAATGACTGTTTTCACTTCTAACACCAATTGTCAATTGGAGAGGGGGGTGTCTTCAAAACACCCTCAGTTATGATAATTTATTAGAAAGATTCATAGAACTCACTGAAACCTATTACATACAGTCATGATTTATTATAGGAAAAGTATACATTGAAATCCATCAGGGGAAGATGTGCATTGGGCAGAGTCCCGGCAGTTTACACGTGTGAAATCTCCATTGTCCGCAGAGCACCTTGCTTTCTGGACATTGATGTGTAACACACAAAGAGTGTTTCTAACCAGGGAAGCTCATAGGGCTTCAGTGTCCAAGACTTTTTATTGTTGAATCACTGTAGGAATGATTGATTGTTTGTTTTTCCACATGGTTGAACTTAGTCTCCAGTCTCCCATTCCCTGGAGATTCAGCTGATATCATGGGCACCTCACTAATCACTTTGTTAGCATAAATTATCAGGTGTAGTCCCAGAGGCCCATTGAGAAAAATAAAGACGTTCTTATCACTCAGGAAATTCCAAGGGTTTAGAGGTTATCCTCCGGATGCAAGGGACAAAACCCAGACATCTCTTTGGGCAAAGCCAAATTCTTTGCTACACATAGAATGAGCGATTATATCAAATGTTGCTGAAAGCTCACACTATTAAAGAGAAATAACAGTTTTATATGCTCATGATAATGATCCATTGGGAAGTAAATATTGACAATGTATATGGGGGAGGGGAGAATTTTTGGAACAAAGGTTTTGAGTATATATGATCAGATGAGATCTGACCCATAAGTAGAAAAATTGGCGATAGATAGAGATATGATGATTCACCCAAGTTAAGATGAAAGGCCTAGAGATGACTGCAGATACTGAAAGATGAATAAAGTGTTAGAAGTCTATAGAAATTATTTTCTGATCACTGCAATCTTTTTCACTGACGTATGAAGCGAAGTCATCAGATAGGAATGAAGATTGCAGAAGAGGTCATAAATATGAAAAGAAAGGAGAAAATCTAGAAAAGACTCTTAGGATATAGGAGAACTGATAGATTAGTAAGAGGTGTAGTATTTCCTTCCACAACAAGGGTTGAAGATACTCCTGATAAATTTAAATGCTTCTACTCACTTTTTTATTCTTTTTTTTTTTTTCCCTCCAGGTTTTCCTGCAGCCAAATTCAGGTGCATAAGCAGGTGAGGAGTTGGTGGAGACTGGGATTTACTGACTGTGGTTTTGTCAATTATGTAAGTGTTTTATCATCGGACTCACTCTTTCTCCCCCTTCCCAGGCTTATCATTTAGATTTTAAACCCTTACTTTGCATCCAGGGAGGTTGACCGCTGTAGATGGCACTACCAGGGCACTCTTTGCAGCCGACTTCAAATTGATGGTGTAGGGGCCAAGGGCAGGCCACCCAAAAATGTGACACTTTGACAGAGAGATTATTTTGAGCTGAATATAATTAAGGACCAAATGACACAGGATGAACTTCAGCCTTCTCCCTTATTGTCTAAACAGAATTCAGATAGAGGACCTGCTCCAGGAAGACAGTTATTATCATAAAAAATTACAGTATAATATGAACTAAATAGCAAAGTCTGTTTGTTAAAATTCCTCTCCATGTCCTATTTTCTCTGCATGACATAACAAACATTTTTACAATTTTTTTTTTTACTAAACTTTTGGTCTTCCCATCTTCCTGTGGATTGTATTCCACTTGTTAAAGCCCAGACGCCCACCCCCTTCTTAGCTCAGGATGGTATAGAAGCCTCAATTGCCTGACTATTGGGAAGCCTCTTGAGTCTTTGTGGGGGAGAAATTACCAATATAATTAAATTTTATTTTCTCCAATTAATGAGTTTTATGTCCATTTAATTCTTAGTCCAGCTAAAAGAAACTTAAAGGTATAGAAAAATTATTCCTCTCCAACAACTAATGGAAGGCTCTGGTAGGAGATCATGGTGTGGAGGAAAAAAGTTCAAGCTGTTCATTTTCATGCCCTGTCTGCTCTGGAAATTCCTTCTTGAGAGTAACAGAATTCAAATTTGAAAGGAACTTTTGAGACAAGAGCTTAATACTTCATTATTTTTAAATGAGAGAATTAAGGACCAAATTGGTTTGTTACTTAATTTGTGTTTTTGTTTATGTTTTGTTTAACAAAGTTCTCAAACTAGGTAAATACAGAAACAGGACTAGAATAGTGTTTTCTCCTTCCTCATTGAAAGATGTGTATGTGTGTTGTATTTAAGGATGCTATGCTTCCTCATTAAAGAGGGATATATATATATATATATATATATATTACATGAGTTATAATTGTAGAACTATATAAATATACATATATAGTATATGTAATATATTATACATATATATATGTATATATATATTATATATATATATATAATTGTAGAACAATATATATATATTACATGAGTTATAATTGTAGAACAATCCAATATTCATAACAAGACACCATCAAGTAAAAAAAAAACAATTTAATGTTAGTTCAGTTTATTTTTGGCCCTTAATTTTTTTTTCTTTATTTAAAAAAAAAGTTTAATATTTATTTCCTTTTTGAGACAGAGAGAGATGGAGCATGAGCAGAGGAGGGGAGAGAGAGAGAGAGGGAGACACAGAATCCGAAGCAGGCTCCAGGCTCTGAGCTGTCAGCACAGAGCCCAACCCGGGGCTTGAACTCACAACCTGTGAGATCATGACCTGAGCTGAAGTTGGACACCCAACCAACTGAGCCACCCAGGTCCCCCTGGCCCTTAATTTTAAACAGTAGATTCACTCTCCATATGTTCACTGTGTTCATGTTTTGTTTTTAGCTCTGTACAAATAAGTCAATACTTAGTCTCATGGTTGCTTAATTGTGCCTCAATCTTAGAGATGAAAAAAATCTAAAGGCACATATAAAGTCATAAGTTCATGAATCATTTCTGACATTTTGACCAACAAAAGACACTGCTTCAAAAATTCAACCTATACCTTTATTTTTTCATCTAAAATTTCCTATGATTAAGAACTTAAGGAAAAAAAAACTTCTTTTATGATATTTCCTACAACAAAAACATGTATATCAAGCAGGGTTATCATAGATACAGATGCAAGTTTTTATTTAAAAATCTTTGAGACTAGTGTCACCTGGGTGGCTCAGTCAGTTAAGCATCCAACTTTGGCTCAGGTCAAGATCTCATGGTTCATCATGTTTGAGCCCTGCATGGGGTTCTTCTGCCAACAGTTTCGAGCCTGGAGCCTGCTTCGGATTCTGTGCCTCCTTCTCTTTCTGCCCCTCCCTTATTCATGCTCTGTCTCTGTCTCAAAAATAAATGAACATTGGGGCGCCTGGGTAGCTCAGTTGGTTGAACGTCCGACCTCAGCTCAGGTCATGATCTCGTACCTCATGAGTTTGAGCCCCGCGTTGGGCTCTGTGCTGACAGCTCGGAGCTCGGGGCCTGGAGCCTGCTTCAGAATCTGTGTCTCCCTCTCTCTCTGCCCCTCCCCTACTCATGCTCTGTCTCTGTCTGTCTCAAACATAAATAAGACATTAAATTTTTTTAAAATAAATAAGCATTAAATAAATAAAAATAGAAAAAAAACCAAAAATCTTTGTGATTAGGCTACATTTACAGCTTACTTTCATTGAAAGCTTACTTTTCTTTCTCTTCAGGTTTCAGGTGACCAACTGGGTTGTTAGAGGAAGGGATTTTATGTATAGATTTTTTTATCTCAGAAAACAAGAGCATATTCAACCACACAAAATAAATAAATATTGCCTGATGAAATCTAACTATTAACTACTCATTTAGTGGTCACATGATGTCTCACTAAAATAAAAATGATTGTATAAACTAGTTTATATATTACTGTATTGCTTCTATTCATTGCTGCTGAACTATGCAAAGGACTGAAGTGAACGCATATTAGTGGAACACAACATGTAAATGAACCTAATTTGAAACTAAGGAGAAACAAAATTGTAGAAAGTTAATTGCTTTGTTTATTTAGGGTGATTGGAAGAGTACTTCTTGCTCAAAGGCACCCCATAACTTGAAAATTTTATGTGTTTTTTAAAAAATCTGTACACCGAAGTTTTAATACGGGGAGTAAAATGATTTGGGTGTTTTTAAGTGCATTCTGGCTTGCTAACTAAACATCAGGAACTCACGATGTGCATATATTCCTGGTGAATTACTCACAGCTCATGTTTTGGACTGCCACTTTTCAGGCACTATGTTGTCTATCTTCACATTTGTTCAGAGTTGATAAGACCTAAGAGAAATGAAAGAGTAACTATCTCTAGAAAAATCTGGGTTAAATACATATATTGTTATCGTTATTGTTATGGGCTAAATTGTGTCCCCTGGAAACTCATCTGTGTGCCTCAAATTCATATGGTACCCTAATCCCCAAACCCCAGAATGTGACCTTATTTGGAGATAATGTCTTTAAAGAGAGGATTCAGTTAGAATGAGGCCATTAGGGTGGGGTCCTCACCCAACTGGATTGACTTGCTTATAAAGACAGGAGACTCCAGGGTGTGTTTGTGCAAAGAGAAAGCCCATGTGAAGACACAGTGAGAAGACAGGCTTCTGCTTGCCAAGACAAGAGGCCTCAGATGAAAATAAACCTGGTGACATCATGATCTTGGCCTTCTAGCCTCCAGAACTATGAGGAAAAAAAAAAAAAAAAAGTAAACCACATAGTCTGTAGTATTTTGTTATGGCAACCTTAGCAAATTAATATATGTATTAATTATAGAATAATATACAGAATGAAGTATATAAACATGAAACAGACCAGATCCTGTACCTTTCGCCCAGCATTTTTCTCCATAAAATAAACTAACAGAGTCTATAAGTTAGTAAGCAGAAAATAGACTCTTACTCATATAGTTCAATAATTAAGATTTTCACACCAGGAGAGCCCAGTCTGGGACTCACAAATCCAGGTCCAATAACTGATATGAGCCAGAATAATCTTTGGAGAAATAAAAATATTAAAGATCTTGGAACACAATTTTTTTTTTTTTAATAAATGTACTCAAACTGAATTACTGTACTACCACACTAATATGCCTTTGGCTTTTCATGTTGTGTGAATGTGTTTGTGGGCTTGGGTTTGAATGTGTGTGAAAACAAGCTGTGGTAGATTTCCTAATACTTTTAATAGGTTAAACGGAAAGACGGTATCTCTGTTATCTCCCCATTATTTAATTTCTTCTTGTGTATTAGGATTTCATTTGGATCCAGTTTTTTCATGTAACAGATTCTCAAGGGTAACAGTAACAAATTAAGGCTTTTTTTATTTTCCTGCTCTTTAATCTGAAACTTGTAAATTTATCTTCAAATAATTCTAATATGATTCATTTTTTTTCCAGGCATGGAAATCAGGGAAATATTAATAAGAAAAGACCTCTTGTTGAGACATGTCTTTCTAGAACAAGGGGACCCCTTTGATAGGCAACTACATGTGCATCTGATTGTTCTGAATCTTATCACAGGATAACCCTTGGCTATAGGATGTTAAGTCTTTTAGAAGACACAGGTAAGGCGAAGACGGTTTTGGAGGGCATTGGACAGCCGATGGGCAGGCTGGGTCAGCCAATCCATGAAGTCAATAGCCTGTAAGAAGTCAATAGTCTTATTGTGCCTGGTCTCCTCAGGACAGAGATTCTTGCTAATTAGACCTGTCGATTTGTTTGCCTGGGTTAAACTTTACCATCAAAAGTGACTCTCTGGATGCAGCTTTCTTTATATCCCAAAGTGGCTTTCTTCTAATCTTCCTTTCTTATAAGACCTCCCTCCCCACCACTGAGGGTTGGTATTTTCTATCTTTAAATATAGACACGTGTTTAGTTAGGTTAAAGACAAATATCACATGAGTAAGAAGTCATTCTGCTTTGTTAACTGCAAGTTCCATTATTGCTACTGAGGCTCTATGTGTTGAGGAAGATGATGTGTCATCAGACAGCCTATCGAAGTGTGAACACCACCTAAACACTGTGAAGTGTAGGTTTTACTTACTTGCAACCTAACTTGTTAGCCTATGGTTTTAAGGATGATGCCTAATATATAAAACTTCTGAGTCAGAGACTGAGGACAGTCAGCTTTTTTCTTTTTTCTTTTTTTTCTTTTTTTTTCCATCGGTTCTTCAATTTCCAGTTTCTACAGAGTGACACAAGTGGGCCAGGAGATGACTGCATATGTCATGGATTTGTTAAAGAAGAATGCTGAGCTTACGGGACTGGAATATTTTGTAACGGTCAGTAAGCACACCTGTCCTTTGTTCTAAAGGGAATTGCTATATCTTTCAAGGCTATTTGCAATACAATATCTATGAAAAGATAACCCATATCAAAGGACAATTAGTGCCACGCTCCAAAAACTTTCAGAAATGTAGGAGATCTGGGGGCAAGTGTATGCCAATATCAGAGACGATGCCTTCTGAACTAGACATTTTAATGTGGTTACTGGAAAGTCACAATCAATGGAGAGGAAAAACTCCTATGATATCAGGGTCCAATAAATCCAATATATATTTCTCTTTTTAAGTCTTTTTATTTATTTTGAGAGAGAGCGTGGGAGGGGCAGAGAGAGAGAGAGGAAGAGAGAGAGAGAGAGAGAGGGAGAGAGAGAGAGAGAGAGAGAGAGAGAGAGAATCTCAAGCAGGCTCCGCACTGTCAGTGCAGAGCCCAATGCAGGGCTCGAACTCATGAACTGTGAGATGAGGACCTGAGCCGAAATCAAGAATCAGTTGCTTAACTGACTGAGCCACCCAGGTGCCCCTAAATACGTATTTCTTAATGTTAGTGATATATTGTTTACTCTCTTAAGAACAGAAGGAAAGTAATTCTTCAGGAAAAGAAAAAGAACTAACAAAATTTACAAAATGTCCAAAGACAATTATTTCTTTTCCATCATTGCTATTCTCAATTTAACGTACAATTACATTACCTTGTACATAGAGTAACTTGTAACTATTGTTTTATAGTTCAGTGAAATGACAAGCTAAATAAAATTCTACTAAATACTTAGATGCAATACACATTACACGATACAATCTAACATCTTCATACTGTACAGCTGGAAATAAAAATATTGAAACATAAAAATGTACTTTTATCTATAATTATAAAAGCAAAATAATAACACGTTACTTCGGTAACTATACCTCAATTAAATACCTTATTTGAAAAAAAAGCACACTTTTTTAATTAACATAAAATGTTGAATTATGGTTCAGTTTTTAAAGCAGCAAGCCACTTGGGTACAAAAACTACGCGTAAGATGAATAGCGCTGGGTCTCCCCCATGTACTATTCATTCAGGATTGTACGATTGCCCGCCAAGAACTGTGAAGGGTCTGGAATTTTTCCTGGCTTGTAAGATAACACGTCTGTTTGTTAAAGTTGCGTAGATGTTGGCGAGAGACTAAAGAACCCTGACTCTGAGACAAAGGATTCTGTTAATCATGGTATCACACAACAGATAGTAGATAGTGTGAGCTTTGTGTTAGCATTGGTTCCTTTTGCGCTCTGTGGGGGGAAAAAAAAGGATTAACTGAGCAAGCATATGTTCAAACTCTGTACATTCCTAAGAAAAACCTACTGTATACCTCCATGATTAACCCTCTATTTAAACTCTGTACATCTAAGCTGGGATGAATCTTCCTAGTTGGCAACACTTTTCCTCTATTGTTAAACACCATTCCTGGAGGTAGTAATACGTTCTCTGTGACTGCACGAGGAAGGGAGGGCCTGGTTTCCTCCAGTCTTTGTGCCTAGAAATTTAGGCCTGTTTGCCTCCAGATTCTGTCCCCTGTGCCTTTTCTCTTCACTGGTTCTACTGTGTATCCTTTAGCTATAATAAACTATAACCATGAATATAACAACTTCTGGGTCCTGTGAGTCCTTCTAGCAAATCATCAAAGCAGAGGATAATCCTGACACACACCTCAAATCTCATGGCTGCGATACAGAGTGGCCCAGGTCATGTAGTGCACATTGTGAGTTTGTCCCCCCTCAGTTGAGGGACACTGAGTTTAAGAGACTATAATCTTTTAAGAGAGCTAAAGCACTTCTGTCCAACCATTGCCCTGCAGCAATGTATTGTCTTTATTATCTTGTTCAGGAAACAAACCTGCCCTCTGTCCTTGAGGAATAGACTACTTCTTCTTCCAAGGCTGTTTGCTATTCATATGTCTTTTATAAAGAATAGTCTGGAAAAAAGTTGCTACAGCCTGTGACAAACATACCTTAAGGTGATCCTAATCTTCTTCTCTTTTTTTTAATTTTTTTTTTCAACGTTTATTTATTTTTGGGACAGAGAGAGACAGAGCATGAACGGGGCAGGGGCAGAGAGAGAGGGAGACACAGAATCGGAAACAGGCTCCAGGCTCTGAGCCATCAGCCCAGAGCCCGACGTGGGGCTCGAACTCACGGACCGCGAGATCGTGACCTGGCTGAAGTCGGACGCTCAACCGACTGCGCCACCCAGGCGCCCCCCTAATCTTCTTCTCTTGAGCTGGGCAGAGTCAACGACTTTCTTCTAACTAATAGAATTTGGCAAAAGTAATGGGACATCACTCCCTTGATTTGGTTACAGTATATACAACACACACACACACACACACACACACACACTGTATATGTTTTACATTATATATTGTATGTTATTTATTAAATGATATTTAATATGGTCATATATATTATATATTACACATTACATATCATGTCATATGATATAGAATTACACTATACCTTATAATGTGTGTTTTATGCTATATGCTACCCGACACATAACATAATACATATGTGACTCCATATTGATATCATGTGCTAGAGAAAAACTTTCCTGCTGGCCTTGAAGGTGCAAACTGCCATGTTATGGACTACCTGTGAAGAAGGCCATGTGGTTAGTAGCTACTGATGTTCTATAGGTCATGAGCAGAAACTCCAACCTATGGTCAGCAAGAAGCTGGGGCCCACATTCATACAGCTAGAGAAAAATGAAATCTGACAAGACCTTGAATGAGCAGGGAAGCAGAGTTATCCTTAGCTGATCCTCCAGGAGAGGGGAGCATGACCAACCTTGATAGCAGCTTTGTGAAACCCTGAGCAGAGGACTCTGTTAAACTGTGTCTAGAATTCTGACCCACAGGAAATTAGTGATAAGAAATGAATGCTCTCTTTGGTCTGGAAATCTGTTCGCAATGCATCATCCAGCAACAATAACTAATACAATTCTCTTGTCAGAAAAGATGCAGAAACACCAGACACCCACGAACGATTCTCTACCAACTTTTCACAAAGGCAGTCCTCAATACATCCCAAAATATATCATATCAAAGTAACTTTCCCAATCAAATAATAAGCCATTAAATTCAACAAGACAATTGAAAAGAGGCTCCTAAGAGTATAGTTATTTCTCATTGTTTTTGTCCACACATATGTCATGACACCCGTTTTTATTTTGTAAGGGTTATGATAGTACATAATATAAAAATGAATGAGACACGGATAATGCCTTAAAGAGTTTTCAGTCAAGTAACTGGGGTAAAACACTGACTTGCAATTATTTCAGTTGTTGAATCCTTTGCTGGGAAACAATCTCAGCTTCTACATGCAGCTAGATGTACCCCCTCATATACAATTGTGTAATGTGTCCAATTCAAACTATTTTCAGCAAGTATGATGTACTGAGCACGCATAAAGAGAAGTAAAGCTTATTTTCTGTAGCATTGGAATTTCCACTGCTCTGCAACCCCATCCCCATAATAAAAGGATATGTTACAGGTGATATCACCCATGAGATACTTAGGATACAAGGGATAATCAATTGAATGCTTTCCTAGAATCCTGGGTTTTGCCAGTAACTATACAACTTTTGTTTTGCTCCAAGGCATATGCAAGCAGAAAGACAGTACTGAATTATTCAGGGAAGGAAGAGCAACTTTCGATGCTATTTGTGGACAGGGAAAGGGTACGGTGGAAGGTAATGTAGGGATGTAGTTGGTGGCCAGAGACCATCTCTTGAGTAAAGAACAGATTATTTATCTCTTCACGTATCTATTTAAATATCTATTGTATTATTGTGCTGTCATATGATATAAAAGGAAAGACTTCCCATGAATTGCTTAACATTTCAATAGGAGCTATAATTCCAAGTCTGATTTTATTTTTTTAAGATTATTTTTTAGCTGTCTAATCTCAACAAAAAAAGACTACTTTCTACAGGTTACTTTCATACGTACAGATTGGAAAAAAAAAACAGGGTTGCATGGGAGTTCAGTTACATCTGAATTAATTTTAATGAACTTCAATTTACATGTCTAACTTTTAACAGGTAAAACATGAACTTCTTTGAAATCCTTTAGGATAATATGTAGACACGTTATTCATGTTTGTATGTGCTATATTTAATACTACACCTTTGTGTTTTGGCAGACATACACAAGTATTCTGATTTTTTTTTTTTAAATAAATACACAGACGAGAACTTTATAGCCAATAGCCAAATGTAAGTATTGTGGCCAGAGACTAAATGAAGGCTAGTTGTCCTTTATACACATTGACCTCCATGGGTTCCTTTTGTTTTTCCAAATCTTGATTGTAAATATGTAATACATTGAGTGATGTAGTTATCATGTTTTATTAAGAATAACTAATTTCACAAAGACTAAGTCCAAATCACAAGTCTGATGTTTTGCTAAAGAATAAAATGTTGTTTTGATTCATTTAAGGCAAGTATATTATCCCATGGCAGAAAGTAAAATGATTACTAGGATACTGATTGGTATCAGGACTAAAACATGTACGAGTTAACAAAAATGTATTTGAGAAATCAAATCACCTGTTAGTGATTTTACTGAATTAATTTTTAAATTTGGAAAATAATGTCAACATAAAATAGGATTTTTCAGACCCTGAACAGAAATTTAATACTTCCCTTTCTTTACTTTTGCAACCAAAACAGAGTTATACTTAAACTATTTAGTTGAGGACCGTGTTTGACCTCAGAGAAACAAGACATTGTACATGCATTGTACATGCATTGTACATCCATTGTTATGTTCTCTCACGGGGATATGAAATCTAGATTCTTCATTATAGCATGATATAAAACAGTAACAGACTTATTTTAATTGGGAATTTCTGAATAGTGTCTTATTTAATTATAAGTGTATAAGGCATTAACAGTTTGAGGTTTTAAAAATGGAGAACGACATATAAACACTGTATGCATGAATCATATCCTGTGTCATAAATTATGAAAAAATATATGTTATATAATAAATTAAACATTGGATTGTATGCTGTATTATAAATTATAAATACCTTTATACGAATATGAATTATATATGTATTTCTCTTTGCTAGTGCTGAATGCTGATCACAGATGATTATCACTTCTATATGACATAAATCCATGTAACATATCTGAAACAAGCTTTCAAGTAATAAAGCACATCCATTCTGGTTTTTGGAAACAGAAGATGGTAAGGCAAAGAGTTTACATTATATAAATAATCTATAATAGAGTGGACACAGAAACTAGAAAAATAGAATTTGTAGAAACAAAGTACAGAATGTTTACTAATTCTTGTATTAGTCGCAACACTTTGTTGTAAGTCACCAAAACCCACTAAAACTATCTTTAGTAAGACATGGACTTTCATGGAAAAAAACTGGAATTTAGGTCCAATGGAAGCATGAGAACAACTCCAAGAACCTCCGGATAAAGAAGTTTGTATTAGAAAACCCACAGAGGGGCGACTGGGTGGCTCAGTCGGTTGGGCAGCCGACTTTGGCTCAGGTCATGATATTGGCGGTCTGAGAGTTTGAGCCCCGCCTCCGTCTCTATGCTGACAGCTCGTAGTCTGCAGCCTGCTTCGGATTCTGTCTCTCTCTCTCTCTCTCTCTCTCTCTAGCCCTTCCCCATTTGTGCTCTTTCTCTATCTTTCAAAAATGAATAAATGTTTAAAAAAGTTAAAAAAAAAAACCCACAGAAATTCTAACACCAATTCCAGCCATTGCATGGATTTCATGTTGGGTTAAGTGATGGCGAAAATCAACAGCAGAAAAAGGAACAGTAATTTAGTAAACAGACAAAGGGACTGTTCCACTGGGTGTATCAAATTTCTGTTTGTGTGTGTGTTTTCCTTTGGGTGTGTAAACTAACTTTGCCATGTAGATAATAAACATTGCAGAATTTACTTTTTTCCTGTAGAGCTACATGGACAGTTTCATTTTTCTTTTGAGAGACAAAAATAGGAGGTAAGAATTTTATAGGCAGAGTAACCAAACTATTTTGAAAAAAATTCAGTAAGAACTAAAATATATTAACAAGGAAAATTTATGATAAAGATGGTTAAAATCCCTTTTGGTTTAGCTAATAATCTTTTAGAAGACATTCTATGCAATTGTTATAATTTCAAGGATCATGGGAAAGTGATGCTAACTAGATAAATTCCCTAATTATGCATTTGAAGAAATCAAACCTCACAGAAATACAGTGGTTTGACCCTGGTCATCCTCCTAGTTAATAAAAGAAAAATCAACATGGGATGTATTTGCTCAGTTTTTGTGAAAAATATTATAAACATATACAAATTATATAATTTATAGAGTTGTATTATAATTACTAAATAATATAAACATATTAGATTTAATATATAAATATATTTCCCAGACCAAACACAAACGAATGTATATATACATATACATGTGCATACATACACATATATACACATATGTGCGTGTATATGTATATATACATTCATACCTTTATCTTTAGTGGACTTCTTTACATTTCAATTTTTCAATATTCAATATAGGCATGTACAGGGTAAAAATTGTCTTTGGTGGGGCGCCTGGGTGGCTCAGTCGGTTGAGCGGCCGACTTCGGCTCAGGTCACGATCTCGCGGTCTGTGAGTTCGAGCCCTGCGTCGGGCTCTATGCTGACAGCTCGGAGCCTGGAGCCTGTTTCTGATTCTGTGTCTCCCTCTCTCTGACCCTCCCCCGTTCATGCTCTGTCTCTCTCTGTCTCAAAAATAAATAAACGTTAAAAAAAATTAAAAAAAAATTGTCTTTGGAATATTTAATTTGAAGAACATTTCAATATGTTTACCATTTTGTACCCCTTCCAAATTGGTTTCATTTTTCTCTGTCGATCTGTATTTATCTATCTATCATCTATCTATCTACCACCTATGTATCCATCTCCTATCTATCCATGTATTCTGCCTTCTTATTTGACAAATAAAAGATGGAATGCAATCATATAGAATATACATAAATATAAAAATTGGAAGAACTATTATCTTATCTTATTCAATTACTTTTTGAAATATTGAAACACTGTAACTTGTTTTAAAATTTCTTTATATGTACCACATATGAATTTTTTGTTAGTATTTGAGTATCATACGCATGCCTTTAAAAATAAGTTGTAGGATTTTATTTTCTTTTACTTTTTTTGGCTATTGTATTCAAAAATCGTGGGGCGCCTGGGTGGCTCAGTTGGTTAAGTATCTGATTTCAGATCAGGTCATGATCTCACGGTTCCTGGGTTCGAGCCCCGCATCGGGCTCTGTGCTGACAGCTCAGAGCCTGCAGCCTGTTTCAGATTCTGTCTCTGGCTCTCTCTGCCCCTCCCTTGCTTCTGCCTTGTGTCTCTGTCTCTGAGATAAATAAACATCAAAAAACTTTTTTAAAAATCAGCTTCAGCAATTCCCTAAGGTTAAATTCCCTTTGTTAAAATTTGATGTATCCTGATAGGTGAAATACTAGGTGAAATACAGAGTTAGGTTTCTAGGAGTCTTTGATCACAATATCCTGTCAATCAATACATAACCTTGTTTTTGTATGTTTGCAGACATTTTATTTAATATATTTTGTTGACTCATTAACATTGAATTCATGGCCAACAGGACCATACTTTGTATCTGAAAAAAGCCTATTTAACACACTCTGTAAGGCAAAACACAATCATCTTGCAATTTTGAAAACTTACACTTTTGGTACTACTCTTGGGTGCCATTTTAAACAGTGAAATCACCCCAAAAATCACAAAAAAAGCAATAAGTATTGCATAAGTAGACGATGAAAAAGACTGAAAGCTGAACAAGGGCACAGAGCATCATCTTTTTTGATGCCAACAGAGAACTTGTATATCGGGCAACTCAAATTTTTCCACAGTTTTGCATATGTTTGGAAATGATTGTGGAAAATGAGAATTGATTCTGGGTTAAAATAAATTTTAATGAATGGGTGAATCTACAAATATAGCATCCACAAATAATGAAAACCAACTGTATATGAATCACATATGTATAAATGTCTCTGTTACACACTATTCTCTATTACGCTTGTGAGTATAGAACTTATAAAGAGTTTATTGTCTTCATAATATGAAACTTGATGTAATGAACCATATTCATTAAGGATACGGCTGATCAAAGAGATTATATATATATATATATATATACATACATATATGTATACATACATATATATACATGTATGTATATATATGCAAATATATATATATATATATACATATACACACATATATATTTTACTTTAATATATTTTACTCTCCTGGAAAGCAATAGGTGCTAGGTGTTATATGTCGTTTAAATTTTTTTAAGATTGATTATTTGAACAATGTATTTCTTTTCTTTATATATAATTTATTGTCAAGTTGGTTTCCATACAACACCCAGTGCTCATACCAACAGGTACTCTCTTCAATGCCCATCACCCACTTTCCCTTCCCCCCCACCCCCCATCACCCTGTTTGTTCTCAGTATTTGAGTCTCTTATGGTTTGCCTTCTTCCCTCTCTATAACTTTTTCCCCCTTCCCTTCCTCCCTGGTCTTCTGTTAAATTTCTCAGGATCCACATATGAGTGAAAAAATATGGTATCTGTCTTTCTCTGTCTGACTTATTTCACTTAGCATAACACTCTCCAGTTCCATCCACATTGCTACAAATGGCCAGATTTCATTCTTTTTCATTGCCAAGTGGTATTCCATAGTATATATAAACCACAATTTCTTTACCCATTCATCAGTTGATGGACATTTACGTTCTTTCCATAATTTGGCTATTGTTGAAAGTGCTGCTGCTATAAACATTGGGGTACAAGTGCCCATATATATTAGCAATATATTTCTACCTTAATTTGAATTTGAGACTCTTTCCATGTGTTTGTTTGACTTCAGGATTTGATAGTTTCTACAAATTTATTAGTTTTCTTTGAGCATTTTTTCTTTTAAAAAATATTTGTTAATGTTTATTAATTTTTGAGGGAGTGAGAGAGAGACAGAGTACAAGCTGGGGAGAGGCAGAGAGAGAGAAGGAGATACAGAATCCAAAGCAGGCTCCAGACTCTGAGCTGTTAGCACAGAAGGGCTTGAACCCAGGCGCTGGAGATCATGACCTGAGCTGAAGTCAGACCCTCTACTGACTGAGCCACCCAGGCAACCTGAGTATGTTTTTCTATTTGATCATTTTTCCCCAAACAACTTATAAGAACTCTTGGTATCATAATATCAATATTCATTTATCTGTAATCTGCCTAACTGAAAGTCTTTATATGCTCTTTTATTGATTTTGGTTTTGTATATTGTGTCATGCAATGGTTTTCATTTTTATATAGTGCAAATTTCTGTGCTTTATTTACTTTGAAGTATTAGTCTCTATTTCTCCAGGATTGTTTTGTGTGTATATATATGTATATATATATATATATACACACACACACACACACACACACACACACCCATACACATACATACTATACAGAAACTAGCAGAGCATCAAGAACTGGTCAAGAATTCAGAGAGCCCATGGGGCGCCTGGGTGGCGCAGTCGGTTAAGCGTCCGACTTCAGCCAGGTCACGATCTCGCGGTCCGGGAGTTCGAGCCCCGCGTCAGGCTCTGGGCTGATGGCTCGGAGCCTGGAGCCTGTTTCCGATTCTGTGTCTCCCTCTCTCTCTGCCCCTCCCCCGTTCATGCTCTGTCTCTCTCTGTCCCAAAAGTAAATAAACGTTGGAAAAAAAAAAAATTCAGAGAGCCCAGATTCAGTGGGAAAGAACATGGACTTCACTTCACAACAAGAAACATAGCAGGGGCACCTGGGTGGCTCATTTGGTTAAGCATCCAACTCTTGATCTTGGCTTAGGTCATGATTTCACAGTTTGTGAGATTGAGCCCCACAATGGTCTCAGCTCTGACAGCATGGAGCCTGCTTGGGATTCCCTCTCTCTCTCTCTCTCTCTCTCTCTGTGCCCCACTCACACTCTTGCTGTCTCTCAAAATAAATAAACTTAAAAAAAGAAAAGAAACATAGCAAAGAACTTGTGTGTTTAAAGTACCAATGCCACAATTGAATACCAATTAACATTTCAACAGCTAAGTAGCTTTTGATTGAAGACACAACTTAATTTCCAAGATTTTAGTTTCTCAACCATAAAAAGTGTATAATTTACTCATCATGTTGAGTTTTGGCTGAAGTTAAGTGAAAATATTTCTGTAAAAATAGGCTACTATCTTTCCCATGGTAAATATTTATCATATCTGAGGTTTTATTTCCTTTATCTTCACTCTGTCCTTACACACATTGTCCTACCTTGATTGTTTTATTTGCCTTTTCTGGACTTCTACAAGTATATAAAATAATGATTTTACTAATATAAATATTTTTATTTGTGTTCTTGTGCTAATGTACTATTACATTGTAAGCAGACATTGGCCTAGTGATGATTGCAACATGCAAATCTATGAAATATATGGCCAAAGATAATTTAAAACAAAATGAAAATATAATAATCTACACTGAGATTAAAAAGCAGTTACAATGCTTAAGGTGTTTCTCCACCTGCAGGAAACCTAGTTATGGGACAAGGCAATTTCTTTTAAGTAATGGAAAATTGAATTATCTATCATGGCCCCAGGAATGCAAATAGTAATGGCAATTAGACATTATCTAAGCTCAACTTATTAAAAACTATTTAATGGAGATAGCTCAAATAGGTCCACAACGGTTATAAACCACACAGAAGTATCCTAAATCAAACTAAAATGTGTGTCATATTTTTTCTTCTAAAATAGGCAATGTGCCTTTAAATATATTAATACTAGTTGACATGGGGATTGAAAAGTTCATGTAATACAATGACTTGAGATGAGAGCTGTTATATTCTCTGGTATAGTCTTCCTAACAAGCTTAGAGGAAATTAAATTTACAAGACAAGCTTTCCGTCTGTGAGTTTATCATTCTGCTATACAATTAAGATTGCAGATATCTTCTCTCTTCTTATTAAATCCTGTAAATGTGCCCAGAGGCTACTGCAAAGGGAATATCCACAAAATGAGATCAAGAAATACATAAATAAGAAATGTGAGTTTAGTATTCATTACTCATGATTTCCAAAGTGTGCATGAAGAATGAGCAGAACATTTACATTCATTCTGCTTTACTAATATTGACCTAGCAGAATGTTTGCAATACAACATTGTGATGTCAGGGACTATAGGCAAAATGGGAACTTCTAGATCATGGGCTCAAGACTGTCATTTGACAGATAAAAAACAAACAGATGAGTAAAAACAAGCAAGCAAACAAATTCTTGAGGCTTAAACAGAAAAGAAAAAAATCTTCTGAAAATTCAAAGACCTAGTAAATGACAGAGCTGAAATGTGAATCGGAGTATATATAGAATTCTCTTTATGAATTCATTGCTAACTCTTGCTGTGAAATGTAATTTATTAAGATCCTTACAACATACATTCCAGTATTATAAACTACCTTTAATCCACTCTGATGACCCAGTTGATAATCTGACTCCCTGCAGTTTCATGGGAATCGAGGTTTCTGAACTACTAAATATGATATTAAATATAGTAAGTGTATATAAATCCATTTTACTCCCACAATTTGCAATGACAGAATTGCATTGTTTTGATAGCAATTTATCTTCTGATCCTGAAAAAAAAAAATTTGAATTCAGCACTCAAATACTTTAATGTAACATTCTACCAAAAAATATTGAAAAGCAAACAATCTCAGAATGCCCAGAGAGCTATGAGATGTAATCAGAAGCATGTTTTTCAGAAAAATTTTATGAAATTGATTTATATCATATTTTTATATTTTGTGATTAAATACATGGGATTATTAACAAGACAAATTTGAATTAAAGTGCCTTGTAATTAAGGAGACTCTAACTAACAAGACCCAAAACAGTTACTTACCCTAGTTAACTAACTCTTTATTTCATCTACATAGGTAATCATAGCTACCTGATGAGATTGTGTGTTTAGTGTTATGTCTGTATGTGTGTGGGGGAGAGAGGGTATGGGACACAGACAAAGAGAAAAAGAAAGAGACAAAGAGACAAAGATTAAAACTGATCGCTCAGTGACAAGCACAAAGCTTTGAGCAGACAGCATGTTATAGGGATTTAGGGTCGGATGCGGGTTTGGTAAACTGGGACTTGAACATTGTCTTCATCACATGGGAGTGGGATATGACCTTAGGGAGAAAACAAATAATCCATTGAGTCTGTTTCCTTGTGTACATATCTCTTTTGGGTTTTACAAGGATTGAAAACAGCCTTCTCATTTAAGATGGAAGCCAAAAAGTTGATCAAAACCAGTATGATTCAGCAAATGTGAAGAATCTCACAACTGAAAGTCTCAACACGCTTTATAGACATTTAAGTTCTTGTTTAATTATCACTTCCATAAAGAATTAAGCACTTATTTTATTGAAAGGTATAGAGTTCTTTCTCTGTGTTAATGAAAGAGATTTTCAACTTTTAGTGTTTGTGGGCCCTGCTCCTGGGGTCTCAAGGAAGCTATCTATTATTTAACGTTCACCAAGGTCAAAATGACTCAGCAAAGTCTTAAACATGGGCTCTATTTCCACCCCAAGCACACACTGTACATTTGCTTTGTTGAAAAAGTAAATAATTAATTAATTAATTAATTAAATAACCCAGAAGGAGCATTCTGAGCATAAAGGTGAGGAAAATTTTAAAATCTCCCAGTTTCCATAAGATTAAAGCCATAATGGTCTTCCATATACTAAAACCATAAGATAAATTCTGTAACTTTTTGGAATGTCCTTTGTGTGATGATTTATAACTCTTTTTGTAAAAAGAGGCACATACATATAACTGCATATATATGTATATATCTATATCTATACCTATCTATCTATCTATGTATATTTTATATATATATATATATATATATATATATATATATATCTTCCCCAGAGCACCCTCTTCTTTGTGAAGGTTATGTATCCTGGGAAAATGTCCTGACTTGGGATCAAATAAAACTTTTTCCTTTCTCTTTAAAAGAGAAAATAAAAAGTTTTCTTCATTTTGCATCTACAGTGTTACTACTTATAATTAGGATATACGAATAAGTATATAAGAATAAGTACAGACTATACTATAAACAAGTAGCCATGTTTAAAAATAGTATTCAAATTCACATTGATCTTATATAGGAAAATAAATACCCTGATTAAAGTGCCATATTGGTACTAAATACCGCTCATTTCCACTATAGTTTATTTATAGAGAACATTATGATGTTTACGTTATTCAAACAAAATGTCCTGATTTTTTTGCTTTCACATAGCAGTTAATGCAGTTTGTAAAAAGAAACAAATGGGAACTTTGAAAACCTTGAGAAAATCTAAAACAATTTAAGAAATTATAGGACATTACTATAGGAGTATTCAGTCTCTATTTGGCCCCCTGAAATGATGAGCATAGCTCAGATGCGGGAAACACTTATTCATTCATTCAGCAAACATGAATCAATGCCTATTATGTTCTAGGCCACTTTCCAAATACAGGTTTCCACCACTCTGTGAAAGCAGGTTCCTCTGAAATCTTTTGTAAGCTGGAAATGGGGTAAAGTGGAGCACCAATTACCATTAATTTATATGGAAACATTTTTGAGCATTCCCAGGCTCAAAAAATATATATATCTTAGGCTTTTCTGCTACCTTAGGACACATCTTGCTAACGGATGCACGAAATGAATCAAGATAAAGCACAGATGTGCAGAGACACAATTCAAAGCTACGGTAGCTGGATGTTGTGGGATGCTGAGTGTAGTTCCTGGGGAAGGAGCTTGGTGGGGTCACTCCCACTGCTTAGGGCATGCTGTCTCTAAAATGGGTTGCGGCAAAACAAATGCTGAATGTCATTTTTCAATTTTGCCTTTTTTTTTCCCCTATAGAAGTGAAAATTCTCTTTGCATTTGCTTTGGTTAGTGAAGACAGGTACTGATGTAGGTCTTTTGGAAAAGTGACGTGGGCATAACTGGAACTTTCAAAAAGCAGGGGGTACCTGTACCAACAAATAAGAATGAAAAAGATACAGTGCCTCCGGTGGACGTTCTTACGGATTTGTGAAGGAAATCCATACGCAAGCAGATGGGATGGGAAGAGGATTAAGGGGCAAATGCAAGATAAAATCTTCAGTTGCTTCTGAGTTTACTTTACCAACTTTGCTGAAGCGAGCAGGACAAAAGTCTGATTTTGCAATCGTGGTGACTTGGAGATGTTAGTCACTTGGTGGTAAGAGTTTTTCTGGGCAGAGCAATTGGGCAGAGAAGATAATTGTATTCAAGGAAAATTGAGGGCTAGAAGACTCTTCACAGTTTCTCAGCCTCTCATCTTTGCCTCTGAGCTCCCCTCTGCTGGTAATGAGAACAGGCTGAGTAGAGAGGTGACCTGACTGGAAAAGGACACGTCTCTTAATGTTAAGTGTTAAAGGGTCCTTCCCAGTGTCTTTCCCATAAATATTCCATATGCAGTGATGGTAATAATTATTCTATGTCTTGAGTTATTTTTTGCTTCAAATTAAATTACCAAACTAATAGAATGGTCAAGAAGATTAAATGAGATTAATTTTATCCACTTTATGGTAATAATATATTTTCTCCTGTATTGTATTCAAATAAAGGGAATATTGGAATGATATAATTTCGTCCACTTTAAATATGAAATACTAAGACTAAGAGAAGTTCACCACCTCTGTGAAGTCTTAGACCTAGTTATGTCTCCAATATCATAAAAGAGTTGAAACCACATTTTTTATTCTGGTGCCTTTTGTCAGCAACCATGTTGGAAGGTGATTAAGAAAGTTTACATGTCATTTTGCCTCATAGTGGTTTATTCATCATTTCATCCAAGATTTATTGGGAACCAAAGTTTTCAGTATCAGGAGTCAACAGAAGAGAACAAAAGAAAAAGAAAAAAAAATCCTGAATTCTAGGAGACTTCATTGTAATTGGGGGTAGGGAGTTCAGATGGCAGACAAGTCAAATAAAATGCTTAGGAAGTTAAGTAGAGATATTTATTGATCAGAAAAAAATAAATAATAAAGTAAAAACAGGGAACAGAGTGTGTTGGGGGTGAGTGTCAATTATATAAAGGGTGGTCAGGAAATGCCTTCTTTCTTTCTTTCTTTCTTTCTTTCTTTCTTTCTTTTTATGTTTATTTTTGACAGAGAGAGAGACATAGTATGAGTGAGGGCGGGACAGAGAAGCAGAGAGAGAGGGACACACAAAATCCAAAGGAGGCTCTAGTCTCTGAGCTGTCAGGACAGAGCCCGACAGAGGTTCAAACCCACGCGCTGTGAGATCTTAAACTGAGCTGAGGTCAGATCTTTAACCGACTGAGCCACCCAGGCGACCCAAAAGTTGTCTGATGAGGGGACATTTGAGACCAGTGAGAAGTGAGGAGTGGACGGGAAACAGTGCACAAAGAGGACACTACAATTGGATGTGCGCTGGTTTCAGGAGTAGCAGAGCAGAGAAGGACAGAACAGTGAGGGAGAGGGGACTGGGTGGCTCATTTGGTTGAGTGTCTGAATCTTGATTTCAGCTCAGGTCGTGACCTCATAGTGGGTTCTGAGCTGAGTGTGGATCCTGCTTGGGATTCTCTGTCTCTCCCTCTCCCCCCTCTCACCCCAATGCATACATGTGCTCTCTCTCTAAAATAAAAATTTTTTTAAATTAAAAAAAAAGGAAAAGTGAGGGAGAGGGAGAAAAGTAAGATGACGTTGGAAAGTTAACAAATGAGGGTGAGGGAACAGATATTTATTTTTTAATTTTTTTTTTCAACGTTTATTTATTTTTGGGACAGAGAGAGACAGAGCATGAACGGGGCAGGGGCAGAGAGAGAGGGAGACACAGAATCGGAAACAGGCTCCAGGCTCTGAGCCATCAGCCCAGAGCCCGACGTGGGGCTCGAACTCACGGACCGCGAGATCGTGACCTGGCTGAAGTCGGACGCTTAACCGACTGCGCCACCCAGGCGCCCCAGGGAACAGATATTTTTACACCTTGGGGGTTTTTAATTTTTACTGAGTGATTTTTTTTATTAACTTGTTTTATTTTTTTATTTTTTTAAATTTACATCAAAATTAGTTAGCATATAGTGAAACAATGATTTCAGGAGTAGATTCTTTAGTGTCCCTTACCCATTTAGCCCATCCCCCCTCCCACAACCCCTCCAGTAACCCTCTGTTTGCTCTCCATATTAAAGAGTCTCTTATGTTTTGTCCCCCTCTCTGTTCTTATTTTTGTTTCCCTTCCCTTATGTTCATCTGTTTTGTGTCTTAAAGTCCTCATATGAGTGAAGTTATATGATTTTTGTCTTTATCTGACTAATTTCACTTTGTCAGTTCCATCTGGAACTCCAGTTCCATCCATGTAGTTGCAAATGGCAAGATTTCATTCTTTTTGATTGCTAAGTAATACTCCATTGTATTATATATATACCACATCTTCTTTATCCATTCATCCATCTATGGACATTTGGGTTCTTTCCATACTTTGGCTATTGTTGATAGTGCTGCTATACACATGGGGGTGCATGTGTCCCTTCGAAACAGCACACCTGTATCCCTTGGACAAATGCTTAGTAGTGCAATTGCTGGGTCATAGGGTAGTTCTATTTTTAGTTATTTGAGGAACGTCCATACTCTTTTCCAGAGTGGCTACACCAACTTCTCATACTGAGTGAAATTTGAAAACAATGAAGGCTTGAATGAAACTCTAACATAATCTAAACAAATTTAACAGATCAGTGTAGCTGAATTATTGTGCATAGAGTCTACTCATTATACAATAAGGGGACAAGAGGAAGAAATAGAAAGCCAGTTTGGAGGCTAATCCCAGAAACAAGGCAAGGATGATGATAACATAAAGAAAGATAGTCAAATTCTGTGTACCATTGGAAGTTAAAGCAAAACAATGTTTTGGATTGATTAGATGGGGGGGAGGGTTGGGAGTGAGGGGTAAAAAAAAGGACACAAAGATAGACGTTAGGGTTTTAAAATTTGTATTGGTAAGAATAAAATTAAGAGGGAAGAGCAGGATTGAGGTCAAAGATCAGGAACTCAGTTTGAGGATTATTAAATGTGAGATACACTTTTTTAAATTTTTTTCAATGTTTATTTGTTTTTTTAGAGACAGAGAGAGACAGAGCACAAGCCGGGGAGGGGCAGAGAGAGAGGGAGACACAGAATACAAAAAATGTGAGATACTCTTAAACATTTAAGTAGAAGTACTAAGTAAGCAGATATGTATATTCTTCTGAAAGGAAAATCAATAAAATAGCACATAGCCTCAAACTGGAGTCACTTAGGCTAAACCCCACATCACCAAACCAGGATCTAATTTATTTACCATTTCTTCTCTTCCAGAAAAAGAATCTTAAACCAGTAAGTTAGGAATTGCCTGATTCGCACTAGTTAGGCTATCTGCCTGATAGATCTCTGCCATCTTCTAAAGGGAAGCAACTGGGCAAAAACCAAACTGGTTTTTTTCCCCAGTAGGTAGGGAAAAGTAGGTAGACATTCTTTTCCAGTTATTTTGATTTCTTCGTTGGAAGCATAGTCACTAGGCAAAAGTAAAGCAAAAGAATGAGATATTGAATAATTGAAGAGAGTAGAAAAGTTATGAAGGATGCTTAAGACATTGGCGAAATGAATGCACTAAGGATATGGTTATGAGGCAATAGTAACATCCTGTTTGAGGTAAATGGACATGGATATAAAGTGAGATCAGTTGTGGGAGGGAATTTATGTACACAGGTGGATTTAAATAGGGTTGAAGTTTAGCCATATGAATATAGCAAAATTTGAGAGAGGCCAAGCAGTTGATTTCATATAAAAGGAGTGATTGAAATGCACGACTATGGAATTTAAATATAATGTTAATCAATTTTGCAATAAGCATTGGGTGATTCCTTCTGATGTGTCCAGAGCTGTGTCCTGGGGGAGATATAGGAATATATAATCTTGGCAAGTACCCATATAAAACTTGTTCTGTGCTTAGAAAAACTAATTTCTAGGGACGTCTGGGTGGCTCAGTCAGTTAAGCATCTGACATCGGCTCAGGTCATGATCTCACAGCTCCTGAATTTCAGCCCCGAGTGGGGCTCTGTGCTGATTGCTCAGAGCCTGGAGCCTGTTTCAGATTCTGTGCCTCCCTCTCTCTCTGTGCCCCCCCTCACTCCTGCTCTGTTTCTCTGTCTCTAAAAAAATTAAAAATAAGAAAAACTGATTTCTAGTAGTCAATTATATATGTATATAATATATATATAACATATATATAACATATATATTATATACATATATACATAACATACATATATATATAATGTACATAACATATATATACATAACATACATATATATAACATATTATATACATATACATATATAAAATTATATATAATAAACATTATATATAATATACATATTATATGTGTGTGTGTGTGTGTGTGTGTGTGTGTATGTTTTACAGGACATCAGTATGGGAGTTTTCAGCTCTATAGGGCCTCCTGAAATTGTGGTAAACATAAATAAACCAGATGCAAGTAATACTTACTCATCCCCTCACTAAGTCACATTATAACAGATTTTTGAGTAAAGACTATAGGAGAAATTATAATTAAATAAAATTATTAAAATACTGGATGACTACAACAAATGAGTTAAATACAATTACATAAAATGCATCAGAGAATTGTAGTGAAAACTGTAGTGCACTAGACATTAGATTGTGCTTTGTAATACTGAGGGCTTCTACATAGCTGCCTAACAGTTTCATTCAGGCATTCAACCCACAGTTACCAATTTTCCAATTTTTGCTAAGCAATTGTCTTACTTTTCTGGTACTTGTAACAAATAAATTACCACACACTTAGTCATTTAAAACAACACAAATTTATTTTGTAGGTCACAAGCCCAAGGCCGTTTCACCAGCTGAAATCAAGGTGTCAGCAGGCCTGAATTTTTTTTTTTTTTATTTTTCTGGAGGCGATAGGGAAGAATTTTTTTGTTGTTGTTGGTGGTTTTGTTTTTGTCTTTTTTAGCTTCTAAAAGCCACCTGAGTATCTTGGCTTGAGGCCCCTTTACAGCATCTTTAAAGTCAGTAACATAATATATTTCTGGCCTTTCTTCAGGAGTCACATCTCTCTCACTGACCACTGCCTGAAATGGTTGCCCACTTTTAAGGACACATGTGATTAGAATGGTCACACCTGGGTAATCTCCCATCTCAGTGCCATTAATCTTAATCCCATCTGCAAGGTTCCTTTACCCAGGTAAGGTAAACTATTTCCACATTCTTGGGATTAGGATGTGAACATCTGAGGGGCGGGCATTTTTTCTATCATAGCAAAAGCCATATTGTTCTGCCTCCATGGAAGTTACATTTGAGTGGGCAAGAATACTTCCGTGCAGAGCATTATCATTGATTTATGTGAGGTATAGTCGTGCCCCACAGCATTTGTATGTGAATCATACTGGGTTAGAATTCAAAACTGTGGTGAAAACCGTCCGTAGTGCTACATTCATGAGCAGAAGCAATAACTCAACAATATCTCTTTGTGGAACAGTGGCACACCAGGACACCAACAACCGGGGAAGGTGACAGGGTCATAATATTCAATTTCACCAGTTCATTTACTTATGGCATAATTGATGAAGGTTTTGCTGGGTTTTTGTTTGTTCATTTTGTTTTGGGGAGAGAACTGAGAGTCCCCAAGTGGACGGAAGTGAAGAATTCTTAGGGCTTTGCGAACACCACCAGTCGCCCGGAGTGTGAGACTGAGGGAGCTGCGACCCGGAGATGGGTGCATTAAAGCAAAGGGAAATTTCGCGGTGCATCTAGAAACAGGCTAAGCTTCATCAAGGCACCTAGCTCATGCGAATGCGGAATTCTAGGAAAGATCATGTTTCCTTAGGAAATCACTGCAATTTATTCGGAAAAGACCTCCTCTCCACAGGGGTTGACAGAAAAAGGTCAGATGATTATCTTATTCTCTAATTCTAACCCTTGTCAAGAGTCCTCCAAATACTCCAGTCCCTGAACTTGAGGAGTTTGCAATTTCTATGGAGACAATTTATATGAAATAAGTAACTGGAATAAATACTTTTTTTTTTTTATTACAGGCTATGATGACTTTAAGTTTGAGAGAAGTTAAGAGACGGGAAAGATCTAGACCAGAAATAATTAATCTATGCGTGTTCAAGTCTCTGTTTATTTGAACAATTTTTATTTATGGTCTGTTGAGACAGAGGAGGGGATATAGAGCTTTATCTTATAGAAGAGATTCATTCTCATTATACTGAAGGGTTCTCTATCTTGTCTAAGCTTGGAAAGTTGTGTTTGTCTGCTACGGAACACCTCAGCACATTTGTAAAAGAGTTCTTTGGCAAGCACACTTGTCTTCATCAACAGAGTCAGCGACAGTCAAACACTTCGTCTCCAAGTTCTGTCATCTCCTTTTCTATTCTTCTTTTGCTCGGGAACTTTCACACAAGCTCAGTGTTTCAGGCTGACTCAAGCCAATTTGGTCTTGACAACTCTTAATAATGGTAACTGCCAAAGGGAACATTGCATGAGAGTTAGTCACTTTCCCAAAATCTCATCACTAACTAAATTCTGCTCCATATAAGAACATTTATTAAACAGATATTTACTAGGAAGAAGGATGCTATTGCTTGCCCAATAAAGATGATGAAATTCTATTCATTGTTTCAGTGTCTCCCACTATACTTTTCATGAAAAGGTTACATATGTCAGATATAATCACATTTTGGAAACAGGATTTAGTTAACAGAATGAGGCAACTAGAATCCAATTAATCCATAGCTAGACATAGAAAACATTTTGAAATGAATCATGCACCATTCTCAAATCTAGACCTCTAGGAATGCTATCTGCAATCGTGAAAAGCGTCTCTAAAAATACTGACCGATCCACATTCTCTGTACGCCAATAATTTTACCAATGACAGCTTATTTCTGAAAGTTGTTATAATAATTGTCTTCTGATATCATAAATCAAAACTAATTTCTAATATTTACTATAAATTAATAAAGTTCAGAACAAAACTCCCCAAATGTGCTACTTTGGCATAAGGATTATGTTGAGCTGAGTTGAAAAGACTCAGGAAGAACCCTCACCCATCCCCTCTCTTAACTGCTTCTAAGAATCTAGATAGAGGGTCTGGAACCTGGAATAGAGCTATCACCAGAAAGAACTACAATGATATTAGCCAAGGTTGTCTCTGCATGGCATGACAAACATTTATTCACATTTGTTCACCAAAACTTTGGCCTTTTCATCTTCCTGTAATTATCCCCCCCCCTTTTTTTTGGAGCTTCTTCCCCTTACCCCTTTTCCTGAGCTCAGGATGGTGTATATGCCTCAAATGCTTGATTGCCTTTGAAACTCTCAAAACTTTGTGGGGCTACGTGCATATGAAATTAAATTTGGTTTTGCCTGTTTTCTTCCTTATGCCAATTTAATAATAGAATAGCTAAAAGTACCTAGAAGGATAGAGAGAATTTTTTTTCCTCCCCCATAATATACTACTGACATATTTTCAAATAAATGTCAAACAACTTAGTATCCAGTTATTTGATATGTAATCATAAAAAAAGCAGAGTATGAAAATCCACATTACAGATGGATATCTAGTAAACAAAATCATAAATTTCATTCTCAAATCTAATTTAATTTAAATGAATTCAAAGTACTTACAGAGAATTTCCTTCTTTCTTTTCCTGAAAGAAAACAGAAGTCTCCCTCTTCCCTCATTTCCTTCCTTTCTCAAGATTTACTTAGTGCTTACTATTGTTTTTGATACCATATTTTAGGGATTTGAAGTGAAATAGCATTGTATTTTTTCTCAAGTACCTCACATTGAGGATGTTGACACAAGGCATTTTGTTAACTATCCCAAACATATCATTAGCAATATAGGGGATTAGGAGAGAACCTAATTTTGCCTATGAATTTCAAGATACTCTTCACAAACTAGTTGACATTTGAAATAAATCTTGAAAAGTGAGTCAGCATGAAGGTCAGTCTATATAGTAGGGATTGTACATTCAAAAGCATATAGATTGGTAAGAGTATTGTACACTTAGGAAACCACAAAATGGTGTAAAATGTTGATTGTATAATGTAAGAAAACCTCAAGAGATCAGAAAGGTAAGCCAGGGTCGGATGACAGAAGACGCTGAAAGCCCAATGAAAGTTAGCATTTATGTTGAAAGTAATGAGAATCCATTGAATCCATTTGATCCATGATCAAATTTACATAGACAAAAGAGAGACATTGCATTGAGCAGAGATCAAGGAAGGAAAGACAGTTGTGAAGGCTTTGCAATAATATCCTACAATTTTCCTCTCAAGAGTTAGATATAAACAAACATTTGAGAAAATTTAGCTATGATAGACATATGTATAGAAAGTGTAGACAAAAAAATGTAATTTTACTATTAATGTAATACAGATAAGAAATGATAACGTGATCCGTTGCATAGTGGGAAAGACTGCTCAAAAACAGGAAGCACAGAGCGGACTAACTGCACCTACTAGGAAGTCCAAATGACAGAATAGGGTGATTCTAAGATTTCTGACTGGCATATCTGGGGAGACATGGTGGCATTCACCAAAATTGAAGACACGCAACTTTGCGGTGCAAAATGCCAACATAATTTTAGACATTTGAGATGCCTGTGTAGCTTCCAGAAAGATCACTCTGGTGATTAGTAGGTTTGGTTTTCACTCTGGAAAATGTCTGTGCAGTTCGACGTGATTCGCACTCCTAGTTTCCCCACAAAATTCTGGTTACTTTATGTTTCTTTGCTGGTTTTCATTATTACCCCAATCTGCAAATATTGGATTCCTGATAGGCTCAGTTCTTGGTCCTTTTCCCCCTCTCAATGTGTGCTCACTCCCTTGGGAATTTCATCCTGTCTCATGCCTTTAAAAAACCTGCAGCCTGATGATTCTCAAATAAATCCCCAGTCTGTCCTTCATTTCTCTCTTTCAGATTTCTATCCTATTTGCCTCTTTGATATTTCATCTGGATATCCAAGAGGCTTTCTCAAACTTATCCACAATTGAGCTTTGCCTGCAATGTTCTCCTTCTTAGAAAACGATAAAATTCTATCACTGTGGGTGACTCAGACTCACAAGTGCAGTCTTCTTCACCTCTCTGTCTCTCACAGCCCATATTAGATCTGTCAGCCACCAACACTGACATCTTTGTCTCCTGACTAGTCTCCCAGCTTCCAGACTTGTTGCCCTTCAGTTGCCAACATGGGAGTCAAAAGACAATTCAGATAGTATTGCATTCATTCTTGAAACTTGATAATGGTTTCTCTTCTCCCTCAGGAGAAAAGGCACAAATCTTAACACTGACTTACAAGGTAGTCTACAGTGCAATGAGCTTTATCTTTAATCAATGATATGGAGACTTTGATATTTTTTATCTTCTTATGAAGATTACACTTTGAATTACAGACTAGGACACCTCCACATTCTGCTGCTTCCTACATAACTCCGTGTGACTCTTTAATAGCATGTAAAATCCAAGCCCATTTCTTCCATCTTTCCCTCTGCACTTTGCCTATTTTAGTATATAAAACTAGTATGCATCAATTTCTCTGGTCAGTAACCTATGAGTTGCATCCCATTTCTCTCTTTGCCTTGTTTCCGTCTTATCTTCCTAACCCGCCTACAAATCCTGCTCATGCTATGTAAAATTCTTCCTACTTTCACGGACATCCCCATAGTTGAAGACATCATTGCTTCCTATAATGATTATTCAAATGGCTTTCTAGCTAGGCTTTCCTTTCTTTACCTAACCCAATCGCTACAATTGAGCTCTTACAGATTTAATTGAGATAATACCATTCCAAGTTTTAAAGTAATCAAAAATCCTTATTACATAAAGTAAACTCAGGACTCTTTACTATGATCTGTAAATTCCAGTATGACCATTCTCTGCCTTGTTTCAGTCTCATTTATTTCTTCTTTCTCATTTCACTCCAATATGTTGATTATGTATCACCAATAATAATAATAATAATTCAGACTGTTAAAATGCTTGTGTCTGTTTTACTATCAGTGATAGAAAAGAATGAGCCTATTGGGTTTTTTGTTGTTGTTGGTGGTGGTTATTACTAATTCTTTAATGTTTATTTATAGTTGAGAGACAGAGTATGAGCAGGGGAGGGGCAGAGAGAGGGAGACACAGAATTCGAACCAGGTTCCAGGCTCTGAGCTGTCGGCACAGAGCCCGATGTGGGGCTCGAACCCATGAACCGCGAGATCATGACCTGAGCCAAATTAGGCTGCTTAACCGACTGAGCCACCCAGGCGCTCCTAGACTATTGTTTTTAATAAAGCTGGAATAAACAATGATTTTTACTTACAGAAATGCTTTATTTGAAATACATGCAATGGTCTCTATTCATCGTGTTTCAAATACTGAGTGATTCACCTCCTGAGAAGAAGGTGCTGCTTTCTACGTGATAACTCCTTGACATATAGAAGACGCTCAGATAAAATATACCAGCAAAGTTGTTTCTGTTTGTTTGTTTCATATTAAGGAGATAAATGTGCTCTTTAAGATATGAAAATTGAATTCATACAAAAATGAAACCCTCATTATGACATCATCTCCTTATAACTATTATTCGCTTTTTTTGCTGTTGATTATGATCATTATACCAATCATCTCATAAAAAAGGAAGAAGGAGTCTGAAGACCACTGACTATTAATGCATATGTTTAAACAGAAAAGTTATCAAAGTCCTGATAAATCTATTATATTAAGAATTTGTAGGGGAGCCTGGGTGGCTCAGTTGGTTAAGCCTCCAACTTCAGGTCAGGTCATGATCTCGCGGTGTGTGAGTTCCAGCCCCGCCTTGGGCTCTGTGCTGACAGCTCAGAGCCTAGAGCCTGCTTCGGATTCTGTGTCTCCCTCCCTCTCTGCCCCTCCCCCACCTGTGCTCTGTCTCTCTTTCTCTCTCAAAAATAAATAAACATTAAAATAACAACAACAACAACAACAACAACAACAACAACTTGTAGTAAATCTAAAACATCTCTTGGATGACAAACTCTCCACATTTGAGACTAAACTAATAGGCTAGAGGAGAACCTCAGCTCCCAGACTGGACAGAGCCATTGTTAGGAAGCAATATTTAATTAATTCTATTGCTGGGAATGTGCTTTTGGCATAGAGAACTTCACCTAGGTAAACAGAAAAACTTCAGATTATTTTTCTCAAGAAATACTACAAAAAACTTCTGAAATGCAAGAAAGAGCAGAATCATTCAAAGAACTTCAAGTTGAATGATATGGTAATGTAATATGTCTCACAAAAAAAGAAATTTTCTAAACTAACATTATTTTACCTTAAAATATGCCATCATAATTAAGGGATAATTATCATACACTTCAGGGAATCGTAAAGTTCAATACATCTAAGATCTTTCTCCCTCTTCTTTTGAATGTATCATTAAATAATGGAACATGCTAACAACACATTTTATTTCTGTACATTTTATGTCTTCATTGTTTCTATCTTAGAATTCTTTGGCTCTTAGAGTAGTTACTTTTTAAATTTTCTTTTTTAGTGAGGCATTGTCTACCACCTTTTTAAAAACCGGTGACAACTTTTGTGTTACTGAAAGTTTCAAATTGTTGGTTAGATTTAGTACCAACTTGTAACATTTTAATTGGAAGCTAAGCTTATTTTAAACTTGGGTGGGGATTTTGCCAACTATAGTGTTTCAAGGTCATTTAAAAATTGGTTCTACACTTCTTTTTTTTTTTTTCTTTCTTTCTTAAATACAATTAGATCTTTGGAAGAAATCTTGATATTCAGAAGTTCAGATTCGCAAACAAAATGGAACTATTAAAGACTTTTTTTTATTAAAAGCATATTCATGAGAGGTTTGCTTTGAATTGTACTTTTCTCCCATGCATATAAAATGGGATTTGATTTTCAGAATTAATTTCTATTTTCATAAAAATTATTATATGAACTGAAGTAATCCTGCAGCATACTTTTATTCCAATTTAGTATTTTCATTGCTTTATGAAAATATTCCAATTATTTCAGTGACTTCAGGACATAATGGCTGTAATTCTTGCTAACAGAAGGATGTCAGAGCACAGTAACGTAATAATGTATATATAGTTTGGTGATTTTCAGATTTACCCATTTTCAAGTTTTATTCTTCATTTGATTTGGCTAAAATCAAAATTCCTCACTGGGCTGAGTCAAATACCTTATTGGGGCGCCTGGGTGGCTCAGTCGGTTAAGCATCCGACTTTGGTTCAGGTCATGATCTCATAGTTAGTGAGTTGGAGCCTCGCATCAGGCGCTGTGCTGACAGCTCAGAGCCTGGAGCCCGCTTCGGATTCTGTGTGTGTCTCTCTCTCTGCCCCTCCCCCCGCTCATGCTCTGTCTCTCTCTGTCTCTCAAAAATAAATAAATGTTATTTTTTTTAATCAGATGACTTATTTTATTTTATATTTCATTACCAAAGGGGGGGAAAAAGCTATAAACCCATTACTTAGTCTCGGTCATCATACTATGAAACTGAGTAGAGAACTTGATTTTAAGTGGAGTCAGGAAGCCCTGAAGGGGAAACTTCCATGCATATATCATTCATTACAGCCTCCGGAAACAGCAGGGCAAAGACATACGACTCCCTGCCCAGCAACCGTGCATCACCTACCACTTGCACTAACCACCACAGCCTCAAACTCTTGATCTTCTCCATTCAGTTTTTATTTAACGCGACTCTCCATAATTTCCTCAACACCTAATAAAACCTGACCTTTCTTTTGTCTCTTTGGGGACGTGCCTATATTTTTGCCATAGTGTGCTTGTCCTGAAACACAATTTCTTTGTTATTCTCTATTAAACTCATTTTGCTAATAATAATAATAAAAACTGTCTATTTTTTAGGTTGGCAAAAGAAGGTAAGTAGGATTTCATGTTAAATGATTAATTTGATTATCTTTACGGACACTGTATTTCAACTTTGTTGAATTTTCCGCTGTTCTAACTATTGTCAAACTGTTCTAATCATTTACATTTCTTTGACTTTTCCTTCTGCTGCTTCCCCATTGTGATATCAAATACCCACATCCCACCGGCATTAATTTGAGGGGCAACATGGCCTGGGAGTGAAGCACATAGACTCTGGAATCTTCGATCTCTTCATGAAAGTGCTGAACCATCATTCCACAGCTATGTGAGCATGAATGAATTACTTAACTTGTGAAAAACGTACTTTTTATTTGAAAATAAGCATCATAAAGATATCTGACTTCACAAGATTTTTATTGTCAATATTTTCTCACAGAGCAGGAACATGACACATTTTAATGAGTATATTAAAGAGCTTTACAATTTGAGAACAAACATGAGAAATTATCTTGGGAAAAAGTCTTAATCTATTAGTCTCTTAAACTAATTATTCTCATTAGATGTGATTAAAAAAAAAAAAAAGACTGACGTGATCACTTTTTGCTAAAATAGGTTTCATGGGACAGAACACATCTGATAAAGTCCTGCACTAGTGAACGGCTTAGTAAATCAAGGTTCATCTTGTTTTTTTCTGAAAAGTACTTCAGAATGAAAAAAATCTAACCTCCTGCATTAATGAACACTTAATTTCAAAGGTGGCAAAATGCTTTCCTGAAAATAATGCAACAGGCTTCCAGGGTTAATATAATGAGAATAAAAAAAAAGATCTGATCCAGGATTTGATATTTCTTATTTCTGAATCTTCTTTTTGACATCTACTCTATAATCTCCATTATATTTATTATATATTGGAGATCAAATGCAGAATATTTAAAACTGTTAAGTTCTATTTCTTGAGATGGATTTGAAAAATTATAAATTGATCAAAGAAAGTAAATTGTCAAAGGCAAAGTTTTGTGCATCAATTATCATTTTGTGTTTGTTTGCTTGTCTGCCTAGTAAAATAATGTCACTCGAAATAGACACAATGCCTTGGAAAAACAAAACAAACCAACAACAATAAAACTTAACAGGAGTTGTTTATTTTGAATACGGACTGAATGATAGATATGGCGTAAAATAAATCACTGTCAAATGCTATCATTTTTTGGTAACCAATGTGTGATAATCATCAATTGACCAAGATGACCTTACTGTTGCCCTCAGCTTGACAGAACTTCAAGCAGATTTCTTCCTAACTCTGGACCCCTGACTTCCCTTTTCTTAGAGCACTTGCTTTAGACAACTTAAGACTGTAAAGTCTTTCTCTGCACCTTTGAGTTGCAAATCTTTTTAAAAGGCTCTGTCCAGTTTTACAATACAAGAATGTCTTTCTCGAGGACGATGTGGGAACCATCCCTTTGAAATGTACTCATCCAGGAAGAAAGTGCCTCTATTCTCCCAGTCTCTGGGGGAGGGTAAAGAACCTAATCTCTGCAAGAGCCAATTAGCAAACATGGATCACTTCATCGAATTGACCAATTTCCCCAGTAATGTCCTCCAGTACTCTTCCAGTAGCTCGCACAAGTGCTTAAAAACTTGTCTGCTTTCTGTTTCAACAGAGTCTAGTCTAATCTCTCTGTCCTATTATAATAGTCTTGACCTCTGTTGCAATAGTCTTAAATAGCTTCTTGCCAGTTTAACTCTTGCCAGTTTAACATGTTTCCTATTGAAGCATATCCCCAAACTGTATTTCTTAAGACTCATTTCACGTAATTAATAGTTGTTTGAGCACAGTTTCTATGTAGGTATACTTTTTATGGCTGAGTAAATCTTATGCTCATGATCTCTACCTTCATGTGTATAAAATTCTGCTCAAGACCTTTTAACATGATCAGTATGCCCTTTTAGAAACTTCAGGAATGATAAGAGAGTGAGAAAAACTCCATCAACAGTGTCAATAAACCAAGACTATAAATGGATGCTGTCATTGGGAATAATCTGCATTTGCTTTTGCTTTGCTCAAGCTTGTAGGTGATCAGCTCCGTTGTTGATTCCTTGATAGAACTTTGGAACTCACTTAAACAGTTTAAGAAAGAAAAGCAGGTACTCCCTGAGTTTAAGACTAATTCAAAGTGAAAATTAACTTAGCCTAAAGATTCTGAAAACCTTTTCCTTAAATGACCAATTATTATGTTACTGAAAATGCTTGATCTATCTTTTTTAATTAAAAAAATTAAATATTTATTTATTTTTGAGAGGTAGAGATAGAGACAGAGAGCAAGTGGGAGAGGGGTAGAGAGAGAGAGAGCGAGAGGGAGACACAGAATCTGAAACAGGCTGCAGGCTCTGAGCTGTCAGCACAGAGCCAGACACAGGGCTTGAACTTGGGAATGGTGAGATCATGACCTAGGCCATAGTCAGACGCCTAACTCACTGAGACACCCAGGCGCCCCACTGATTTATCTTTTTTAGAATTCAATTTAATATGTTTCAACTTTAAGCATCATGTTCCACTTCATCTGTATAATAATTGCCCTTTATATCTAATGTTTAAATGGAATTTTTGGTGATTATTAAGAACTAAATACAAATGGTGCTGTTTGCAAGTTTATTCTCATCTGTGTAGCAATGCATAGTGTTAAAATATGTGGAGTAGAATGACCACAATGATTTTATTTTATTTTATTTTATTTTATTTTATTTTATTTTATTTATTTTTAGCAGTTGGTTCAGATATGGTCTGGTCCAAGAAATTAATTCACTTACCATGAAGAAGAAATCTTCAGTCATTCTCAGAACTCAGCAGTCTATCATCAGACATTGTAAAATGCTCAAAAAGTGCAGGGAAAGCAGTTCTTCTGGATGTCTTCAGTGCTTAGGCAATCAGAGCTGACATAAGGAGACTCTTGCATATCTAGAAACTAGGAATTCTTATCCCGATCGTCTCTCAACTTCAACAGATGAGCGCTACTCATCTGGAAAGTCAGTGGTGGTTATGTTGCTTTCCTTCCTCTCAAGTGGCTTGCCAATTTTCAGACCCTCATTTCCTAAAATGTTTCCATATTCTTACTTAGAAATATATAGCATAACTTAAACCAAGACAGCACTATAAAAGTTGAAATGTGGGAAAACATGCGTGATATTATCAAGCTATGTATTTCAAAATGACAAAGGTGACATGAGCTTTCTTCATAATTTATTATATTGGAGGAACTGCAGACTCCACACTTTGTTTTTAATTTTTTTAATATTTTTATTTATTTTTGAGACACAGAGAGATAGAGCATGAGCAAGGGAGGGGCAGAGAGAGAGGGAAACACAGAATCCAAAGCGGGCTCCAAGCTGAGCTGTCAGCACAGAGCCTGACGCGGGGCTCAAACTCATGGAGTGTGAGATCATGACCTGAGCTGAAGTTGGACGCCTAACCGACTGAACCACCCAGGGACCCCCTCCACACTTTGTAATGATAAAGTTACAATTTTAATCTTTTAAATGGTTTCTGGAAAAAAAAGAAATTAGTATGAAGGAGGTAGGTGACAAATATGTAAATTTCATGGTGAAGATGTGGTCAACAAATGAATAACATATAGGCCTATAAGCACCTTTGCCTATAAGCACTTATAAGCGTATAAGCACCTTTGATAAGGTGATGCTGCATTGGAAAGAGCTGATGGCATGTGTTTGTGGAAGTCGGTGAAAGGAAACATACTATGCCACCCCAAAATATGGCTCCTGGGCATATTGATAATTGTGAGCTGATTATTTTTTTAAAATTTTTAAATGTTTTTATTTATTTTTGAGAGAGACAGAGACAGAATGCAAGTGGGTTAGGGTCAGAGGGAGAGGGAGGCACAGAATCCGAAACAGGCTTCAGGCTCAGAGTTGTCAGCACCGAGGTCAGCGCGGGGCTCGAACCCAGGAGCGGAGAGATCATTATCTGAGCTGAAGTCCAATGCTTAACAGACTGAGCCACCCAGGCGCCCTTGAGCTGATTATTTTTAAGAGACAACAGACATGCTGGAAACTCAAACTGAATAGCAGTTGCCTTTTGTAAAGAGACATTTACAGTTAGAAGGGAAGTCTTCATTCATAAAGGTGTCTTCCTCTCTGTACCAGGAAGGGAAGGGTGACTCTAAATCTCTGGAAACTCTTAACAATGGAGAAGGCAATACAAAAGTCTGCACGGAAATCTTACTTTTGTTTGCTGTGTTTTTCCTGGTAACGTCCCATAATCCTCCTCCATCTGGCACCTGCCTCCAACCCACCCTCTTAGTTGGAGATGTTATTTAATATCTTGGTGGCTTGGACCATTTTAGGGAGTTACTCACTTTTGCTGGATCTCTCCCGTCTATATGCAAGGTATACATGTTACGACAGTTGATTTTGTTCTTCTCCTGTTAATTTGTCTTCTATTAACTGATGCATATCTAGGTTTCGGGCGGTTAAAATTCTCACTCAGCAGGCTCAAACGCATTCGATCAAAGCATTACATATTCTGTGATACGTCTGCATCTCCATGAGTACAGATGACAAAATTTAGTCTATTGTGAGTTTTTCCCCACAAAACAAGGATTTTTGCCACAACCAATTTGGGCTACGTGAGGAAAGGTAATCCACAATCATTTAGAATGGTATTGTATTTTGATCAATAAGTGTTTTTTTTTATTGTTTTTATATTGCCGTATATACGTTAAATGTGTAGTAAATACCTTCCAACTGCTGGCATCCCAGTACCCTGAACCTAAGAAAGCATTATACGTTAAGATGGGAGGAAGGGACTAAGCTTCAATGTTATAATACTGGTTACATGAAAATGAGTAAAGATGATGATACTAAGTCTAAATGGAATGCAAAATATGATAAATTGATTATGAAATACAAGACATTCAAGATATATCTCAGATATTTCATTTAGAAGACTACTTTGGTCTTAAATTTGGGCTAAATTCTCCTTTTTTAATTTTACATCAGATCCTCTATGTATCAGAACTTTTCTATCTACCATATTAAATTGACTTCATTAGTTCTATGTCATCAGCTCTAGATCGTATACACTTCAAGGAGAAAATTAATCTCTCTTCATTTTTGACACCTCCAACCAGGATCTGACACAAATAATACACACAATAAATAATGATTCAACTATATATTTCTCCTCCCTAGTTACTTGGTTTTAGTCAAATTCTTATCAATTACTATGCTTCATTGTATGTTGTACTCCGGAGAGAGAAGAAACTGAAACAATCACAATGTAGATATGAACATAAACCTTATGAGAATAGATAAAAATGAAAAAGGCACCTCACAGTTAATGTTGAGGTCGTTTTAAACACATACAAATCTAAAAGCGGGGCGCAGACAGATAACAAGGGAATGATGGAAGATTGGCCACTCTGAGCCAGCACAGTATTCACGAACCCAAGGAGGGTATGGAGTGAAGGACACTAGTAAGGGGCTCACGCATGAGCACTTTGTACAGATTACTTTTTAATTGCAAAAAGATGAGGGGCGCCTGGGTGGCACAGTCGGTTAGGTGTCCGACTTCAGCCAGGTCACGATCTTGCGGTCCGGGAGTTCGAGCCCCGCGTCAGACTCTGGGCTGATGGCTCAGAGCCTGGAGCCTGTTTCCGATTCTGTGTCTCCCTCTCTCTCTGCCCCTCCCCCGTTCATGCTCTGTCTCTCTCTGTCCCAAAAATAAATAAACGTTGAAAAAAAAATTTAAAAAAAAATTGCAAAAAGATGAAAGGGTAGCTTTGCGGTGGAAATGACTTCTGAAAGACTCCACCTAAATTGGGGTATCAAAATTAACATCACCGATATTAGGGCAAAATGAAATCATAAGCCAGTTGGTGAGATGAACGGGAAGGATAGCATGTTTTCTCCCACACTTTTTGCTAATATGAAGTAATACCAGACAGCCTCAAGTTTCGTGACGTCCTTCAAAATAACTGGCGTGTAATAGTCCAAATTGTCCAAGTCATAAAAGTCAGGGAGAGAGTCTAGATAGAGGGAGGTAAACAAAGATTT
The DNA here is from genome assembly GCF_022837055.1 of Prionailurus viverrinus. Lineage (NCBI taxonomy): Eukaryota > Metazoa > Chordata > Mammalia > Carnivora > Felidae > Prionailurus > Prionailurus viverrinus. The sequence goes on from NC_062564.1 coordinate 180,008,686, forward strand.
TAAATAAACGCAACACGGGTTGTAGATAGTGTTTGTTTCCTACAAAGGACATTATCAAAGCAACTGATTAAACTTGAAATGAATCTGAAGTTCAGATGGTAGTAATGTATCGGTGTTAAGTTCTTGATATTGATGACTATACTGTGGTGTTTTAGTAGAATATCCTTTCTTGTAGGAAATTCACTTACTTATTTTAGGTATTAGGACATCATATCAGCAACTTACTCTCAAAAAGTTTAGGTAAAAAGAACTCCTCTATATTTTCATTTAACATTTCTTTAAGTGTGAGATTGTTTCAAATTAAACATTTTAAAAAGTAAAAAGGTAATAAAATTTTTTTGAATATTTATATGCCATATCCACAGCAGACCAATGGAAAAACATGGGCTTTAAGAGATATTAGAAATTTGCATTAAAAGAAAATAAACTTGCATTAGATCAAGTGTGAAAATCAGAAGCATACTCTTACCTTTGAGTGAACTGAAATTTCTCCTATGCACTATTATTTCATAAAAAAGTAATTGTAACATTTTCCAATCGGATGCAACACTACAGTGAACCTATTCTATGATGTGAAAATATATCTTTTCTTTCTTGCTACCTCCAAAGAATAATATTATAAAAAGCATATTAAGAAGATGTACACATGGAAGAATTTTCCAAGCAGGCTATTCGATAAATTGACACCATAGGGGTCTCTTTGAATATCAAAGAGGTGCAGTTGAGTATGTGTATGTGTGTTTATGCGTGTGTGTATCCACGCATGTATAGCTTTGAAAAGCTGGGGACCAGTGGTACCTGAATAGCCCTACTCTCATGTAAAATGAACTCATGAAGAAATGGCCGATTCTGCATCAGGAGTGGAGTAAAAAGTGTCACCATTAATATATATATATTTTTTAAGCCAGGAAAAAAGGAAGTGTTCCAACACTACTGAAGATATGTCAAAATGATAGGGTTCCCCGTGCAAAGAGCACCATGGCCAAATTCTGTACAGTTTGAGCATTTTAACTGCGCAGCTAAATTGTTGGAAATTCCGTAAGCCAACTGGCCTCAACTGTTCAGCACTATCAATATCTTCTAGATTAAACAAAACCTGAAGGTAATAACAAGAAAATGCAGCATGCAATTTTTGATAACATCTGGGTTGAATGAGAAATAACCATAACGGAAACGTAGGGGATAATCAAGAAATTTTAAAAATGAACTATATAAGCAAAGAATATTATGATGTCAAAGCTAGTTAACTTCCTTATGTGTATAGTGTTATTATAGCCATGTAACAGATTGCCCAATTCTTAGGAGTTCAGTGATGAAAGATTTGGAATATTTCAGTAAAAAAGAAAAGACTGAAAGGGGGAGGAAAAGGAAAGAGAAAGATATGAGAGACCACAGAGAGAGGAAGGGGTAAATCAATGTGGCGAGTGTTTTTTAACAATTGGTGAATCTTAGGTGAATGCTATATAGGAATTATTTACTCCATATATTTTCATTTTCTGTAGGATTGGTATTTTTCAGAATAAAATGTTAGAAATATACAAACATGTGGTTCACCTATTAATATCTACGCATGATATATTCATTGCTATTCATGATATTTTCACTTCGTCCACTTAAAAAATCTGAAAATCCAGACTCATATTTCCATTAAAATATATGTTTACTTCTTCTCTATCAGGGTTATTTATATATACTCATAATTTCTGTGAACAGGAAATGCTATTTGTCTAACACTGATCATTGTAGTGTCACGTACATTTATGATGCTATTTAGATAAATAAAGAAATGCTCAATTTGTTATACATTTTATTGCACTCCACTAAAACAAAATAAGCATTTAGGATTGATGTCTTGCATAAATATTGGAATCATATTTATTTATTATCTTTGTCATACGTTCATAATAAAATAATACATTTTTTTCAATATTTCATGACATTTGCTTTTATAATCTGAAAAATCACTTCAATTAATCTATGAAATATTCACAACTGCTATATAGCTAGGGGAAAAAACCCTGTATTTTAGAAGTATTTCACATTCTTAAAATTTTCCTGTTAGAAAAATTGATAGGATTAATTTCAGAAGTCTCTATTTCTATAGAAATAAACATTTCATGCAGTTCTTCGACACTTTTCATGCAGCTTGGGCTTTAGAGAACATTCTTTCAGTATTTCATAAAAGGGAATAGCAGGGAGAATTAATCATCAGTGCTACATTGCAAATATGGCTACAATTCTTCCTTCCTTCCTGTGTCTTCATCGTTTGCATTTTGACAGCATTTTTTCCTTACTTAAAAGGCAAAGCCTATTTCCCTGCCAGTGGAATCAGGGCTGGCCTTGTAGGTTGCTAAAATATGGCACAAGGAATTGCACACCAGTTCAGAAGCCAGACCTCAAGAGGCTATGTACGCTTCTCCCAGAGCCACATCACTAGAGAAAAGCAGGTCTGGGAGGAAACAGCAATGTGTCCACAAAGTAACAGCGGCGTGGTCAAAAACTGACCTCCACAAGCTGTCACCACGTTTTTATTCAGTGCCACGTTTAGCTTCATTTTCCTCTTTTACTAGGGTCTTTTTATGTCTAAATGTTATGATTTTTGCTTTATATGCTGCGTCATAAATCATAGGTACATTTTAAGAAAACCTAGTCGATGCTACTGATCTTAGCCTTTTCAACTTTTGATATTTCCTTCAAAGAATTTATATATTATACATATAAAATGTATATGTAACATATATAAATGTGTACATATAATTTTATATAATTAGTATGTGATAATAAATATATCAATAATATCATATAATATGGAAATGATGTATGTACTTTTTATTACATACAAAGTATTTGTTGTATGTACATAAATGCACTCTTATATAGATGATGATATACAGATATAGATGATATAGATATATAGATATAGATATAGATGATAGAGCTACAGATACAGATGGAGATAGATAGATATAGATAGAATGAATCTGTATTTAATCAATTCAAATATATGAGGTCTGTAATAAGTTCAGGGCCACCAGGATGGGGTCATCAGTTAAAGCTGCATTTATCTCTCTTTGCAAAAGGACTCAAAACCTCTAAAGGAGTATTTTTCCCTCACAAGAGAGATCCTGATGACTAGGAAATATGCTTTATTGGTTAACTAATATTGTAATATTATTTCTTGGCTCATTTTAGTGTTTTCCTTTTCAACTCCCCTGTTCACTTTAATTAAATGAGTTGGAAAGAAAAAAGGTGCTGAGGAAGAAGTAAAAGGTAGCAATAATCTCACTTACAAGGTGGAATTCTGTGCTGCCTTGGTCCTGCAAAATGAGAAAATTCCGAAGCAGCCATGAATCTTCATGAATTAATTCGGCCCTATTTGTGAAGCAAAACAGAAATTTGGCTCCATAAAGCTGTAAACATTTCAGCAAAGATAAATAAGTAAATAAATATTTACTTTAAAAAATCTACAGGAAGGCGGTGGAAAAAAACAAGCTTTAAGACAGCTTTTTTTTTTTTTAATGTAGGAAAATAAGAATGAGGTACAGTTGTCAATGTTGTTAATTTGTATTTGCTGAAAAGTTATCAGAAGGCTGAATTCTCACAGGTTAGCATAATTAAATGGGGCTTGAACACGTGAACTTCTCAGAGCTGATGAACAGAAGCAAACCTAATCTTGTAAGAAACAAGAAACCATGGCTAGGTTTTCTGAGGTCCTTCAGTCCTTCTAGGTTTTAACTTTCAGTTTCCTTGAAAGTGCTTTTGTTTCTTAACTGGTTTTCTCTCTCTCTCTCTCTCTCTCTCTCTCTCTCCCTCTCTCTTAAAGTTACTTATTTATTTGGAGAGAGTGAGAGCGCATGAGCAGCAAGAGGCAGAGGGAGAGAGAGAATCCCAAGTAGGCTCCTCACTGTCGGTGCACAACATGGGGCTCGATCTGAGGAACCTTGAGATCTGACCTGAACCGAAATCAAGAGCGGGATGCTTAACGGGCTGTGCCACCCATTCACCTCCTACTTGAAACTGCTTTTGATTAGTGATGTTTGGAATTAATGAAAGCCTTTCAAGAAAGCTTATTTATGAACGCTTTTTACAAACTACTACTTTTATTGGGAAAATTTCTGCTTGACATTTTGTGTTTTGACTGGCATTTTCCTGTTGCCAGCTGTCATAAAAGGGACGGCAACACACGCCGTTAGCAGCATATGCCTTTTTTGGTGCTGAATAGCATTTTAATACAAAAAAAATCAAATGATCCATAACATATTATGCTGTCATTTGAAAACAGCATCAGAAATGAAACATTTTTCATGCCTGTTAATATATTTTGTTCCCCAAGGCTCAATCTAGCATTTCCTCACTACTTTTGAAACTATAATGAGGTAAACATTTATTCTATTAATTGACACTATTAGGACTTTCAGAATATTTTTTTTTTAAAGTGGAGGTTGTAAAAATGCATTTTAGAAGGTTTAGTACATTCTGTTTATTTTATTATTATCTCATTAGCTTTCTGTTGCTAAGGAATACTCTTTCAAATACTCATTACATATCAGTAATTACATGTATTTATCTATATGGAAAATGACATCTAAAGGCGATTTCATACTTTGAATTGGAGTTAACTTAATAGAATATATGCAAACCAATGCAAAATATGCAGCAATTTGTTAAATTATATGGTTAAAATGCATTCTGAATTCTACTTAACTTGGTATGTGATATTTGCATCGAATAGCAGCTTAGGATTTAAAAAAATAAGTTGATTTATTTATTTTGAGAGAGACAGAGAGTGAACAGACAAGGGACAGAAAGAGACGGGTAGGGAGAGAGATTCCCAAGTAGGCTCTGTGCTGACAGCACAGAGCCCAATGCAGGGCTCGAACTCACAAATCGTGAAATCAAGACCTGAGCTAAAAATCAGGAGTCCGATGCTTAACAGGCAGAGCCACTCAGGCACCCCAACAGTTTAGGATTTAAATTACAGAGATAGCACTCAGATCTTTATAAGCTTTAGTTTGAAATTAGCAAAACCCTTTTCCCGGTTACTCTAATCTGACCTTCAAACTTTTGACACTGTGTACTTAAAAATGAATCATTATAATTTATCTATCTATCTATCTATCTATCTATTTATTTACTTATTTATATGTGCAACATGCAGTTTATTAAGGCTCCAGAGAATTGGCACTTGGTTCTGGGCAGGGACAAGGGTATCAGTGAAACCCAAAGGAGCTGGGCTCTAACAGGTTGGAAGGATCTCCCGCATGTCCCTTACCCCAAAGATAACTTATTTTTAGGGTGTCTTTGTCTATTTTACTTAACCGAATATCTAGGAAACAAATGTATTTGTTTTCTAAAGAACAGTCTTTATTTTGGCTTGTTAGACCAAAACACAGCTGAGCATATAATTACCTGGGTTTTATATTTCTGGATTTTGATGACTAGCAATATGTCCTAGGTTGTGTAAAATGTCTGATTTGTTCATCTTATTAAAAAATAGAGGATTTGCTTTAGAAATTAATATCTTATTATCCCTCTGTTCTTCCCGGTACCTGTGTTAGTCTCTAGCACAAAAATACTTAATGTTATTTGAAGGATTAGATATGTGAATGAGACAATGAACACATAAATATATTAGACAATGTTAGTTTTTCCAAAAAAAATTAAAAGCTCATTGATTACTGTGTGAAAATGGTCAATATAGAGATATCGTTCTGAAGAAATAATAACACTATGAAACTAACTATGGGCTCTGAGAACCACATAGAAGTTTGAGCATCAAACACCATTTTAAAAAAGGGAGTTCAAAACTCAGTCTCCATCACTGGCAATGGAGGATGTTTTTGTGAATAATCCAAATAGATTTTGATGGGCCAACCGAGATTCCGACTCCCCAGTACCAACAGCAGAGAAAGGGAAAAGTTTAAGTGCACATTAGGACACCAGCAGTTTTCTAAGACAGTTCTTGAGGGTGACATTTAGCAAGGATAAAACAAGCTTTTTGTTTTTAATCTTGAGAACAAATGTGCTTCATATTGGTGGATCCCTTACTGAAAATAACTTCTAATGTGTGAACGTAGATAATTTGGAAATGTGATGTAATTAGCATCCGCCCAGATATTGCCAAGAGTTGCGGTTCTCATCCTCTTAAGAAGAGAGATATGCAAAGTGAGTTTGAACTAGAGGCTAAGAAATGTACCTTAAATGTCTTATGACAAGACTATTAGGGGGTTTAAGTACTTTGCTCTAGAGGCTTGTCAGTGACGAGATGGATCAGAAGAAATAAATTAAGCTTGGAAACTGTTAAGCTGAAGGGATCTTTGAGCAGCCATTTGGTTATAAATCAAAATCATTTATATTTCATGAGAAGAATTTTTTTCCCTTGAAGCAAAACTGATTTATGCCAAAACATTCCACCCAAAGTACACTAATCTCAATGATTTTGTATCATTGCTAACTAAAGCTGTGGCATACAACCAAAGAGAAGAAGACCAGAGATGAGAGTATCTAGATAAAATGACAAAACTACTTCTGAATGAAATATATCAACAAGACAAAAACATTTTTGACATGAATACTCAAAATGATAGTTTAAAATTTGATGCATATGGGATCAGTTATTTGATATCTTAAAGCCATGCCAAATCACCCAACACCTGAAAGCAATTCGAAATAGATTATAAGTTAAACTTTTGTACTTAGTATTAATCAAGATATATTTTGAAATAGAAAATAATTTAAATTAAAAAGTTAAGTTAAAGAGTGACAGGGTGATAAAGGATATTTTATATAATAATTATTCATCAATAATTGCCTGTGTGTTCCTCATATGCATCACTGAATATAAAGAAACCATTCCTTCTCTTATCTTTAAGAAAGTACATTGGGGTTAAGGAGAAAAAAGAACAAAAAATAAGTGTTGAATGAAGGTAATCCTCCCTCACTGTATTTGAAACAAAAGATGCATCTATAAATTTTATAGACACAAAGTTATTTCAAGTTATGAAATCTATCATTTTGTGTCTGGTGTACCTCATATGGTTTAAAAGGGAGGGTCATTTTTGGATAAAAATATTTGTGGCTTAAGCAATGAAGAAACTATGAGCTTGAAGAAAATGTGGAAAATTTAGTGAAAAAAAATGATACAGAAATTCCTAAGAACATTCGATTTCATCAGAAAAAGAAAAATAAATAACATCTGCCCATTTATTTATTTATTTGTTTTAATTTTCAATGATTTTTTTTTAAACAGTAACAGCTTTGGTAAATTAACGTAAACATAGGGACAAGAGCAAGGGCAGGCCAATGATGAACACATTTTCCAAGGGACTGGTATGACCAAAATGCCCAAACTAAGAGATAACAATTTTTTTAAAAGGAAATGTTTAAAATATTTAAAACCTTTTTTTCAGTCACTAGCCTGCCTTAATTTCTGATGATAGAAAAACATTCAAATTTAAGAAATATGTGACAGAGTCTAAGAAAAAAAAGGAGTGATGCCATTATCTACTTACGTCTTTTGCGGTATTTTTCTGTGAGAGATTGAGAATAAAAAAAGAAAAAGGATCATGGTCCAATCGTGAATGGAAACAGAACTCTGATTCAGCAAGCAGCCAGGGACCAGACTCTGCAGCTATGTGGCCAGCATGAACAGGACTTAGTAACTGCCAGCTTCCCTCAATTTTGTTTTCTCCTCCCTGACCTTTCTAGTTCAGTACCAACCAGAGAAAAGCATATATTGTCTCTAAACCTATTACATAGAATGCCTTGCGCTTCTTCTCAGCCTGCTTCCAGGTCTCCCTTGACAACAACCTCCATTTGAAGCCCACCGGAAAGGCTCCCCTTCTGTTTGATGTAAAGTTTTCCACTCCTCTGCCTCTTACTGGCTGCCAAATACAAGTGATGATGTCTGGCCCCCTTGATGTCGCAAGCTCCAAATAAATGTCCTCTGCTTGTTCTTATTTGGGTGGACTTTGTTTATTTCTATACCTAAAAGGTTCAAGAAATTTTACTCATTTTTAGTTAACCACACATGCATAGTACAACTTCAACAATGGTATTATTGTCCGCGTAACTTCATTTTGAACTCAACACTAGAGTCCTTCAATGATTAACACAGTTTCATTTGTAACTGAAGCCCAAATTAGATGCAATTAAAAACTTAGCCCATTCTGACTTTTTCTAACTCTTTTCTGTCTTAAGGGGTTTATGGTTGCACTTCTTCTATGATTACAGATTTTGTACAGAGGACTAGAGTGAGTCACTAGGGTAATTTGTGAGAGGAAGTGAGAATTCCACCTGGATTCAAATCATATCTTAGCCGCTACTTGGGTCTTCTGTAATATGCTTTTTTCTTCACCTTTCTGGGTCTCTGTTTTCACCTACAAGATAAAGGATATGGGCTTGTCTGATATTCACTCATTTTTTTTTATAACTCTAAAACTTATATTCTAGTCAAATATCCATTTTCTTCTCTCTTTTTACTTTCAAGTTTTATTTCACTTTTACATAAAGCGTTACATACTTACTTAAAAGACAGAGTGTAACGAAATTTTCAAATTATCATTAATCATTAAATAGACTCCACTTTCTCCTGACAATTAATCACTTCAATCATCATCCAGCCCTCACTAGAACCAGTGATGTAAAATACAGATGTCATCTAATATTTCACCTAAAACCTTTATGAGATCCCTACTCAAAACAGGATAAATTCATATTCATAATCCATATCTGCATTACATTACAGTAAATGATTGGTAATATATCTACCTTGCCTACCTAGCCAGAAGCTCCTTAAGTGTAGAGATCTCCCTGTGTTCATCTTTGCATTCGTAGGTCCTAGCATAAAGTGAGAAATTAAGTAAGTACTCAGAAATTATTTAAGGAATGATGGAATGAAGAATAAGCTCATCTCTCAGGTTTAACAAGATTTGAAAATGCTGTGCAAGTAAGTAATGGCATTGAATTAGATTTCCCTTAATTAATGGTTTGCTTAAATACAAGTTTACCACCTACATAGAGACCTTGCAAAGAATTCCTCAGAATTAACACATAGGCTGAAAACAACACCACACTGACATTTTGATCTTCAAAGAGTGCTAAATTTTGCCCATGGCCTTGTTATTTCACTCTATGACGTTAAGAATCTCTGAAATGCTCAATTGATACAAAGCTTATCTTTAGCATTTTGCAATGCCATTGTGAACATTCTCCCAAGAGTATATTTTGTTTGTTTCACTCAATGGATTTTAGCAAGATAAAATAGTACTTATGTTAAAAACAAGTTATACAATGAATTGTTTACTTAATTGTTAATAATATTGATATAATAGAACGTGCAGGTAAATAATACCTTAAGAGCAAGAGGAATTTTTAGTTTAAACTTCATAATATGTTGACATAATTTTCAGTGAGAAAATGTTTTTTTCAGAAAAAAAAGAATGTTTTTCAAAAAATTCATGAAGTAACATAAAATAAATTACATGTGAACTCAAAGTACAGCAAATATAAAAACATAATCGTTTTAATATTTTGAAGCAAATGAAAATACAATGGATCCAAAATTAAGTCCATATTATTAACATACATAAGCACAAAAAAGTGAAACACCCAGGATTAAGTATACACTCCAACATAGTTGATCATCCAACATATTTTATAACAATCGTGTAATTTTGATGTGTCTGCAATGTTTGATATGCTCTATTAATTGTCTAAAATAATGATTAAGTGTTATTTTTTCTATGACAATCAAAATAATTTTTAAATGTTGTGAGTTTATGATCTCCTAGGTAACACAGTTAAGCAGAAATTATGTGTAGGCAATTGATGGAGATTGAGTTTGGAGACTGAGGTTTGATGAAGATTTTATAAGAAAATGTATTTGAACATGAACGTCCCATTATCCACCAGTGACAGGATATCAAGTTGAAAGGAAAAAGCGAAAAAAATGAAGAGATGCATATTTAGGGGAAGAGAGAAATATGCTGTCACTTCCCTTCTAAAATCTGTTTACCTCTCTGCACCTCAATTTCCTCATTCATATGATGAGATTTAAAACTAAAATTACAAAAAAATGTTTTTATTAAGCTATTAAAAGTATCAAAATACATTATTCTCATGTTGCTTGCTATAATGTGTATAATAAACCTTATTTGTTTGATTTTATTATTGATACTCTTTGAATTCTGAAAATATGATAGACCTTGAAGGATATTGTGTGTGGTGTGTGTGTGTGTGTGTGTGTGTGTGTGTGTGATTTTCTCTCCATGGGAACAGCTATTATTCCTCTTCTATTAAGAATATTTAGCCTAAATGAGCCTGGGTGACTCTGTCAGTTAAGCATCTGACTCTTGATTTCAGTTCATGTCATGATCTGATTGTGAGATCCAACCCCCTCAGCATGGAGCCTGCTTAAGATCTTCTCCCTGTCCCTCTGAGTCTCCCCTGCGTGCATGTGTGCGCATGCTCGCTCTCTCTCTCTCTCTCTCTCTGTCAAAAACAAACAAAAAACCCCCAAATTCTGTACCTGGACTTATCCAATACACTTACTTTTCATAATTAACAAAAATTCATTCTCTTTCATTTACTTTAGGATCATCTTCCAGAAATTTAGACTATATTGTATCTCAGATTTTTTTTTAGCTTATGTCTTTTGCTATAGGTTAGTGAACAATACATATAATATATCAGATATAGAAGAGAAAGTTTTTGAGATACACACCATATATATGAATATATATAAGATATAGAAACAGTATACTCTGTATAAACTCTTTTATTCACCAAATGACTGTAGTACTGATCTGAAAACCTGGTTATGTTGACATGACCATAAATTGAGAAAAGTTAGTTTAGTGTTTTTTTTTTTGGTAGTTTTTAATCTTTGGCACACCATCATGAACAGGTGTCCCTAAATGTACAGAGACATGTGGAGCCAGTGTGGCAAGTCTGTCAGCAAAGAGACTTCCTGCACTCTTCCAATTTCACAGATGTCATGAGGAAAATTCTGCAAGACGCCTTTCTTAAACTCAGTATTACCTGGCACCTCAGGCTGTTGCCACTGCTGCTAAGGGTCCTACCAATCCTTGAGTAGGCAGTATGCCATGGAAGCAGATGGGCACAGACACAAGGCACCAAGTTATAAAACCTAAAGATGAAATGGATGTTTCTAAGGATTGCCATCGTAGTTGAGCACAGTGACATGGTATGTATGAATTAAATATCTTCAACAGTGTCAAATGAAAGTTACCTGTAAAGGAAACCAAAACTAAGGAAACAATGAATTATAAAACCACTTTATGCATTATGCAATCCGACTGCGACTAGTGGTATTCATCCTTCCTCCATGCTTCTAAGTGATTGTTTTGCTAAGGAATTCGTGATTGCTTGTTAAACAGTGCCTTCACGGTTCTTTCTCCATTTCTCCTCATACTTATCTTGTTGATTCACTCTTCCTCCATTTGACTTCAGAAAGCATAATACCAACAATATCATGTTTCCACACAAACAATATTGATTTTTTTTGGTATGGTCTGTAAGATAAATCTAAACTTTTATTATGATTCCAGGCGAACAGGTAGAAACAGCTGCTACATTGTATGACTTAGCGAGCTCTTGACACATCCTGGTATCTTCAGCTATCCTACCCTGATTGTCTCCTTCTTTATTTATTTCGTTGCTGTAGTTGTGTTCTTGATGTCTTATCCACTCTTTCAGTCCAACTTATGTGCCATTTTTCTTGGCCAAAATAACTCATCCTTTTTGTCTTTATTCTCTCTGTATTTTGGTTACAATATCAACAATAATTTTTATTTCATTCTGTTTTTGATGATGTCTTTTTTAGTACCTTTCTTTCTCTGCAGTCCAAGCATAATTGTATGGCAGCAAGGAAATTATTTAGTTCAACTTTCCAGCCCTAGAGTTATAAAGCAGCTTCTTGTATGTTTTCATTATTCTATGTATAAAAGATTTTTCCATGTGTAAAATTTAATAAGATTTTCAAATATGAAATTTAGGATTTTAAGTATCTCTCTAAAGATTTTATAATCACATTTATCAAACTGAATTAGTGTTCAAATTTGCTGAGGGCTAAAAGCCCACCAAATGCATCCAACAAGGCAATGAATTTTAGTTTGGACATTAAGTATTTGCTTGATTTTTAGCATAGAACTGAAAACATTCAAATTGTGAAAGATGAAGATATCTATGAAATATAAAGTAATCGAAAGTAACTTAACATTCCTTGGCAAGCATAGCAATGCTATTAAAAGGAAATTAAAAACCAAAGAGTTTATCACATAAAACTAATTGATGAAGTGACTTAAAGGTTGTGCTACTCTTATACATTTGCCGCTAGAAATTTTCAAATATTGAACAACAAAAATTATTTTCTTTACTGACTTTATGCATGTTTTCTATATGTTATCTCATGAAATTGGATGATAAACAAAGAAGGAGATGATGCTTATCCATGTCACCATTGGGAACCAGCATCAATCACAGAGTCAGGATTAATGCTGCAGATCATACACCATTGCTGCCTCTGAAAAATACCTGGCCTCCAAGCACGATCTAATTTCAATATGTTCTCACAGAACACTTCACCCTGCCACGTTATAAAGCTGTGTTTTCACATTGCCTCCAATTCCCTTCTGTTGGTGAAAAACAACAACAACAACAACAACGACGACAATTACCAACAATTACTTTTGTTTCCAGCCCCCAAACATATTGAAATAGCAATTCAACTCAAATCATTTGGGCTATGTTAAAAGTATCAGCCTTTGGGGGCACCTGGGTGGCTCAGCGGGTTAAGCAGCCAACTCTTGATTTCAGCTCAGGTCATGATCCCACAGTTCGTGAGTTCCAGCCCTGCATCGGAGTCTGTGCTCACAGTGGGAGCTTGCTTGGGATTCTCTCTCTCCTCTCTCTCTGCCCCTCTCCCTCTCTAAATAAATAAATACATCAATACATAAACATTAAAACAATATTTAAAAAACCAAACTATTCTTAATGTTATAATTTCCAATAGAATCTTCAAAACTTGAATTCTAGAGTGCAGGTCTCCGTTGGCCTAAAAATGACACATCAAAATAGGTGTTGTCAGTTAAAAATAAGCAGAAGAAATAAGGTGACTGGTTGTATAAACAGCCGTCTGGTTAGCTGAAATGGAATAGCCCCAACCAGTGAGCAGAGGTAACAAGGACCAGGAAACATGAAAGGTTAGGTTCTACAGAGTGAGCGAGATAGAAAGCAGAAGACAATAGCGGTAGATATGATTCCCACCAGAAGGCAACAGACACCTCATTTAAACACGGCCATCAAAGAACCGCGGTGAAAGTGTGCCTGACTCTTTCTCTCAAATGACAAGCGGTTCAAAAAATATACATAGATTTTGAAAATGTGAGATGGGCAGAAAGGCAACATCCTCTAAACCAAAAACGACAGCGCCTTAAAATGGTGAAGAAACAAGTGAAACAATGAGTGGAAATAAGTATGGGTGCTGGCTTTCAAATGTTGACTGCTTACTAAATGGCAAGATATATACCAAGGATAGTAAACATACTCATTCACCAAACTCAAATTAGTCTGTGCAGGTACTATCAGACACATGCCCCCAGGTCTCACTTTTACAAATGAAGGGGCAGATTCAGACAATTTAAATAACATGCTCAAAGAAATTTGTATTGCAGACACAATGTTGAACCCTTGAAAATGCAAGATGAGAAGAAGGAAAAAATCAGCCCCTCTACTTGCAAAAGAATGGGTAATTCGTATCCCACACAATATTTATTTTGGCTCCTAAATTATTTAATTATGTTGAGTTGACCAAAACATAGCAAATGATGGCCACGTAGTCACTATACTCAGAGATTTTTATACACAGCTTACCTCTTGACAGTGACAGTGAACTACTATGGGTTGGTGTGATGTCTGCTTACCTCTAGAGAAAACTGCTAGCAGAAAGAGGGGTGGGGCAGTCAAAGAACACACAGGCTGGTATAGATCAGGCAAAGTCAGTCACTTGCCCGGATGTGACTCACTTGGGTACGTCGTGGGGGTGGTTGTATAAACTTGCAGTTTAGAGGAATGTTCTTTCACTTGACCTACTCAATATTCAGTTTTTAAAAATGCACGGATGGAGTCTCATGAAGATATAAGGCTTTTGTTTTTCAAAATTGTGTATAAAATGAAGTAGTTCTACTAACAAAGTTATTCCTTTTACTTATGTAAATATAGCATTAAGCCTATTAAATTTACTGATAATCTTTAGTATGGGCTTTCTGAAGAATATTAGAGGATTTCTGTTCTTTCTTAACTCTAAAGCTAAGTCCAAACACAAAGAATCAAAGTTAAAAAGAGGGCTGTTAGAATTCCTTTGAAGAATATAAAAAGACGCAATTTTTGCTACCATGGCAGTGAAGTGAAATCGGAGGTTAGCCACTGTGGGAGTAACAAGGTTTTAAGGTGAGACATTCAAAAAGCTCTTCTTTGAATCCACTTGTTGTGCTTTTGATCCTTTCTGAGAAATAGAAAAGAAGGGGAGAAATAGTGTGTTTCACTGAATATGGCATGAGTTCCAGAAATACCTGGAATTGCACCGCATTCAATCTATTGCATTAGAAGATATAAATAACACACAGCTGATGGTTTCGCAGTAGTCGAATGGTAGTCAAGTGTAAAATGTACTTGCTATTTTTTTTATTTGCACAATTTCTCAAGTGACATGAGCAGTGTAGCATCCGGTACATTAGATGTAACCAATGTTAGGAATTTCCTTAACAAGCGAAATAGTCAAAGTAAGATATATTCTAGCAGCAGTCCTCTGATTTGATGTGCTTTCTAGATAGCAGTCCGATGACAGTTATTATTTTTTTCACTATTGCTATTGTGTTTTCTGTAGTTGCAACAACATCTCATATCTACGTTATCTGCCGTTGATACTGGAAATAAAAATTCGTAATCAATTTTATATTCAATTTTATGTTCAATCCATAAACCATGGAGATAAATTTACTTTACTTTTAGCACTCTTCAATTTTATATTCAATCTGTAAACAACGGAGATAAATTTCCTTTAGTTTTACCAAATCTTTGGTGTTGTAGTGTTTCTCTCTTATTCTCTCTAACATGCATTGGGGAAGTAATGTTTCAAAGGATAAATTGGGTTCACTATACGCTTGAAAATCAAGAAACTTACAAGCATCTAAATTGCCATCCAACTGAATAGGCTATTTAAAAAAAATAATCCATTTGAAAAGAGAACGGTTTCAGTCCTTGTTATAAGGAGTCATGAGCATTCAAGGAAGATTAGTCTCATCAGCTCTCACAGGAATCACCCTTCCACATGAATCCTTTCTCTTTTTCATATTCCAAAAAATTGTCCTTTTCCTTCCAAATGAAAAAGAAAAAATGTAATAACTTTAAAGATCTTGACAAACATTTTCTTAAACACTAACTGGCAGGCATGCTGATGATTCTTGCAAAGAGATTAAAATGAAAATTCCACTCAAGGAAAGAGGGGAAAAACAGAATTGCTCATGTCCTGGCAGAAAGACCCTCTGTTGAGGTCAAGTCAATGCCGGAAACACGCTTCAGGGACACCAGTAATTTGCAGCCAAACCCCTCAGTGAGGCCAAGGTTAGTCCTGAGCTGGGAAAGACAGCGTGAATTTCACCTTGCCAGCAAGTTGCAATCTGTATCCAAATTGATGTGACAGAGCTTGCCTATAAGACAGAATGTGTGTGTGTGTGTGTGTGTGTGTGTGTGTGTATGTGTGTGTGTGTGTGTGAGGCTGTGTCAGCAATGAGTAGAAGAGTAAAAAATTTTGTCACTAAGTTGTCTTAGTTGTGTAATTTCTACCAGATATTCAGCTATTATGGAAATAAAGAGGCCCTTAACAATTACCTTTTAAGATGGTTTCTGGTATGTGGGAGTGCAGGACATCTCTTTATGGCTACTGTTCTAGCACCCAGTTCTCAGCAGCTCTGAGCTGTTGCATGTAGCCGAGAGACTTGACCTTCCCTTTTCTGAAGAGTGCACCCAACATTATATCTCCTGTCCTGGAGCATTCCCCTGATGCTGCCACGTGGAGCATCGGCAGGGATCTTCATACCCTAGCAGGTGCAACACGCGAGTACAGCCATGTTAACACCTGAGGAACCACCCTTGACCCATGTGGGAACAGAAATCAGTGAACAAGATCTTCCGTTTGTTGCCTCTGGGAAAAAATAGTTTTGAGATACATAATGCTTCTCTGTCTTTTCTGTGAGATTGAGCACTGGTCACCTGAAGGTAGCCAACTTTATAATTCCTGTATACAGTGTTGTGCTTTTGCCTTTTATTCGTACTACAGAAAATAGCTTTCCTAAAAAACCAGGCTACTATCCTTTGATTCAATCTCTGCTTTTGGGTGAATTCCAGTTATGTTAGTGGATGCAACTTATTAGAGAATGTGGGAGCATTTATATCTAGGTAATGCCTTTATTGATAAACTGTCTTTCTGGAGGTTTGTCTATATTGGAAAAACTGTGAGTAATAGTTTTTGTTTACTTGTTTATTTTTAATGATTAAACTACATTCAGCTGAACAAGTTTAAAACACATGTGTGCCTTACATGTTTGTCTACAGAAGAAAGGCCAACGACTTTAAGATGGCTTAAAAACCTTTCAAGATCCCCAGGAAACACTTTCAGTCACTACCAACCACTGCTTCAGCACACATTCACACACACACACACACACACACACACACACACACACTCATGAATGTGTGTAGAACTCATATACATACATACAAAGTCTATATTTTACCAAACCAAAACAAAATTATTCAATGTTTTCACCATCTATCATGACTTATCATGTTTCTGGGCCTTTCTGCATTTTCTTTCTTCTACATAAAATCTCTTCGTCTATTTGCCCATTGGAAGACCCACTGTTTCTTTTGAATATCTTTCACTTGGACCTTTTCATTTATATCAGTAAAATTTATGTGATTATCAATGGGTTTGTAAAAATATTTCCACATACCAACATTACAATGCACTATTTGTTTATTTATTATTCTTTTTTTTAACTTTAGAGAGAAAAAGAAAGAGCATGAATGGAGGAGGGGCAGAGAGAGAGAAGAACAGAGAGAAAGAGGGAGAGAGAATCTTAAGCAGTCTCTGTGCCCAGCAAAGAACCCGATGCAAGGCTCTATCCCATGGCCCTGAGATCATGACTTGAGTAGAAACCAAGAGTCAGACACTTAACTGGCTGAGTGACCCAGGTTCCCCTCTAAAACACTATTTAAATAAGTACATACTTCAGTGTGTTTTATATTAAATTAAGGGTAGGATCTTTGTCCTATTTACAGTTTTATCTCCAGTACATCAGCATAGATGTTTTATAAATACTTGAGAATAAATGAGTAACCGAATTATGATAGTGTTTAGCCTTCCCTTAAATAGCCAAACTTTCGTTAAGGTATCTTATAGTGGTGACATTAGTTGAACTCTTCTTAAAGAAATCAAGAACCACAGTTCCATATTGTTGCCTGGTAAAAGAAATTTGTTTTATATCCTTCCATTTCAACACTTTTTGATGATTTCTCCCTTATCTTCCACTCACTGGACTCACATTAATTGTGTGTCCATTACACATCAGGCACTGAGGACAGCACTTGGGAACAAAGAGACAGTGCTTGCTTTCTTAAACTGTATATTACACCTTTGCGGGGGAAACCAGGGATTAACATCTGGTTATGTAAATACAATTTATGTGGTTAAAATTGTGATGTGTAATATAAAGGCCATGAACAGATCGTGAGGAGAAAGTTCTGCTTAAGAGAGATGACAAACGACAACATAAAAAACGGGCTTTTGCACTACAAGAAGAGTGTGGGGAGACATTTAAAGCAGAGGGGACAACACATAAAAATCTGACATGGAGAAGGACTGATCATCTTCCAAGAACTAAAAGGAAAGTGGTATGGATAGACCCCATGAAGGAGAGGAGAGGTGGTTGAGGAGTGAATTCAGAGAGGAAAACAAACACAAGAGCAAAGTCACAAAAGGCATCTCCAAGTTGGGTTTTATTGGGGTTGCAGGGAAAAGTGTAGAAGGTTGTACAGGACTGGAGTCATAAGATGTGATGAATAGTTTATAAACAATTAGGTTTCTTACTCTCTGGAGAATTGAGTGGAAAAGATTAAGAGTGGAACTGCGAAGCGAGTGGTTAGATAAAAGTGTCTGCGGCTTAGCAGAGAAATTGCATGTGCGATAGAAATTTATGAGTCAATATTTAAATTATATTTAAAGTCAAAGGACATAGATTAGGTCACCAAGGGAGAGAATGAGAGAGAAGTGAAAACAGACCCTGAGTGAATTCATCACCAACAACAACAAAAAGCTCAGTCTGTCAGAGGGAAAGTCTGGAATATTCAGTGTCCCAGAAACTGCCGGATAAAAGTGTTTCGAGATGTGGAGAAGCATCAACTATGTCATACGCTCCCATGAGTTCTAGAAAGTTTATTACCAAAGTGCATTACCTGGACTTGGTAAAATAGAGCATTTCCAAACTTAGAAGATAAATGCTCATACAGACTTGGAGTAGAGACATATATTATATAAGAATGATAGGACTGAGTTGCAGTATCACTGAAAACATATGCATAGGTTTTGTTGTAAGTCTGTTGTGAATTTGCCTATGAAGAAGCAAATGTTGAATGTATGAGTTAAAACTGATGCAAGGATGTAAAAATCAGGCGGAAGAAGTCAGAGACGCAACGACTATTTCGGATTTATTTATTTTGAAGTGAATCTTATTTATTTGGTTTATTTATTTATTTATTATTTATTATTTATTTATTACTTCATTTGTGCACGTTGACACACAATATTACATTAGTTTCGGGTGTACAACTTAGTGATTCGACAAGTTTACACATTACGCTTTGTTCACCACCCCGTAGCTACCATCTCCCCCAGTACATTGCAATCACGATATCATTGACTGTATTCCTACGATGTGTCTTTTGCTCCTGTGACTTATTCATCCCATAACTAGAACCCTGTGTCTCCTTTTTTCCTTCGCTCCTTTGCACCCAACCCCTCGGGCAACCACTGGTTTGTTCTCTGCATTTATAGGTCTGATTCTGCTTTTTGCTTGTTTATTCATTTCTGTTTTGTTTCTTTCCACTCATAAGTGGAATCGCATGGTGTTTGTCTTTCTCAGTCTGACTTATTTTACCTAGCATGTTACCGTCGAGGCCCATCCAGGTGGCCTCGAATGGCAAGGTGTCATCCTTTTTTATGGCTGTGTAATATCCCATTACCTATCTATATCTATGTCATATATATCATCCATATCTATACCTGCACCTATATCTACATTTATAGTCTATATCATCTAGCATTTTTATACATGTGTCTATTAATGACACCTATCCATATCCATATGGCTTCCATATCTTGGTTATTATAAATAATGCTGCAATAAACATCAAGTTGCATATATCTTTTCTAATTAGTGTTTTCATTTTCTTTTTTGTAAATACCCAGTAGTTGAATTATTGGATAATATGGTATTTCTATGTTTAATTTTTTGAGAAATCTCCCTACTGTTTTCCAGAGTGGCTGCACCAGTTTACATTCTTACCACCAGCGTACAAGGATTTCTTTTTCTCCATATCCTCACCAACACTGATTATTTCTCATCATTTTGATTTTGCCTATTCTCACTGATGTAAAGTGACATCTCATCATGGTTTTGATTTGCATTTCCCTTATAATTGGTGATGTTGAGCATCTTCTTATGTGTCTGTTGGCCATCTGGATATCTTCTTCGGAAAAATATCAGTTGGGCCATTTACCTATTTTTTAATCATATTTTTTGGGTATTGAGTTCTATACCTTTTTTATAGTTTGGCTGTTAACCCTTTATTGGATATTTCATTTGAAAATACCTTCTTCTATTTAGTAGGTTGTCTTTTTGTTTTGTTGATTGTTCCCTTTGCTCTGCAAAAGCTTTTTTTTAATGTAGTCCAACAGTTTATTTCAAGATATATTACAGATTTGTAGTAATAAAAACAGTATGGTATTGGCACAAAAATAGACATAGATCAATAGAGCAGAATAGACACTCCAGAAATAAATCCACAATTAACATGGTCAATTAATCTCTGACAAAGGAAGCCATATTATGTAATAAGGGAAAAGGACAAACTCTTCAATAAATGGTGCTGGGAAAACTGGACAGCTGCATGTAAAAAAAGTGAAACTGGACCACTTTCTAACATCATACATAAAATAAACTCCAAATGGATTAAAGATCTGAAAACATAAATATCCTAGCAGAGAACACAGGCAGTAATTTCACTGACATCAGCCATAACAACATTTTCCCAGATATGTCTCCTAAGGTAAAAGGAAACAAAAAGAACCACAGAGAAGACTATTTAAAACAGGCAATTGTGTAGCCTCAGGTCTAAAAGAGTGCACAGTAGCTGGTCTGCTGTTCTTGACAGTCTGAGCAACAATGGAACAAAGAGAAGGAAAACTGAGATCATATTCATTGGGGAGCTTTCACATAACCCACACCCATCCAGGTGGCAGTATCCAAATTAATAAGTTGAGTAAATTCAGATCTCATTCCTCATATTTTCTCCTTGTAACGCATAGGGGATTAGAGAGGATTGCATCTCTGCAAGAGTACTATACCACAAGGTTAATTTGCAAATTAAATTTTGGTAAGTATCCCTCTCACAAATATTTAACTGTATCTGATCTTCAGTTTTTTGTGTTTTTTGTAATTAAAAAATTATTTATATTGTTTGTTACAATCCAAATGCCTTTTTTGCAAGTTATAGTTTGCTTTATGCTTGCTAATTTCGATTTGCAGTTCAAGTATATAAATTTAAAATATGAAACCATTTCAAATACTAGAACTCAAATCTCACACTAATTTATAACTTTTTAACTAATTTATAACTTTTATTTGAGAAGAATATTATTACTCTATGTGCAAGTTGCTTCTATTACTTTTCTTAAAAGGATCATTGGTAATAAGATGTCCAGGTATAGTAAAGAGTGAATGATGTGCTAAATTTTTGAGAGAACATAGCTGACATGTAGTCTCTAAGAAAAAAAACCACACTCTTGGGAGCGGTTTTTATTGGATATTCTGGAGGAAATTTTACTGTTACCGCTATGTCTTCAGTAACACAAAATGTTTTCTAGGAACTTCTTTGGCCATAAATTCCCAAAACAAGAGGATTAATTCATTGACTTTGATTCAGAACCCAATGAACTGAAAAGAGAAAGACTCATTTTCATTCCAATGCTCTAGAGAATAAAGCAGTTGGACATAAGAGTACAAGCACATGAACTTATGTTGAAACAGTACTATTAAGAAGGAGTCTTGCCAGGAGTTATATGACTTAGAATTCAGCATGTCTGGTCCTCAATATCATACTGAAATATACCTTATTAAATTAGTTATTGTCAATGAAAGTAAGAAGTATATGGAAAATCACCAGTAAAATAACCTTAATTAATTGCTTCTCTATCCTTGTAAAAAGCAAAGTTTAATATCTGCAAAAGACTAAAAAAAAAATCTGACCTGCGAACACTGTAGAGAAATTTGCATTTAAGTGAAGTCAAAATGATTTCCTCCATTTTGTAAAGGCAAGCACTCTTACTCAGATAATTTAAACATATTATCTAATATTTAAACAATTAAACCAATAAAACATTACAACTGTAACCTTTTAAAATGCCTTAAAGTATTTAAAAAATATCTATTCAGTTTACATCCACATTTATTGAGTAAAGTGATATTTTATTTTTTTTATTCATTTTTTTATTTTTTTAAAGTGATATTTAAAAAAAAGCAATTACTTTCAGAAGCTTGGGAGTGCTTGGGTGGCTTAGTTGATTGAGCTTCTGACTTAGGCTCAGGCCATGATCTTATGGTTCATGGGTTCAAGTCCCACGTGGGGCTCTTTGCTGACAGCTCAGAGCCTGGAGCCTGCTTCAGATTCTGTGTTTCCCTCTCTCTCTCTGCCCCTCCCCTGTTCACACTCTGTGTGTGTCTGTCTCTCAAACATAAATAAACTTAATTTTTTTTTAAAGAAACCTGTTATTGTTTGAAAGAACTAGGACAAAATTATTACTTTTTTTTAAAGTTTATTTTTGACAGGGAGAGAGAGAGAGAGGAAATCATCACAGAGCCCTATACAGGGCTCAAACTCAAGAACCAGGAAATCATGACCTGAGCCAAAGTCAGATGCTTAACTGACTGAGCCACCCAGGCACCACTAAAAGTATTACTTTTAACTAACATACATAAAATTCAGTTATAACATATTTTGTACAGGTAAGGAGTATTTTAAATATAGAGCTGGATACGTTGAAAGCTGGATATGAAGGCAGACAAAAGTGAACAATCTAGAACAAGAAGGCTTTGGAACTACCACCTATTTCTCCAAGGAGCAAAATGTACAAATCAAAGAAACAATACTATTTTGTGTATTAGTCTGCTCAGGTTGCCATAACAGAATAAAATGGACTGGGGGATTTACTTTCATTTTTATATTTTTTGTTTCAAGTTTTTATTTAAATCCTTGTTAGCTAACATATAGTGTGATATTTTTCTCAGGAGTAGACTCTAGTGATCATCACTTAAATATAACACCACAGACAGGGATTTAAAGAACAGAAATATATTTGTTCACAATTCTGGAGGCTGGAAGTTCAAGATCAAAGAGATAGCATGGTTGGTGTCTGGGAAGACTTCTCTTCTTTGACTGGCAGATGGCCACCTTCTCCCTGTGTCTTCACATGGCTTTTCTTCTATGTGCTCTCACTCCTGATGTCTCCTCCTCTTCTTATAAGGACACTAGTCCTACTGAATTAGAGCCCCACCTTTATAACCCCATTTAACTTTACCTCCTAAAGGCACTAGCAGCAAATACAGACGCATTGGAAGTTAAACTTCAAACTATGATTTTTTGGGGGAGGGGCTGGCGAGGTATAATACAATTTAGCATACAATATTTGGTAAATTTTTCTTTAAATTTTTTTAGACGTTTATTTATTTTTGAGAAAGAGAGAGACACAGCATGAACGGGGGAGGGTCAGAGAGAGAGGGAGACACAGAATCTGAAGCAGGCTCCGGGCTCTAAGCTGTCAGCACAGAGCCCGACGCGGGGCACCAACTCAAGAACCAGGAAATCATGACCTGAGCCAAAGTCGGACGCTTAACTGACTGAGCCACCCAGGGACCCCAATTTTTCTTGATTTGGCATATTCCAGTGATGTTTTCAGTGCGCAATGGTAATATCAGCTGAATAAACTGTAAGCTGAACAAGTAAACCAAGTTTTATACTCACTTGCTACTTCCAAACTCTTAAATTTATTCCAACTTCAGTTATGTCATGTATTGGATCTTTGAAAACAAACCAGCTTGTTACTCAACAGTGACTTTTGGCTAACAATGTTATACTTGTTCCTTTCATAGAGAGCAAATATTGGATGTACTTAAATCTGAAATTTAAAAAAAAATGAGGGAGGGTTTCATACTCTATTTTCCTTCTAACTCCATTTTTACTCATTCTATTTCCACTTACATCCACTATTGTACGGAAAAATGTAGGAAACAAATTTATTTAAATATGTCTTTTTTAAAATATTTATTTATTTTGAGAGAGAGAAAGCGCTAGTGGCCGGGTGTGTGTGTATGGAGGGGGGGTGGTTAGGCAGAGAGAGAGAGGGAGACAGAATCCCAAGCAGGCTCCATGCTGTAAGTGCAGAGCCTGATGTGGGGCTTGATCTCCTGAACCTTGAGATCATGACCTAAGCCTAGATCAAGAGTAGGATGCTTAACTGACTGAGCCACCCAGGTGCTCCTTTAAATATGTCTTTTGTATTACTTGTATCCCTAGGTTTCCCTTTTTAATCAAACACGTAGAAAATACATCCAGTCCAGAGTCTCAAGGAATTAGGAGATTTTTAAACAAGTTGTAGCTACAAATTCTTTATTTCTCTAAGCTCCTTAATTATGTAGTCCAAACTAGATGGCTGTGTAGATTATGCTTTTTTTTCTTTATATGTAGGATATCTTATATTTGTAATTTTGATATTTCAGTATTGTTGTTACAAAAACCCTTCGAAACGGACATAGACTTAGAAAAAGTAAACTGATTATGGTTATAAAGCTGCAAAATATATCAGCGGTATCATATAAGTGAACTTATATGAAGAAGAGTATTTTAATTGATAAGGAAGTAGTTTACCGAAACATTGCATCTATTTTTTCCAGGGGTAACAGAAGATGTATGATACTCAGACTTAATGAAATTTTATGTATAACTGAGAACATTTATATATATATATATATATATATAATATAAAGTATAGTATATTTGCATATATTTATATTATACATAATACATCTTATTATGTATGTGTGAACATATTGCATATAATTTATTGTAATAACTATTATATTTCATTATTATTTAAATTATGCTAAATAGTAAAAAAAGTCACTATATGGTTTCCCAAATAAAGTAAGCCCCCCAAACAGAACCTTTTATAAACTTAATAAGTTTCTAGACTGCTAGATACTTATCTCTGAATTCTTGCTATTCTTCTACATTTTCTCCTCTGCCCTTGTTCTTGTTCTCTGATTTAGCTGCCACACTCAGAAGCTAGGGGGACTGGGGACCAAAATTGACATTTGTATCATCACAATCACAATTCTGGGTGATGCTAAGATTGATTTGGCCATTGTCCCTCCATCCACATCCAAATATCGTTGAAATAAATTATGTCTTTCCACCATTAGTAGCTTAGTTTAGTTTAGTTTAGTTATTTTCTAATTTATTATTTTAAATGATATTTTTTATTAATTTTTAAAATTTTAGTTACAGTACAGTTAACATACAGTATTATAGTAGCTTTAAGCGTACAATATAGTGATGCAATAATTCTCTACATCGTTAGTGCTCATCACGGTATCTCCTTCATCCCCTTTACCTATTTCACCCATTCACCCACTTACCTCCCCTCTGATAAGCTTTATTTTAAATGAGTACCCTCACTTAAAGTATTTTTTTAGCAAGAACAATTTTTTTTATTTGAAACATACTTTAGAATACATGGTTCTAAAAGATACATACAAAGCCTTCCATCCAAGAATAATAGAATATGCATATTCTTCAAGAACATACAGAAGAATCCCCTGGTTAAATCACATAAAAAGAGACATAACAAATATTACAGATTTAGAAAGATTGAAATCATACCAAGTATATTTTCCAACCATGATGGTACAAAACTAAAGACCAACCAGTGGCACGATTAAAATATACACCAAGTGGGGCGTCTGGGTGACACAGTTGGCTAAGCGTCCAACTTTGGCTCAGGTCATGATTTCATGGTTCGTGAGTTTGAGCCCCTCGTTGGGCTCTGTGTTGACAGCTGAGAGCCTGGAGCCTGCTTTAGATTCTGTGTCTCCCTCTCTCTCTGCCCCTCCCCACTCATGTTCTGTCTCTCTCTAAAATAAATATACATTAAAAACATTTTAAAAATATGCACCAAGTAACTTGGTAGCAGAGACAAGTGACTCATACAGAGGAGCTAGTGGGATGGAGAGGAAACAGTAGGAGCAAAGGAGAGGGTGAGAACAATGGTCTGTTGACAAGAAACCAAGCAGAATGTGCAGATTTTTATATTATTGGAACAGAAAGAACAAAGCAGAGAGCCAGAAATGATGGCACAAGAGCAGACCAAAATGGCATTATTGATGGTTGTAAAAATAGGAAGAGTTTATAACTATGTAGCTATTGATTGAGCAAATAAGACTCATATGTTACTATATTATTAGATCCACATCAAATAGATTTCGGGAAAAGATTCAAATATGATCGAATGATGAACCACATTCTTTATGGAAATTCCCAAATTGCAAGCCATACAAAGTCACTTCCACACTAGATAAATAAAGGATGCTGCTTAGAATATTTTCACAGTCTCTTAATTTTTTAAGTACTTATTAATTTTTCTGGTAACATAAGAATATAGAATAATGTGAGAGTATAAGTATTTCTACAACTAAAAAGTCTTCCTTTTTTTCTTGCTCCTGTATGTCTTTAAACAATGCCTCAATAACTTGCTGTATTTCAAATCTGTCCACCTGAACGCTTATGGTACATTTTATTTTAAGTTTTATATCCATAATGTAAAACTGATTCCTAAAATAAAAACTTCTATGTATTTGCACTTGGGCTTCTAGTTTGTTTGCCTTTTGTTCAGTTTTTAAAATATATGTATGCTTTCAGAATATAGGGTGCCTGCAAACAGTTGTTATATCTACATATAGCTGTGTATTTCCAGCTGTTTTATAAAGCTTGTCTTTATTTTTCAATATGCACGCGAATGAATTCTTTATTCCAGTGCAATTCACATACTTTCACAGAGCCACTACAAACTCTACAATGAAAAGAGTTCCTTGCTGTGAAGTAGAGACATAAAAATATGTTAACTGGGAGTTATTGTAAAGCTCTTTTTTTTTTCTGAGCCATATATTCTTGGTATAATTACCTTTGCTACATCAACCAGACAAACTTGGAGTTTCAGTCTTTATGAGAAAAATAAAACAAAACATTAATCCGTGTAAACTGGAAATGATAATAAAGCCAATTTCACTCTTATAAAAAATATACTACAATCTAATTTCCTCCTGTAGAAAGACATGATTGGTATGAAGGCACTGAAGATGAATATTATTAAACCAAAACCAGACATGGAAGATTTGAAGATCAGTTATTGTATTTAATTATTTAGAAATAGAATCAACATTAAAAAATGATCTTCTGCCAAAGATGAAAATGTTGAGTTAGAGCTGTTATTAGTTTACCTCCAATAAAACATCTCCTAGAGCTAGAAAATCACATGGAAAAGAGAACATGCAAATGAGGAATCTGACAAAAGAATGATTCTATACCTTTTATTTATTTTTAAGTTATATTTTTAAAGTTTATTTATTTTGACAGAGAGAGAGAGAGAAGAGAGAGAGAGAGTGAGTGCAGGGAGGAGCAGAGAGAGAGGAGAGAGAATCCCAAGCAGGCTCCACACTGTCAGCACAGAGCCGCATATGGGGCTTGAACTCGCAAACTGTGAGGTCATGACCTGAGCCAAAACCAAGAGTCGGACGCTTAACCGACTGAGCCACCCAGGACCTCTGGTTCTATACCTTTTATAATATGACTATCAAAGGGAATTTGAACAGGAAATGGGGACTTCCACTTTCAGCTGTTTGATGGACTTGATAATCAGAATCCATATCACTTCACACTCTGGATATCAGGATCCTAGAATTCCCTGCCCAATAGCCGTAACGCTGTATTCGGTGCCTTTCATAAGGCAGAGTATACCATCAGCACTTATGCTCCTAGGCTTGAGGCTTGTCCAAGGGGAGCCTGGACATTCTCCAGGTGGGGTGGTGCTTATGAAACTTACCACATATGTGCTGCACCGTTCCAGTGATGGTGTCAGTGACCTTGTTGGTACGGAATGCAACTGTGAGTTAGAAAAGTAGAGTGGACTGCAGGCCAGAGACCTACGCTTGTGCTCTTATCCCAGCCACTCAAATGGTAAGGATGCACCTGGTCTCACGATTTATTCCACTTTGTAAAGTAAGTATCTCCTTGAGGAATTCCTAATCAGAAGCCTATACACACTGATGCAAATTTGCACGATGTGAGCGGTCTGCAAAGCACCAAACTGAGCAATAATCTTTAAGTGGTCCTATGTTTAAACTGATTGGAAAGGACTATACAAAACAAATGTAATCTTTGGAAAAATGCAGCTCCCTCTACCTCCCGCTCCCCAATCAAGACATGAGCATCTTTTTCCCCCAAATCAGAGAAATTTTATGCCATAGTTTCTAAAAGTAAAATTAAACTTAATAAAATATTGTTCAAGTGTTCTACTCCGTATACACCATACTCCCTTTAGCCCTATAAATCAGGTTTCAGCAAACTATGGATCTCAATCCAGTTGCCTGTTGTAGACCCTACAAACTAAAACTTGTGTGTGTGTGTTGCTTTTAAATGTTTGCAGATAATCAGAGGAAGAATACAATTTTGTGACTCGAAAATTATAAAAGTTTCATATTTTAGTTTCTACATATGAAGTTTTTTTTCTTTTCTTTTCTTTTTTTTTTTTTTTTTTTTTTTTTTTTTTTAGCACATAGCTCTTCTCATTTGATAATACAGTGCCTGTGGCTGCCTTGGTGCTCTACCATCAGAGTTCTGAGAACCAAAAATGTCTACCCCACTCCCAGCCTGGATGTGGAGAACGCAAAGGACACCTTATCACCTACAGTAACATGTGTTGCTATTCCACAATCTTTATTAGCATACTTTTGATATTCTAGGACCCCTATATCCAGGCAAATAGCTTGGTTATTCATTACAAGATCTGAAAGACCCATCAACTCTTTGAAAAAAAAAATACATTGATTTATATTTTGAGAGACATAGAAGACAGAGCACAAGTTGGGGAGGGCCAGAGAGAGAAGGAGACACAGAACCCGAAGCAGGCTCCAGGCTCCGAGCTGTCAACACAGAGCCTGACACGGGGCTTGAACTCACAAACCATGAGATCATGACCTGAGCCAAAGTCGGATGCTTAACTGACTGAGCCACTCAGGCACCCCTAGACCCATCAACTCTTTGATGGAAAGCATCAACAAACAGTTTGGGCCCTAACATTCTTTGAGTAATTCACTTCAACTCATCTCCCTATTGTGTTTCCCAATCCTGGACTATTACGTCATCCTTACCCATTCATAATCTAATCAAAGCATCGCAATGAAAGATCTACCGCAAACAAAATTTCCAATTCTCAACAAATATACCTCCCTCCATCTGAGATACTGCCAAAGCTTTACAGATGTGTTCTGTCTCCTAGTGGTAAGCAATAAACTCAGCTTTGCCTTATCAGCAGATTGTGTTGGTAATATTTAGGGAGACAGCTTTCAACAATTTAGTAGTTGCCATATAGACCATATGGCCCACGAACTCTAAAAGATGTACTAGCTGTCCCTTTACAGAAGAAAGTTTGTCAACCTCTGTTTTACATGAATAACATTGGTCTTATTTTAAGCAAAATGCCCAATTGAATCTCTTTTCAAAGATGCATTATTATTTTGTTGTTGTTGTTTTGTTTTGTTTTGTTTTGTTTTGTTTTGTTTTGTTTTTACTTCACACTCTAAGAGCCTCATTCCGTGTGGATTCCAAAACAATTTCGGAGAAGGTGATGAAGGGTAAGGGGTACATCACGGATTATGATCAGACATCCTCCAAATCTGACATTTTAGGAACTGAATACCCACCTGGCTTTTACCTGGTGTATGCATCCCTCAATTTTTCCTGTATGCAGAATTTTTACTAAATGACAAAGATCATATTTCTAGAAAAATCTAAGTGTATGATATCATCTCCACCAAAATTGGGTGCAACCTTAGCAAAGTTTGATGCAACACACATATCAAAACTAGTGGAGTGGGTTACAGGACAAGGATGGAGTTTGCAAATAGTCAAATCCCTTGGTGTCTTACCCTCATCTCCTGTCAGAATATATGAAGCCCACCCCTAATGAGACAAACAGGCTACTTACTCAGACATTCAGAGATGACTATAGCAAGGGAGTCAGCCACCATCACTTGCATCTGATAGAGACTCAAAGACTCACAGAGGAATGGAAAACTTTATGGTGAGCAAAAGGTGAGGCTTCAGGGATGTTCTGATTGGAAGTTGAACTATTTCCATTTCTTCAAAGCTTTCAAAATCTCAGAAGTGATCACAGATTATACCTGGGAGCTTGTTGTTGAGATATTCTTAGCTTCTCCACTCCTTAAAAAAAAAAGATACATTCTGTAAGTGATGAATCACTGGGTTCTATGCCTGAAACCAATACTAGTGTATGTTAACTAACTTGAATTTAAATAAATTAATTAAAAATAATTCGAATAAATTTTAAAAAAAGAAAAGAAGAGGGACTGATTATCACAAAAAATACACATTCTTTATTTTTGTCTTCATACTTTATTTATATCATTAGGCTAGGTTGGAGCTTCTCCATACAGGGATTAAGAGGGCAGGAACTAATCCATGCTTAGTTTTATTTTAAATTACTGTGGTCCTGATCTGTAAAATAAAATGTTATGCAGTATTTTATTTGGTATTCAAAAGATGGATCAAAAGTAACTGTTTGTGGATGGCTCCCAGGATCACTATGTCCTGAATCACCTAAGAGAAAACTTAAAAACAAAAACAAAAACAAACAAACAAACAAAAACCCAACAAAACAAAACAAACAAAAAAACACCTCTCCAGGGTGGAAAAATGAGGCCTAAAAGCAGACAAAATCCTTTAACTGCTTCCCTTCAATCTACTTAAATTAGGATGCAAAATTACAGTATCTTTTTTTTTTTTAATTTTTTTTTTTTAACGTTTATTTATTTTTGAGACAGAGAGAGATAGAGCATGAGCAGGGGAGGGTCAGAGAGAGAGGGAGACACAGAATCTGAAACGGGCTCCAGGCTCTGAGCTGTCAGCACAGAGCCCGACGCGGGGCTCGAACTCACGGACCGTGAGATCATGACCTGAGCCGAAGTCGGCCGCTTAACCGACTGAGCCACCCAGGCCCCCCAAAATTACAGTATCTTGAGAGAGAAAAATTCACACTTCTCCTTTAGTTTTTAACTTTTTTGAGTTCTTTCCCCCAAATACCCCAAAAAGTTAAAAGTCAAACCGAAATACCCTTAGAGATGTTGCAGGCTCTGATCCTTCCACTAGATCATGTAGGGAAATTACAAAATTGATAAACAAAGGAAAAAAAAAGCTCTCACCAGAGCACTGACACCACAGTATACTTGGGACCTGATTTGATGTTTCCTTTCTTGTAGAATGCAAGGAAATTGTCTATCAGATTGCCATAATGTGAAATTAAGCTCTCAAAACGACCCCTACTTTCCTCAGAAATTTTGAGAAGCATATTGTAGATATAATGCCCATTGGGTGCTATTCACTTTTATTAAGTGAAAAAAAACTCTTTCACGTGAAAAGTTCATTTACTGTTATTAACTCCTTAATGGCTAAATACTGTGTTGAAAACCAAATAGGGTAACTCCATTCTCTCAGATTAATTTATATAAAGAAGAACCATTTGGATACAGAGAATGTTTAGCAAGAAGCATTAAAAAGATGCTAAATATAAATATATGGATGGGGGGCCTGGGTGGCTCAGTTGGTTAAGCGTCCAACTTGGGCTCAGGTCCTGATTTCACAGTTCATGAGTTCGAGCCCACATGGGGCTCTGTGCTGACAGTTCAGAGCCTGGAGCCTGTTTTGGATTCTATGTCTCCCTCTCCTCCACTCCTCCTCTACTGACGCTCTGTCTCTCTCCACCTCAAAAATAAATAAATATTTTTAAAAAATTAAATATATGGATGGACTAGAGGGTATTATGCTAAGTGAAATAAGTTAGACCAAGAAAAACAAACTCCATATGATTCCACTCATAAATGGGATCTCAGGAAATGAATAAACAAACAAGCAAAACCAGAATCAGACCTACAAAATTGCTGATTGCCAGAGGGGAGGGGAATGAGGGGTGAGGGGGATTGGCAAAACGTGTGAAGGCTAGAGGAAGTCACAGGCCTCCAGGTCCAGAATGAGGAAGTCAGGGGCAAAAAAGGCACAGCATAAAGAATACAGACAATGATATTGTAAGAACAGTGTAATGGGACAGATGGCAACTATATTTGTAGTAAACATAGCATGAGGTGTGCACTTGTAAAACCACTAAGCTCTACACCTGAAATTAATATAACTTTGTGTATCAACTATACCCAAGTAAAAAAGAGAGGAGGGCACCTTGGTGGCTCAGTTGGTTAAGCATCCAACTCTTGATCTTAGCTCAGGTAATGATCTCAGGGTCTGTGAGTTCGGGTCTAACATCAGGCTCTGCTTTGATGGCCTGGAGACTGCTTGGGATTCTCTCTCCTTCTCTGCACGCCACCCCATTCGTGCTTTCTCTCTCTCTTTTTCTCTCAAAAGGAATAAATAAACATAGAAAAAAGAGAATAAAATCAGCTGGTAAAAACAAACAAATACATGTAAATATATGGATTGATAAGGAGCTCTATTTTAAGTTGTACAGTTACATTCAGTTTTGCGTTTGATAGAGAAAAGTTTGATGTTAAAAATCAGAGTAATTAAAACATATTATAGTGTGTTAGATGAAAAATTATATCCAAACATTTCAGGTTCTTGAGTAATGTCTGCTTGGACACAAAAAGTCCTTCAAACAAACAAAATAAATATATGGCATAAGGACAGCAATACATTTGTAGTTGAATATTTTGACTAGGTGTGGTTTGTTGATATTTTGTTGAAACTTACAGGATGACATTTCATGCCTGAATATAAAAATGGAATTTATGCAAATTTGACTATGTGAAACAATTATTGTAGTTTTTGTATCAGTATTTTAGTTTAGTTAGAAAAACGAGATTTGGAGATAAGTAGCTACTGGCCAACTAATGTAAGTTGGCCTGAGGTC
This sequence comes from Prionailurus viverrinus, assembly GCF_022837055.1. NCBI lineage: Eukaryota > Metazoa > Chordata > Mammalia > Carnivora > Felidae > Prionailurus > Prionailurus viverrinus. The sequence continues at coordinate 180,041,306 of NC_062564.1, forward strand.
AATTTGAGAAGCCAAATTACAACCACTGAAAAAATGCATACAACTGTCCATTGGAATATAAAGTTGGTATTTTTTACTTATGGCATATTTTATCCCATTAGAATGAATTTATTTCAAACAAAGTTAAAATATTATTACATTTCAATGGACATCTATAAGCCTTACTTTTCTCATTTGACATATTTAAAATTTGTTTAATGTTTATTCATTTTCTTTCTTTCTTTTTTATTTTTTTTTTATTTTTTTTGAGAAAGAGAGACAGAGTGTGAGCGAGGGAGGAGCAGAGAGAGAGAGAGATACAGAATCTGAAGCAGCCCCAGGCTCTCAGCTGTCAGGATAGAGGCCGACACAGGGCTCGAACTCACAGACTGCAAGATCATGACCTGAGCCGAAGTTGGGCACTTAACTAACTGAGCCACTCAGGAGCCTCTCATTTGACATATTTTAAAGGATTATGAATCTGTAAAGTTTATTAGTGGGGTTATTTGTCCACAGTAAATTTGCAATAAATACTAGCTACTATTATATCATAAACTATAGTAACCAAATTTTCTTTAAACCTGAACAACATAATTTAAATTGCCTATATATTATTTCACATGACATTAAATCTGATTTCAAAAGGAATGAAAACTCATCATGGGGCATTTGATTTGTCCAAAGATACTCCAAGTACGTTTTAAGGAACAAACATTAAAATGGTACTCAGAAAGAAATACTGTTCACAATTTGGTGTTTATTTTCTACTTTTGGTAAAGTATTTTTATACAAAGGCATACATGTTCTTAACAATCTGGAATGATTCTTCTCCATATATCTTCAATTTTCTCATAGTAACTAGACTAAAAATAGATTTTTAATAGCTATAGAGTATTCTGCTATTATCAATTTTTATTTGCTCAGTAGTCAATTATTAGACTTTTGGAATACCTATTTTTTCAATGTCATAAGTAATAATTAAGAATATCTTTTGTATATAAATGTCACACACTGATGACAATTTGTTTAGGATGAATTTCTAAGAAAGGAAGTACTGTGCCAAAGGAGATAAACAATTTATAAAGATTTGGGTATATGTTGTCGTATTTCATTTTTAATTTTGAATCATGGTATGAAGATTTTTTCCTGCACCCAAACCAGCACTGTGCATTAGTCCTGAACATTTGATAGACAAATGACTTTCCAATTTAACATAATGAAACTCAAAGGTGTAGTTTACATAGTTTATTACAGCAGTTAGCAAAAAACTGAATCAAATATTCTTAGCCTCAAAAAAGTGTTTGATTCATAGTAATCATTCAATAAATATATGTTGAGTGAATTCCACAGCTTCAAAGACATAAAACATAAGTTTTTACAACTTCTGATAATTTTTAATCTCTTGAAAAGGAATTGCTGAATAACAGATTAATATAAATTAAACTCTACTGACATTAATCTTATTGGATTTCAAATTTACTATTATCAATATCAAGCATATGTGAAATAACTAGGAAAAGTTTTCATCTTGTGATATATTGGTATTTTTGTAAGAGCATTCATCAAAATGTTGTATTTATTTGACACGTCATTTTGATTTCCATCTTTATAACTGACAAAACGGAGTTTCAAGACTATTCCTTGGGATTTAGGAATAAAACATACCTTAAAACGTTGTTTATACTTTCACTTCTACAAAATATAATGAGGACCTGACAGAGATTCTTTTAAGTGTTTAAGAAAATCTTTGTTTATATTCTGAAATCCAATGAGTTTAACAGTTTAATTTGCATAATAACAAAATAGGAAACATACAACAGTTTTCCTCATTTAATATATTTTAGTGCTTCGCCCACCAAGGAGAAAAACCCCAACTCAATATGTTCTCACACAGGAAAAAAGACTTATACTACAGTGTAAGTAAAATATTTCAATATAGACTCAATCCCATCAATTTAATCACATACACTGAAAACTTTTTGAGTATATCATGTACAGGCTGTTCATATGCTCTCTGCAGTAACATTTACTACTTATTATTTTAAGATTACTTAGAGGTTCTTTCTCACAGGGCATATGGCAAAAGAAAGACAAAAGGAAAAAACTTCCAAATTCATTCTATGAAGCCAGCATTACTCTGATGCCAAATAAGATGGTTATTTCATGCTAATCTTGTATCCAAAGTGTCCTCAAACTCTCTCATTGCTTCATTCTGTGTTTTCACTTAAAACCTTTTTTAAAAAGCTTTTATAGAAAGATCTGCAGCCCCTCTAGGACATAGGCTGTGTTTTAGGAATATTCATAATGTGCAAGCTGACTTTTAGATAATAAAATAATTAATATGACTCTTTCTCTAGAGAAGTAGAACTGAACGGCTCTGGACTCCAGGACAAGGGTAGGAATAAGGCACCAAGAAAGTGAGAAGTTAATATAAGTCGGCACAAAAAACAAACCAAAAGCAAGAGATAACCCTTGTGAACTACTACCCCAATTTTTTTCCAAGAGTACTTGAGCTGGATTTAAACCTTCAATAATAATAATAACAGAGACATATAGAAACTAGTTGAAAGATCCCCCAGGGGCACCTGGTGGCTCAGTTGGTTAAGCATCAGACTCTTGATTTCAGCTCAGGTCATGATTTCATGGTTTGTGGCATGGAGCCCCGCATCGGGCTCCATGCTGACAGTGCAGAGCCTGCATGGGATTGTCTATTTCTCCCTCTCTCTCTGCCCCTTCCCTGTCTCAAGCTCTGTCACTCTCTCAAAATAAATAAACACTTAATAAATTAAAAAAAAAAAGACTTCTCAATGAATTAATTCTGTTAGATACCACGATAGAGTAGCAACCTACTCTGCAAGCTCTTCCTGTGCCATGGTGACCTGATTAGCTTTTTAGTGTCTTATTTGTTGGTATGATTAGTCAGTTAAATATCGTCAGAGATGTGAGGAATGCCAACAATGGGAAGTCAGAAATTGGAGTTTAAACATGAAAGAAGGGTAAAGGTAATAACACCCAGGGAGCGATGAGTCACTAAATTCTACACCTGAAACTAATTTTACCATATATGTTAACTAAATGGAATTTAAATAAAAACTTGAAATAAAAAAAATAATAAAATCCAAGGAAAAGGTGACAATTAATTGACAGAAGCCGAATTAACCTGTTGTGCTAAAGAAAAACATCCAGAAGAAATGTCTTCAATTGAAAACAAGATGTTTATTTTCTTATGAATATAATTTATTTTCAAATTGGCTTACATACAACACCCAGTGCTCATCCCAATAAGTGCCCTCCTCAATGCCCATCACCCATTTTCCCTCTCCCCCACCCATCCGCCCTCTGTTCTCTGTATTTAATAGTTTCTTGTGGTTAGCCTCCATCCCTCTCTGTTTGTATCTATCACTTTTTTATTAAATTTTGTGATTTTTTTTATTTTACTTTTACAAAAGACAGAATATTGTAATTTACTGTGTAGTTCATTTACTTATGTAATTATCAACTATACATTCTACTCTGAAAATAAACTTGAATAAAATGTGTGATGCACATTCTTTTCAAATTTATTGTATATTCATATGAGATTAATTTCACAAACAGGAGTTTATCATATATTTAATGAAGACTTTTATATTTAAATTGAAGAGAATTTTATTCCTCAAATAAAACTGAAGCCCGAATTGATCAACAAATGTAAAGAAATCCTTGAATGAAGAGAATATATTCTAATTAGTTACTTAGAAACCCATACTCCAGGGGCGCCTGGGTGGCTCAGTCAGTTAAGCGTCCGACTTCGGCCCAGGTCATGATCTCATGGTTCATGGGTTTGAGCCCTGCACCAGGCTCTGTGCTGACAGGTTGGAGCCTGGAGCCTGCTTCAGATACTGTGTCTCTCTCTCTCTGCCCCTCCCCAGCTCATGCTCGCACTCTGTCTCTGTTGAAAATTAATAAACTTGGGGCGCCTGGGTGGCGCAGTCGGTTAAGCGTCCGACTTCAGCCAGGTCACGATCTCGTGGTCCGTGAGTTCGAGCCCCGTGTCAGGCTCTGGGCTGATGGCTGGAGCCTGGAGCCTGTTTCCGATTCTGTGTCTCCCTCTCTCTCTGCCCCTCCCCCGTTCATGCTCTGTCTCTCTCTGTCCCAAAAATAAAATAAAAACGCTGAAAAAAAAATTTAAAAAGAAAATTAATAAACTTAAAAAAAATTTAAAAAGAATAAGATTAAAAGAAACCCATATTCCATATTAGCAGGAAATGCAATACCTATTTTGAAATCTACCAATTTCAAATATTTAAAAATCCCATAGGCTTTTGTTGTCCAACTGAATGATGAGAATTTGATTCAGAGTATAACATTATTCTGTATGTCATTGACCATTGATACATAGTCTCAGTCCCAAAGAGGAGACCCCAATAGTTCTACAGATAGATAGTGCTCACCACTGCCAAGCCTTTATCTAAATTACCATATTTTCTTCAAGCAAAATATCCACCTTCCTCAGTGATAAATTTGAACAAGGTTTTTTCTCCTAAGGGTTCTCAAGCTCAGAGCTTATGATGTTAGTTTTCAAATTACATGCAGTCCTAGAAGTGTCAACTAAATTGAAGAGCACTGAATAATAATTGGTTCTAATATCATCAAACAGAGCATCGCAGAGTCATTAATAAACCAAGACCGTCCTGGGATCAAATCTTGAATAAAAGGTCGGTTTATATTTTGAACCTTTCTAACACAGAAGCTTTCGCTATATTCTTTTTCCAATGTCAGTTAGGTTCCTCACATAATTGTTAACCTGACTTTGGGAAGCCCTACATTTCCTCATCCATGTTGCATTCTGTCTGTGATTAGAAGTGAGTTTTAATGGGATGCCTGGGTGTCTCAGTCGGTTAAGCGTCTGAATTCAACTCAGGTCGTATCTCCTGGTATGTGGGTTTGAGCCCCACATTGGACTCTGTGCTGACACCTCAGAGCCTGAAACCTGCTTTGGATTCTGTGGCCCCCTCTCTTTCTGCTCCTGCCCCGCTCACCCTCTGGGTCTCATAATAATAATAATAATAATAATAAATGTTAAAAATTAAAAAAAAGAAGTGAATTTTGGCACTTTTGGGGCTCTACAAAAGAGGAATACAAGCATCTCATCTATAATGGGGCATCCTTTTGATAGGCCATCTGACTAAAGTTTAGACTGAAATGTTAGTGCAAATCAAAGACATATCACAATATTTAAATCTAAAATAATAAACACAACTTCACAAAAGTTGGAATGATAGACTTTACCACTACAAAAGATGATATTTCTGATGAAATAGAAATGTCTCTATTTGTATGTCAATATCTCCAACAGACACCATTATCTGTTTATTCAGCTGAAGCAATCCTTGGCAGAATCCAATATTACTCATTTAGAATTGTGTTCAGCTGCAGAGGAAACAAAGACTCATATGAAAACTGTAGTTTCCTTACACAGCAGTTATGTCTATTATCTCTTACTACCATGTTACCATGTGGCTACAATTTCTATTCACAGACCAATTATTTTTTATTTCCTCGAAAATATGGATTTGGTCTGTCCTATACATAAGGCATCACTGTAGTAACTTTTCTCATAACCTACGGGTCCGTGTGTTAAATCCAGATTCTGATGAATCTCTTTGTGGCAGGATCCAAGCTTATGTCCACCACAAAGAGAGTATAAAAATGTCTTAAGATTCTATGCAGGCCACATTATCAGAAGTCCCCAGGAGAAAAGTTATTACCTACTTCCTTTACTCTCACATACATGTCACCAAGTTCCTTCTCAGAAATGCCCACTCTCTTGAACCACCACTTTCAATGATGTCATATCTCCTCTAGATAAAACAGAAAAATTATACTATACCACATGAAGCCACCAGTAACTTTGAAATATTCAATCATAAAAAAAATCATACATTAAACTTTAATAGTCTAGTCTGGTTTCTTAATATTGCACTGTCTTCTGCTTGAAGGAAAAGTTTTCACATCACCTTCTTCTATAATTATTTGCAGCTAATATCCTTTATCCCCTGATCAATCAAGAACACAATAAAATAGAAACAGTCAATGATTTTAGGCTGATTGAAATATATATTTACATACTGTAAAGAAACATTTGTTTTTCATGCTTATTGTGCCTCTTCTCAAAAAATAGTTTAAAAAGTGTCAGAAACCTATGTGTATACACCCATATATCATATTTTACAATGCTTCTTGATTTTAGCTTCTTGGATATATATCAGGCTATTTCTGCTCTTCTCAAGGTATGCATATGGGATCTCCCTATACTTTTCTCCTCATAATAAAATTAAAAAAAAACAAAAAACAAAAACTGAGGGTGAGGCATTTAATCATTGATAGCCAGAAATTATTAGTTAAGTAACCTCTTCTGATTATTGTTTAAATTCTTTTCATGACTAATCAAAATGTTATGTTTTACTTCTTTTTTTAAGTGTGTTTCTATTTTTTTTTGGGGGGGGATGGTTAAGTGGCAGAGAGAGAAAGAGTTAGATACAATCCCAAGCAGGCTCCACACTGTCAGTTCAGAGCACAACGTTAGGTTCGATCTCACCAACTGTGAGATCATGACATGAGCCAAGTTCAAGAGGTGGACGCTTAATTGAGGCATCCAGGCACCCCCTGTTTTACTTATTTTTAGTTTCAAAAATCTCATGTTTGTCTGGCCCATATATTCATTAAGGAAATAGTGCTTCCAGCCCCTCTCCCTCTCATCTTCAAAGGGAGATTCTATTTTGGAATGCTCAACACTCCCTAGATCCACTTCCTACTAATGGCCTTCTTTCTGTGGAATTTCTTATCTTGTCAGACTAGTTGCTTAAAAGTTTGTACCATAGGGGCGCCTGGGTGGCTCAGTCGGTTAGGTGGCCAACTTCAGCTCAGGTCACCATCTCGAGGTCCGTGAGTTAGAGCCCCGCGTTGGGCTCTGGGCTGATGGCCCAGAACCTGGAGCCTGCTTCCGATTCTGTGTCTCCCTCTCTCTCTGCCCCTCCCCCGTTCATGCTCTGTCTCTCTCTCTGTCTCAAAAATAAATAAACGTTAAAAAAAAATTAAAGTTTGTACCATAAAACAAGGAGTAAGGAGAGAATAAGTAAACAAGTAAACAAGTAACAAGTAAAAAGAGAAGGTTTTGAATGATGATGGTTAAGACAGGATAGGGGATTAGGGGGTTTTGAAATGAGAGGCTTAGATGTATCTGTTCTCTAAGGAAAGAGGAAAAGAAAAGGAAAGTGGAATAAGGTATTTGCAGAGAGTCTCCTCATGGAGAAGAAAATATACACAAAAAAGTTAGATTATTTTGAAATTATTTCTGTTTTTCATATGTATATTTTATATGCAGAGACTAAACTTATGGGTCAATATTACATATCATATAGTATAAAATCTGGGAACATTTCTCAGAGAGTTTATAAATGATTTTGAGTTTGGGACCATAGTTTTTTGCAAAATTAAGTCCACTAATTTTATCACATAGGAACGGGCAAGGCTTGCAGGTTTCAACAAGTTAGCCTGATTCCACTTCTAAGAAATGAAATTTCTAGAAGTTAATTAATCTAAAACATTCTGATTGTTTCTTTGAATTTCATGAGATTCAACAGGATGTCCCCTGAACTCTTTTCTCCGATCTTCTCTGAATGGGCTTTTTTCTTGAAAAATAAACCCTCTTTATGACAAGAGAGCTACCTTCTATGCATTCCACTCTTTTGGGTCAATTTACAGTAGCAAAACCGATGATGCTGTCGAGCTCCTTGCTGTCAGGATAGCTCAGAACTGAAAGAAAATGCTGAGATCTGCTTTCTTGTTTTGAGCCCAAAGGATGTGAAATTTCATTATGTATTTTTGGTGGATGCTATTGGTGCCTTTAGACAATAGAGGCTACCACGCACGGAAATATTTCACCTCCTTCCCCCCCACCTCCGTTTCTGTCACAAATACTACACCACCTCCCTTCCCAAAACACATAACCAGGAAAATGAAGGGGCAGAGAAACTGGCCCCCTTGTCTCGAGGTGACAACAACCCTGAATTAGAATCTGTGCCCTTGAGCTTCCCCTAGGATCACACTAAACCTGAGATTTCTTTCTGGGGAAGATGTTCTAAGATAGTTTCATCAAAAAAAAAAAAAAATGCACTTGAAGGTTTTGCAATGACAGATGCATTAAAAATAATTATTTCAAATTACATGATTTATTAATATTATGATTAATAATCATTGTTAATTCACTTTTAAAACCCTTTTTTAATTTTATTTATTTTTGAGAGAAAGAAACAGAGCACGAGCAAGGGAGGGGCGGAGAGAGGGAGACAAAGAATCTGAAGCAGGCTCCAGGCTCTAGCTGTCAGCACAGAGCCCGACGCAGGGCTCAAACTCACGAACTGTGAGAACATGACCTGAGCTGAAGTCAGACCCTTAACCGACTGAGTCACCCAGGCGCCCCTTAATTCACTATTTAAATGATAAATGTAATATACGTGTGTGTATGTGTATATATTGGGAGAGTATTTCCTCATAGTTCATCCTGCATTATCCTAATATTGTGCACAAGAAAAATGTTATATTTCAATATTTTCTGTGATTAGAATGATTTTTTTCTGTAGCAGGCAAAACACAGATTGAAGATGAAATTCCGTGATGTACCAAAATCATTTCACACTGTTAAGATTGGACTCCAGATCTTTGAGAACCTGACCCACTGCCATTTTGTTTAAAATTCAAAGTTGGGAAATATTTTCTGAATGCAATGTTATGTGCCCAGTACATTAAAAAAAAAATGTTCATTAATTGTTTGTTGACTGAACAATAATCAATAGGTATGTAGATTGTCATGCTGTCAGACTATGATTAATGCCAAGTGCCCAATTCACTCTTGTCATTTTTTCATGAATTCCTTCAGCAAAGGGGTGCCTGGGGGGCTCAGTTGGTTAAGCGGCTGACTTCCTCTCAGGTCATGACCCGGCGGTTAGTGAGTGCCAGTCCTGTTTCGGGCTCTGTGCTGACAGCTTGGAGCCTGGAGCCTGCTTTGGATTCTGTGTCTCCCTCTCTCTCTGGCCCTCCCCTGCTCACACTCTGTGTATCTCTCTAGAAAATAAACATTAAGAAAAATTAAAAAAAAAAAAAGAATTCCTTCAGCAATGTGGCCTACTCTAATCGCTTACTTATCAGTTTAATTTACCCAACCAGGAAACAAATTGCTCTTTCTTTGCCTTTATTCGCTTTTTTCTGAAGTAATTCCTTTCTGTAGGCATTCTGTAAGCCAATAGAAACTAATAGTCTACTAAGTGCCACCATCTCTGCCAGTCACTAGGGACATACCGGTGAATATGATGGACTGTAAAACAGCCTCAAAAGTATCACCCATAGGATGGTCAGAATTATTTAGGATAGGGACATATATATGGAACATTCTCCTACTCTGTCTTTGTGTGTGAGAATCAAGAGAATGATCAGTTCTGCATTTTTGCAAACTTGAAGAATGTGTAACAAACCATCTCCCACAGAGTCAACCTCTCAAATGACCTTCCATCTCCAAGGCAACCGAATGGTTTTTCTAGACTTTAAAGAACTTTTCCAGCTTAGATGCATCACATCCTCACCAAACAACTTTAAGTATGAAATTAATCCCCATAATAGGCTTATGTACTCTGTTCCTCATATACCTTTTTTGCATTTGAATGTGTTCACTCAAAAGTATTTGACTAATTGTTTATGAGATGTTCACTTAATCTTTTATGTATTATTCTTTCACATATTGGCCGCGTAGTTGTTGTTGTTGTTATTGTTTTTAAACCAAAGGAAGCTATTAGGCTCTTTTGTATTTCTACTTATTTACAGATAATGTGATCCTTTGATGTCTTTCAGAGGGTAATGCATGAGCAGTATTAAAATATTCTAAGACAGATGTCTGTGTCTGAAAAGGTTTACATTTCCGTTCTAAAGGTGCTGATGGTTAAGCAGACATTACATAGCTTATTCGTTCAATTAAAAATAAACATTACTAGGATTGTTTTGCTCTTAGATGTTTTTTTAATAGACTGTTCTGATAGTTCCTAAATTTTCTATTCTCTGTGTTATGACACTTCAAATAAGCATGAAGTATACAGATTTAGCATATAAATAATATGACTCCTAACCTCTTTCACTAAGTTTGGTAAAAAGTTCTTTTTTTTTTCTTTCCTGAATTAAAATGACTGTCACATGTACTGTGACAATGGCTTAACATGTCATGCAAAATAAAATTCACGAACAGAACTAAAACTGTAAAGTAATAATCACTTTCTATAAGAGGAACCCACATAGATTGGCCAGTTATGTTCTTCTTTAGCTGTTGTTATTAGAACCACCAAAAGTAATTTTCAACAATCTATGAGTTGATTTTAATTCTGAGTTCACCTGGGATCCTGATTATCAATTACATTTGCTATCATTTTAAACTAATGTAGGCACAGGTGATAAATTTTCAAATATTTAGAAAACATTCTAAATATTTGTGTAAATAAATACCAAAAAGTCAGATATATGCTTCTTTTATAGAAGGTTGGATATTAATTTAGATGGGTGCAGATAAGGATATAAATATGTAACACAGATTCCTCTGTCTTTTAGGAATTAAATGGAATTTGAACAAACCCAATTCTAAATGAAGACACACATATGCTTCCCATTATCTCAGAATTTGTTATTGGTAATGAGGCATATACATGGGATAGAGATTTGCTTAAATTTCTTCAATTTTTCTCTGACTCTGAGTTACTTCTATTGAAATTGTTCAGTTCATGGAATATTTTCTCCTTTTATGCGGCCATCCTCTTTCCCTGCAGTATTCACGTTAAACATCTCCCTTATGTCTTTATTCTCTCCATAACAAACAAAACGAGAATATAAAATGATAGGTGATATAGAGGATATAAAACATAAAAGATTGAAAAATCACCCCTCCAAATATGAATTTCATTACTGACGTCCTGTTTTTCAGCTACACTATCACCAGGCCTTTCTCACTGGCTACCGTAACTATGGGAATACAGATTTCTTTTTTTTTTATTGTGCCTTTTGTCTTTCCATCCATATTCCTGTTTTCTATCCCCACATCCCTATTGAAGTCCTATGTGCAAGAGTATGTCTAGCTCACTCTTTCCCCTTGTGTTCGACGTTTATACTTCCACAAGAAAGAAGATCTGAATGCTGAATCAGAATTCTGATCAGAATGCTGTCTCAAAAATACTTGCTGCATTTCAAGACTCGTGTCCATGGTGAGTGCTGTAGGTACCCACGAGACCCAGGAATTCTACAAATAGCCAAGAAATCATTCTCTTTTATTTAGGTCTGAAGAAAAACTTTTGCAGAAATGCAGAATCAGAGTACAGAATGCCTGGGTAGGTCATCTGAAGACAATCTCTGATATATGGTACTAAGCACACATCAAAGAAAAGTTAACGTGGGTCAAGACATAGTACAACCTCTGTAACTCCTGTAGGTGAAATATAGATAAACTCATTCTTTGTTCTCTCAGTAGTTTAGGAATGGGTGAATCCATCCCTCGTATTCAACTTCCTCTGTTTGAAATATGTAGATGGATCGATGTTTTCCTGATTGACACTAAGTAATTCAAATACATGCATGCTACTGTTACATCATGTTTTACATATATCCTCTGGATATTTATTTAGGGTAGCATTCCCATTTTTTACAATAGTGATAATTTTTAAAAATATGTTTATTTATTTATTTATTTTTTTACTAAGGTTAAGGTTGCACAACCTCTGTAATTAACAGCATCTAGAGTGTATTAAATGTACCTGACTTTATTGAGAGTTTCTTTGGGAGCTGGAAATTCGCAAGTATTCTCTGATATATTGTCAGAGGCCTTTGTGTGTATTATATGTGTGTGTGCATCTGCTGTGGATTTGCTCAGTTAAGGTGTAAACTTCTCCTCTTTTTATTGCCCAAGCTAGGATATTTCTAAAATTCCTATCTACACCAAGAGAGCACATAAATTACATAATACCCTGTCTTATGCTAAGACTGCTGTGTTCTGTGTTAGTTTGGAATGCAGTTAGTAAGCTGCGATGTAGAAAACAAAACCAAGGGGCGCCTGGGTGGCGCAGTCGGTTAAGCGTCCGACTTCAGCCAGGTCACGATCTCGCGGTCCGGGAGTTCGAGCCCCGCGTCGGGCTCTGGGCTGATGGCTCAGAGCCTGGAGCCTGTTTCCGATTCTGTGTCTCCCTCTCTCTCTGCCCCTCCCCCGTTCATGCTCTGTCTCTCTCTGTCCCAAAATAAATAAAAAACGTTGAAAAAAAAATTAAAAAAAAAAGAAAGAAAACAAAACCAAAAACAACTAATTCAGCCTTATTTTATGACATTTCTGTACTAGGGGTTTTAATGTACAATTGTTTATAGAAAAAAAAAAAGTTGATATTTTGCTGCGAAAGGACAATACATGATTAAAAGAAGAAGGCTCCAGAAACATCACTTACAGAGTTGAAAGTATGAAGAATCATCTATTTTGTTTGTCCAAAGTATATTTAATAGTATTTTTGTTTCTTTGTTTTTTGCTGTGTTTATTATGGTGACAGACACTCGGTTTCAGAGAAACATAGGTGATTTACAATAATGGTGTAATTTCCTGGAATGCTTAAATGGATAACATTTAAACTTTCTTCCTTAGGAGGTTTTTTCAGGGCAAAATCATGTAATCTGACCTCTCCTTTGAATTTTTTTTTAAATATTTATTTATTTTGAGGGAGAGAGAGAGAGAGAAAGAGAGTGAGAGAGAGAGAGAGAGAGAGAGAGAGAAAGGTCACAAGCAGGGGAGGGGCAGAGAGAGAGGGAGAGACAGAATCCAAAACAGCACAGAGCCTGCTCAAACCCAGGAACCATGCGATCACGACCCGAGCCAAAGTCAGATGTTTAACCCACTGAACCACCCAGGTGCCACCACTCCTTTGATTTCTAAACTTTCTAGCCAGAGAGTATTTCTATCTTCATGCTTATAACATTTCAGTGATGAGGAACTCAGTAAATCCTAAATAATATATTCTCATCTTTTTTTTTTCTGAGATATTATTTATCTCCTTGTTACTTCTATTCCTTTGAGCCAAATAAATTGATTATTTTTACCTGACCGCTCTCCAAATATTTAAAGAAAGTCAAATTAACCAGCAAAAAGGAAGAAATATGTGAGACAAAAAAATGTTAAGAATTTTCAAGTCTTTTGAAGGTAATCAATACCGTATACACAAATACATCTTAAAAACCTCACAAAGGTTTTTCAAGGATATACATACTCATTCGGGCTCTGTGTGATATGGATGAAAATTTGGGGAAAGCGACAAAATAAATTGAACTCATCTTATTAAAATTCACTGAACTAAGTAACTAATGCAATTGCCAACCACGCAGACAAAAGTTCTCAAGTGATTCCTATATTCACAATAGGGATATAAGGTAAGCACAACCTAATGACTTGATTAGGGGACAAAGTGCGCACATACATTAGACTAGTCACTGAAATTACCCTGGGAAAGATTATTTTCTCACGATACTAACTTTAGGTAACTGCATAGAACAGTGGTTTTAAAACGTGTGGTTCCTGAACCAGCAGCGTCAGCATCACCTGGGAACTTGGAGGAATACAAATTCTCAAGCCTCTCAGTAACCATACCTAATCCAGAACTCACGTGGTAAGGTCCATGGGGGTTTAGCGAGCCCCCCACGTGATTGTGAACCATGGGGTGATTGGAAACAATTGATATTGTTTTCTCTAAGTTTTGGCTGTATTTGCACCTTTGAAAAAGGCCAGTGATTTGGGTCCCTGGATGGCTCAATCGGTTAAACACCCGACTTCTGCCCAGCTCAGGATCTCACGGCAGGAAGCATGGGACTCTGCGCTGACAGCTCAGAGCCTGGAGCCTGCTTCTGTGTCTCTCTCTCTTTCTCTCTCTCTCTGTTTCAAAAATAAATAAACATTAAAAAAAAGACAATGATGCTGCCAATATTAAATCCAATTGATGTAAAGACATAATTGCTCCCCTACCCCCACCCTGTGTCAAAGTGGTCAATAATGTAAAAATGCAAATGTAATAATAATAATGTGAAAATCTTGGCTCCCCTGAGAGGCAGCTGCACCCAAGCAGGCTCTAAGGCTAGCGTAGGTGATGGTGCGGTGGGGCCAAAGAAAAGACTCGAAGGCAATTGACATATAAATGTATTGAGGGAACTGAATAAATCCAAAAGCCGCCAACTGGACAAAGATTCTGCTGCTGAGATCTACATGCAGTAAGATTTTCTATCAGGACAATTTACCCTGGCAACTATCAGTGGTCCTTCCGCTCCTTACCTGGCCAGCGTTTCCAGGGGATCAACACCGGAAACACGGACATTCTTTGTGATAAGGGAAACACTCCAGGTTGGCCATCCCCAGAACCCCTGACCTTAAACACTGAACAACATGTATTCTTGCACATTGTGTTTGATGGCAACCTAGAAAGAGGACTGGATCTCGACATTTTCAAGAGAGTGATTACCAGGAGCATCCAGCGTGTGTTTTGCACAAACTATCTAGCATGTACCACACATCTGATCTCCAAGGGTAATAAAAACACAGTCCTCCCTTCTTCCTAACGCTACACTCTCCCAGAGATGGGCCAGAATTAAGGGAAAGAGATTTCTTGTCCCATTCTTCCTGGAACTAACAATTTCTTGCAGAACAGTGTTGCAATAGTGTGGTAAATACATAATCAATGGTTCAAAACACGAACCCTGTTTATGGGGCCTGCAGATAAACTTTTGAAAAACTATCCGTTATTTGTGCATTTCATGTTCACTTGTGTTGATTAAAACACTCTGTGATGTTTTTGTTTCCCTTTGCTACGGATTGACAACTCAGTAAATTTGTTGGTAATATTCTCTGTCACAAATTCTCTCTTAGTCTATGTGTGGTCTAGACTGGATACCTTTGAAGCGATTTTTTTTTTCCCCAATGACTATATCCCTTCATCTAATTGATTTTTATATTGCCTTTTAAAATTTCTGCTCATTTTGCTTTACAACTTATTATTCTTTTGTTGGTGGAACTATGCCTTCGCCTGCTTTGTTGAGTAACTTAAATATGTTTCTTCAAAGACTTTGAAAAGCCTCGTACATTTCATTTCGTTTTCAGGATTGTTGGCTATTTTCCTAAATAAGACAATGTTTCATGTTTTGAAATTACTTTCTGGGATCATTTCTGTTGCTATAGTTTAAAGGCCAACATCATTTAATCTGGCCGCTCCTTTGATGCTTGAGACCCTTTTTAGACAACCTAGCCCATATAAGAGTCCTGTATCCACTCTCCCACTCTTTGAATGATGGTTGATTCACTACATCCTGAGCAATACTTTCAAATCATTTACTTTTTGATCAATTATTTATTCCTTTTGTTTTATTTGTTTCTTTTTGTTCTCCTCTTCTACAATCATCCTTCCATGGCCAATAGTTCCACAGTCACCCCCGCACTCCTGTGCTCTTCTCTGCCATTTCAAATGGCATTTGACAGCTCCTGCCTATGGGGACATTGGAGAGAATACAGGCCCAATCAAAAAGCTAGTGGGCAGTTTGGTTCACTTCCTAAGTATGGCTAAGCATGGGTCCGCCAGCTTCAGGAAGCCAACAGCTTGCTAAAATCTGCAGGAACTGGTAGTTGGAAACAGTTGTTTTGTTTTGTTTTGTTTTGTTTCGTTTCTTTTTGTTTCGCTTCCCCATTAGACTTCTTTTTCACAATGGGAACACATACCCACACCCTATAAATATCTTTTCTGCTTTATTTTCACCTTTGAAGTTTTAATTCCTTTACCCTGCAGATGCTAAATTTTAAGCTCCCACTGTGTCTATCCCTTGACCTGAACCTGACAATACATCGGCTTCAGTCCTTCCTCAGGCTTTATAGTGTTATTTCACCTTCTGCTTGTAAATATGTTTCACCTTGTTCTTTGTATTGTTTTAGCTACTTAGTTTCGTTTCTTACTTTATCTTTATCTTACTTTATCATTGTTATGTATTTAAAACGGAAGGAGAGTATCAAGGAAAAGAAAGTTTAAGAACATCTTAGCCCAAAATCACTTACTATGAATTTGCAAACATGAGTCATGACTTTCTATGGAAAAACCACTAGGTGGACATGAAACCCCTAAGTTAATGGTTCTGTTCAGCAGCAAGCTGCAGGGGATGAGTTAGGAGCCAAACCGACACTTGAAATGTAGAGATATTCAGGCGTCAGGAGGACAAGTGGCTGAAGTGCCACCTCGGACCATATGCTTTGTGCTCAAAAGACAGTCACAACACCAACAATCACAGTTAATGACAGAAGTCTAATATCTCAAAGCTACTTAAGAATATGCTATAGAAGTAAAAGAGGAACTGACAAGAAAGAAAACATCTCTATACATCAAGCGTGAAGCCATCAAGAAAATTCTCTGTTCTGTCTTTGGTCATGAAATGTGGGCACATGATATCAAATGCCCCTGACCTGTGAGGCATCTCAATCTATCAGTAGGGCCAAGATAACAGCAGTAGACTCTGCCTTGTGGCGTTATTAATCTATGTTGCTCCTGCCATCATTGCTTGTGTTCAGTGATCTTATCCCCTATTTGTCCTGGTTCAAGCAATGCCTTGCAATAAATATCCGTAAAACCACAGTGCTTTAAATACATTCTTTAGACCAGAAAAATTAAAACTGGCCCATACTGGGGGGCTTGCCATTCTTGATCTTGGCTTGAAAAACTGCCAGGAACCAAGAAACGGACTCTTAACTATAGAGAACAAACTGATGGTTGCCAGAGAGGAGGAGGGTGGGGGGATGGGTGAAAAAGGTGCCGGGGATTAAGGAGGGCACTTGTGATGAGCAACAGGTGTTGTATGAAACAGTTTAATCACTATATTGTACACCTAAAGCTAATGTTACATTGTATGTGAACTAGCTGGAATTTAAATAACATTTAACAAATAAAAAAAAAAGAAAATGAAGAAGACTGCCAGGAAGTTATAAACCATTACTAATAAAGGTATTAGGCAAAGTTCAGAGATAACATTTTAAGATTGATTCAGAGAAAGGTATTCAATACTTCCAGATCTAATGCTTTTGTAAACAACATATTTTAAACAACACTGCATTAAAATGGATTTTGTTGGACTTTAATTTCATGTTTCAGAAAATAACAAAGGCAATTTGCAGCATATTGATCCCAAGAATAAAATATTTGCAAAAGGAAATTTTTGAATCATACACTTACTTTGATTAACACATTTATCCTCTGTATATTACATGTCTGCATGTAGTAACTTTTAGAAATTTCTCCAACTGCATTCCAGTGTCCTCATCCATTCTGAATTATCTGAAGGAAGAGCAAAAACTGGAAAAGATTCAAATCGATTGTAAAATTTGTCATGAGTGATAATCTCCAATTCTTGCTTGTTTATAGAGATTAGCTCGTCAGCTTTGTTCTCTTAGAGTGTTTTTGAGTGTGATTTCTTCAGTTTCAGTATGTCGTGACTTTAAAAACTATAATCTTTACTTTCCCAGATTACAATGTTATTAATGAAATGGACATCCTTTCAAACTTGGAAGAAAAATACAGTCCAGTGAGTGAAAGCAGATGACGGTGTGTCAGTCCTCTCTTGCTGAGTTATACAAGCAAGGTTTTGTCCAAGTTGCAAACTGATGTATGTTCAGGGACTAAGAAATTCATACAATAAAGAGAAATGAAGTCCTTAGCAAATTGGGGGTGCCATATCACCAGAAGGTGGAAAACATGTGAGAATGTACAGATTCATTACTTTTAGATCAATTACTTGGTCCACAGGTTGCTTAATTTATCCCCAATTCCATTTAAAACTTTTTTCTTTGAAAACAATTAACAAAAATAAAATCTTTTGCCTTTCATTACTCTTATATTTACTCCCATTAAAAATTGGTGAGACTTAAGACATTACAGAGAATTGTGTACTATCTAATCTCACACTGTTATCTCATATAAATCTATGAATCTTATGTTATCACTTATCTCCAAAGGCTGCATATAGGAAGAACTGACCTCTTCCATTGAATAATAATAATAATAATAATAATGTTATCTCTTAATCTTCCCTGCAAATTAATTTATGATGGATGATATTTCCAAATTTTATTAAGATTTTAAATTAATTTAGATGTATGTATACATTTAGCATGACAAAGAGCAAATTATACTAATTTCTTCATTGCTGATAGTATGCTTTTAGTTTTTATGAGTCAGGGTATGCTTAAGAGGCAGCCAAAATTATTACTGTTTCGGTAAGAAGTTCATCAGTGTTTAAATGTAGTAGGTTAACTAATCTCATCCAAAAAAGATTGGCAGTAACAACTACTTGTGGATGTATGTTTACACCTACCGTCTCAGTCAAAAAGCGATGTTACTTGAAATCAAGTTTTCTCAAACGTGGACCTAAAGAGGTTTTCATATGGCCAAGAGAGGCAGCTCATCTTTGTCATTTTTGCATTCAACGTGTCATCCTGTGGTCTCTAGTATTTGTGTCCCCAAGTTTGTCCATGTCCAGGCACCTATTTTAAAAGTAAAAGCAGGAATAATAAATTCAGACTTCTAGCAGATAAGAGGAAACTGTTTTCAGGATTTGTAAAAAATGCAAAAATGATGAGAGCTACTATTAATGCCTGAATATTAGATATGCATTTTGTTAACCAAAATAGATTTTATGTAGCATTAAGTTTTATAACATACATGTCAGGAAGAATATTGATTTAGTTTGGAAACAACTTTTGGTGGATCTATTGATGCTTTAGCTTATTAAAATAACTTGGAAGGCAAAAATACTTGCATTTAAGGGAGATATTTGGAATATCACAGTATTTATCAAAGCATCTATTCTCCTTTTTTAAAAGAAGTTTCATGATTTATTTTATGCATTCTCTAAACCCAACATGGGGCTCAAACTCAGGACCCTGAGGTCAAGAGTGGCACGCTCTTCTGACTGGTCCAGCCAGGCGTCCCGTCCCTATTCTCCTTGTAATAAACAAATATTTACTCATTACCTACTGCAATAAAGTGTGTACTTTTCAGGTATATCCTCATCCTCTGGGGTCCACCATTGACCACGCCTCTACATGCATGGTTCTGCTCTCAGGGCCTTTCTTGCATCTTTCACTCCAACTCTGACCCTTTCCTTCCAGGGTGGTGGTATTTCTATTGGTATAAAACTCACCAAATTTTGTCTTTCTCTTGTACAATTCATGAGAGTCCAAGCGATCAGCTAAGAAGGTATTCTACAGATCTTTCCAAGATAACTGCATTTCTATTTCTGGCTTCTGCAAAAATGGTTGATTGGATCCATATTTTACACACCTAATCTCTTTGCCAACAATTGCCTGGCCTCAATCTTCGTGTTCTCTCCAGAGCACATTTTGTTGTTTTTTTATGATAGGAATAGGCTGAGAATTTTCTAAATCACCAAGAGGCGGTTCTTATTTGCTTAACATTTTATTCTTCAATTTGTACCTTTCTTCTCATACTTTTTTTCTATAAGCAATAAGGGGAAAACGGGTTGCTCCTTGCACGCTTTGTATCAAAATTTCCTCCGTGAAATATCCAAGTTAATCACTTATAAGTTTTGCTTCCATTAGAAACTAGGACATTATTTGTCCACGTTCTCTGTCAAGGATCTCCTTTCCTCCAGTGTCCAATAGTATGTTTGTTATTGCCTTCTATGATCTGATCTCATCAGAAGGACCTAATCGATGTTCTTCTCTTGTATTATAACTGGAAGGGTTTGCTTTTTTTTTTTTTTTTTTTTGGCGGGGGGGTGGAATTAACAGCTCAAATACTGTGAAAACAATCACAGTGAATGTACTCACCACTCAAATGTGATTGTGAGACTGCTGACATGTTTTTAATATATAAAGCATTAATCATATCACTGGGGGACTCACTGGGGGTGGGAAGGCCCTACGAACTGTTAATATGTCCTAGGTTAAAGTTAAAAAACATTGAAATCCAAAGATTACTCATGAGTAGAGTAACAATATTAAACATTCATAACTCATAGTTTTAAATAAGCATAAATCATTTTATATGAAATAATGTTAAAAATTTCAAAATATCCAAAAAGAGGTAATTTTGTATTTCAAGCAAGGTGTCTGCAGCAGCCATGGAAGTGTGCCACCTACAGCTTCTTTCAAGAGAGAACGTGCTGAGAGCCATGTGGTTACCTGACTGCCTTACACTATAGAGCTAAAGCCAAGGCTAATGCATGTATGAGATTTTCACTGACAAAGCATAGCAGGGGTACCAGACTCCAGGTTATTTCCACCCAAGTAGGTGGTGGGCTCTTCTAATGGGCAGTCTTTGCCCATTGAAGTATTGGCAAGTATTGAAGTATTCCACTGACCTAGTTGAGAAATTCTCGGAAATGAACTGCAGTCTGAAGCTCCTTTACTGAACCCTCTTCTCTTCCAGGCTTTCCCTGCCCACTGCTGTACCCTTTGCCCTTTAATAGTTACAGTTGTTTCCTCCTCAAAATCCTTTGCACTCCTAATTCCTTCCCATGTCACCCAAACTGTCAGAATATTTATATCCCATTAATTACAGCTAACTTTACATATAGGTCAAGTTCACATACAATCATTTTTTCCCCCTTTTTCTATATTAGAAAAGCTAATGTCCAGAGGCTCCTGGGTGGCTCAGTTGGTTAAGCATCCAACTCTGGATTTTGGCTCAGGTCATGATCTCAAGGTTGCAGATGGAGCCCCCCTGGGGCTCCACACTGGTCGTGGAACCTGCTTGAGACTCTTTCTCTCTCTGCCCCTCCCCTGCTCACTCTCTCTCTATCTAAAATAAATAAATAAATAAATAAATAAATAAATAAAAGCAAAAGCAAAAGAAAAAGAAAAAGAAAAAGAAAAAGAAAAAGAAAAAGAAAAAGAAAAATTTGTGCTCAGTTAGATGTTGACAGTAGTACTTGGCGGTATTGAATAGTTTCCTGTATTCAGATTGAATATGGATCCAGAAATTTTGATGAGATTCACACTGAAGTGTTCTTTATATGGCCTGGTTGCTGCTAAATCAATACCAACAGCTTAATCAACAGTGAGAAAGGTGAACATTTCAGCCGGGGAGAATCCATGAATGGATGCATCCTAATGCAATCGCTGGATGCATTTGACTTGTGGAGTGAGTTTTCCTGTCCTGCTCAAGAATTTGCACATCGTTGTTAATATGCCTCATAACGTGTCTTTGGTTTCTTGGTCTAAAAAATAAAGAAAATAAATTAGAAAAGGGTTGGACTCCAGAACCAAACTGTTTGTGGTAAGAAGTTCCTTATTAAGAACTTCCATCTTTGTAAGAAACCTGATTGCGAACATTAAAATTCATGATGACTTGATTCTGAAATTATGGATTCAGGTGATTTTAGAAGATAAACATATCGCTCATAAGCACTGCTTTAGGAAGCCATTTAAAATCATAAAAAAGTGTCTCTGCTGGTGTTATCAGTGTCAAAGAAAATGATATCTCATCTTTCATGTCATAACTCAGGAGGATACCTTTACCCTTTTCAGATAACATACTTCAATACATGCATGTCCTTTAAAGATTTTTAAAAATATGTTTTAGATATTTTCTAACTCTAAATTTTATGTAAATATACACAATTTCACTGATCCTCTTCAACAAATTTAAAAACAGAAAGAGAAATAGACCAAATAACATCTGACCAGACTTTTTGTCAAGGGCTAGCATTCTCTTCTATGTATCTATTCCTATCTTATTCACAATTTATGACTTTTCTACATACTGAAATCACCTAAGATGTTTTGATATAGTTAAGTACATGAGGAAAAAAAATCTATATCAACCTTATAATAGCATAACAAATGTCCATTTCTTAGGTTATTAAAAATAGTTAAAATGTGCCCTTGTCATTTGTGTCTGCAATTAAACTTTGGTTAGTATTTTAATATATTTATAAAAATTTAAAAATTGGAGATTTGATTATTATTTTGTTCTATTATGTTTGCATTGTTTTCCCAGAGTTAAATTTTATTCTACGCATCTTTTTTATGATAAATTACATTCTCAATATATGCTGGTACCTTACCACCTAAGAATTCTACTGATTGTGAAGGTTTAAACATTTGCTAAGAATAAGGTAATTTTGAGTGAGTTGTAGTATTCTGAAAGCAGTTTGGCTGTGGAAGTAACTTAAAAGTATGTGTGGTTTATTCTTTCCTTTTCTGTCTCTCTATCTACTTATAATCTTATTTGTGACTCAAAAAAATTAAAATACATGCTCCTTGATTTTAGTGGAGGTTCGAAGTATAACCCTATTTTCAGCAAGGACAGTATTTCTCAACAACTTCATAAATACTGCTTTTAGTCCCACAATATATTCTTCCTTAAATTTCTTCACATTTTAATGTATAAGCTCATAAATAATTTCATTCTGTGAGTATCCTACTTACCAAAGAGTTTAGATTGTTTATTACTATAGCAGTGAATAGAACATGTAAACTAAAAATGGTGTACAAAAGTAAGCTAAAATTATAATTACTGTGGTCAGCAGAGTCAATAAAAAATTATTGAGTACTTTCTGGTTAGCCCCAGGCTAGAAGTAGAAGATAAAGAAAGAAATGCTGCATATGTGCTGGTCTCACATTATTGATATGTTAAAAAAAAGTTACAGGACAAAAGGCTAAGTGGAAAAGGAGAGATAAAATTAAAAAAAAATGTTGCAGGAGAATAGGACAAAGAAAACTTACCTTCCTTCCTACATTGTTTCTTCCTCTTTTTTTTTATATGTGGTTATAATGCTCTATATTTCCTTATGAATATAATATCTTGTTGAATATTTAACCCTGGAATGGAGTCATTGACCAGGGCATGTTTTCCTTTACTGGACTATTAAAATAATCCTCATCACCATGGTCTACAACATTTCTTAGCATTTATAATAATGATAAAGTCCTTGTTATGTTATTCTCATTCTCACAATGCTTGTAAACCTATTTGAAGACATTCTTAGCAGAGCTTGAGAAGGGAATGTCCTACCTGGGTTTTTGTCCAACTACTGATGTTATGAGGTTACATATTAGCACAAACGTTTGCTTGCTAACTTAAGATAATTTGAATAATTCAAGATAATTTGAAGACAATGATCCCATCTCGAAGAATGCCTCAGTTTAATATCACCTAAACAACAAACTCTCTAACAGCAGGGAATATATCTCCAGAATTTCGTTTATAGCCTATCAAATAATGGATGAATGGTTGCATTCATTAATGAATAAATTTTGAATATCAGAGCTGACTTCTTCACATTATTTCTTAATTCCTGTCAATAAATTATTATCAAAATTTCTGATTTTTTTCAAACTTAGTTTCATATGCATTTATAACACAAGAAAACAATAATATTTTGTTGAAACCAATTTTCTTGTCAGGAAAATCACTTGTCTTTACGTTTGTGAATATAGCTTTCTCAAGATTCAGTGGCTGACTCTAGTTGTCTGGAATGTGTGAAACTAATATGTGAATTTTCATGTTACATCACCTTGGATTTGTTGAAGGCTTCTAACTATCGCAAGCTGTACAAGGCAAAGGAAGAGAGAGAAAAATAGCAAAGATTCCCTTCTTTGGATGTACTGAAATACCAGAAATGGAATTTTAAAGGTAGAAGAGAGCTTAGATGTTATTTAGTTAAAGTAAAGCACCATACTATAACACAGAGATCTGTGTTAGATCTGAATTAATTCAGTTTTTGTGAGCTGGCTCAGGGCTGCACATGGATTTAATCCAGATCGCCTTGCCCAAATAATATCTATTCACATTCAATTAATCCACTTCCACTTTAGTCTCTCTAAATTGAAGTGCCCTGATAGTTTTCTTTGTTCTGCTTCAACAGTTTCTTACTATCCCCAATCATCTAGAAAATTAAAATTACTTTTTTTCTAGATCGTCCTTGCTTTTATATGCTTTTTTTCTTTACTAGAATTACAGAGATTATTTCGGATTTGAATGTGCTTTACAAAAAGCCACTTAACTACTGCCTTCCTTGATGGTTCATTGGAATTTAGATTTTCAGGTTTTTCTTTTATATATCTCTGTCAAGAGTAACTCTCTTTCAGAGTTTCATTTTGAGTCACAGGCAAGCAGTTGGCACAACATAAATGGAAACTTTTTATGAAGAAATACGTAATCAATGAAAAATAAGGTACACTACTAAATGAAGAAAATACATCATTTCCTAAAATATAGAGATATAAGCAGAGAAAATTTCTCAGAGAAATAGTAAAGAAGAACAAACGAATTCTATTTAACATATTTTGTTAGGCTACTAGAATATTGTTGGGCTTCCAAATGTATATGTATTTACTTTTAAATAATTAAAAAGTAAAGAAGTGAACAAAATTTAAGACAATTCCACCACAAAGAGAAAATAAGTGTTGTGTTTTTGGATATTTATGAATAATTCCTTTGTCGATATATGTTTACAAATAAAACTCAAACTGCAGTTTCAATTTAGTATCCAGAATTTTCACCATGCCTTATATTTACTCTGCATTATACTCACATGGGATTAACAATGTTCCATAAATTTAATTATGACTTATGGCAGGTTTCATTCAATGATGTACCATTATCTTGGAGTATGTTGTTTTCCCCTGGCTTCATGTTTCTTTGCAGGAGGGGATCTTGTTATGATACCTTTCCTCAGTGTTTCTCCATATTCATGAATTTGAGAGAAAAACAGAGCTCTGTGCCTCAGCAACTTATGGGATATCTTTTGATATCTACCTGCCTACACGTGTTATGTGTTGTCTTCTCTTTTGCATGCAGTGAAAAGGTCAGTCCCTTTTCTACAGAGGCTTGCAAAGACAGTGCCTGAGTGGCTGACCTTACCTAATTCAAGTTTCCTGCAAATCTAAGGCCTATTGATTGTCCAATGATTTTATTTTTTAATGTTTATTTAATTTTGAGAGAGAGAGAGAGCGAGTGAGCTGGAAAGGGGCAGAGAGAGAGGGAGACACAGAATCTGAAACAGGCTCCAGGCTCTGAGCTGTCAGCACAGAGTCTGACGCCGGGCTAGAACTCACAAACCGTGAGATCATGACCTGAGCCAAAGTTGGGCCACCAATCGACTAAGCCACCCAGGCGCCCCTAATGATTTTACTTCTAATAAGAGATCATTTTGATTTTCATTTGCCTGCCTTCTTTTCCATTTCTCTGTTGGTTCCAAATTCTGGTGCAGCAAAGAGTAAGTCATTTATTAAGCTTTTTAAAACATCTAACAACACAATGTACTTATAAATTTATTTTGTGAAATAGTTATTGTTTCTAATGTTCAATTACTCTAAATTAATATGATAAAATTTTGCAAATAAATTATTGCCTATATGAGAAATTATTTTAAATGAGAATTCCAGGAAAGGTATATTATGTCAAGAAGCATGAGGATTCACAAGTTTCTTGATAAATAGTATAAAATTATTTTTTTAATTATAATTTAAACAGAATTTGAAGAGACAGCCCATTCATTATTCTTATCTATGTTGATCTCGGTATTTTTGAAAATATTGCTAAGTTGATCAAATATGTAATTATTTTTATCTGCATTTCATTGATTAGTGACATTGTAAAATATGAAGTGATTAATTAGTAATTTTCTTTTTCGCGTCCTCAAAAATTCTTCAAAGAATTAAAAGAACTGCATGATCTGTCTTCACTCCATTAACTTTCTGCTCTCATTTCCTGTTAGTTTCCAATGTACTTATTAGGACCAGAGTGGCTTGTTTTTTAATGTGTTCATAAAAATTTCTATATGTATGTAGATTTTTTCTTTCTCTTGCCCAGAATTTTGATAATAACTTATATAGAGTTTGTATACTGTTATTTTCATGTGTCATCAGTCTCTATCATATGCTAGTACATTTGCTTTGGCAAATAAGATCTTTAAAATGTACACTGTTTCCATTCTCCTAGAATTTTTGTATGTGACATTAATCCCAGTTATTTATGTTTGTATTTAGACAGAAATAAACATCTCTAATTTTCTTGTGAAAAATTTAAAAGATCCTTATATATTGTTAATTTACTTTTAATAAGGTGGTTCGTCTAATCACTACCTCCCAGCAGTATAATTTATCAATTATTTTTAAAAATTAGCATACAATTATCATGATGGGCAATGAATAATGTATAGAATTGTTGAACGACTATATTGTACATCTGAAACTAATATAACACTGTATGCTAACTATAATGAAATAAAAATAAAAAACAATAAAAAATTAGCACATTTATTGTGAATAATATATTATTTATTCATTTTTTAATTGCTAGTATTATTTTTCTATTAGCAGTTTTTGGGGGGAAGTACCTGTTTATTTAATTTCCCAGTTTTTAAATCATTATTGACAATCATTTGAAGTTTTAAAATACATAATTAACAATTTTGACTTCTTAATTGTTCAAATAATGTGTCACATTTATTTCTTTGATTTTTTATTTACACATTTAAAAAAGGTAACAATATATGTACATTTTGTTCCTAAAACTTTCTCTATGTTTTTCTTACTTATGAAATATTTTCTCAAACTGATGATAAGTTATAATTAGAATTTGATCTTGGTTGTTTTATGCTTTCAATTTTACATTAACCATTCAATTCGGCTGGTATATGTTTTGATCATATAATGAATAGTTTCTTTCCAAAATACATTAATCAACAATATATTGCCTGCTTGTATCAGAATCTTATTTAGCATATACTCAGTTCTTGTATTTAAGGCCTATTTTCTTATATTTTACCAATTGCTTACCATTGATTCAGTACTCTTCCGTTTTAGTTAAAGTTATTGTAATATTGATTATGCTTTTCTATTTTATAACACCTGGTCCATTGTAGTCTAAGATTCTCTCTTTGGCATATGTCCACAGTATTTTGAAAATAGTGAAACCTTTCTGTTGACATATCCAATATATTTTCTAAGTATTAGAGCTAGATTTTTTAAAGTATTAAATCATACATATTATAATATGCATATAATCATCATTTATGTTTCATTATTTATACACTTTTGTCATCATACTGATTTTTACGTTTAATATCTTAAATTTTTTTAATGCTTATTTATTTTTAAGAGAGAGAGAGAGAGAGGGAGGGAGAGACAGAGTGTGAGTGGGGGGAGGGGCAGAGAGAGAATGGGAGACGCAGAATCAAAAGCAGGCTCCAGGCTCTGAGCTGTCAGCACAGAGCCCGACGCGGGCTGGAACTCATGGACCTTGAGATCATGACCTGAGCTTAAGTGGGACGTTTGACTGACTGAGCCATCCAGGCGCTCCATGTTTAAATTTCTAATAAATGTAATAAATGTTAACTAAAAAATGATATCAGATAGCTTTAAAAACAAATCTAAGCCTTTACTTTTCTTCTTGATTAGGCATAAAAGGTACTCACGAAATCACTGTTGAGACCCAGTTAATATTCATTATTGGGGAAGAAATTCATAAATAGACTTGTCCTACATTGTTGAGAAAATAGCAAAAGTGATCAACTGAAGAAACCATGATAAACTTCAGAAGAAGTATGAGGACATGATAAAATTCAAAATGAGTCACATTTAAGGATACGAATAAAAATCTTCTCATTACATAAATTACCTAATAAATGGGCATACAATATATATAACAATAATAGGCAGTCTTGAAAAAAATCTGTTAGATTAAAACAAAACTACCAAATGAAGCAAAAATTAAACTTGAAGCATTTGAAAATAAGCTGAAAATATGGATATCAAATTAAAACCTGCAGAATATATTGGCATTATTTAAAGGCACTACAAAGAGACAGCGATTTCTTAGTGTTCAAGTTTTTATGTAAAGAAAGTCTAAAGAAAACCTTTTAAATCTACAAGGAAAGTACATAAATTTAAACGATTAGAGAGAGAAAACAAGCACAAAACAGAAATCCAGGAGGTAGAATATATTTGCAGTTAAATAATTGAAGAAAATTTGATGACAACTTATTAAGACTATTAAGGAACAAGATAAATTGAAAACCACTGGATCACCCAAACCAACATAAACTAAAGTAAAAACAAAACAAAACCCAAAAACCTTTAAAAAGATCAACACCTGTATGTAACCAAATGAAAAAAAAAAACATTTTAGGGACACCTGGGTGGCTCAGTCGGTTAAGCGTCTGACTTCAGCTCAGGTCATGATCTCATGGTTCATGGGTTCGAACCCCACGGCAGGCTCTGTGCTGACAGCTTGGAGCCTGGAGCCTGCTTCAGATTCTGTGTTTCCTCTCTCTGCTCCTCCCCTGCTTGTGCTCTGCCTCACTCTGTCTCTCAAAAATAAAAAAAAAATAAATAAATGTAAAATAATACAAATTTTAAAAAAAAATTTAAATTACATTTCAAAATGTTCGCAATTATCCTTCAAAAAATTATATTAAAAAATGAGGGGTTCCTAGGTGGCTCAGTCGGTTAAGTGTCCATCCTCGGTTCATGATCTCGCAGTTTGTGAGTTTGAGCCCCACATCGGTCTCCATGCTGACAGCTCAGAGCCTGGAGCCTGCTTCAGATTCTGTGTCTCCCTCTCTCTCTCTCTCAAAAATAAATAAACCTTAAAAAAAATTCAAAAACAAAACAAAACAAAACACAGTTATATTGGGCACCCGGGTGGTTCAGTCAGTTAAGCATCGTACTTTGGCTCAGGTCACGATCTCGGGATCCTGGTCTGTGGGTTTGAACCCTGCATGGGGCTTTGTGCTGACCACCCAGAGCCTGGAGTCAGCTTCAGATTCTGTGTCTCCTCCTCTCTCCCTGTCCCTCCCCCACCCCCCCGCACTCCGTCTCTCTCTCAAACAAATAAACGTTAAAAAAAAAATGAGAAAAGCACACATCTGCCTTCCAGTTCCACATGTAAGGAGTATGGAAGTCATCAATCCATCTTAACAACAAAGAAGCTGAACAGACTGAAATACCAACAACTTTTACTGGATCCTTTAGAGAGGTGAGGAGACAAGGCAAAAACTTCCTGCAAGGCTTGAGAAGCAGAAAGGAGAAGCCTTTCTCCTGCAAGGCTGGAGAAAACTGCCTGCAAGGCTGGAGAAGTCACAAGTAGGAGCTGCTGTGAAAACTAATGCCAGAGATAGGGAAACCCGAACTGTAATTTACGAATTGCTGGATGCCTTGTGTATTGACACCTGTGACAGTTAAAGACTCCCAGGAAATTAATTCATGGGAAAATGAAATACCACCGCAAACCTATTAGAATGAATAATAATAATAATAAATCTGACAATGCCAACTGCTAGCAAGAATGCAGAGCAACAGGAACTCTCACGCATTTCTGGGAGGTATGACAAGTGATACAGTCCACTTGGGAAGAAAATTTGGTAGCTTTTTCCCAATCTAAACATAGCCTTACCATATAATTCACTAATAGTGCCTCTAGGTATTTACCAAACTGATTTGAAAATCTATGTCGACACAAAAACCTGAACATGAATGGAAGCAACCCAGATGTCATGTAATAGGTGAATGGATAAAATACCTATGTACATTTATACAATAGAATATTTTCAAAAACTGAAAACAAATGGGGCATTAAAATATGAAAGGACGTGGACAGACTTTAAACAAATTTTGGTCAGTGAAAGAAGCCAATCTGATTCCAATTACAGGACATTTTGGGAGAGCCAAAGCTATAAATATAGTAATCAGATCAGTGTTTTGGTGTCAGGGGTGATGGGATATAGGTAAGTTGAACTATGTGAAGTGCGGGGGACTTTTTAGGTTGGTGGAACTGTTCTATGTGATATTATAATGGTGGATATACGACAATTTGCATTTGTCAAAATCCCAAGAATTTTATGGCAAAGAAGTGAACCTTAATGCCTGTTAATCGAAAAAAAAAATCTTAGGATTTTGGGGGAATCCCGGAAGGGATTTAGATTGTGACAAGAGACTCTAATTGTATTACAAATATATGCAACAACTACTGAAGCAGATGGAGAGAAATGAAGCAAATATATACAATTTTAGAAATGTCTAGAATCCGTGATACTAATGGAGAAAGGATGTACGTATAAGCACTGTATTCTGATTGGTAAACTTATTCCCCTTGGAAGTAGAGGTTAATCAGTCGAATACTGCCATAAACGTGTGCTGAAATTGAAAAATTAACTAAGTATTAGTTAATACTAACTTAGTATTAACTAAGTGGAGAGTGGTTGATAATATCCAGGTTTGTTACTGTTGGAGTGGTTGATAACATCCAGGTTTACCGTTTTGCAAGGGAAGGAGACTACAATGATCCATGTGGCAATGAATTAGAGATGAAGCTGTTAGTATGAACTCGTGTTTGGCTTCCTATAGGTACAGATGGTTACATTAGAAATATTTGTATATATATGTGTATATCCATAGGTTGGTTTACACACACACATATATTGCCTTTCTCTGCCAATTGAAAATCCCTGAAGTGATGACACCTCAGTAGAAAGAAGGACACAAAGCACTCTGATCTTGGTTCCTCATACCATTCTTCAGTAAAATGAGTTGGAGTTCCTTGAACAAATGGATGATTCCAGGATTGGGTAATATGACATACAAGATGAACGTGGGTCATATTGTAGTGTCAGAGAGCAAGATGTGCAATGAGAGGAGAGAAGTGGGAAGGAAAAAAGAAAGGAAGAAAAAATGAACACTGTATAAAGGTAGGTCGAGGGCACACAAGAGCCAAAGTAAAAGAATTTGAATGGCTAAAATTGGAAAAATTTGAGCAACAAAATAGACAAAGTAGGATTAGTTTGTAAGCCAAAATATAAAATAAATATTCATGAGTCCATACTGATATAAAAGCATGACTGAAACAATGAAGGGGTAAGAATAGAAAAATGCTCCCATGCAGTATTCTACATAATTTATGCAAGTACTCTGCCCTCAGGGAGGGTGGCATAACTCCCTCTCCTTAACTGTGAGCTATGCATAGTGACTTCCTTCCAAAGAGTACAGTATGAAAAGGGTGAAAAAAATAATGGCTTTATAGCAGAGAAAGCGGACCAACACCACATCAGGCAAGGGATAAAGGTCAACATCCAGTGAGAGGAACCATGTTGATAATATTTATTCTTTATACAATAAGATTAAAATGGCAATTTACCATTGTGATCTTTCTCTCTGTAAACCAAAACGCTGTCCTAATTATGACAAAAAACACTGGAAAAATTCTGATTTTATAGGGGCACCTTACAAAAAGAAGAAAGAAAAAAAGAAAGAAAGAAAGAAAGAAAGAAAGAGAAAGAAAGAAAGAAAACACCTCAGAAAACTAAAAACCAAACTGGCTAGTTTTATTCAAAAATGTCAAGGTCACTGAGTCACTTGGGTAACTCAGTTGGTTAACTCCCTAACTCTGGATTTTGGCTCAGGTCATGATCTTACACTAAGTGAGATCGAATCTTGCTTCAAGCTCTGTGCTGAGAATGAGGAACCTGCTTGTGATTCTTTCTCTCTCTCTTTCTCTCTCTCTCTCTCTCTCTCTCTCTCTCTCTCTCTCTGCCCCTCTGTGCTTGCACTCTTTCTTTCTCTCTCTCAAAATAAATGAACAAACAATAAAAAATGTCCAGGTCATCAAAAGGAAAAAAATAAATGTTTAAGAAACTGTCAAGACAAGTGGAGACTAAGAAGACACGACAGACATTTTCAAGGAGACATATAATGATACCATGAGGAGAAAAAAGTAGATGCGGTAAAATCTAGAAAATTTCAAAAAAATGTGGACTCCTGTTAATAACAATCTATCAGTATTGGCTCATTGACTATGGTAAATGCATCATGCTAAAATAAGAGGGTAATAATAGGAGAAATTTGGGTGTGGTAGATAGGGGAACACTCTATACAATCAAAGCTGGAGTCATCACAATTCTAGATTTGTGGTTCTCAAAATAGTTTGGTACAGGCATGAAAATAGACACATAGATCAATGGAATGGAATAGAAAATCCAGAAATGAGGGGTGCCTAGGTGGCTCAGTCAGTTGAGAAACCAACTCTTGATTTCACCTCAGGTCATGATCTCATATGAGGTTTATGGGATCAAACCCCATGTAGGGCTCCAGGATGAATGCACAGATTCTGCTTGGCATTCACTCTCTTCTCTCTTTCTGCACCTCCATCTGCTTGCACTCTCTCTCACTTTCTAAATAAATAAATATTAAAAAGAAAACCCAGAAACGAACCCAAGATTATATGGTCAATTAACCTTCAACAAAGGAGGCAAGAACATGCAATGGGAGAAACTCTTCAACAAATGGTGTTGGGAAAACTGGACAGTGACATGCGAAAGAATGAAAGTGGACCGCTTTCTTATACCAAATGCACAAATAAATTCAAAGTGGGCAAAAGACCTAAATGTGAGACCTGGAACTAGCAAAATCCTAGAGGAGAATGTAAGCACTATCCTCCTTCACATCATGCATAGAAATTTCCTTCTAGATAGGTCTCCTGAGACAAGGGAAACAAAAGCAAAAATAAACTATTGGAACTCCTCATTTT
This sequence comes from Prionailurus viverrinus, assembly GCF_022837055.1. Classification (NCBI taxonomy): domain Eukaryota; kingdom Metazoa; phylum Chordata; class Mammalia; order Carnivora; family Felidae; genus Prionailurus; species Prionailurus viverrinus. The sequence goes on from NC_062564.1 coordinate 180,073,894, forward strand.
GTTTTAATAAATCTCAAATTTTTCTAAAGAATAAAGTCAATTAAAAATAGCATACAATGGGGCGCCTGGGTGGCTCAGTCGGTTAAGCAGCCGACTTCGGCTCAGGTCATGATCTCACCACTCCTGAGTTCGAGCCCCACGTCGGGCTCTGTGCTGACAGCTCAGAGCCTGAAGCCTGTTTCAGATTCTGTGTCTCCCTCTCTCTGACCCTCCCCCATTCATGCTCTGTCTCAAAAATAAATAAATGTTAAAAATTTTTAAAAAAATAGCATACAATGAAAAAAAACAAAACTTATAGATAAGTATGATATCAAAAGCTGAATTTTCCCAGCCAATTCCAAGTTTCCTCCCTCTCTATCCCTTTTAGAAGAAAGGGTGAGTCCTCTACTTCGACCTCTCTTATCTTTAAATTTTTTTAATGTGTATTTATTTTTGAGAGAGACACACAGTGCGAGTGGGGGATGGGAAAGAGAGAGGGAGACACGGAATCTGAAGCAGGCTCCTGGCCCTGAGCTGTCAGCACATAGCTCCATGCAGCGCTCAAATTCATGAGCCCTGAGCCATGTCGGTCGTTAACCAACTGAGCCACCCAGGTGCCCCAACCTCTTTTACCTTTCAGTCGTTCAGAGGATTTCGCTTTGCTGCCTTTGCATTCTCTGAAGTAGGAATGGAGAAGAAATGATAAAGACATAAAATGACAAAAGTCTGACATCTAGAAACCACAAAAGAAGGAAGAACCTGGGCTGGAGTCTGGAAAGATTGTTTTTAGAGGAAAATTTTGACATCACATATATGGCCAGTATGGACGTGATGGGTATTACTTTCATTAGCCTACGATAGAGCAGTCGATTAATTTGGTGCCGGCTGAGATTTCCTTTAGGGGGCCAATGCCCCCACCTACCAGCCTGTGTGGGTGTCATTGTCTGCAAACAGCTCACAGCTGGACAAGTCCACAGACATTACCCTGATTCACCTGGAGCTGCTTTGCCAAACTTGCCTTGGAACTATCCCACTCCTGCAAGAGGTCATCTCTTTCAGTGAGTCATGTGGACATATAGAAACGTCTGCGCCCCAAGTCAGAGCTTTTAGTTGATGCTCTTTATGCTTCTAAGCTCTCCTCGAGATCAGGATAAAGCTAGTCTTACCTGATGCCCTGATCTTGCTCATTCTCATTCCTCATCCTATCCCAAGTTTCTTCTGAGCATATCATTTTGGTAATCACTTACACAATAATCTCTGTTTTAGGGTCTACTTTTATAGAATACGCCTAAGAGAGATGCCTTAAACTTTGCACCTACCTTCCTTTCTTTCTTTGCACCAACCCCCTGTGGGGGTTGGTCAAAAGTCTCTTCGCTTGTGTGTGGCTTCATCCAATGGCAATCCAATTTTTATAATGAAGCCACCTGGTCTCCTCAAACTAAGATTATTCATGGTCTTCAGTAGAAAGAAAGCTGAGGAGTACTCTGTTACTTTCAGTCTGAATGAAATTCAAAAAGGACCATTAACGGTGCTATCTTACTAGGAGAAGATTTAAATATATTGATTTAACTATACAAATCTATACTAACATATTTATATATACTACATATAGTTTGAACGTGAGATTAAATATATGCAGAATATAATGTATACCTATATAAGTAAATATATACCTATTAATATATTCAATAAACATATAATGCACATATATTAATATATTTACAAATTTTAAATACAATTCTTATTTAATATAAAAGAATACATTTTACTTAATAGTAGACACCCACTAATAAATTCACGTAGTTTAATGTTAGCATTATGAAACTATAAATAGAAGGTTTCTACAAAACTCAGAGAAGATAATTTCCAGATTTGCAGTATTCACTTGGTTTCTTTAGAATGTTAATTTTTTTTTAATAAAGAAAACACGGAGGCTTTTTATCTCAATAAGGAAAGGCAACAACATGCCAGAAATGCAATGTTGCCTCTAGTATGGTAATATATTCCTTTTGAAGACTGTTTTGCTGTGGACGGAGCATAGTTTAAATCCTGAGTACACAGGAGACAGCAGTTGGCATGTGTTCTCTTCAGTTTGACAGCTCAACTTAGGTTTTATACAGCTCAGCACATCTTTATTAGTACATCAAGCACTGTTATTGCTTAGAACAGAAGGATTCATGCTTCGGTATTCATGAGAGGGGGGCGTAGTAAAGGAGAAAGATTCTATAAAATGTAGACTGTTAAAAAGGCATACCATTTTGTGATTTCTTCTCTTCCCCACCACAGCAGCCAAATGGTAATTCCCAAATTTACTAGTTAAAATGATTATTTTGTTCAAGTAGTGGAAAGGTACTCTGTAAGTACTGAATGTATACAAGACACAATGTTAGGTTCGAGCTTTGCAAAGTTATATGATACATAGCATTTATCATTAAACATATATGTTTTCTTTAAAAGTCCTCCTGGTTTACATCTTTATGGAGTGAATAGATTTTGTTTTCCTATTTATGTACAGGCTTTTATTTGACTTTTATGTTTTTATAAGAGATACTCTGCTGAATCTCTTGTTCTGTTATAAAATCATATTACTTTCTTTTCAACTGAGGATATAATGAATTTATAATCCAAACAATTTTCAGATACCTTAATCTTGGAACTTTTGCCACCTTTCTAATCTAATCCTGCAATACAACCAGGTAGAGATTGAATTCTCATGAAATAAAAAAATAATTATATGTTCAGTTTTGCCACAGAGGTATTTAAATTCATCAGCACATTGCCATAATCCATGAAAGCAGGATTTGGACATCATAACAATCAATACAGGCTTAACTTTCCTACCAGGCAAGAGATCATGGTAATTGCCTCGTTACAGGAAGAGGCTCAGGAAAATCATATGGCAAGTAGAGGCCTACGGAAAATGTTGGGTAAGTTCAAAGCCCAACCCAATTTATGACAAAAACTAGGGACTGGACAACCAGAGATAGTTTCCAAACTGGGAGCAATTTACTACCTTGCATAGGCATTGTCAATAAGTGAAAAGCTCAGAGGCTCCTAGGTGTCTTTGTTTTTGGGTAAAATCATATTCCTCAAATGGAAATCCTGTTGAATCCCATTTGCAAAGTTGCCAGAAGGACATCTAAACCTGAATGTGGTGGAAGTGAGCATTAAATGATTCACGCAAGAGGTGGCACAGGCGTCTGAATGTGACCTTGTGATCTGGAAGTTCACATAGTATTAGAAGTATCAGCATTTAGAACACGGGCAGAAAGGAGTTGGGAACAATAGTGCTACTTTTGAGGTTTGCCGTTTGAAAGACAAGCGATGGCTTGTTGTGGGGGTTGGTCAAAACTCTCTTCACTTCCGAAAGGCATCAGCTAATTCTGAGCACAGACATATTCAATCGTATTTGACGGAGGTCTGAGAAACATGTAAATAATCCGGGAGCGGAGCATCAAAGCTCTCCAACAATGTGGAAATGGCATATTACATAGCATTCTAAAGAGTGAATTGTAGGAATAGTGCACTGCATAAATGAGAAGGCAGCATCACTACCTGTGAGGTCAACCACAGAGCTATCCAAGGTGTCCCCAATGCCATTGCTATGTGGTCTGAATTTGATGACTCTATCCCATTCAAGTCAAAACATTCTACGTGACTCACAGATAGAAGTGCCATATTGAAGACCAGTTTGTTCTTTGCAATCAGAGGTATTATGACCGCATGCTGTGAAACTAGATGGAAGAAGATAAGGGCAAGTCTATGCAGTGAGCAAGGATATAAAATCTTTATTTAATAATAGAAGAAAAAATAGGCACTAATTTTAAGGGAATCACTTGGATTTCTATACACTCTTGGGCTCTAGTAAATGGATTTACTATATTACCAGGCATATAAGCCTCAATGATTGGGCAAAAGTGCACCCCCTGTAGGTACTTATTTGTGAATTTTTTTTCTGGACATTTACAGGAAGACAAAGTAAGTTATCGGGATGGGCAACGAACATATAAAAAGTAGGCCAAAATTAAATAGAATCCACTTTCAAGCTCAGACAAAGATCAGAATGCTAATACTGATGTCTGAGTCCAATTCCTTAGCAATTCCTGGATTCATAATATAAGTGGACATGCTATGCTTAGGCTGTGCACCTATCATCAAAGAGATGACTAATTCCTTTTGGACTAGACCAAATAACTAATGTAAAGGATAAACTCAGTGTCAAGAAGAAAGAATAATTTGAAAATAGAGGGAGTTAAAATTATCAAAGAATATAGATCTGTGCATAGACAGAATATGAATTAAGTCAGAACACTAATGGTAGCTACAAGTGTCTGTTAACTGAGATTTATGGCTAATATACTCTAGATGTTATTCATCCTGTAACAGAAGAAATCTTAGAGAATAGACTTAAGGCTTTGTAACAGCAAATTATTAATTCACCCCCTAACCCAAGATATATTTCTTCTGATCAAAATATACATTCACTGCTACCTATGTACAGAAATGGGTAAGGAGACACTATTAAATGATTTTCTTTATCCTTTGCCATCTACAGAACTAATAAAATGATTGTTACTCAAAGTAGGTGATTCAAAGGCATAGTTAAGCCAGTAACAAATTGAATGTAGAGGAAATGCGTCTGGGGGGCTACTACTCTGAAAAAGTTTCTAGAAAAGGAAGTGTGAATAAAGGAATAGGGGGGGATGCAAATACACAACTAAATCTCTTTGCCACATAGAAACCTTTATTTTTTCGCTTTGCCTTATTCAGAAGTATTGGGTGACATTTAAATTTGTGTGTACCCACGGAGTCTTATATTAATGTAAAAGGTTCAGTATCATTGGACTTTACGGTGTATAATCCTAAAGTCACTTGGAGATGGAGAATGATTTAGTCCATGGAGCCAACTTTGGGCAAACTGTGAATGCACCTCCATGATCAAGTATCAGGGAAAAGTCCAACTCCATGACCTCTGCTTCAGTAAAGGATTGAGTAAAATAAGGAGGATATTTGTTATTATTACTTGCTCTGTGGATAGATAGTGCGAAAGCTTAACCATAGCGGGGAATAGTGAGCGTCAAATGGATAAAATAAGGAAACAAGCAGATGTCATAGCAGATGGCAGATGGTCATTAGTAGATGCCAATCCCCAGGAAAAGATGCCATCATGATAGTCCTATGTGACCAGGTCAGGGCAAGACAACTCTTACCTATTTTATTATCTGTCGTTTAGTAATGACTGCTTTTAGAAGAAATTTCCATATTGAGTTCTTTGTAGAAAGGAGATTGGGCCCTTGTTGGCTTATAAACACCCCCTAAATCTTCCCTGTGTATAACCTGAACAAAAGAAGTGAACCTGTGACAGCCAATGAGTCCTTATATAGGAAGCTGACTGTAACTCCCTGTTTGTCATTTTCAGGTTATACTTACCATTATGGTAGGTTTTCATTTGACCTGAGGAAACAATTTACCAGTGATAAAGGATGCTGAGGAGTGGGGGTTTCAATTGCTGAACGGTGATAAATTAAGCAGCTATCCAGTGATTCATTTACAGGAGAAGATCCGGGGTGGGGTTGGGGAAGAAGACAGGTGACCCAGTGTAATCTCCTAAATAGGCTGAAAATTGACCTCGTGAAAAATACTCTAATGATATTTGATAGAGTCTTCACCTAAGGCATAATCTTATTAGGACATCTCTGGTTTAGTGTTTTTTTGTCATAAATAAATCATAATCTACAAAAAAGAATATTTTTTTTACATTTTTTATGTTTATTTATTTTTGAGAGAAACAGAGTGTGAGTGGGGGAAGGGCACGAGAGAGGGAGACACAGGATCTGAAGGAGGCTCAAGGCCCTGAGCTGTCAGCACAGAGCCCCACGGTGGGCCCCAAACCCACCCACGAGATAATGACCTGAGCTGATGTCAGACAATTAACCGACTGAACCATCCAGGTGCCCCAGAAGGAATAGTTTTCATAAGACATCTCTACTTTAGTATTTTTTGTGGTGAACAAATCATACTCTACAGATTTACGGGGGAGCATGACTAGCTGGAAAATGCCACGTACACTATTCAACTATTTGAATATAAAAATGGAAATGTAAAGTAACCTGAATAAGGTCAATCACATTTTCACTCTTGGGGAATTATAGTCAAGAAGCACACCAAGAAGTTGGCAATGAAATACAATTTTTCTAATCACTTGGTTTAAACTCGTATCTTATTTCCGAACTCATTTTTGACCATCCTAGTCTGCTCTATTTTTTTTTCATAATTCTTATTACATCCTAACATAGTATATAATTTACTTTTCATTGCTTATTGTTTACTGCCTGTCTTTCATCATTAGAATATAAGACACACAAAAATAGGCACCTAGTCTTGCTTTATTCATTTATAATAAATCCATTTATTAGTGAAAAGTATGTAGTAGGTACACGAAAATGTTGAATGAATGAGTGAATGTGTTCAAGGCAACTGTTATGTTACAGTCTGCAATCATTAGGCACCATGTGTGGAATGAAACTATGGGGATCCTAGATGAGGTTAAGAGTTTGTGTTTATATGAATTATAGAAGTAAAGAAGCAGAGAGAGAGATGGAGAGAGAGAAGAAAAGAGATAAGAGAATGGGGGCGGGGGAGAGGAAAGAGGAACTGATAGGAATGAGGAAGAGAAAAATAGGAAGAGGGAAAAATGAGGAGTAGAGGATTAACTCATCTTTAGAGCTCTTTTAGTTTTTATTCCTATGGTCCTTAATTGTTTATCTTCCCAAATTGCTAAGGAGTTCTCTAAGACACTCTTGTATCTAAATACAATAAATCACGTATTTCCCAAACATTTGAAAAGTGGATTTCCCGTTCTTGACACAAAAAGACCTAATGAGAAAGAATAAGTTCCCTGAAATTTACTACACAAGATTTTTCTCTAGTTCAATAATAATATGCAAAATAATAGTAGTAAAATTATTTTGATGGTAAACAAAGGTATTCTTACTTTTTACCTAAAATGAAAGCAATCCATTTACAGTTCAATTTCTTTAAAGTGATGCTTTCACAGATACAAGCATTTTTCTCACCTCCAATAAAAACTAGAAAAATAAAACTGAGGATGTTAAGAGTTTAGTATACAGTAGTTATAATTAGAGTTAACTGTCTTTTCCTTTTGACCTTGCAGAAACAATAAATGTTAATGAGGCACTCTTATTTTTGTGTGTGGAGTTGTTCACACGGAAAAAAAACAAACACACACACACACACACACACACAAAAACATTAAAAATTCACCTGCTAACATCTGTGGTGCCCACAGACCTTGTGCAAAGAGTTGAATGCTTTACTCTCAAGGATGCACAAAAATATCCCTATGTTGACAAAATATAAACTTGTCGCTCCAACACCTCAATTGTCAAAATAAAAGACAATGAAAAATCTAAATTAGATATAAAATTGTTGACAAATTTGACTGTTTAAATAAGGATTTTGTGAGAATAAGTAAAAGAATCAGATCATGTGGTGAAGGCCATTGAGTACTGGAGTTGAAGTTTATTCTGTTATTCAGCAAGCACTCGGTAACTTAACCTTGTAATGTTTTCTTCTTAACTTGGATTTAATATTAAGGCACTGATATTATAATGGTTTATCTAGGATAGGTATTAGATCTATTAAAATAGAAACAAAACAAGTCAAGCAGACTACTAGAGTTAAGAAAAATGGCATTGAAGTTTATGGTTCCATGGGGATAAAATAGAAAAAAAAAGTACTTTATTAAAGAAACTAAGATAAGTGAAATAACCTAAAATATTCATAATTTGAATGGCTTTTCTGCTATCCAAGTGTGATGGGAAGAATAATGGATTCACAGAGAGGTCTACATCCTAATTCCCTGAAGCTGTGATTGCTATGTTATATGGAAGAAGGGAATTAAGGTTGCAGACGAAATCAAGATTGTTAATCAATGGATTTTGTGATGAGGTTATCTGGATTTATTCAGGTGGACTCAATGTAATTATAAAGAGCCTTTAAAATGAAAGAGAGAAGCAAAAGAGGAGGTCAGAAATAATGGATACAGTAAAAACTCAAACCGTAAATGCTGACTTTGAAGAAAGACGAGCAGAGCCTAAGTCCAGGAATCTGGGCACGTAAAGAAGCTGGAAGGGACACCAGCGTGGTTCAGTTGGTTAAGTGTCCGACTCTTGGGTCATATGTCAAGGTTCCTGAGATTGAGCCCCAAGTTTGGGATTCTCTCTCTCTCTCTCCCTCTCTCTCTCTGCTCCTGCCCTGCTCCTGTTTCTCTCTCTCTCTCTCTCTCTCTCTCTCTCTCTCTCCCCACCCTCTCTCTCTCTCAAAATAAATAAATAAACATTAAAAAGAAAGAAAGAAAGAATCTGGAAAACAAGAGAATCAATTCTCCCAAAAAGCCTCCAGAAGGCACAGTTGTGTTGACACTTGCTTTTAGCCTAGTGAGACCCATTTTGGACATTTGACCTCCAGAAACTGTGAAATAATTTATATTGATTTAATTCATATTTTTATGGTAATTTTTACATCACCCATAGAAAATTACTGTGCCAAGTCTCTTCCTTATGAATTCAACATTCAAAAGTAGAATTCCTTTCTAGATTGCCTTCTTCTGGGCACTCAGGCTTGGGTAACTTGTTTATCTTTCTTTCTTTCCCTTTACACACACTTTTTATTACCAATGCTGTTGATATTCCTTAATTAATTTGTATGATTTCGAAGTAAATAAGGTAAATCATCTTAATTCATGTCAATATTACTTTATTCATTTCAAGGATTTTTTAATTAATGACTTATTAATTTATTTAATATTAGTAAATCATTCCAAACTCAATGTCTCAGGTATTTCATGCTTCTGAATCTGTCTTCAAGATATTGCTAGAGTACTTTCTCTTTGTTTTAATTTTATTCCTATTTGTGAAATGTAAATTAATTTTTATTAATTGCCCATTTTGCTTTAAATACTCAGCCCAGTACTCAAAGCCTCTGTGATAGGCAGCTCCTAGAAGGCCCTGAGATTCCTACTTCCTGATGCACATAATCTGTATAATTCCTTCCTATTGATTGTGAATCTGGCTTGTGGATATGATGAGACATCACTAGCATAATTACATCAATTCATATGACTGAGAGGTTTTGTTGAAGCAAACAATGTCCTTAATCAGTCGATGTAGAGTTACTCAAAATGGCCATTTTCCTGGTGAGCCCTTAAAAAATGTCAGAGAGAATCGAAGGGAATGAAATAATTTTACTGGCCTTGAAGGAGCAACCTTCCATGATATGTGGTGAGGGACACATGGCAGGAATTGTTAGAAGATTCTAGGAGCTCAGAATAACCCTGCTTGATGGCTAGAAAGAAAGCATAACCCTCAGTCCCATAACCAAAAGGAATTAAATTCTGTCAATAACCATTGAGGATCAAAAAGGACCATGAACCTCAGCTGAGATCACAGCCCTGGCTTACACCTGGATTTCACCATGATGAGACCTTGAACACAGCATGCAATAAAACTGTACTGGACTCCCCATGCATGCAAACCGTGAGATGAAAAATATATATTGTTTTAAGTTGCTAAATTGAAAGTGATTTGATGTGTGCCAAGGCAAACAATTGCACACTCGCAGTAATATTTGCCCAACATATTCATCTTACTTCATTTCCTTCTCTCCCTTTATACAACTACCCTTTGCACAGGTCAAATAGGTACAATGAATGGAGATATGACAGGAATACTGCCCCTGTGTCCTTCAAGTCCTTGATGCTGGAACTAATCTGCAATCCTTTCAGTAATATGGTACTGCTTTTGGTTTAATATTTTCCTAAGTAAAGGCAGTTCTAGTGGCTTCTATTTGGCTTTTTCACCATTGCCCTCATTTCACAGGTCAGGGAATCAGTCCCGGGATTCTGCCAGTTGCTGAGTATGTCTCTTCCAATTATACATTTTGGAATTGGAGAAATAACTAAAGAAGTGTGTTTGAGGAGCCTCTGGACCTACCACGAGATGAAGCTGAGCTAAAACTCTTCTAGGAACCTTGAGCCCTTCCTCTGACTGGTGGGCCACAGTGATATTTTGAGTCTCTTGCAGTAAGTGCCAGTTCAGAGCAAGTGTCCAGCAATCCCCAGAAAAGCTGATCACTCTTTTTACCACAAAGCACAATCACTTGGTAGTAGGTCCCTTTGGGGAAGTTTGAGAGAAAGAGTAACAGTAAAAATTTTTAGCAGTGTACTGGGGTACTTCCTTTAAGGGATCTGGTCCCCCTTTGTTCAATGGGTTCTGGGCTTGTGAACAGTCTCAAGTCTAGGAATTGATTGAGGGACTCTGATTCTCTGTTTTGGTAATTGAAGTTACAATTCAGTTTACTTGAACTGGAACTCTTACGCTTATATTGATCAAGTAAGAATTTATTAGACTGCTCATTTATTTCTCTTCTAGGGTCACCATGATTTCCACAAGTCAGACTTTTCTGTTTACTGCTTGACTTTGCTGTTCATTACAGTAACCATGTACACCTTGTCTTTTGCAATTAAATGCTGCCACTTGACCCCTTGGCATCTATTCCCATTGAATTTAAGAATCTCAGTTCTGTGGCAGCAGTCTCTGATCTGTAGAAAAGAACAGCTACAGAGTTCTTCAAGGATGCTGGGACTACCTTTACAAATATATCTCTCACAGGTTTTTTAAAAGGTATGTACCTCTGGGTGGATGAACAGGTCTTAAGTGATAAATCCACTTTAACATTCAAATATTCCTAAACTTTTAATAGCTTCTGCAGGATATCAAGGTACTTAACACATTTCAAAATGATTTTGAATAGGCCCCTTTTTGGTCTAAGTTTCAACAAGCCAATGAAACACACTGTTAGAGACATTTCAACCCTTCATGCTTCAACACTGGGTCCAAAATCACTTCGTAGTGGGTCCGTATCAACAAATTTGGTTAGATTCAAATTAATGTTCTTTATGCCATTATCCTATACTCTTAACATCCATTTCTACACCTATCTTTAGAATTTATGTCTATATAAATTGGAAGTCATGTAATTCTTTTGGAGTAAAGTACATCTCTTTATGGGTCACACTTTGTACCTCATCTTTCGACCCTACTGATACATGAGCTTAGTTATAGGCCTGGAAGCAGAGAGGAGTAGGGTAGGTCCTGATAAAAGCCTTGACAGTGTCTTGCCAGTTAACTACCTAAAAGGAAGCCATTAGAACTTTCTTAGTCAACTTCTTCAGACAAGGACTTAGTAGAATGTATAGGTTTAGTGTTCCCAGCTGCACCAGGATCAGTTCATATGTCCAATTCCAATTTTCAGGATTCCATCCCTTCCAATTAGCACATTCATTTAAAAAATGCCTACCCTATGAAGTTGGGAATTCAATTTCTGGCTATAATTCAACCACCCACAGGATGAGGCTCTTGGTTTGGTTTTAGAAATTTCATCTTCGTGGCTACAGAAGATAAAAGTTTCATTCAGGGCAGACATAGAAACTTCTAGGTTTTTCACACAGGGAATTTAAAGCCCTGAGCTCATTCTGTTTTTGTACTTTGTACAGCACTATTAGGAGCAACCAGCAATCTCATTATAGTTATTAATTTGATAAAAAATATTTTATGATAACAAATATATGGTTATTCAGAACCTTGCCTCTTAGAAGTATTTGGTGAGGAGTATCTAACAGTGATAATTTACATATCTCTACTGCCACCTCTTGTCATGGATCATCAGTGCCCTCTTTACCACAGGAAATAGAATAATTAGTATCTTTAATTAGAACTAGATTAGTGAGTCAATTTCACAAACCCCAGAACTAATTCAGAGAACTCATCCTTAAGATTATGTCCCTCTGAAACCACTCTCAGTAGCAAAATCTGTAACAGACAAAGTTCTCCAGACAGGCAAAAACCAATAGGACACACACACACACATACACACACACACACACACACACACACACACACACATTTATATTTATTTATATTTATGTATTTAAATGTATTTATTTTAAGGAATTGGCTCATGTATTTATGGGGCTGGCAAGTCCAAAATCTATATAGGAAGCTGGTAGACTGCAACCTCAGACAAGAGTTGATGGTTGCATTCCTGAGTTCAAAATCCATAATACAAGCCCCAACACAAAACCCATAAGACAGATCAGAAACTTAAGGAGGATTTCTGTTATAGTCTTGACACAGTATTCTTTCTTCTCTGGGAAACCTGTTTTTGTTCGTAAGACCTTCATCTGATTGAATGACCTCCACTTGCGCTGTTGAGGGTAATCTATTTTATTCGATGTCAACTGATTGTAGACATTAATTACATCTACAAAATATCTTAACATTAACATCTAGACTAGTGTTTGACCAGGGTCTATGCCTTTGACACTATAAGCTACACAAGCTGACACTTGCAATTTAACCATTACATTCAGCAAAGACATTCTTAAATGCACTGGCTTTATTTTTCCTCTCAGTTCATAGAAGTGTAAAATACAATGACTGCTAATACAACCTGATGCCACTGACTTGATTCGTTCTCAGGTGTTAGCAAGTTAATCAGCATTATTTTTGTAGCAGAAGTGCAAGTGTTCACATAATGAAAAAGACAAATGATGCCCTAGTATTTTTATAAAAATAGTTTGACTTCATATATCTTTAAAATTAGTTGGATAAAGCCATAGATGTACACAGAAGTACTCTGAAAATCCCCGTTCCAGCAAATTATCATCAGTTTGTTTCTATACGTTTAATTATCAGCTTTTTTAGAGAGGTAAGATTGAAATGATTTGCATTCTCTCTTTACTTGAAGAACTGTATCACAGTTACTTACCTCCTTTTCACCAGGGTTACTAATTGGAAAAAACATTGAAAAGGCATCAAATCCAGTATTTAGCATGCATATCATCGTGCAATTTTTAAATCTCTTTTCTGCTTTGCTTTTATTTTATTAAATGAAGGATGATATTTTTCGAGTTCTATGGTTTCATTTAGAATTTTGGATGGACATTCCATCAGGCAAAAATGATGAATTGTCCAAAATGAAAGTGTACTCCAAGTAGAAACATTTGCATGTACTATTGTGCCAATGTATTATTAAAATATTTTCAATGAAAAATAAATGACTTATATGTTATGCATCAAAGATTCTACATTTTATTTTAAAATTTATTAGATTCTGAATAATTATTTTAATATTAATAGAATTCTTAATAAGTAAATGAGTTTGTAGTTGATTCATAAAAATAATTCTTAAAGAAATCATAGGTAATAATTTAAGTGAAATGCCTCCTAAAATAATCCTCATAATAAGGATTAAGATTGATTTTAGATTCAGGATAACAGGTTAACAACAATCAACTATTACTAAAATCACATTTCTAACTTATTTTTCTTTCAAAAAACTTTTTGTTCTTCTTAGCTGATTTAGAAAAATTCTTGCTGTAATGTAAAGAGAAGTTTTATTTAGACACCAAATTGTATAGAACATAAGGTTACTGCTTTTCTCATTTCCAGGGACTGTTTCCTCTTCTTTCAAGAGTATTCATTAAAACTTTAAGGCTTCAAGATACTTTTGGCTTCATATACTTTTTTTCCCCCTTTTAGCCAACGCTGAAATTATTAACATGTGCCATGTAATGTACCATTTCTATAATAAAACAAATTTTATAATACTTTTGAAATAAAATTTTATAATACTTTCAATGAAATCAAATCTCTCTTATAATCTTCTCACTATATTGATAGTTTGTGATTATTCATTAGTATTTTAATACATTTTAGAGCATCATTTTGGCTGAATAGATCTCATTATTATACATAATATTATTTTAATTCTTTGGGTACAGTAATTAAAAATCTAAATCTAAGATCAATTTATTTCAATATTTCACTTAATAGATGTCACAGCTGAAAATATAATTTATAAAGATACATTGATATGAACAAAAGTTCAGTATTTGGCATACTTATTTAAACTAGGGTTCTTCTCAAATCAGGATGGCATAAATTCCAATTATGCAGGTATTGTCTTTGTTTTAGTATTTGGTTACTTATTTCCCATAATTTCTCTCTTAGTATGTTTGGACTATAACAGAATACCACAGACTGAGTGGTTTATAAACCATAGGAATTTATTTCTGACAGCAATGGAGACTAGAAAGTTTAAAATCAGGGCAATAGCACATATAGTTCTGATGACAATATAATATTTTTTGAGATGCTGATGACAATATAATATTTTTTGAGATGCTGATAAATGGAAGGCACGTAACTTTAGCAACAAAATCCCATAATGAAAGAATTATTTAAAACACCCATTTTTGAGGTCCCTGGGTGGCTTAATCTGTTAAGTATCTGACTATTGATTTCAGCTCAGGTCCTGATCTTGGAGTTTGTGAGATCGAGCCCCACGTTAGGCTGTGCACTGACAGTGTGGAGCCTGCCTGAGAATCTCTCGCTCCCTCTTTCCCTGCTCCACTCATGCACTCTCTCTGTCTCTCTCAAAAATAAATAAATTAAATTAAATTAAATTAAAACATCCATTTTCAATGAAATTTAAGTCACTATTAAGTTTTGTTTTGTTTGAAAAAATATATTAAGTTCAGTTTTCAAAACTATGTTAGGTAGTCATAACATACATTATCTTCTCAGTACATAATCTCTACTTTGTTTTCTTCTTATATAATCACAGTTTGCTTTGAGAATGGGTGTCATTCACTTGATATTAGAGAATTTGATTATTATTCTGCAGTGGATAAACCATGATACTTCAGAAAGAATTATGGCAATGTCATTTTTTTTTTTTTTGGTCCTAAGTTAGATACGTGACCAATTTTGGATCTTATAATGAGATATGACAACAAGTGTTCTTTTACTTGCTTCTTTATGATTAAAAATAATAAATTTATAGATTAAATAGATGAAAGATAATCAAGTTAATAAAGGCTCCCTAAATAAAGGAATTACTGTTTTTGCTTATTCTTTAGACCTTTAAACAGAAGTGAAAGACTCAACGCACAACATATATCTTGTGATTATGGTGCTTCAGCCAGGAAAAAGGACAATAATGTCCACTTTAATGACAATAGAAAAATAGAAAGTGCCCATGTCCCAGATGGCTTCATGGAGTAGCTAAAGTATGCCAAAACATATTCCCAAAACAAGCTCTATTTTATTTCTATCACTAAAAGTCTGGTTTTATTGCCTTGGAATCAAAAGCATTTATAAGTAACGGAGAATGTACCACTAAGGGACACTTGTCTTCACAGAGTAGATCACTACATTTGGTATTCTTGTCTTTTTTTTTTTTTTTAATAAGGACAACTGTAACGACTCATCTTCATCTTTGGCATCATTTTTTATTTTGATTGTTTTTACATTTATTTATTTTTGAGAGACAGAGCACAAGTGGAGGAGGGGCAGAGAGAGAAGGAGACACAGAATCCAAAGCAAGCTCCAGGCTCTGAGCTCTCACCACAGAGCCCACGCAAGGCTGTAACTCATACTCCCTGAGATCATGACCTGAGCCGAAGTCTGACATTTAACCGACTGAGCCACCCAGGCGCCCCATCTTTGACATCTTTTCAAAAATGGATTACCAGGTAATTGTTAGTAAATCTTAGGTTAGTTTACAAAAAGAGTTTCGATCATTCCCCATTTAAAGAGAAATTACAATATAGTAATATGCTTGCCATTTATGATAGTATAGTCTGCTACTGACTTAATAGGACATGAGTAAATAGAAATACGTTACAATCTTCTTTAATAAAATAAGGATTAAAAGTTCTGTTCTCAGACTTCACCCAACCTCGGGCACATGTTTTTTTGTTCTGGTAACTCATGTAATGTATGTAATTTATAACTATGATAGACCAAAATAAGGGTCCTTGTGTTAATATGTATATTAAACATGAATAAGGTTTATTATTTTTTGTATTTTTATTTAAAAAATAATGTAAAACTAAATTCAGATTGAAGATGGTGGATTGAACATTTATCTTTATGATTGTCCTAAACCCCACCAAAATAAAATTAAGGAATGTTTTAAAGATAAATCTTCAAGAAAAAAGATGTAACAACAGAAAAAATAATAGCAACAGTATTTCGGAACATGAAAGGTACTACAAATTATTCCTGATTTAGCCATCTCAGGAAAATTAAATTCCTAGCCCAAAATGATGAAAACAGAAAGAATCTAATGTGTTCAACAATACCTGTATATAGCCCAGGAATTAATGGTATTTCGAATATATGAAAATAAAAGTGAAGAGAATTTCTGGGGATTAGGAGAAAAGCATTCACTGAAAATCTCGTTAATAAAAAGTTAAAATCCCAAATATGTGGTTATTGTGTCCCTCCAGCACAATGTCAGAAAACAGGAAGATCTATTCTCCAAAAGGCATAAAGAAAATAAAGATAGATGTCTTGATTAGAATAGAATTTCAAAGGCAGTTAAGAAACATGATATTATTTCTCTTAGGAATTTGATCAGCCCATGAAAAAGTTGCAATGATACAGACAACAGATATTTCCTAATGAAACCACCAACCTGATCCAATAAAATAAATAGGATAATTGGGACTGAAGATCCCAGAAGGGCATCTGTGCAATAGGTATACAGAGAAAACCAATTAGAAACCCAATTAGAGTAGATTGGATAGCGGTTCTACAAGACAAGGAAATTCAGCGCCATCTTATGGATTTGAGTGTATTGAAAATGATTTAGAATAATTGGGGGCACAGGAGTGTGTGAGTGAATTAAGAATAATTGTACTCCTCCAATATCAATTCTTATCATTGTTCTAGAGTAATAAAATATGTGTATTTTAGCTCAGCATATGGTTCCATGAAATATATGCGTTTCCCACTCACACTAGTACGTGATCAGGTTGTTGCAAAGATGCCTGTAGGCGGTGATAAGTGCAACTATTGGACAATGCCGTTCAAAAGATAAACCCTTCTTTTTGTTTTGTTTTGTTTTGTTTTTGGTCAGCTGAAATAGCTGGTTGACTGGATATCTGGGAACATGAAATGATTCTGCAAATGTAGGCTTCAACAGCAGAGGGATGTGATTGAAAGATCTAGCGTTCTGACACTATACCCTCGGACTATCTACTTCTAGATATTTAAATGGAAGACAAGTTAACTTATGATTTAAACTACAGGCATGTTGTATGATCTCCAAGTGGAGACTATCATGCCAAAAATACAATTTATTACTGGAATGTTGTATTGCACATGGAAATATTTGCATTGGCTTAGTGCAGGAACCCAAGAACCCTAATAATGTAGGCTGGAAAGCTTGTGACTTGATATGTTCACACAATGCACTGAGAATTTTCCTACTTTCTAGCTCAAAACAATGTTCCAGGCTCGTCTTGCACTTTCCTCCAACCAGCTCTGGAATGAAATTTGTTATTGTGTTGCTGCTTTTTATTCCAAGATTTTATTTAAATTCAAGTTAGTTGACATATAGGGTAGCATTGGTTTCAGAGTAGAATTTAGTGATTCATTACTTACAATAACTCCCAGTTCTCATCTCAAAAAATGCCCTCCTTAATGGCCATCACCCATTTAGCCCATCTTCCTCACCCACCTCTTCTCCAGCCACCCTCAGTTTGTTCTCTATAGTTAAGGATATTTTGTGGTTTTTCCCCCCTCTAGTTTATATCTGATTTTATTTTCTCTTCTCTTCCCCTATATTCATCTGCTTTGTTTCTTAAATTCCACCTATGAGTGAAATCATATGGTATTTGTATTTCTCTGACTATTTCACTTAACATAATACATTCTAGGTTGAAACATATTTTTGGAAATGGCCATAATTCATTCTTCTTGATGGCTAAGTAATACCCCATCGTATATATATACCACTTCTTTATCCATTCATTAGTTGATGGGCATTTGGGCTCTTTCCATGATTTGGCCATTGATGATAGTGCTACCATAAACATCAGGAAGCATGCACCTCTTCAAATCAGTATTTTTATACCCTTTGGATAAATACCTAGTAGTGTAATTGAAGGGGTGTATGGTAGCTTGATCTTTGACTTTCTGAAGAAACTCCACACTGTTTTCCAGAGTGCCTGCATCAGTTTGCATTCCTACCAAAGTGTAACTAACATTATTCCCCTTTCTCTGCATCCTCACCAACACCTGTTGTTTCTTGAGTTGTTAATTTTAGCCATTCTGACTGGTGTGAGGTGATATCTCTTGTGGTTTTGATTTGTATTTCCCTATTGATGATTGTTATTGAGCACTTTTTCTGTGTCTATTAGCTATCGGTATGTCTTCTTTGGAGGAGTGTCTCTTTATGTCTTCTGCCCATTTCCTCCCTGGATTATTTGTTTTTTGGGTGTTGAATTTGATAAGTTCCTTACAGATTTTGGATCTTTATCTGATATGTCATTTGCAAATATCTTCTCCCATTCCAGAATTTGCTCTTAATTTTGTTATTTCCTTTGTTAAGCAGAAGCTTTTTATCTTGATGAATCCCCAATAGTTCATTTTTGTTTTTGTTTCCCTTGCCTCCAGAGACATGCCTAGTAAGAAGTGTCCAAGGTCAAAGAGGTTGCTACCTTTGCTATCCTCTAGGATTTTGATAGTTTACTGTCTCACATTTAGGTATTTCATCCATTTTGGATTTACTTTTGTGTATGGTGTGAAAAGTAGTCCAGTTTCATTCTTCTGCATGTTGCTGTCCAGTTTTCCCAACACCAGTTGTTGAAGAGACTTTCTTCCATTGGATAGTCTTTTCTGCTTTGTCAAAGATGACTGGACCACATAGTTGTGGGTCCATTTCTAGGTCCTCTATTCTGTTCCATTGATCTATGCATCTGTTTTTGTGCCAGCACCATACTGTCTTGATGATTAGAACTTTGTAATATACCTTGGAGTCCGGAATTGTGATGCCTACAACTTTGGCTTTCTTTTTGAACATTAATTTAGCTATTCAGAGTCTTTTCTGGTTCCATAAAAATTTTAGGATTGTATGTTTTCGCTCTGTGAAGAATGCTGGTGTTATTTTGATAGGGATTTCATTGAATGTGTAGATTGCTTTTGGGTAAACATTTTAATAATATTTGTTCTTCCAGTCCATGAGCATGGAATGTTTTTCCATTTCTTTGTGTCTTCTTCAATTTCTTTCATTAAGTGTTCTACAGTTTGCAGAGGACAAGTTCTTTAACCTCTTTGGCTAGATCTGTTCCTAGGTATCTTACGGTTTTTGGTGCAATTGTAAATGGAATGGATTCCTTGATTTCTCTCTCTGCTGTCTTGGTGTATAGAAATGTAACAGATTTCTGTAAGTTGATTTTATATCCTGTGACTTTGATGAATTCATGTATCACTTCTAGTAATTTTTGTTAGAGTTTTTCAGATTTTCCATGTAAAGTGTCATGTCTTCTGCAAGTAGTGAAAGTTTGACTTCTTCCTTGCCAATTTGGAATCCTTTTATTTCTTTTTGTTGTCTGATTGCTAAGGCTAGGACTTCCAGTACTATGTTGAGCAACAGTGGTGAGAGTGGACATCCCTGTAGTGTTTCTGACCGTTAGGGGAAAGCTCTTTATTTTTCCCCATTGAGGATGATATTAGCTATGGGTCTTTCATATATGGCCCTTATGATGTTGAGGTATGTTCCTTCTATCCCTACTTTCTTGAGGATTTTTATCAAGAGAGGATATGTGTTTTGTCAAATACTTTTTCTGAATCTATTTAGAGGATCAGATGGTTCTTCTCCTTTCTTATATTAATGTGATGTATCGTGTTGATCAAATTGCAGATATTGAACTACTCCTGCATCCCAGGAATAAATCCCATTTGATCATGGTGAATAGTTCTTTTAATGTACTGTTGGATTCAATTCACTAGTATCTTGTTGAAAATTTTTGTTTCAATGTTCACTGGGGATATTGGTTTTGAATTTTTCTTTTCAATGGGGTTTTTGTCTGGTTTTGGATTCAAGGCAATGCTGGCTTCATAGAATGAGTTTGGAAGTCTTGCCTCCATTTCTGTTTTTTTGGAACAGTTTCAAAAGAATCGATATTAATTCTTTTTATTTATTTATTTAAAAAATTTAGACTTTTTAAATTTCTTTCTGAGAGAGAGAGAAAAAGAGAGAGAGAACAAGCAGGGGAGGGACAGAGAGAGAGAGGAAGACACAAGAATCTGAAGCAGGCTCCAGGCTCAGAGCTGTCAGCACAGAGCCCAACATGGGGCTAGAATTCACAAACGGTGAGATCATGAACTGAGCTGAAGTCAGATGCTTAACCAGCTGAGCCACCCACTATCAATACCTCAGTATTAATTCTTATTTAAATGTTTGGTAGAGTTCCACTTGAAAGCCAGCCAGTCTTAGATTCATAGATCCGGTCTTAGCCATCATGTTTGTTGGGAGATTTCTGATTACTGACCCAAATTCTTTTCTGGTTATGGGTCTATTCAAAATTTCTATTTCTTCCCATTTCAGTTTTGGGAGTTTATATGTTTCTGAGAATTTATCCATTTCTTCAAGATTGCCAAATTTGTTGGTATATAATTAATTGCTCATAACATTGTGTTATAATTATTTGTATTTCTGTGATATTGGTTGTGATCACTCCCTTATCATTCATGATTTTATTTATGTGGGCCCTTTCTCTTTTCTTTTTGATAAGTCTGGCCACGTTTTTATCAATTGTTACTTCTTTCGAAGAAGTAACTTTGGTTGATGTGTTCTACTATTTTTTGAAATTTCTATGTCATTTATTTCTGCTCTAATCTTCATTATTTCCCTTCTTCTGCCTGTGTCAGGCTTTATTTGATGTCCTTTCCCCAGGTCCTATAGGTGTGAGTTAGTATTTGAGACTTCTTTTATCTCAAGGAGGTCCTGTCTTGCTTATATACTTCCCTTTTATGACTACCTTTTCTGCACACCAAAGGTTTTGGGCTGTTGCGTTTTCATTTTCACTGGTTTCCATGTATTTTTTTTTTATATCTTCTTTAATTTCCTGGTTAACCTATTTATTCTTTAATAGAATGTTCTTCAACCTCCATGTATTGGAGGGCCCTTGAAAATCTTTCTTGTGATTGATTTCCTGGAAAATATGTATGGTATGATCTCATTTTTTTTTGTACCAGTTGAGGACTGATTTGTGACCTAAGATGTGATCTATTCTAGAGAATGTTCCATGTGCTCTTGAAAAGAATGTGTTTTCTGCTGCTTTATGGTGAAATGCTCTGATTATATCTTTTAAGTCCATCTGATTCAGTGCGTCATTTAAAGCCATTGTTTTCTTGTTGATCTTTCTTCTTCTTAGATGATCTATCCATTGTTGTAAGTAGGGCATTAGAGTCCCCTACTGTTATTGTATTGTTATCAATGAGTTTCTTTAGCTTTGTTTTTGATTTATATATTTGGCTTCTCAAAGTTGGGGTCATAAATATTTACAAAATTTAGATCTTCTATTTCAATAAACCTTTTTATTATAACATGGTGTTCTTCATATTTTATTACAGTCTTTGGCTTAAAATCTTGTTTTTCTGATATAAGTATGACTACTCCAGCTTTCTTTTGATGTCCATTAACATGATACATGGTTCTCTAACCACTCAATTTCAATCTGGAGGTGTCTTTATCTAAAATGAGTCTCTTGTAAGCAGCATGTCAACAGGTTTTGTTGTTTGTTTGTGTGTTTGTTTGTTTACATTCTGATATCCTATGTCTTCTTCTTAGAGCATTTAGTCCATTTACATTCAGAGTGATTATTGAAAAATAAGAATTAGGGCCATTGTGATAAATGTAGACTAGGTGTTTCTGGTGATGTTTTTTGGTCTTCTCTAGTCTTAGTTGCTTTGATCTTTTTTTTTTTTTTTCCTCCACTCAAATTTCCCCTTAACAATTTTTTGCAGAGCTGGTTTGGGGTTTAAAATTCCTCTAGTGTTTTCTTACCTTAGAACATTTTTATGTCTCCTTCTATCCTGAATGACAGCCTTGCTTTATAAAGTATTCTTGGCTGCATATTTTTCAGTTTAGCATGTTGAATATATTATGCTACTCCCTCCTGTTCTGTCAAGTTTCTCTTGACAGCCTGCTGCTAATCTTATGTGCCTGTCCTTATAGGTTAAGGACCTTTTGCTCCTAGGTGCTTTTAGAATTCTCTCTTTATCTTTCTATTTTGAAAGCTTCACTATGATATGTCTTGTTGTGGACCTGTTTTGATTTTTGAGGGTAGTACTCTGTGCCTCTTGGACTTGAATGCCTGTTTTCTTTCCCAGATTAGGGAAGGTCTCAGCTTTAATTTGTTCAAATAAACCTCCTGTCCCTTTTTCATGCTCTGCTTCCTGGAATCGTATGCTACAGATATTTTTGCACTTTATAGAATCACTGATTTCCCTAAGTCTATATTCATGATCTACTAGTTTTCTTTCCCTCTCCTGTTCAGCTTCATTTTTCCCATAATTTTATTTTCTATGTCACCTATTTATTTCTCTCCTTTCTTCCATCCTCATTGTAATTACATCCAGTTGGTTTTGCATCTCAGCTATAGCACTTTCCACATTTGGCCTGACTAGTTTTTCAGTCACTTATCTTCAGCAAGCGTTTATCTGGAATTTTCTATGTTTTTTCAAGCCCTGTTCGTATTTTTATGACGGTTGTTCTAAATTATTATTCAGCTATATTACTTATATCTGTTCTCAGCAGATCCCTGTCCCTGGTTTCTTCTTGTTCTTTCTTTGAGGGAGAATTCCTCCATCTTGTCATTTTGTCTAAGTTTGTCTTTTGCATGTTATGAAAGCTTGTTATGTTTCTTGCTCCTGAGTGTAATGCTACATTAAGAAATAATTTTACACTGTCCAGGACCTGGCACTTCAGGGAGTGTTTCTGGTGTATTTTATATGCACTCTGCTGTTGTTATTTGGCTAGTCTTTTCCCCAGGTCAGTCCTCTGCAGAGTTCCTCCTTGATTGCAGTGGGGAGTATTTGGACTTTACGTAGGTGTGTTTTGATTTGTTTTTAAAATATGCCTGATTTTAAAAAAAGGTGGGGCTGCTGATCCAAAAAAGGAGAAAATAAAAAGGAACAAATAAAAAAAACAAACAACCAAACAGATGAACAAAAAAACTAAAAACCTGATGCCAAAGAAAATGAAAGCAAAAAGAAGAAAAGGAAAGAAAAAAGAGGCCTGATCCAAAAGAAAAGAAACAACAAAAACAAAACCAAATGAACAAAAAACTGAATTAAAACAGAAAGAAAGAAAGAAAGAAAGAAAGAAAGAAAGAAAAAGAAAGAAGAAAGTCTGTTCCTATTTCCACCAGAACCAAAGAGGACACTTTGGAGCCCTCTATGATCAGTAGATTTGGTCCATACCGGCGTCCTGTGTTGGTCTTCTGGGGGAGAGGTCTGTTGCACTGGCTCACAATCAGACCTACTTTTGAAAAATATCCCTTTAGGGCACAGGTGGGTGGGGTTGGTGTAAGCTGCTCCAACCTCCACTGGGGTCTCTATGTTGTTCACTGAAGTCCAGTCTTGCTGGTGGGTGGGTGTGGGGGAAGGGGGAGAAGATGGCATCAGCCTGCTCTCTTGTCTGCAGGTAGGGGTAACTTGTGTGCACTGCAGTTCAGGGAGCCCTCATAGACAAGTGAAAAATCTCCCTTCCTGTGCCCCAGGCTCCCATCAGGTCCCTGCTCTCAATCCTTCTGTGCCTGGGCCATCTACATGTCTAGCACCTTAGCTCTTCTGTATTATACTTTGATGTGCAACTGGGATTCAAAACCCCAAATCTTAGAGAACCCAGCAAGGCGTAGACCCCCCCCCCCTCCTGAGAAAAGCTTCCAGCACTGCTCCTGGTCCAATTCTGTCCAGGAAAAACAGTCACGTGGCTGCACCTGGAGCTTATAGTGACGCATAGCGAAAAGCTTTAACTACCTTATCTACGCTCAATGTGCACCCTTGTCCTCTGCTGTTGAATGGCTGCTCAAAGGTGCCAGCTCGGTCTTCTGACCATGGAGAGTCAATACATCCTCTTGCAAATGCACTTCAGGAAATGGAACTTTCTCTCCCAGTGTCACCCAGGGTATCCTCATACCATGCTGTCTACTGTCTGTCCCTGAACCTCCATCCCCAGAAGCATCCCCACCCTCATAGATCTACTCTAGCAGATGGCACAGAGTTTCAAAAACTCAAAATTTCAGCTCCATGGTTTGGAAAAACTTGTGAGTTTCATGTCCTCACTGTTTCCTCATCAAAGGTTTGGGGGGAGTGTTTTTTGTTTGTTTGTTTGTTTGTTTGTTTGTTTTTTCATGAACCTGATGTGCTATTCTCTCTATTCTCTCTTTGTCCTCTCTGTGATAAAGGACTCCCACCCCTCTTTGGCATCATGAATTTTTTTTCCCCCATATCCCCTCTCTGCACTGCATGCCTGTCATGGTTTCTCACTCAAATTATGCAGATTGTTCTCTTAATCCTCAGATCAATTTCGTAGATGTTCAAAATGATTTGATGTTGATCTAACTATCTTTAAGGGATGAGACAAACCAAGGGCCCTCTTACTACTCCCTTGTCTTAATGCCTCCATCCAGAATTAATGTTTTTAGCCAAGTATCCTTAATTCCATTTAATGGAAGATGTCATTTTGAAATCAGGACCAGGGCTCTCAAAATGCTCACCGTTACGGGGTTTTAAGTGCCTCTACACTCTCCCAGTGGGCAAAACTAGAAAATATATCTTGGAATGTATTTATACACAAGTGTGTTAAGTATGTATACATATTTATATACCTCTGCATTTTTCTCTATTTTCTACCCATAATGAAATAATATCTATAATTTTAATTCAATATTTCCGGTTTTATTCTTTCTTTTTGTAATTTTTTTTAATATTTATTTTTTGAGGGAGAGAGAGAGAGAGAGAGAGAGCAAGTGGGGGAGGGGCATAGGGAGAGGAAGAAAGAAAATCCAAGTAGGATCCACACTCAGCACAGAGCCTGACTCAGGACTTGATCTCAGGACCATGAGATCATGACCTGAACTGAAATCAAGTGTCAAATGCTTTATCAACCGAGCTACCCAGATGCCCCTCTCCTTGCGATGTTTTAAAATATATTCTTTGGCAATGAGAAATGGCTTCAATTATCTTCAACACATTTATTTCTTTTGTTCAATTAATTTATATATTTGTTCAAAGAAAACAATATCCCATATCCACTGTCTTCAGTACCTATCCAATCCCTCTATATTTTTGGACACTGGGATCCAGAATATTCTAATTTGTATTTCAATGAGTTGTTTTGAATGCCTCTTTGGTTACTTACTCAACACTTACTAGAACTCTGGTATAGGCATTATATCTGGATCGCATTAGTTTTCATAATAATATTGCTAAGTACTTATGGCAGCCTAAAGAAAACTCTAAAAGTAATATGCAAAATTATTGTTTTGCTGTTATATTTATAAAATTTGATACATATAATCACATAATATAAATAATATATATCAATAATAAACCATATATTAAGATAAGCATAATTGCAGCTAATTAACTGAGAATTTTCTACATGCTAGACACTATGTTAAACACTTAAGTTTTGTTATTTCATTGAATTATCATAAATATTTTTCAGTAGGAGC
The DNA here is from genome assembly GCF_022837055.1 of Prionailurus viverrinus. NCBI lineage: Eukaryota > Metazoa > Chordata > Mammalia > Carnivora > Felidae > Prionailurus > Prionailurus viverrinus. The sequence continues at coordinate 180,099,494 of NC_062564.1, forward strand.
CATGTAGAGTTATTATGATCATAAGTTCTGTATCTAGAGAAGAATAGATTCAAATTTCAACTTCACCATTTTTCAGTTCTGGTGTTTTTATATCTTATCTATTGTGTTTCAATTCACACACACACACACACACACTTATCTTGCAATTAAAAAAATTAAATGATCCAATGCTTAACAACATTCCAGCCACATATAAGCACTTCAGAAAAGTTGACCATCATTATTGTTTGCAAAAGATGGAATTGAAGATTAAGAAGGGTAACTACCTTGCCCTACGTCACATTTCTAAGTATGAGATCAGGGAAGCTAAAGTTGGTCAAAATTAAAAATTGATATTTATCTCTTAAGTATATATTTCATAGCTGGGATAGAAATGTAAAAAGTATTTTAAAATTTCAATACTGAAAATACCATAACTTTTGTAACCACTTTCTAGATTTTAGATGTTCACTACTTGTTGAGATCTCCTTGGACTATAATGATTGAAAGCCTTTATTTTATTAGTATTTTATCCCTTTCTTGAAAGCAAGTCCATATCTTTATATATTCTTATATCCCCAGCATGTGTTTTAGTAGCTGTTATTCTCCATCTTTGTGTTAGACCAGCTCAATATTTTTTTTTGAGTGAATAAATGGATGCATATTTTTGTGCTTCTTTTAGAATGACCTTTTAGCTAATGAGGTACTTACTAATTATTTCCTAATGATAGTTAACTTTAAAATAAACTCTTAATTCCTTGACATCAGTTTCATTATTTTTAACAAATAAAGCCAACTTTAGGAAATAATTGAAAGAGAAATATAAAATTTACTGTTTGAACAATGGGATAGAATACACATTACTTTAAACTGAAAAGTTTCGTGGTTAGATTTTAGAAACCCATCCTTTCCCTCCAGAAATTGTAAGAAATGGATATAAAAATTATTGTTAATAAGATTATTGCCATACAACATCGATGATAAAAATTCAATGTAAAAATAGAAGGTTATCCCAAGAAAGAGGACATACAGAAATATGTTTAAGATGTATAGATTTGAATGTATAAATCAATACGACATGCCTTCTTAAAAATAAAATATTAATATTAAGGTATATCTTGGTGGAATTACTAAGCTTTCAGGATATGGGTAGCCTTTTTTTCTAAACTAACATCAATTCATTTCAAAACAAGTGCTAGTTCTATTTCTCTAAATTCATTCACCTTATTCTGCAATAGACATAAAATGAAGTTTGCACTGTTAGATCTAAAAGCTACACTTAGAACTAAGAGAATCTAACTTTTGCAATGTTATATTGTCAATATTTATTTCAGGTTTTAATAACCCTGTTATATAATGCAAGACTTAAAACAATGTTTAAAGATAAAATAAAACCAATACTATTTGCATAAATCTATTTGATATGTTCAATTATTTATTTCATGATAATTTTATGTAAATTCAGTAGGGCTTTCCTTCATCTCTTATGCCCATAAAACAGATTGTTTTTAATCTAAATAGAAAGTTTTCTCTGGTACTAATAAGCATTTTTACATAGGCAGAAAAAAACAATATTACAACAAATTTTAAGATTTCATGTGACCAGTTACAGTCATATAACACTGGAAATATCTGGATAAAAAGGTTATCTGTCCTACTATTTCTAGGGTCATAGTAACTAATGATCCAGCATAATAGTCCAGCCTGATCTTTTTATAAGATCTAATTTTATGGCCATATTGTCACAATAATGATAAACATGTTTACTTAAGGGGCACCTGGATGGCTCAGTTGATTGAGCATACAACTCTTGTTTTCGGCTCAATTCATGAGACATAGGCCATGGGATCAAGCCTAGCATTGCTCAGCGAGAAACCTGCTTAAGGTTCTGTCTGTCTCCCTTTTCCCCTCTCCCCCACCCATGCTTTCTCTCTCTAAAAAGGTGGGGGACGTCTACACAATTTATTAGGTTTCTTTTTTAAGTGTTCTTATACTATCATGATGATTTTAACTGAATTATTTCAAAATAACTATGTGCTGTAGTTTTTGGGTTTTTTTTTTTCTCTTATACCATTTGATAATAAAAGTACTGTATTCCTGTTTTCATATTACTTCGGACCCATTTAAAGTAAGGTTTATACTACAATTGATGGATAGTCTTGAAAATATTTATTAATTTTCAATTAGGTCTAAAATACCTCTTATCTAATTATAAAAAAGTTCTAGTATCTTAATTCAAATTTTTATTATCTAAAGTAGGTATTTTTTAAAATATTAAACCATTTTCCCACTAGCTTACATAAGAATTATATTTTATTCCCCAAATAGTAGCTATTCTTTTCTGGTATTAATGTCTTACTTGCTCCCATTTTTCTACAGTTTGAGTAGTTGACAGTCCTAATTAACTAAGTAAATCTACAAGATCAGTTTTGAGTAATAATAGAATTGAAATAGAATATAAAATAAGAGAGCTAGGAAATTGAAGTATAAAATCTTTCAGAAAATAAAGATGGATTATATTTTGTAACACGTTCATCTGGTAGGTCAAATAAAGATATCTACAGACAAGTTTCCAGGGCATTCCAGCATGACTGAGAAGAATCACAGCATTGTTTCTGAAAGAGTAGTAATTTATAAAATTTAAATTGTGTATGATTGAATATGTGGTTTAACAAAGACCCATGTGATACAAACATGTTTGGAATCCTGGTTTTATTAAAGTTTTCTTACCTGTAAAATAGAAAGACTATCACTTACCACTTAATGTAACAATTTGTTGGAGGATATCAAGCACCATTCTAGCTACTTAGTCATTAATGAATACAGATCAGTTTTTTTCCTTGCATTCTTTATAATGGTTTCAACATACTTAAAACTAACCCACACTCAGTGTCTCCATACTATGTCTCCCTGTCCATGCACTATTAATAAATGCATTTTTATTTGAAAATTTTTCATTTTAATATTATTCATATTTATCTCTTATTTTTAGCCTTTATTTTTTAAATATTTCAATGTGCAATCCATGGTAATTACAAATCTTTTTATATCAAATGTGGCAGAAGATAAGAGGAAAAGTATAAAGTCTTTCATTCATTTTTTTATTCATGCATCCATCCATCCGTTTATGCAACAAACATTAATTAACGTTTGTCAGTCACTACCTTATACACTGGAAATTAAAATGAAAAAGTTGAATCATCTCTGTCCCCATGAAGATTATAAAGTATTTTGATTTTCCCTGCATTAAAGGCTTAAGACAAATACAAGGATTCCTGAAATTTCAGGCAGAGAATGGAGGCATAGGAGAACTACAGGAATAAAAGATTTTCTCGGTGTTTAAAATCCCATTGCATTGGAAATTGAATAGCAGATCTTTGTTTATAACTTTAATAACAATTCAATATGGTTCCAAGGATATAACACTGAAGATGACAAAATTGCTGTCCATAAAGAATTTATTATCTGTAAGATGGGGAAATAAATTAAACAAACAAAAATTTAAAATCTAGCATGATGTATGCTATTATCTATAAATTTATGGCCGGTTTGAGGAAGTACATAAAATAAAAATGATAAGAATTTAGTAAAGCTTAATAAATAAATAAATAAATAAATAGATAGATAAATAAATAAATAAATTTAGTTGTTTGAAACCAACACAGTAAAATTTATATAGGAACACACTTTAACTGGAATTTTTAAACATTAATTATGTTGTTAGTTTTCTAGTTTTACTTAATACGATGCATATTTGTTTTTATATATACATTTTATATATAAATATGCCATATGTGCATATATATATTTTGTCAAATATATAGATACATTTACAGAGATATATGTAAATATATGCGTGTGTGTTTCGTATCCTTACTCACTATTCAAATATCTCTTGTGACATTCCAGTGCATACTACATTAATTCCAGACTCCTGCTATCAAAGTCCTGCATAACTTTGTCACAACCTACTGTGCTGACCTGATTCTTCACTAGTATCTACGTGTGTCCTATCTTGTAGCCAGACTGGATTGCCACGGTTTGGGTGAAAGTTGCTCTGTCCTCTTGAATTGATCGCTTTATATTCCCACTACTAAAAATTCTTCAACAGAAACTACAGATGACAAATTTGGGTAACTGTGTTCGTGAAGCATTTCAGGACTTCCTCAAATTAGTTTATATCTCTCATTCATTTGAACTCTTTTTTTTCACGTTTCTATTAAGATAAAACAAGCATCTACATGCTTATGGGCATAAAAAACAAACTTGCGTATTTTGTGGGTGAGGAATTATGACAAGTCACAGTGAATATGGCTTATCTCTGTTTCTCAGTGTCTGGGGCTTCAGGATGGAGACCTGAATGACTAAAAATGATTCAAAAGGTGGGGCTAAAATCATTTGGACATGATTTTATTCACTCGTCTACAGCCTGAGCTTAGAAAGCTCAAAGATCGGGCTCAATTGAGAGTGTTGACCTAAGCATCTACATGAGAGCACTTCATGTGCCGCCGTCTTCCTCAAAGATGCTATCCTCAGGATAATCAGATGTTACCTTGCAACTCAGGGCTCCAAGAGTGATTGTGGTATCAAAGTGAAAGGTGAATAGTGTGTTTTGTCTTGTTTCAGAAGTTATGCATTATAGCTTTGCTGATAGTGTTATCTAAGGCCAGTTGAGATTCAAGGCGCAGACAATAACATCCTACTTCTAGATCAAAAGAGGGTCAGAGAACTTTAGGCCATTTAAAAAAAAATTATAGACCTCTCTATACCATTCTTAGAAACATAATTATAGTTTCCGAGATTTTCGTTTTACTTCTTTTTGTTGTTTACCCTGATCTCTTTGCCTGGAGTAAAACACTTTGAAATCCTAGCTATCTTACAGGCTCCCAAATCTTTGAGTGGCCATCACAGTAGTATGCAATGGAGGTAGTCAATTAATTTCTTGAGTAAAATTGCATTAAATTTCATCTTTGGGAATGGCCATTATTCTGTATTTGAAAAGACAGCGAATAAGTTTAGCTGATCATACTTATTTACACAGGAGTCTGAATACACTCCCACATACATACACACACACAAATGTACTTTATACTGTACAATGCATTTTTAACATAGTTTTTTGTATTCACTTACTTAACCAGTGATTGTCGAGCACCTATTATGAGGCAGGCATGGGACATGGCACCAAGTGTAATCACTTGGCAGGTGGCAATCAAGTGTAACTGATTTTCTGGCTCATGAACTCTGTAGTGTGGTGGTGGGGACCAATGTTCATGCAAGTCAAGCATGTTTATTGAATTATAGAATAGTTAAGGACCACAAAGAATACAGAGAGGGCCTCATAACAATTTGGTTAGAACTATTCGTATTAATTTATTTTTAATAAATAAAAACATTTTATTTCATATAATCATATACATGAATATTTATTGTACAGCATAACTAAAGGTATTACAATTTTATATACATATATAGACATTTATTACAAGAAAGAGAGCCCAAATGATTTGAAATTCTGAAATTATTTTGTTTAACTAATTACATTAATTTAGGTCTTACAAAATTGTTTCCATAAGCTCTTTTCTACTTAGAATAAAAGAAAAATTTAATAACTCTATCAATGTTAAAATTATGTTTTAAAACTTAGTACGGATCCTGAAATCACCGTTAGTTTTTCCTGAGAAAATGAAATCATGTATAAACTCAGCACATCTAGTTATTTATTTTTGCCTTAAAATCATGGCATTTTTAATTGCTATTGTTATCTTCTACTATATAGTATAGTAGAAATTCTATATTTAACTATATACTGCTATAGTTAAATAGGGTATCATCCTAATGTCCTAATCATATGCATTAAATAAATAATTCAATAATACACTAGGAACTTCTTTTTTTGGCTAGCACATTCTTGAATTTTTGGCAGACAGCGTTTTTGTGTGTCATCCTATTTAAGGTACATCTCAGACAACATTACTGACACAAATGGGGGACAATTTTGTCATATACATTACATACACACAATCTCTCAATTATTTAAAGTAGTCTATGTCATTTTCATCAGTAGAGAAATAAGCCTTAGTACTAATATTTTTTGTCTAAACATAATTGAAAATTCACTTTTAATACCGTACTAGCCAGCCCATGTTAAAATACAAAAATGTCTGAAACCTATATAAACTGGTATATAATATCCATCAGAATATATTTTTACTAGATAGATCAAAGTCATTTTATGACTAAAAATAAATCACAAATCAAAATTCTGATTATATATTAAATAAATTGAACCTAGACCTTGTAATTTTTTTTTCTAATAATTGCTAAAGTGATTCAGTGAATTTGGGTTTTGATTTAATGTTACAGCACAGGAAGCAAGAGAGTGATGATAAATAGAATTGATAAAGAGAATAGCAGATGCCTCATTGTTTATCTGTACTGCTTTACTAAAGAGTACAGTTGCAAACATTCTTTGACAGTGCATTTGAAATGATATGGATGGAAATCCTATTTATGGATTCAACTGGCTGATCTTTGTTAACCTGAGAAAAAGATAATAAAGCCTGTGAGTATAAGACAGTCCACATCTGAAGCTGAGATTCATGGAACAATTCTATTGTTCTTGAAACTGACCCAGTGATCTTTTATCTTTAGTTTACTTCAAAGAAAAGGTCTTATTTTATTTTTTTAAAGACAATTCGTGTGTGTCCAACGTGTAAGTTCACATTAAGAAAAACTATGGAACTTCATAAACTAAATGAAAAAAAAACAAGTGTTCTGAATTCAGGCAATTGTACTTTGTACTTCATATAAATGGAAAAGAAAACTGGTATGGAAAAGTTTTCTCACTTTAAGCCTAAAAAATTCCATAATATCTATTGCATTTGGAATATAAAATAATGTATCCTTTACCCATAATAAGCATAGGACACTTTTGAAGGCTTGAGTCTTTCAGAATTTTCAGTGGGAAAAGACTTAAAGAATGTCCTAATGACTGAGGACACCAGAAAGGTAAGTGTTAGACTTTCCTTGGGGAAGAGTCAGTGGCAAATTCTGCATGTGCAACACTTTCTCTATCATGGATGACTATAAACAATGAGTGCTTCCTGAAGAAGAATTAATAATTATACCTCACATTTGTCATACTGCATTATGTGACAAAGGAATACTTGTGAGTTTCTTGAATGGCAAGATCATGAATATAAAAGTGACTCCAATGTCACAGGGCAAGTCTGCAGAGCAGCCACAGGGCAAATTAGCTTCTCGAAGGCAGTGACCTTTAGCATAGGTTTGCTAAAAGTTGGGACACGGAGTTGAGAGCTACTTTCCATTTCTGGTGCCTAGAATTAACTCAAAATATTTCTAATGTGAAAGATGTTCAAATCTCTGAGACTGAGGTACAAAAATAAGCGAAAAAAAACCAAAATACCAAAAAAACAAAAAACAAAAAACCAAACACCTATACTGTTTACCCAAAAAGAATATATTGAACAAAAGAATAGCTTACCATATTGCAATATTAAGAATTGTAGCATAAATCAATGCAATTATTAAATTTTTAGCTGACATTAAAAGTATCTGGTTTCAGACGGAGCAATAAAGCAACAATATCAAATGCACCGAATTGTTATATTAAAGCTTTAGTGTATAGATAACTTGAAATGTAATAATAATAAATATAGTTTATTATATTACATTTATTGTTATATAAATAAATAATAAATTTACAGGATTTGAACTTTCATATAATTTACCTCTATCAATACTTCACTACTGTTATCCTAGAAAAGGATTGCTGCGGGGGGTTGTTTTGTCTTTCATGGTTTCAAAATATAGCATGTACAAATATTCCACTTTATGTCATCATAACTATTGGGACATTGAAGTCTTTTGGTAGCAATCAGGGATCGGATTCAGGTTGTAAGCTAAAGACATGGTCATCGTGAACAACAAAGGTTAAGTGAATTTGGGGAAAAGGTACAGAAGGAATAACTCAGAACATACATTAAAAGTCACCAACAATCAGAAATAGCCAAAGAAACAGGATCTATGAATCTTGGGAGACTTTGTTAAGGAAATTCAAATCTGTTTGTTTCTTGCTAACTGGTGCTAACGTTGAGACATTTGTTACCCAAATGCCAGATTATGAACCAAAACATCTGAAAGTGTCAACTAGCTTTTAAAGACCATTCTTTTTATGCAAATAATTTTATATATCTCTATCTCTATAATCTATCATCTATAATTTGTATCTATGTCATCTATATCTATATCATCTATAAGTTTAAAATGAGTTTAGATTGTCCCTTTTAAGCACTCTATTGTACTAAATGCCTTTTCCTGTTGATTTATAAGTTGTCTACTCAAGGAATCTTTCAGATTTGAAACATATATGAGATTGAAATTTGTACATTTCTTGGGTTAGTGAACATCTCAGAGATTCAGAAATAAACTTATTTTCAATCTTTTTAATATTACATACAGGCATTTATCAATTCATAGTATCTGTATCCTCAAACTTTTACCTCAACTCAGTTTTAATGATATATTGTATGACTAGTTCTTTGTAATATAAGTGAAATAAATTGAAATTAGAGTGAATTATATTCATAAAGATATTTTATATTTTTTGTGACTATAACACAGGACAGCTAAATCATACATACAAAAAGGGTCACTAGGTTGGCTCGAGCTAGAATACATAATCACCCATCTCATGTTGATTGTTATTTCCTCTTTGACTTTACCATATATATCTGTATCGATTGAAATGCATAATGGTTAAACAGCCTTCACATAAAATAATCAAAATCAGTCCCACAAGTGGTGTTCAGATACATAGAGGCATAGGTCATGGTGAGTGAAGTGTTGAAGGGTGAGATAATAGGGTAAAATTATGAAGATGGACTGAAAACCCTTGAATTATATTTTCTCAAAAGAACAAAGTTCTTCTCAATAGCCTCAAAAGTGAGATCTGGGAGGCAACAAATAGGAAAACTCATAGAAGAACTTAATTTTAGCAAACAGCAGGGCAAAGCATGTGGTTGAAAGTTGAAACAAAAGGATAATGGTGGTTGCTGCAGTGGTAACTTGATCTGCCAGCGCTGAGCAATGGTAGCGGTTTCGAGGGAAAACTTAAACTAATTTAAGAATGCATGGAAGACTGTCCTTTAGACACAAATTAGTTGCATGAAAAGGCCTAACTTCTTTCATTTGTACAAGGAAGCAAACTAGGCAAACACATCTTGGAACTAATAGGAGTGTTTTGCTATCTGCAATTTTGCTGATGCTTGGGGTATTTGGAACAATTATGTCTCAGGAGTTTGTGTGTGTTACTTGATTAGAAGAAAATGATAGTATTTATAAAATCTCGATTGTTCTCAGAAAACCTGGCATCTTTCATGATCTTATTCTAGATAGTTATTTCACTGAAACAGTGAAATCCTTAACTTCTTATTTCTTCAGAATTAAAGATTTCTTTCCAGTCTTCCTACAGAGACTTATGATCAGAAAATTCGGAGTTAAGTAAGCCATTTTTAGCCATTATTATAACTACAATACATGTAGTGATGCCCAATAGTTCTGATTTAAACACAGACTGCCAACCATACCATTCCCAAGGTGCTCCTTTATCTTTGTTTTGAAAATGTGGTTTTACCTGTTTTTGCTGAAATTAAACAAGGCATAAATGTTCTTTCATCTTGATATCTCATTTGGTTAAGTTGCAAAAAAAAATACTATATGTGGTGAGTAGAAGTCTTACTTCAAAACTCATCTTCAATTCTCATCTCACTGCCACAGTGGAAATACATTTTTAATTTGAAATCAATTTTTTTTCTCTTACTGTTACTTCTGGATGCATAGACTGTGTCATGGGATCAGTAAGGAAGGTAGTAAATCTTGTTTTCTAAGTCAAATATCCACAATGTAATATTTCTACTAAGATATCCATAATGGTCTCTAGTCACTGGCCATTGATCCACCCAAAATGCTGTAAAGATGCTCTCTATTCATATTTTTTTCTAGCTCTTACAGGATTGTAGGTACCTTGATTGCTACCTTGCTCCAACTGGCTGTGTTTGAATCCTTTTGCCCCCTGAACAGTCTAACAAATAGGAAACACCATTTATAAGGATCAGCTTGCTTACACACATTATATAGACAATTCTTTATTAGAGTCTTGCCAGTTTTTATCTCCTGGTTCTATCCAGGCAGTCATGTAAACTGTGTTTTTCTCCAAAATTTTCCAATCCTATAAGAATGGGTTGCAGACACCCTTTCCTTGGAATCCCATTCATTCTTGCTTTTCCCACTAATTTCTTGGCCTTCTTAAGCCTAGAAGAGTCTTTTTGAGTCTTAGAAGGAAGCAAGGAAAAATGTATTGCTGTTACTAATTCTGTATCCTGATAAATATTTTTGTCTCTGCTATGGCTCTTTTATATTCCTTTAGGTGACTAGGGTTTAGGAAATTAAAATCCAGGAATGGGCTTCCATTTTTTATGTGCTCTGTTTTATGGCATATTTTCCTTGAGGCAAACTAGCATGGAATGGCTTGGATGATTTAACAGAAAAAAGACAGCGGAGGTAATAGGAAATCATATTTCAAAAACAATCTTGAGTTACATGTAGTATATATGAATATTAAGAATGGAGAGAAAAAGAAAAAAGGAAAGTGGTTAATAATTCTTGGAATAATTGTAAAAATTAATAGCAGAGAATCCCTAAATAAAACTCAGAACCCTTGAAAAACTGACATGAAACAAGGATAGAAAGAATGTGCTTTGATAAACACTGAGGAGAGCAGAATCACAAAGAGTTTTGTTAAATTAACAAAGAACACTTAGTGACCATTTTTGTTGTTGTTGGTTGCCTATTGTATGTGAGGCACTAGCATAGTGCCTGAGAATCAAAGCATCAGGAAGACCTATTTCTTTCCCCAAGGAGTTCAAAGACCAATGATAAAGACATTGAAAAACATATAAAATATATAAGTATAAAATACTTATATATGTGTGTATAAGTATCATAAGTATAAAATACAAACTTGAAGGGATTCTCAGAGTGTTGATATACTAGCAATGGGGATGGTATTGCCTGTGTGTGTTTGTGTGTGTGTGTGTGCACGCACGCTCATGTATTTGGTGGTTTCTGTGTGAAATGACACCTGGACCTGTGTTGAATTTTAGAAGGCACAAGAAGATAGGTAGATAGTAGGGAATGTGTAAATTTACAAGTCCATAGGCTATCTGTATATAAACAAAAATAAGACCATCTTAGAAAACAACTATGTTACTATGAAATTGTCTTTCTCCCATTCTCTCTCTCCCCCCCTTTCATATGTGTGTACACATAAACACATATATAATAATGTTAGCTGTAGAATGAAATTATTTTGTTTCTTTTTTAAAAAACTAACATAAGACATGAGTTGTCAGGGTTCTATGTTTGGATTTACTTTCTTATTGATACTTGGTGATTGCTGAAAATGTAAAAGAAGAGAAAAAACTAGAATGCTTAAGGAAGGAGAGAATTCAGTCCCCTTCCTCCATTTATTTATTACACTTAGTATGTATTATGAGCTAACATACTTGGAAAGGTAGACAATTTATAGTTCTTGCCCTCAGAGTACCCAGGCTCACAGTGTAATGGCAGAATAGAGAGAGCTAAATTGAAAATTATGTAATATGAATTTATAGACCCGTGAATAAAATACTGAGGAAATCTGAGGAGAAAATGGCTATCTCACTGGGACAGTTCTCAAAGTTTATACTTGAGTTTATACTTTGTATACAAAGACAACAAGTAATCATTCAAAGGAGATGAGAGTGAAGACAATCCTGGCAGAAGAAAAGCACAAGATGTGGAACTTCTGATTCTAGCTAGAATGAAGTAACTAGTACTAAACCAGCCCTACCACGGTGGACAACTATATAAATAAATGGATGAACTACGCGAATCAACATTAGTCGGTAGGCAGAACAAAATCGTTTTACAGGAGAGAAGGAATACTAGCAAGGTGAATCCCAATAAAAGTACTCTAACAGAGGAAACTGATTGTTGATATAGTAATTAAAACTTATTCCAAAACATCTTTAAATGAAAAGTAGTTTCAGTGTTTCCTTTTCTTTGTATTGTTACTGGGGAACCAAGAAGCTGAGTAGATGAATGTGTAACTATGTTTAATTTATTTCATGCTTACTACCTGATAAGAACAGTGCTCAATGTAGTATACACTCCTGGTCAAGGACTGAATTTAAGAGGGTGTAACAAAGTAGCTGGAGTTAAGACATTAACTTAATGGAGCTAAGATGATAGGACTAATCTTACAGAGGAGAGGCTCAGTTGGTTAAGGGTCTGACCCTTGATTTCGGCTCAGGTCATGATCTCAGGGTCTGTGAGTTTGAGACCTGGATCGGGATCTGTACTCTTACCAGCAGGTGCAGAGCTTGCATGGGATTTTCTGTCTCCCTCTCTCTACCCTTCCCCCTCTAAAAAATAAATAAATAAAAAGAAAAAAAAAAAGAAGAAGAGTTGGAGGAAGTGTGAAGGCTAACATAACCCCAGGGATATTGAAACTATTTTTCAAGATGGCAGGAATTCATGAAACGCCAAGATATTTTATAATGAAACTATACTTTTTAAGATATGGAAAGCTTAATTCATATGTTCTTTTACAATCTTTTTTTAAATATTTAGGATTATTATTCCTGGTAGATAAAGAAACTGCTAAAGACTTGCATGCATATTCAACAGAATACCTAAGTAACACTGCCTCTTAGAGGCAGAAAAGCCTGTGTTCACTGTGCTACGAGTAATATTTGTGATATAAACTACAGATAGGTTAGTTCATAAATTATGATTTTATATTGACCCTGCCCTCCTAGAGCATCTGTTCTTTTCAGACCAAAAAAGCAAGGAAGCATGTTTACAGCACAGCATGTGAGGAAAGATTTAGTATTTTAGCTTCATCTTGCCCATTGGTAGACTTGAGTAATTTTTATATTACAAGGAAAAATGGATCCAGAGAGTCTGATATTAAATCCCAAGCAGGGCTCCAAAATGTCAGTTGGATCTTAAGCTAAGCTGTGTTCCTGTGTAAGCTCCATAAAGGGATTGCTGTACCTGTGTATTGATTAGCCACCTGTGGGAGACTGCATTCTGCAGGAAAGATAAACACCTACTTGGGGTCCTATTCATTGAAAGAAAGCACTTATTTAAGTGAGGAAATCTAAAACTATTTTTCTTAATCTTGACATCGGCATTTTTTCCTAAATTATTTTTTTTATTCTGTATGATTAACCATAGGAAAATAGAATCTAGCTCACAGTTTTCCTCAATTTTATATCTCCTGCTCTCACTAAATGTGACTATAATGTCCACGAAGACATCTTAACTCCACAAATAATTGACCTCTTCCACTCTCATTACCTTCAACCCAGCTTTTGGTGAGCTGTAAGTCTCTGGGGCAATACTGCTGCGTGTGACAAATACACACAGAAATTCCAATCTGTGACCGTTACCTCACACTCTCTCAGCTTGCAATCTGATACTTTTAACTCTCACTAAATATTTCTCTGATTTTTTATTCCTTCATTTGTTGATTCAAGCTATGGAGATCATACCAGTACTATTTGATAGTAACTCCTTAAACACTCACAGTTGGATGCTGAAAAAATATATACAGTTGGCCAAACTATGTACCTTTAAGGAGCATTATGTAATGGATGCATTTCTCAATTAACCAGATTGTATGAATATTAAGAATGATAAAAAGGGGCTCCTGGGGGGCTCAATCGGTTGAGCGACCGACTCTTGGTTTCAGCTCAGGTCATGATCCCAGGGTCCTGGAATCCAGCCACACATTGAAATCTGTGCTGAGAATGGAGCCTGGTTAAGATTCTCTCTCTTTGGGGCACCTTAGTGGTTCAGTTCATTGAGCATCCAACTGGTGGTTTGAGCTCAGGTCATGAACTCCCAGTTGGTGGGTTCGAGCCCCACCATGTCTGCATCTGTGCTGGCAAGTACAGAGCCTACTTGGGATTCTCTCTCTCTCTCTCTCTCTCTCTCTCTCTTTCTCTCTCTCTCTCTTTCCCTCCCTGCACCCCTTTGTGTTTTCAGTGTCTCTCTCTCTCTCTCAAAATAAATAAAACTTATTTTTTTCCTTAAAAAAAAGTTTCTCTCTCTCTCTCTCCTCTCTCTCTGTCTGCCCCTCTCTTCCACTCAAGTATGCTCTCTCTCTAAAATAAAAAAAAAATCTATTAAAAATGATAAAAGACTTTATTTGCTGGGTCCTGTGGGAACAAAAAAAGGAAGGAATAGCAAAATCCGTCTAGAGGGTTAAGGATTATTTTAAGAGAACGTGGTCTCTGAACTGAGTCTGAGGTAGGTGGGAGGAGCCCAAGGACCCACGCTGTAAAGCGGCACAAAGGCCCCAGATGCCCTGTGGGTTCAGGGATTATGTTGCATCACGTCTGTAAGTATAAAAGATAAGGTTGGAAATATGCCCTGTGTTCAAATCATAAAGAACCCTGGGTCCCGCGCTAAAGATTAGGAACCGTGCCACTTTGCAAGGTTTAGAATTTGGCTTCGGTTACCATTAATCAGAACTGGAGTCAAATTCAAGAAGGAGATCTAAATCTTTTTTCTCACTGCCCTTCCTCTAATCTCTTCCGACCTTCAAGTCCTATTTCAGAAGTGTGAACCACAATACCTGGCTGAATGATGGAATAAAGTTTCAAGTTAGACAACATAATTATGGTGTTGTTAAAACCCATTAATCATAGTCAGTCTACCTCCACCCTCTTGATTATTAAACAATAGAAATATTGAAAGATTGACCTCCCATTCGAATGAAAAGAAAAATGACAGCTTCTCCCAGGAAATCATGTACTGGCATTTATTGTCAGTTAGGGCCATGCGGAAAATAGATATTCCAAGGAAATGTTAATGTCAAAATTTCTATTTAAAACTATGAGCACCATTTATCGGAAAGCATATATTGGTGTATAAACATACACCAATTTATCTTTTGATCCCTCTCTTTATCTCTTTCGCTCACTTTCGTTTCTTACTGTCTTGGCATCCACCTCTCTCACAGAAAGAAACCACCTCACCATTCCTGTGTGAATGGTTGTCCTTTATCAACTTAATTTTGGCTTCTGTCCACACAGATGGAGTTTCACGGATTTCATGAATTTGCAGAATGCGCTCCTGTGTCCCATTTGATATTTTTGTTTCATATTTTCCAATAAAAATTCCTCAGAGAGCCAACCTGATAGGCTCCTCAGTTAATGAACTCTAATGTTTGCTTCTCCAACTTCTTATCATGAAGTATCTGCTTTCTGTGTCTCACCATTATCGACAAATTTCATTTCAGTGTTCACACGTGTCGTGTTCTCTTGAGAATGTCCCCAACTCCATCCCTACTTTACCTCACCTACTCGGTTCACCTCAGCTCTTAGCTGAGATAAGGTGTTTCAGGAGTTCCCCTGAAACCAGTTTCAAGCTTTTTCAATAGAGAAAATATTTTTTTAATCACATGTTGAGAGCTCATTTCAATAACCCTATTTGCCTTACAGTATATCTTCTAAAGTGTAGTATTTGTGAAGTCGGGAGTGGGAATGTTAACTGAGGCACCCCAAGAAAGAACCTACTTTCTTTTGGCATCATATTCCATATTGCAGGATCTGCAATAGAAAATGTGTCTGACTTCATTCTCTTCTCAACAAGGGAGAATGATTTACCTGCCTGGCAAGATCAGAAGGAAGTGACCATGAGTGATTCTGATTGCAGAAACAATATGTTCTCTCCTGCTTGCAGTAAAAGGGACACGGCAGGTTCTGTGCCTACAGATGAAGGTCTGCAGTTGACCAATACTGCTCACGTCCAGGGAAATAACTATGTCTAACTTAGGCCCATTTGCCTATAGACCTAGCCATATTACCAAATCACTTTATCAGTTATGCAGGTGGTATTTCAATTTCCATTTTCCTGACTCTTTGTTTCTAATTTGATTCTAAGCTTTAGAGGAAGACATTAAAGTATTTTTTTAACGTTTTATTTATTTTTGAGACAGAGAGAGACAAAGCATGAACGGGGGAGGGGCAGAGAGAGAGGGAGACACAGAATCTGAAGCAGGCTCCAGGCTCTGAGCCATCAGCCCAGAGCCCGATGCGGGGCTTGAACTCACGGACCGTGAGATCGTGACCTGAGTTGAAGTCGGCCCTTAACCGACCTACCCACCCAGGTGCCCCTAAAGTATTTTTTATAAGACCTCTGAGTCTCAAGAGGTAACAGCTAAACAGAATGGTAGTTACTTATTCTCTTTTGATCATTTCAGAAGTATATACATTGTTAAAGTTTTTATTTAAATTCCAATTAGTTAAGATACAGTAGTTTCAGGTTACAATTTTGTGATTCATCACTTACATACCACACTCAGTGCTCATCACAAGTGCCCTCCTTAATCCCCGTCACCTATTTAATACATCTCCCTACCCACCTCACTTCTGGTAACTTATCAATTTATTCTCTATAGTTAAGAGTCTGCTTCTTGTAATTTCCTGTCTCTTTTTTCCTCTATGATTCTTTGTTTCTTAAATTTCATATAGCCTTTGTGTCTTTCTGACTGACTTATTTCACTTGGCATAATACTATCTAGCTCCACCCACATCATTGCAAATGGCAAGATTTAATACTTTTTTATGGCTGAGTAATTTATGTATATATATATGAATATAGATACACATAGGATAATAGGGTAGTTATATTTTGAACTTTCTGAAGAACTTCCATACTGTTTTCCAGAGTGGCTGCAACAATTACATTCCCACTAATAGTCTAAGAGGGTTTCCCTTTCTCTTTATCTTTTCCAACACCTGTTGTTTCTTGTGTTGTTGATTTAAGCCTTTCTGACTGGTGTGAGGTGATATCTCATTGTAGTTTTGATTTGTGTTTCCCTGATGATGAGTGATGTTGAGCATCTTTTCATATATCTGTTGGCTGTCTGTATGTCTTCTTTGGAAAAATGTCTATTCATGTCTTTTGCTCATTTTTTAACTGGATTTTGATGTTGTTGTTGTTGTTGTTGTTGTTGTTTGGGTGTTGAGTTTTATAAGTTCTTTGTACATTTTGGATAGTAAACTTTATTAGATATTTATTTGCAAATATCTTCTCCCAATCTGTAGGTTGTCCTTTAATTTTGTTGATTGTTTTCTTCACTGTGAAGAAGCTTTTTATTTTGGTGAAGTCCCAATAGTTTATTTTTGCTTTTGTTTCCCTTGCCTCAGGAAACATATCTAGTAAGAAGTTGCAATGGCTAATGTCAAAGAGGTTCCAGCCTATGTTCTAGGATTTTAAAGGTTTCTGGTCCATATTTATGTCTTTAATCCATTTTGAACTTATTTTTGTGTATGGTGTAAGAAAGTGGTCCAATTTCACTCTTTTGCATGTTTTTGTCCAGTTTTCCCAACACCATTTGTTGAAGAGACTGTATTTTTTTCCATTGGATATTTCCAAGCAGGAATATATTTTGAATATTTAATACATGTGTATTTGTGGGTAGGTATTCTTATATTTACAAAGATATTTTGTCTTTAAATTATATAGATAATTTAAACTTTTATACTATATAAACTGAATTTGTAACTGATTATATTACTGCCCAGACTCCTTTGGTGGTGCAGGGAAGGGAGTATATTATGAGAACAAGACAACTCAACAATGAAAATCTGTATATTTTGAAAAGGAAATAGTCACAGATAAACTGGTAAAATGAATGCTTCTATCTTCCCAATGATCCTTTTTACATGGCTTCACATAATAAAAATGTTTCCTTGTTTTATGAAAAATAAAATAGTTGTGAACTTTTTAAGCAAACTGAGAAGTGGTCTTCTTCTTGCTGGGTTAAAATGGACTTCTTTATTTGGAGGGAGAGTGGTGAACTACGTTCTTGTTCTTGTTGGGTCAGCCAGAGGAGTGACTGGCAGGCACAGCCAGTGCCTGAATGCAGGGATCTCCCTGAATGCAGGGATTGGTGCAGGAGTGAGTTTATGACCTACATAGAGTCAAGTTCCCTTTTCAGGTATTATAAGGCTGCTAGAGAAAATAAGAACCTATTACTGAGGTCACGGACCTTAAACATTATAAAAGCCTAGGGCTCTCTAGGTTCACTGCTAAGGAAGAATGCATATTTAGAAGAAATGGAAACAAGTAGGCAATTTACCCAAGGGATACAGGAGTGCTGATGCATAGGGGCACTTGTACTCCAATGTTTATAACAGTACTTTCAACAATAGCCAAATTATGGAAAGAGCCTAAATGTCCATCAACTGACAAATGGATAAAGAAGATGCGGTTTATATATACAATGGAATACTATGTGTCAATGAGAAAGAATGAAATCTGGCCATTTGTAGCAACATGGATGGAACTGGAGAGTGTTAGTTATGCTAAGTGAAATAAGTCAGGAAGAGAAAGACAGATACCATATGTTTTCACTGTTATGTGGATCCTGAGAAACTCAACTGAAGACCCGGAGGGAGGGGAAGGGGGAAAAATTACAGAGAGGGAAGGAGGCAAACCATAAGAGAATCTTAAATACTGAGAACAAACTGAGGGTTGATGTGGAGGGGGGGAGGGAAAGTGGGTGATGGGCATTGAGGAGGGCTTCTGTTGGGATGAGCATTGGGTGTTGTATGGAAATGAATTGACAATAAATTTCATATTAAAAAAAAAGCCAAGAGGAAAAAAAAAGAAACAGAAGCCTAAAGACATTGCTTCACATCCTAAAATCCGCATTGCATAAGGCCACCTCTACTCCATTTATTCTATATTATGAGCAAATGCATTTATTTTTTCCCCTTAAGCTGCTTAGAAAGGGCCTTCAGATTCCTCTACAAAGAGTCCTGCCTCACACATAATAATAAACACATAACACATGACAGTAAAGATTATTAAAGTGTAAAAATCATGAAATAAAAAAAATTGCGTAGAAGAGTAGAAAGTGATAGAGGGGTTAATGAAAGATTATATTTGCTTCAACATTTTTTCCACTAAAATGCTATATATTTTTAGGATGCAACAAGGAATAGTTGGTGAATATTGGCATGATATAATGCATATATTAATCTTATTTTTATTGACTTTTTTTTCCTGAGATAACCCTAATACACAGTTGCAGAAAAAGATTCTAGTATTTCATTGAAGTTTTCCAGAAAAGACAACTTTGACATGAGTATCGTGTCCCAAACTTGCAGTGAGGGAGTTGACAGACATATGACAAATGTGTGCCACACATGGTGTGAGGGAACAATTATGGATTTTGCAATCATATGAAGCCACTGCTACCTGTATAGATGAAATTGTATCTATGTAATTATTACAAAATGTTTTAGTTATCCCAACAACTTTACCTGGCAGTGATTTTTACCCCTTTTTCAAAGATGAGCAAACTGAGATTCATAACAATAAAATAGTTAACAAGTCAGAACTAGAAGACTTGAGAGTAAATACTCCAATTCAGATTTGTCAGGCATAGTGCTCAAACTGGTTTTCAAGTCTTTGCTTTTTTACGGTATACTTGTTTATTGACCAACACCCCAAGGGGAAAATGTGGCATTCGCTAAAGATATAGAAAAGGAAAATCAAATGGAATGTGCTACGAAGAAGTCTTGATTGAAACAATCAACACTGCAGTTGACCAAAGAGAGAGTCATTATTGTTTTTCAAATCTAAAACAGTAATAGTGAGAGCTCCCGAAGAAAACTTTGTCTACTTAACAGTTTTATGCAAGTTTTCTGTCTTGCTGTGAACTGGACAGCACCATAAATAAATATTATCAGGACAATTTCAGAATAAAAAAAACCCACATATTTCATTTTAAAAGAAACTGTTAAGGTTATTTCTTTGTTTTCATCACTTTTATTCAGTCTCAACATTTATTCTTTTCATAAAAATGCATAAAAATACAACAAAGATATTTTTGTAAATTAAAAGCATTTAATAGATTTTTCTTATTGTGTATTACACTAAATTTCCATAAAAAATATCAAAAACTTTTCTCCCTTAATCTGTAACACAATGCAGTATGACAGATCATATTTTACCATCATATACCTAAATTTCTTAGGAGGTTCATCATAACTTCTATACCATAGGAATCCATGCATAGATTTATGAGTTGTTCAAATTTTACATATCTTTAAGATGAAAATACTATGTTGCCTACATAACGCCAAAAAATATTTTAGTCCTCAAACCATTCTATAAAATACTGTCCTCCCAAGAAATCAAGGGCAAAGAAAGATGAAATAATATATGTCAAGATATTTTTATTTATAAGGATGAATAATAGTTTAAAACTTCAAATCAGGCATGATAATATTAATGTAGCACTAAAATCCATTAATCAAAATCAACATGTTTTGTGGGTAAACAAAGAAACCATGGCATTAGTTACTTCATTAGTTATCATGTAGAAATAAACATGCCTATAAGAATTAAGAATGAAAATTTGGAGCAGATTTCTGTGGTGCAACGTTTTACAGTGATGAATAGATAAATGCATTTAAAGGTTCTTCTATTTAAAACCCTTGTGTGGCTCTTATTGTTAATTGTATTAAGACATGGCTTTCTTGCTAACTTCTCATAACCATTTTATAGGCATATTTTCTGAAGAGCAGCAACATGTTGCGATACAAAAACTCTTGGTTGAGAATTTATGGCCTTTAGAAATTGGTCTCAGTTGAGCCATAAATAATTATCACATTAGGTATATCTTGCACAATAATTTTCCTCTGTTTTTGTTTCCTAGGTGGTAAAATAAGTTACAAGAACATGTAGAGCAATATATCTTTATGGAATTTTCTGACTCTGAGATATGTGATCACTTTCCTGGAATAATCAAGGATGAATTGTAGATCTTCATAATAGTGGGATAATCATTTTTATGCCTTTATTAAAAGAATGCCATTAATTTTCATGTTTTCTATCATAAAATCACCCATTTGAAAAGAGATCCCAAGTATCTGTATGGAGGACCACCAATGAAAGCTCTCTGCATGGTGATTATTGAAGAAGGTTGTACTTGGAGTGTGACTTCCCTGGGAACATCACCTTTCCTTCTTGTTTTTCACTCTAGCTTTTGTTGAAAACTTTACAACTGTTTCTTTTACATATGACTGAAGGATCCCATTAAAGTTAAAACAAAAGTATTTATCCCTATTGCACTCATTGGTTCAGGTCAGCACCAGCTGGAATTTTCATGGTCTGTGGTTCTACAAACCAACATATTGAGGTCACTTTTGTTTTTTTGTTTGTTTGTTTGTTTTCTGTCAGTGGCAAATGATGGAAAATGCCAGTTCATGATGAGCAACAACTCCAAAAAGTGTGATGGCCAACTAATTTAGAGAATTACCTTAAATAGTTTACTAACACAAAAGAGACATACCAGAACTTGATCATAATTGCCTTTCACCTCTTAATAATTGGTATTTAATTTGATGAAAGTCCAATTTCAAAGTAATGTTGATGATAATGACCGATTTTCATTATAGTAAAATAAATTATGTGATGGGCTGAAAGTAAAGTCTGTTTCAGTACGTATTTAATCATTCACTGATAATATTTTGCCTTTTCTAATTTTTGAAATGGAGTTTTCCTTCATTGAATTCTATGCGGGAGATATCAGTAAAAATTAATATATCACCTTAAGAAAAATGTAGAGAGATATCATGGGAGCAGAACAACAACAGCCACACATACATAAAGAAAACCCCTTGGGGCGCCTGGGTGGCTCAGTGGGTTGAGCAGCCGACTTCAGCTCAGGTCATGATCTCGCCGTCCGTGAGTTCGAGCCCCCCGTCGGGCTCTGTGCTGACTGCTCAGAGCCTGGAGCCTGTTTCAGATTCTGTGTCTCCCTCTCTCTGACCCTCCCCTGTTCATGCTCTGTTTCTCCCTGTCTCAAAAAGAAATAAAAAGGTTAAAATTAAAAAAAAATAAAAATAAATAAAAAAAAAAAGAAAAAAAAGAAAACCCGAAAATATAGACTACTCATCATACAACTGAGAATATAAGACAGTAGTATTTTCTTCTGCAAAATGGTATTGTTTATATGTGTATAGAGACATTTTTTCAGAAGTTTAAATTATAAATAATAATCAAACGAACAACAGAAATAAAAAGCATACTCTGCATAGTTTACCCAACTCTCACAGATTCAATGGACTATGATAAATGATGGTTGGGAGAAAAACCTGTTTTCCATGCCATGCTTATCCAAAACTTCAATAGCTCATTTAGCACTTTCATGGTGAAGGCAGTAAACCTTAAGTAGATGTAGAAAAATAAGGAGAGAGAGGAGATAAAGATAGAGAACAGAGAAATTTATATGGAGAAATGAGATTGACTAAGAGAGTAGGGTTCTATGCAAAATCTAATCCGTGTTTCCTGTTTTCATCAGTGTCCCTTGTTCCTTGCCTTTGTGTGTGTGTGTGTGTGTGTGTGTGTGTGTGTGTGTGTGTGTTTGTGTGTTTGTGTGTGTGTGTGTGTGTGTGTATGTTTCTAAGTACCACTATTTATATTTTCTTTCTGGGCCTATTTCAGCAGATTCTTTTGCAAAATTGAATCTGTGTTTCTTGTCTTAGTGTCCCTTGTTGCTTGTTTGTGCATGTGTGTGTGTGTGTGTGTGTTTCTAAATACCATCATTCCTATTTTCTTTCTAGGTCTATTTTCGCATACTCTTACTCCAGGTGTCCTCCATCAAAGACTGTCACATTTGAGCATGCTCTCAGTCAGGTTGTGTTTGGAAGCCAGATTTGAGGAGCTTCTCCTTGTGGCCTTATAATTGCCTACAGGAGAGCAATCAAACATATCAGCTAGAACAATCGCCTGTACCAGTTGGAAACCTTTCTTTAAATGAGTACGCCAGTCTATCACATTTATTTGGACAGTTATTTCTGTGGGAAAGAAATCATGTGTCCATCCCAAGGTTTCTTGAAGAGCAGGATGCATGGTTTTACAACTACAATATGTGAAGTACTCAGAAGGTGTGCCTTGTTCTTTTTATGCTGCTAAGTGAAATGATGTGAAAATCAATATTCGGGGACCCCTTTGAAGAAAATCTTCAAATCCCAGCCTGTCAAATATTGTTTAGCATTTTTGGAGCCTTTTTTCCTTCATAATAAACTGAGAAAGAGAACTACTTTGTGCTTACTAAATATATTTTCTTCTTTTCTTGAAAAAAATCGAAATGCACAGATGACCACAAGTAACTCCAGGCCACTATTTTGCTCAATTTCCCCTTTGTAAATTCAACAACAATAGCAATTATAGTCCGTGAAACAAAAAGCCTACTTAACACAAACAGACTACATGATTAGTGTGAAACGTGGCTTTTGATTTTGATAAAAATCAGGATTTTCATGAAAACAGAACTGGCAGGGTACCTGGGTGGCTCGGTGATTAAGCGCCCTACTCCTGATTTCAGCTCAGGTCATGATTTCATGGTTGGCGAGATGGAACCCCACCCCTGTCGGCCTCTGCACTGACAGCATGGAGCCTGCTTGAGATTCTCTCTCTCCCTGTCTTTTTGCCCTTCTCCTGCATTCTCTGTCTCTCTCTCTCTCTCTCTCAAAAATAAATAAATATTAAAAGAAAGAACTGGGAATTTAATACCAGTACTAAGAACTCTTTTGATATTTAAACACATACACATAATAGGACAATGAAGAAACCTTATCATTTCAACCTTCTCTGTGATTTTGATATACCCTAAAAATACGTGCAGAAAAGGAAGAGTTTAAAGGATGAAATTACAACACTATATCCTTTGACATGAAATGCGTCTCACTTAAGAAAGTATACTGCCTTCAAGTCATGAAACTACTAAGTAATATTCTTTGGACACTTGTCAAACTGTGTTTTGAACAATAAGCTGGGGGCACCTGGGTGGCTCTAAGTTAAATGTGTGACTCTTGGTTTCGGCTCAGGTCTTGATTTCAAGTTTCAAGAGTTCAAGCCCTGCATAAGGCTCTGTGCTAACAGCATAGAGCCTGCTTGGAATACTCTCTCTTCCTCTCTCTCTGCTCCTCCTTTGCTTGCTTTCTCTCTCCTTCGAAATAAATAAATAAACTTTAAAAAATAAAAACAAATAAATAATCAGCTGGGATTACCCTTATCAAACTAATCTCTTGGTTTCAAACACTTAGTTTTCCAAAATTGGCAGTCCATAAGAATAGTGCCACTGTCTTATTCATCTACAAATCTTTACATATTTCTGAAGATATAAAAGATATTCATCAGTGCTTCTTGAATGAATCAAATAAAACTATAATCACACATGAACACACACGATCTCATACAAGATATAATTAATCTTGGGTGCTTCCTTAGATGCATATGTATAGCAACTCACCAGGAGATACACTAGGGAACAGGAGAAATTTTATATGCACCGTTGATAAACATTTTTAAAGAGAACTTCTAATATCTCCTCTTTGACTGAATTTGCCATTTGGTGCTGAACCGAGTGTATGCCTATTTGATGAATAGATTAAACTAAGCAATCAGTAAGTTGTGAAGAGTATTGAGTATTCTTCCTGACTTTTTAAATATCAGTGAGGCCGAAGAGAGGAGTGGCTGGATACATGTTCAGTGTTCTAGCTAAAGCGAAATTAAGCATTTATGTTGCATGAGCATTGCATACTTCTTCCTATTCAAGTAAGATAACTGTATTATAAACTCTATTTATTTTGCTAATGCAATTTGGAGAAATAAAGAGAAAATAGGGTGGAGAAATTTTTTTATTCTCCCTTATTGCAAAAAATGTCTCATGTAAAATCATTTGCAAAAGAATGGTCATTTAGGGAGAACTGAACTAAGAGACTTATTTTAGCTATCTTTTTATGCACACAGAAATAAATATTTTCTAGCATATAGTGCATAGTAGATGTGAGATGAGTATTTATTAAATTGTGCTGAAATCACAATTTCTTCTCCTCATTTTGTCTTTATTTCCCTAAAGTTATAATAAGGTTCAGAAACATATGTAACTAGAATATCAATTTAATTTGGTTCAATGCTGCACACATTTAAAAAGAATTCCAACCCACGGTTCATTGGTTAGATAATTCCTATTCTTTTCTTGAAAATGTTAATATATAGCCTCGAAGGTGAAATGCTTGAAGATAAGAATAAGTATGTACCATGAGTCTGGACAATAGAATCTAAGTGGAACTCTACTGTGGGTATGCTAGGAAAGCTTTAGCCTCCCTAGTAAATTAAAGAGACAGATTCCTGCTTTCTTCATGCCTTGAACATACATTAATAGCAGGATGTGTGGCAAACATACGACTGATATGACCAAGAGAATGCAGGGACGTTGAACCAATATAAGGAACTGCCTACTTCCCACTTGTTAATTAAGTAGGCTGTATATACATTGCTGTGATATTCTCAAACATTAAGTCTACTTGTCATTATTTAGGTTATTGATCCATTTTCATATATGTTTAATAAGTTCAGATCTTAGTAAAAATGAGAAAATAAAGGGGTACCTGAGTGGCTCAGTCATTTGAGTGGCCAACTCTTGATTTTGGCCCAGGTCATGATCTTGTGGTTTGTGAGATCGAACCTTGTGTAGGGCTCTGTGCTGACAGTGTGGAGCCTGCTTGGGATTCTCTCTCTCCCTCTCTGCCCCTCTCCCTCTCACCCTCTCTCTGTCTCTCTCTCTCAAAATAAATAGGTAAATATTTTTTTTTAAATGGGGAAATGAAGAGTATGGTTAGGTTATTCATTTTTCCCCAGAAATATTATTTATTAAGTGCCTCTTTTCATTCCAAGCATATCCTTGGCCTGACATGGATGAGAAAAAAATGAGCACAATAAAACACTGTTATCCTCATAATGTACAAATATTTACAAATACAGGCATACATTACTTAGCAAGATAAAAACTTTAAATGCCAAAAAGTATAAAAATTATATATAATTTGCTCTAACAAAAGAACAATAAACCTAAAAATCAATCCAAATCAATGACTTTAAAAATATAATAATTTGAAAATATTTTAACAATCACCTAAACATTATTTAAGTTGTAAATTCTGGACATTAATGAAAATTAAAATATTAATATTAAAATCCATGTTACATTGGCCAAAGGTCTACTCAAATAAAACTTATAGCTTTAAATATATTATTATAAAGCCAAAATCAGTAGAATTAATGTTGGAAATAATTAAATTAAAAGATAGTAAACCTCAACTTATTAAGTAGGATACTGGGAAAAAAATGAACCTAAGTGCATAAAATATATAAATTAGGAAAAAATCTGAAAATAAAAACCGTTTTTATCAGCTCTAAAAGAAGCTCCCCAAATTCCTCTTTCTTAAAAAACATATAGATGTATACTTTCTTTTTAAGAAGAAAAGTATCCAATCATCATAAAACTATAAGAAAATAATAATGTTATAATCTATATGTATATATAAAACTTTGTATATATAAACTTTATATATATAAATATAACTATATATAACTATATGTTTATATAACTATAGTTATATTTATATCAATATAGCTATAGTTATATTTATATATTTTTATATAAATATAACTATAGCTATATTTATATAACTATAGTTATATTTATATAAATATAGCTATATTTATATATTATATATATTTATATAAATATAACTATAGCTATATTGATATAAATATAGTTATATTTATATAAATATAGTTATATATAGTTATATTTATATAAATATAGTTATATATAGTTATATTTATATAAATATAGTTATATATAGTTATATTTATATATATAAAGTTTATATATATATAAAGTTTTATATATATATAGGTTATGACATTTCACTATTTCACTATATTTATATGAATATAGTTATATATATATAAATTTAGTTATATTTATATAAATATAGTTATATTTATATATAAATAGTATATAATAGTAGTATATAATAGTATATAAAATACTATATATAAATAGTATATATATAGTATAGTGTATATATAGTATATGTATATAGTATAGTATAGTATATATATAACTATATTTATATAAATATAACTATATTTATATAAATATAAATATATATATATATATATATATAATTATATATATTTACATAACTTTTGTCCATGTGTTAGACTTTCCTGAGTGTGGCCTTCCAGAACTTCTTGGGTAATGAAGATAAGAAGAAAGGAAGGAAGGAAGGAAAGAAGAAGGAATGAAGGAAGGAAGGGTAGGAAGGAGTGAGGGAGGAAAGGAGGAGGGAAGGACGGGATGGAGGGAGGGAGAGAGGAAGAGAAGAAGAAAAGGAGGAAGTAAGGAAACAGAGAAGAGAGAAGGGAGGAGGAAAATGTATAAGCAAACAAAAACTTTTAGAAGCGGAAGGACTGATTTATTGGTTTCTTTGTTTTAATAATCATTTTTGACATGAAGTAACAGGACAGTTTCAGGTTTTATTTGTCTTCTGAAAAAAATAATTGGTTAGCTCATTGTTTATTTAAAAATAACCAAGATTAAGCTTAGGCCAGAGCATGGGGCCACTCCCGGTTCTGAATAGGTCTGAAACAGGAACTGTAGAACAATAAGTAAAAGCTGAGATATTTTGGTTTCATTTTGGTTGTAGAGCGTGTAAAATTTACAGTAAAACTGAACAGAAGAGATTTCTCAGGGCACCTGGCCAGCTCAGTCAGTAGAACATATGACTCGATCTCAGGGTTGTAAATTCAAGTCCCACACTGCATGTAGAGATTACTTTAAAAAAAGGAGAGAGAGAGAGATTTTTCATATGTCTCATATGTTCACACATGCATAGCCTCCCACATTATCAACATACCCCACCAGAGTGGGTATAACTGTAACAGTTGATGAACATACAATGGCACATTACAATCATCCAAAGTTCTTTGTTTATAATAAAGTTCACTCTTGGTCTTTTACATTCTGTAGGTTTGGATAAATGCATAATGAGGTGTTGGTGTCATTACAGTATCATAGAAAATATTTTCATTGTTCGAAAAATCCTCTATGCTCAATCTATTCATGTCCCCTCACCAAATAAAACCCGGGGCAACCGCTGATCGTTTACTTTTTACTGTCTCCATAATTTTGTCTTTTATAGAAAGTCATGTAGTTGGAAACTTACAGTGTGTAGACTTTTCAGATTGCCTTTTTTTTCTTACTAATATGCGTTTAAAGTTCATCCATGTTATTTCATGGCTTGAAAAGCTCATTTCCATTTATCTTTAAGTAATATCCATCTGAATATGAACAGTTTTTAAATATATTCACCTATTAAAGGCATCTTACTTACTTCCAAGTGATAGCAATTAGTCATAAAGCAACTATAAACATTCATGTGCAGGTTGTTGTGTGTACAGAAGTCTTCAATTTGGAGGCTGAACGCCAAGGAGCACAAGGGCTACATCTTATGGTAAGAGTATGTTTGGTTTTGTGAGAAACAGCCATTAAAAAAACAAATAAACAAAAACAAAAACAAAACAAACAAACAGAAACACTGTTTTCCAAAGTGGTTATAGCATTTTGCATTGCTACTAGCGATGCATGGGGATTCCTGTTCCACATTCTCACCAGCATTTGGTGTTGATGGTGTCTCAGATTTTGTCCATCCCACTAAGTGTATAGTGTATGAACAACATTGCCGTTTTTATTTTCATTTCCCCTTATGGCATGAGGTTTTGGACACCTTTTTAAAAGCTTACATGTCATCTAAATATCTTCTTTGGTGCAATATCTGTGGATAGCTTAGTCCCATTTTTTTTAATCCACGTTGCTAGTTTTCTAATGCTGAGTTTTAAAAGTTTCCTGTGCATTTCAAATTACAGTCCTTTAACAGAAGTGTCTTTTGAAAATATTTTCACCCAGTCTGTGGTTTGTCTTCTCATTCTCATTCTCTTGTTATTGCCTCTCACAGAGTAGAGGTTTTTAATTTTACTTAATTTTAGCTTTTCAATTGTTTCATATATTATTATGCCTTTGGTGCCATATCTAAAAAGTCTTATATACAAGATCATCACTTAGGTTTTCCTCTATCTCCTAGGCATTATATAGTTTTGTGTTTTACAAATAGGTCTGCAGTCAATTTTGAGTTCATTTGTGAAGGGCATACAACCTGGGTCTTTTTGCACACAGATATTCAGCTGCTCCAGCACCATTTGTTGGGAGACTGTCTTTGCTTCATTATATTACCTTTATTCTTCTGTCAAAGATTGCTTGGATATATTTATGTGGGCCTTTTTCTAGTCCCTCCATTCTGCTCCATTCATCAGTTTCCTGCTCTTTTACTGAAATCACACTGTCTTGATTAGCGTAGGTTCTAGTAAGTCTTGAAGTTGGGTTGCATCTGTGCCCCAAATGTGTTCTCCTTCAATATGGTGCTGGCTATTTATTCTGAGCCCTTTCAGTTTCAGCAAAACTTTTATTTATTTATTTATTTATTTATTTATTTATTTATTTATTTTTAAGTTTTTAAAATGTTTATTTATTTTTGAGAGAGATAGAGAGCAGGGTAGGAGCAGAGAGAGACACACACACAGACTCTGAAGCAGGCTCCAGGCTCTGAGCTGTCAGCACAGAGCCCGATGTGGGGCTGGAACTCGCGAGACGGGAGATCATGACCTGAGTCGAAGTCGGACACTTAACTGACTGAGCCACCCAGGCGCCCCTCAGCAAAAACTTTAGAATCAGTTTATCAATACCCACATAGCTTGCTGGGATTTTGATTGGGAGTACATTTAACCTATAGATCAAGTTGGAAAAAACTGACATCTTGACAATATTGAATCTTCCAATATATGAACAGGGACTCTCTATGTAATTAGTTCTTTTGTGGTTTTGTTTATCACAGTTTTACAGTTTTTCTCACATAGTTCCTGTACATATTTAATTAGATTTATTCCTTGCTATTTCATTTTAGGGATAACAAATGTAAATGGTATTATGTTTTTAATTTCAATTTTTACTTTGTTCATTGCTGGTATATAAAAAAGTAGTTGACTTCTATATATTAACCTGGTATCCCGACACTTTGCTATAGTCACTTATTAGTTACAGGATTTTTTCTGTTGATTCCTTTGGATTTTCTACATAGACAATAGTATCATATGTGGGCAAAACATTTTTTTATTCATTGTTCCAAATCTTATACCATAATATATTTCCTTTTTTATTGAAACACATTTGACATATAACATTGTGTAAATTCAAGGTGTAAAATATATCCATATCATATGTTTATATATTGTAATATGATTGCTACTGTAGCAACAGTAGCTCTACTGTGTCACATAATTACCAGGGGTTTTGTGTCCCTTTGTGTGTGTGTGTGTGTGTGTGTGTGTGTGTGTGTGCGCGTGCGCAGTGGGAAAAAATTAAAATCTGGTCTCTTAACAAGTTTGATTATCGTAATACAATACTGTGGTCTATATTCTATATTCTTTATTTATTAAATTAGCTAGAACTTCAAGTATGATGTTGAAAGGGAATAGTGAAAGGAAACATTTCTACCTTGTATCTGATCTTAATGGGAATGTTTCATGTAAACAGGAAGTATGACCTTAACTGTATGTTTTGTAGACATTCTTTATTGAGTTGAGGAAATATCCCTCTATTTTTATTTTACTGGGATTTTTTTAAAATCGTGAATGGATGTTGGATTTTGTATTCTCATTATGCATACGTTACATCTTTTATAATTGTCCCAAATTCTTAGAAATTTTGTTCCGTTTTCTTCAGTTTTTGCTTTCTACCTTTTTGTTTTTCAAATCTCTATTTATATACCCTCAAGCTCAGATATTTGTTGTTCATCTATATCCAGTCTACTAATAAGCCTATCAAAGACCTTCTTCATTTCTGTTCATTTGTTACAGTGTCGTTGATGTTGCTTTGTTTTGTCGCTACCATTTCTTTTCGTTCTTTCAGAGTATTTCCATCTCTCTGCTTACATTGCTCCTCTGCTTTTGCATGCAGTCTACTTTATATATTACAGCCATTACCACACTAATCATAGTTGTTTTATTTTCCCCATATGATAATTCCAACATCCCTGCCTTGTCTATTTCTGATGGTTTGTCTCTAAAAAATGTATGCTTTTGCCTTTTGTTATGCCTTGTAATTTTTTCTTAATAGTTGGACATGATGTACTGGGTAAAAGGAATTGCTATAAATAGGCCTTAGTAATGTGGTGATGAGGTGTGTGTAGTGGGGAGGAAATGTTCTATAGCCCTGTAATTAAGTCTCAACCTTTAGTGAGCTTATGCTTCAGAACTATGAAGTTGAAAAGTTTTTCTGTTTTTGTCTTTTCTCCTCTTGGAGACAGGATGACTAGAGTGGGCTGGAGTTGTTTTTTTTTTTTTTTCCTTTGCCAAAATAATTTAAGGTCTAAGAGTATTCCAGCAGGTTAGACCTTGGTTAACTATATTCTCCTGAGGGCAGACCTTGTTAAAGAAAACAGAGTGCTCTGGTATATTCTTAAATGTCCCTTTTTCTGTTCCCCTGCCAGAAAATAAAGGGATTTTTCTCCAATATATACTGTGGGAACCTGCACAAGTTCCTGAAGATAAATTTCACAATACTGTGGAGGCCTCCCCAGGAGTGGGTTCCCCTGGAGTTTTTAACTGTCAAACTCATCTGCACTGAGCTTCCAGTAACTTGTCAATTACAGCTCAGGTTTTCCCTCCCAGGAAGTGATTCCTGGGTTGGTTTTTGCTCTGCCCTGGTAAACTCTGACTCCCTATATTCACCTGGTTGTCTCTTTGATCTTGGGTTTGACAGTTTGCCTGGTGTCCTCCCTTCTCTTCAAGATCCAAGAAGAGTTGTTAATTTTCAGTCTGTTCATCTTTTTACTTGTTGTTCAGACAGAGTTGCAACTTCCCAACTTTAAAAATGCTGGCATTCAAATATACTCATGTTGATCAATAACTTATTACATTTAATGACAAAACTGTGTTTTTCAGGAAAGTTTTGTTATGATCTTATCAAAGAAATGGATTGTCATTTACAGAGTTTAATGATGCCCTTTCTTTTTTTTTCTATTTTTTTAAGATTCTTGAATAACAACCTCTACCCATTAGGCTGCCCATAAAATGTAATGGTTAACTATTCATTTGGGGCACATTTTCTGGAAGAATTGTATCAAAATGAATGAAAACTAGGCACTACAATATAACAACGTGGAAAATTTTTGTTCTTTCTGGTTCTCACTTTAGTAGGAAAGCTTTGCCAATTGATGGTTGTATACTACAAAAGACTAAAGCAATATGGGTATTTCCCATCAAAGAGTTAGATTAATTCAGAGAGTACTGTCCAGAGGAAATACAAACCTGAGCTCTAAACACTTTTCATTATTAAATACCCCCATGACATTATTGGTGCAAGTGGAGTTGTTAAACTATTGTCATACGTAATTTCTAGTTTATATAATGATGGAAATCCCACCCAGATTCTTCTTGTACTTTCAATTGATATTTTTAGACTTCCTGTTGTAAATTAGTATAAAGACCTTGTACTTTGTATTATGCTGTATACTGTTAACTTACAAAGTTTCCATTTCACAGTGAAGGATTTTGCTTTGCAACATTGTCCAATGTTATGCCTCCATGAAATTAAATTGATTAAGCTCTCAGAAATCTCTGGAATATTAGCATGAATTCATTTGTAACCAATAGATTATAAATACATGCAGTATTCCTTTAATTTTTTAAATGTTATTTTTAAAAGAAATTTCTATTAAAACATTGTTTCTGAAAGAAAGTCCCCATCACTTATTCTTATATTTTTTTGGTGTGGGGAGGAGCAGTATTTACCGTCTTTTTTGCTTACATTAGAGACCTTTGAGAAACCTGAGTATTTATACAATGCCTGTCATGGGAAATGCTGAACTTATTCATTATATCGATTACATCTCATTGTATATCCACTCACCCAAAATTTGTTGCCATGAAATGACAACGATGTTATAGTTTGCTATTCTGTGGCTTGGCAAATGGGTCCGGGCTCAGCATTTTGTTGAGCTGAGCTAAGTTTGATGATCTCTCCTGGGCTCATACACGGAGCTGCAATAAACTCTAGATCACCTACAAGTCGAGCCTATGACGGTGCAACAAGCTATCCTATTCTTCACATGATTCTCTCGGAATGCAAAGAGTTTGAACAGAGACATGCAAAGCTTTGCCACTTACCTTTAGAACTGATACAACAGAAATTCCACCACACAGCTATTGGCCAAAGCTGAATACAGGGTCTACTTAATTTCCAGGGGAGGATAAATAGACTCCAGGAGCAAACTACAAAGAATTGTAATCATGTTTGCAATTTACTACAATCACTTTCCTCTCTGGTTCAATGCACATGCTGGAGTCTTTGACCAGAGAAAAAGCTTATTTAAGAGAAGATATTTGAGAATTTCAATATTTTATGGTTTTTTGAAGAAGTTTATGAAAAACAGAAAAAGTTATGAAAAATTTCCTCGTGATTTATGAAAACCATGGTGTATTGATGAGATTTGTTTTTTATATGTTGTGAAAGGGGTTTTGATTTTTCTAGGAGAGTCAATCCTAGGCTTACAAGGACTTTCAGTTTCCAGAACAGAAGGAGCAGAATCATCATAGCCCAACATGTTGTGTCAGCAGATCCCAGCAGCTACACATAAGCTGAACAAAGACGTAAAGCAAACTCTGCTCTGAAGATGAATGGGGAATAGTGAGGAGCTTTCTGCGTGTGTGTGTGTGTGTGTGTGTGTGTGTGTGTGTGTTGGGGGAAAGGGTGGATTGGACTTCTGTTAACTGCAGGCCACACATGCTTATTACTCATGCAGCAAAGGTGTCCTGGCCCACACCCAGCAAATTTGCTGAGCCCTATTTCAGCAATTCTGGATATGAGGTCTACTTATAATGTCATAGGGCCATATGCCAGTCTTTGAGAAGGGTTCTAGTGTTGTAGATGAAATTCCACGCCCCTAAATTTGAGGGATGTTACATGGCAGTACAACATACCCATGTTACATGTTTATTTAACATTTCAAATGTATTTTATATTGTCTTATTTGTATTGTAAACTTAATCCTGTGGTTTCTTTATTTCCTTCTCAATGATTAACAGAGTCACTTGTTAAATGTGGCAATTTCTTTTTTTTTTAATTTTTTTTAACGTTTTATTTATTTTTGAGACAGAGAGAGACAGAGTATGAACGGGGGAGGGGCAGAGAGAGAGGGAGACACAGAATCGGAAGCAGGCTCCAGGCTCCGAGCCATCAGCCCAGAGCCTGACGCGGGGCTCGAACTCACGGACTGCGAGATCGCGACCTGGCTGAAGTCAGACGCTTAACCGACTGCGCCACCCAGGCGCCCCTAAATGTGGCAATTTCAATAAACATACAGAATTGAAGAAAGGTGAATCAAGATAGGACCAAGCACAGATAGCTAACCAGAATGTACCTGATGCTGGTGGTTACTCTGGGGTCATCAGTGACAAAGGAAAGAAGGTATACAGAAGGGAATGGAAGGACCCTGGGTTTTTGCCTTTTGGAGAATATTTTATTAGGTTGTGTAATGCAATCAAACATAACGCAATTCTTTTTTCTTTTTCTTTTCTTTTCTTTTCTTTTCTTTTCTTTTACTTTTACTTTTACTTTTTCAAGGACTTCAACAGATCCTTCAAGCTAACAATATTACATTTTGGCAAACTATAGAAGGAGCTCCATTATAAACTCTATTTTAGACCTGATTTGTGATAAAATCTATCAGGAAAGAAATATAAAGAGTAGAATTAACAAAGTAATGAAATACAGCAATCCAATTAAAATTAACATCACTTTCCCTCATCAACTGGGAAAATGAAACAGTCTAACAGTTAGCTTAACAGCATGAGACACCAAAGAAGCTGTAACATTGCTTTCTCTATCCATGAGCTAGGGTACTGGCACAGTGATAATAACAGTATTTTGCATTTAAATGTTGTCTTACTTTGCAAAAACTTTTTGTTAATGATAATCATTCTTAGAATGCTACTGAAATGAAGGTAGGTAAGGAGATTTTTATCCCTACTTAAAATGAAACTCAGAGTAGGTTAAGAGAGCTAATATGCTTATGAATTTTAATTCTTTGGGTCTAATAGTTCCTACAGTTGGTACCCATTACCTGTTAAATACTTTGGGAAACTGAAAAGTATCTGTAATTTAACTTACTTTGGAAATAGATGATTGCCTGACCTATAATGTAAACTTATAATATTTAAATTCTAAAGGCTTGTAAGGAATACTTAAACCATCTCATGTTGTGAAGTATTTCTCCCTTCCTTCCTTCCTTTTTTCCTTCCTTCCTTCCTTCCTTCCTTCCTTCCTTCCTTTTCATCTTTCTTTCTTTCTTTCTTTCTTTCTTTCTTTTTGCACAGGAGAGTATGCACAGGAGAGGGGCAGAGATAGAGGGAGAGAAAGAATCCCAAGCAGTCTCCAAGCTTAGCACAGAGTGTGAGCTCATGATCATGAGAGTATGACTTGAGCCAAAATCAAGAGTCAGATGCTTCAGACTGAGCCACCCAGGCATCTCATGGAATTGTTTCTGAATTAATAATGGAAAATATTATTTGGTGACTTAAGAAAAAACAAAATAAAACCCCTGTAGTCTGCTGAGATTTCTAGGAAATACAATACAATTTTAACACTAAAGAATTCTTATTCCTTCATTAATGATTATGAATTGAAACTGGATCTGCCAATCTGTGACGTATGTCAGTTTGCATGGCTTACACTTAGAGTGAGGAATCCATGTTTTGGTTTTGCTTCATAAGTTGCTTAACTTTTCCCTCAATTTTCTGCTCTGAAAAGTTATGATCTGTTCTACCTTGTCTCACAGTTTTAAGACTAAAATATCTGAAAATATTTTTTTATTATTTATTTTTTAAAGTTTATTTATTTTGAGTGAGAGAGACTGAGCATGAGTGGGGGAGGGTCAGAGAGAGAGGGAGAGAGAGAGAATCCCAAGTAGGCTCCATGCTGTCACCACAGAGCTTGACTTGAGGCTTGAACTCATGAACTGTGAGATCATGATCTGAGCCCAAATCAAGAGTCAAACGCTTACCTGAGCCACCCAGGTGCCTGTGAACATATTTTTAAACATTTTAATAGTCCACAAATGTAAACAAACTTCAGTAACTTTAAATACCATACCTTTAACTATGAGATTGCTGTAAGACTTCCTCCAAACTCTTTTCGTTCATTGACTTCTCAAGAAACTTATTCTGGAGGCACCCAACCAAGAAATTCTTCAGCTGTATAGAGTTTCATCCCCAAAGTCACTTTCACAATCTTCCCATAAAAGTAATGTAATAAAAATTATTTTATATGTACTTTTTATTGATAAAATTTAAATGTTTAATTATTATTATTTAAATGTTGCCATTGATAACGTGAAAAACTTGAAGGCAAGGCTCTCTTGATATAGTGACAATATAAGTAAAAAGCAGGTCAAAATTAATAAGCAGTGAGATGAAAACAAATCACTGTACTAAGAGTTAGGGCACTTATAGTTTCCACTTCATGTAATGACCTTCAGCAACACACTTCACTTCCCTGGGGCTGGCTCCCTCTTCTCTATTATGAAAAGGTTACCCTAGATAATTTTAAGGTCTCCTCTAACTCTAAGTTCTATGAAGCTTTACATGGTTTTCTCACAATGCTTCATATTTTGTTGACATATCAGCAGGGAACTTCACACTTCATTGGAAATCCATTAAAACAATTACCATGTCATTAGT
The DNA here is from genome assembly GCF_022837055.1 of Prionailurus viverrinus. NCBI lineage: Eukaryota > Metazoa > Chordata > Mammalia > Carnivora > Felidae > Prionailurus > Prionailurus viverrinus. The sequence continues at coordinate 180,136,277 of NC_062564.1, forward strand.
GAAGACTTTTAATTATGAGCTTAGTAACCTAAAGAATTCACTGTGATAGGCAAGATTAGCTCTGCGAGCATGAGCTACATTGAGATGCATTGAGTGGAGAGATGTCTTTCCTTTGGAGAATTTGAAGCTGTCATTCACAAAGCAGTCACTATTGTTGATTAAGCCTGTCAGCTGAAAAGTCAGGGAGTGGGGGAAAGATTGATAACCTTTCAGATAGTTTCATGACCAGAAATTCCCCCCAAATGAATGAAACTTTGCTTCATTTGACCTGATACAATGAGCATTGGGAGTGATAACACTATGAAGAGACATCGCAAAACTGACAAGGAGGAGGAAGAGTGTAGGTGTGAATTCATAGTTAAAATAAGGAGATCAGAGTTCTGACTATAACTGCCAAACTAGAACTTATGGCACAAGCCCTGATGAAAACTCCCTCCATGTCTATCCTGTTTTCACATATTATGTGCTTCCATTATAATAACGATGTCCCTGGAGTGCTTGGGTAGCTCAGTTGGTTAAGGATCTGACTTCGGCTCAGGTCATGATCTCAGGGTTCATGAGGTCTGTAGCCAGGTGTCAGCTCAGAGCCTGGAACCTGCTTCAGATTCTCTGTCTCCATCTCTCTTTACTTGCCCCTCCCCCGCTTGTGTGTGCTCCCTCTCTCTTTCTTAAAAATAAACAAACATTAAAAAAAAAAAAACTGGGACGCCTGGGTGGCTCAGTAGGTTGAGCCTCTGACTTCAACTCCGACTTCTCCCTGTCCATGAGTTCGGCCGCACGTCGGGCTCTGTTCTGACAGCTCAGAGCCTGAAACATGTTTCGTATTCTGTGTCTCCCTCTCTCTCTGCCCCTCCTCTGCTCACACTCTGTCTGTCTCTGAAAAATGAATAAACCTTAATAAATAAATAAATAAATAAATAAATAATAGAGATGGCCCTCCACATGGCCCAAGCTATTGATCATGTAAGGAGTCTTTTGTCTTCTTTCTATACTGAAGTGGAATATCCTATAATGTTCCAACTCAAACCAAACATATAGGCTGGGAAAATGTTTGCATATGCTACCTCGCTGATTCAGGGCAGTACTGAATGTGACTGTGTTTTCTTTATACTCTCCTTGCCTTATATATTCAGATATCTTTTAACTTTCTCCTTTTCTGAAAATCCCTCTGGTATTCACAACTAGAAAATTAAGATTATCTAAGGTTGCATTCTTACTTCTTTTCTCATTCTTCTCGCAAATTTTGTTTTATTCAAAAATATATGATTTCAAGGCAATATAAAATATTAATAGGAAAGAAACATTGATTTTGTGAGATGTAAAGGACGCATAGGCCAACAATTTTTAGTATGGGTGCAAGAGCTCAATTTTCTGAATTTTGGTTCCTATTTATTTGTTCTGGAAAATTTGTCACGCTGTCTACACTTTCATAGCTTTGGTTTCCCCCTGTGTGAAATCAGAACTTCCTGTACAATTGGTTTAAAAAAATACCTTGCTTATAATTGTTGCTCAATAAATGTTAGCAAGACAATATTATAGTACAGAATCTAAATATATTATGGACTCTGAGAACTAGGAGCTAAGGACTGAGAAGATATCCAGATCTAAAGTCACTCCACTTCTTCATCTCTTTCTATCTCCTCTTAGTCTGTGTGATATAACCTTTTTTTTTTTCAGTATCGTTCTTCATTTACCTCTCCCAGGAATACAAACTAGGATATAACCTATAATTGAAGAATGTAACCTAGCTTCACTAGAATAAATATTCCCTAAAATCTAGTCCTATGTGTCAGGGGACCCAAAGGCCACAAATAAGTTCCACTAGTTCTTCCCTAGAACTTCAAAGAATACTATGGTTAGGAGGACCTTCTACAGAAGGAGTGTGTAGAAGTATAATCTTTTATAATTACACTGAGGAATGTTGGCTAGCTGTATATCTTATCTCAACTTCTCCTATCTGCCTCCACCTGTCACTGATGTCCTTCAACTAACAGCAGAGTAATGTTTGTAAATGTATCTTACAACGCTAAGGAAGTAGAATTCATGTAACCTGTTGTTCTAAGCGGGATAAGTTCTCTTTTTTCCTCACATGTGGTCTAATCATGTCCATTTATTGTTGTTTTGATTTTTCAATCTTCATATATCCCCAATGCTTCCATCAGAAGGTATTCTATGGTTCTGGGACTCTGATACATATATGAAAATTCTGCAAATGTCAGGTTCATGTCAAAATGATGTGCAGGTAGAATGTCATTTTTGCTCCAACCTCTGGGCTTCTGGCTAACACATGCTTATAACTTATAAATTAGTTTTTGTTTTTAATTTTTTTAATGTTTATTTATTTTTGAAATAGAGAGAGACCACAAGTGAGTAGGAGAGGTAGAGAGAAAGAGAAACAGAAGATCCAAAGCAGGCTCTGCACTGACAGAGAGCCCAATATGAGGCTCAAACCCACAAAATGGGAGATCATGATCTGAGCCAGTTGGACACTTAACTGACTGAGTCATTTAGACGCCCCTCTAAAGTAGTTTTTAAAAGCACAGAAATACTGGGGCACCAGGGTGGCTCAGTTGGTTGAGCATCCGACTTTGGCTCAGCTCATGATCTCACGGGTTGTGAGTTCAAGCCCTGCATCGGGCTCTGTGCTGATGGCTCAGAACCTGGAGCCTGTTTCATATTCTGTGTCTCCCCCTCTCTCTGCCCCTCTGCTGCTCACTCTCTGACCCTCTCTCTCTCTCTCTCAAAAATAAATAAATATTAAAATAAATAAATAAATAAAGCACAGAAATACATAGATTAAATAACACTATTAAGAACATAAGAAGGAATAAATACATGATTTATTGTGCATTATTTATTGTGCATTATTCTTTCCAGCATGATTTATTGTGCATCATTCTTTCCAGCATTCATGTTTCAATGATCTGAGTTACACTGAAGAAATCACTATGATTATATCTATGTCATTACTGTAGCATTTGTCACTTTGACCTTATAAAATTGTTTTTGTGTATATATGTTTAATCTGTCTCTTCTACTAGGTTCTTTACAACAATGCTTTTGTATTTAGGGAATCGTGACTTCATATGTGTGTTTTGTGGCATGATCTTTGGTGTCAAGATCGCTTGAACTGAAAATTCAAATATAGATAATTTGAATTTCACCACTGAGTGATAATGACAGTAGAAAAAGTGTTTGGATTTACATAGGCATTGGCAAAATTACACAATGTTTTGCTTACCAGAAATTCAATTTCATTTTAAGTTACTGAATTTTCCTGGGTCTCAGATCCCTTACCTTATAATTGGGTTAATTTTACTTACAGAGCATAGATTGATGAAAATAAAATTAAAAAAAAGTAATTTAACTGGAACATTTCCTGGTACACAGTAGGCACTTAAAGTCTTTTTGCTAACTCTATTAATTTTGAATCCCATCAAGCTTCTTGTTTGTTTTTTTTTTTAATATATTGTTTCAGAACCTGACACAGGAAATAGGAAAATGTAAGTAAATACAGTGGTTTAAAAAAAAAGTCTTCAGAATAATTTCTTTTTTCCTGAGTACCTATGGCGACAAATAAGGTGCTGCTCATTATAGCACACCACATGAATGACGACATCACTTTAGTGCTACAATTATTCTAATGAATGTTTTGACAAAATAAACATCTAAATGGACTGTGTTCTCTTTTACAACCCTGGCAGGCCACATAATGAATGAGAGATAGTATTGTTGCAAGGTAAAATGAGTGGGATGTTGAGTTAGAGATACATGAGTTCAAATCCCAGTTCCACCAATACTTACTAGCATGACCTGAGATGAGTCACTTAGCTCCTGGTGACATAGTTGAGTAATTTGTAAGTTGCATTAATAATAATGCTATCATAGGATAGTTGAATATAGGAAAGAGATATTGGAGACAAAAGTCTTAGTAAAGTATTTGACATAGAGTAGAAAAAACTATAAATATTAGCTTATGTATTCATCATCACCAATATTGTTAACCCTTGACATAACATCTCAGTATGTCTCAAACTCCTTTTTGTTTATTCCTTATTCTAACATTTCATAGACTCTTCAATAAGACCTTCAAAGAGTGTTTGTAACTATATATGAGAAGACTATAAATGATACTTATCTCTTCTCTTCAGGGAGTTTGTGGAGAAAAGAAATTAGCATATAATAATGCCCCCCTAATAATATAGATGTGAAAGATGTCCTTTCCATTAGCAATTTCAAGTCCATAAAAATTTCTCATTGTTTTTCAGTCAAAAACAATGAGCCCAAGCCTAGTAAACTGCCAAAATATTACATTATTGGAAAAATCCAAGTTAAATTAACATGTTTTTGTCCTAAAATATTTTTATATTTGAGACTTATAATATAATTCAGCAGAATTTCTAACACTATGCTCCGTGATTTAAAGTTGGTTTAAAAATAGTAATGCATATAGAAAGCAATTGAGGCCTACACTTCATGACTCTTGAATTTATATCTCTGTTCTGCCAGAACAGCTATAACCTATGGTGTTCTCATCTATGTAAAAGCTATTAAATACATACATTGTACTAGACAAAGGAAAAGACAAAAAAAGGAATAACTTTTTTTTTGTTCAGTGTCCTCAAGTTTTTTTTTATTTTATTTTTAATTTTTTTTTAATTTACATACAAATTAGCGTATAGTGAAACAATGATTTCAGGAATAGATTCCTTAGTGCCCCTTACCCATTTAGCCCATCCCCCCCCCAACAACCCCTCCAACAACCCTCAGTTTGTTCTCCATATTTATAAGCCTCTTCTGTTTTGTCCCCTTCCCTGTTTTTATATTATTTTTGTTTCTCTTCCCTTATGTTCAGATGTTTTATCTCTTAAAGTCCTCATATGAGTGAAGTCATATGATTTTTGCCTTTCTCTGACTGACTAATTTCACCTAGCATAACACCCTCCAGTTCCATCCATGTAGTTGCGAATGGCAAGATTTCATTCTTTTTGATTGCCAGGTAATACTCTATTGTGTGTGTGTGTGTGTGTGTGTGTGTGTGTGTATACATATATATATATATATATATATATATATATATACAAATCTTCTTTATCCATTCATCTATCGGTGGATATTTGGGCTCTTTCCATACTTTGGTTATTGTTGATAGTGCTGCTATAAACATGGGGATGCATGTGTCCCTTCAAAACAGCACACTTAGATCCCGTGGATAAATGCGTAGTATTGCAATTGCTGGGTCGTAGGGTAGTTCTATTTTCAGTTTTTTGAGGAACCTCCATACTGTTTTCCAGAGTGGCTGCACCAGCTTGCATAGCCACCAACAATGCAAAAGAGATCTTCTTTCTCTGCAACCTCACCATCTGTTGTTGTCTAAGTTGTTAATGTTAGCCATTCTGACAGGTGTAAGGTGGTATCTCATTGTGGTTTTGATTTGTATTTCCCTAATGATGAGTGATGTTGAGCATTTCTTCATGTGTCAGTTGGCCATCTGGAGTCTTCTTTGGAGAAGTGTCTATTCATGTCTTTTGCCCATTTCTTCACTGGATTATTTGTTTTTTGGGTGTTGAGTTTGATAAGTTCTTTCTAGATTTTGGATACTAACCTTTATGTGATATGTCATTTGCAAATATCTTCTCCCATTCTGTCAGTTGCCTTGTAGTTTTGCTGATTGTTTCCTTCACTGTGCAGAAGATTTTTATTTTGATGAGGTCCCAGCAGTTCATTTTTGCTTTTGTTTCCCTTGCCTCCAGAGACATGTTGAGTAAGAAGTTGATGCGGGCAAGGTCAAAGAGGTTTTTGCCTGCTTTCTCCTCAAGGATTTTGATGGCTTCCTGTCTTACATTGAGGTCTTTCATCCATTTTGAGTTTACTTTTGTGTATGTTGTAAAAAAATGGTCCAAGTTCATTCTTCTGCATGTCGCTGTCCAGTATTCCCAGCACCACTTGCTGAAGAGACTGTCTTTATTCCATTGGATATTCTTTCCTGCTTTGTCAAAGATTAGTTGGCCAAACGTTTTTGGGTCCATTTCTGGGTTCTCTATTATGTTCCATTGATCTGAGTGTCTGTTCTTGTGCCATTACCATACTGTCTTGATGATTACAGCTTTGAAGTATAGCTTGAAGTCTGGGATTGTGATGCCTCCTGATTTGGTTTTCTTTTTCAAGATTGCTTTGGCTATTCGGGGTCTTTTCTGGTTCCATACAAATTTTAGTATTATTTGTTCTAGCTCTGTGAAGAATGCTGGTGTTACTTTGATAAGGATTGCATTGAATGTGTAGATTGCTTTGGGTAGTATCGACAGTTTAACAAATTTGTTCTTCCTATCCAGGAGCATGGAATCTTTTTCCATTTCTTTGTGTCTTCTTCAATTTATTTCATCAGCTTTCTATAGTTTTCAGTGTATAGATTTTACACCTCTTTGGTCAGATTTATTCCTAGGTATTTTATGGTTTTTTGTACAACTGTAAATGGGATCGATTTCTTGATTTCTGTCACTACATTGTTGTTGTATAGGAATGCAACTGATTTCTGTGCGTTCATTTTATATCCTGCAACTTTGCTGAATTCATGAATTAGTTCTAGCAGTTTTTTGGTGGAATCATTTGGGTTTTCCATATAGAGTATCATGTCATCTGTGAAGAGTGAAAGTTTGACCTCCTCCTGGCCTATTTGGATGCCTTTTATTTCTTTGTGTTGTCTGATTTCAGAGGATAAGACTTCCAATACTATGTTGAATAACAGTGGCAAGAGTGGATATCCCTGTCTTGTTCCTGACCTTAGGGGGGAGGCTCTCAGTTTTTCCCCATTGAGGATGATATTAGCGTTGGGTCATTCATATATGGCTTTTATAATCTCGAGGTATGATCCTTCTGTCCCTAATTTCTCAAGGGTTTTTTTTCAAAAAAGGATGATGTATTTTGTCAAATGCTTTCCCTACATCTATTGAGAGGATCATATGGTTCTTGTCTTTCCTTTTATTGATGTGATGAATCACATTGATTATTTTGTGGATATTGAACCAGCCCTTCATCCCAGGTATAAATCCCACTTGGTCGTGGCGAATAATTTAATGTATTGTGGGATCCGGTTGGCTAATATCTTGTTGAGGATTTTTGCATCCATGTTAACCAGGGAAATTGTCTATAGTTCTCCTTTTTAGTGGGGTCCAAGTTTGTTTTTGGAATCAAGGTAATGCCTGCTTCATAGAAAGAGTTTGGAAGTTTTCCTTCCATTTTGATTTTTTGGATCAGTTTCAAGAGAATAGGTGTCAACTCTTCCTTAAATGTTTGCTAGAATTCCCCCGGAAAGCCATCTGGCCCTGGACTCTTGCTTTTTGGCAGATTTTTGATTACTAATTTGATTTCCTTACTGGTTATGGGTCTGTTCAAATTTTCTATATCTTCCTGTTTCAGGTTTGGTAGTGTATATGTTTCTAGGAATTTGTCCATTTCTTCCAGATTGCCCATTTTATTGTCATATGATTGCTCATAATATTCTTTTATTATTGTTTTTATTTCTGTTATGTTGGTTGTGATCTCTCCTCTTTCATTCTTGATTTTATTTATTTGGGTCCTTTTCTTTTTCTTCTTGGTCAAACTGGCTAGTGGTTTACAATTTTGTTAATTCTTTCAAAGAACCAGCTTCTGGTTTCATTGATCTGTTCTACTGTTTTTTGTTTTTTGTTTTTTGGTTTTTGGTTTTGATAGCATTAATTTCTGCTCTAATCTTTATTATTTCTTGTCTTCTGCTGGTTTTGGGTTTTATTTGCTGTTATTTTTCCAGTTCCTTAAGGTGTAAGGTTAGGTTGTGTATCTGAGATCTTTCTTCCTTCTTTAGGAAAGCCTGGATTGCTATACACTTTCCTCTTATGACCGCCTTTGCTGCCTCCCAGAAGTTTTGGGTTGTGGTGTTATCATTTTCATTGACTTCCATATACTTTTTAATTTTCTCTTTAACTGCTTGGTTAGCCCATTAATGCTTTAGTAGGATGTACTTCAGTCTCCAAGTATTTGTTACCTTCCCCAATTTTTTCTTGTGGTTGATTTCAAGTTTCACAGCGTTGTGCACTGGAGAATAATGTATATTCTGCTGCTTTAGGGTGAAATGTTCTGAATATATCTGTTTAGCCCATCTGGTCCAGCGTGTTATCCAAAACCATTGTTTCCCTGTTGATTTTTTTATTATATGAACCGTCCATTGCTGTGAGTGGAGTGTTGAAGTCTCCTACTCTTAAGGTATCACTATCGATGAGTTTCTTTATGTTTGTGATTAATTGATTTATATTTTTGGGTGCTATCACATTTGGCACATAAATGTTTACAATTTTTAGGTCTTCTTGTTCTATAGACCCCTTGATTATGACATAAAACCCTTCTGCATCCTTTGGTACAGTCTTTTTTTTTTAATTTTTTTTTTCTCAACGTTTTTATTTATTTTTGGGACAGAGAGAGACAGAGCATGAACGGGGGAGGGGCAGAGAGAGAGGGAGACACAGAATCGGAAGCAGGCTCCAGGCTCTGAGCCATCAGCCCAGAGCCTGACGCGGGGCTCGAACTCACAGACCGCGAGATCGTGACCTGGCTGAAGTCGGACGCTTAACCGACTGCGCCACCCAGGCGCCCCTACAGTCTTTAATTAAAGTTTAGATTGTCTGATATAAGTATGGCTACTCCAGCTTTCTTTTGTTGACCATTAGCATGATAGATGGTTCTCCATCCCCTTATTTTCAATCTGAAGGTGTCTTTAGGTCTAAAGTGGGTCTCTTATAAACAGCATACAGATGGGTCTTGTTTTCTTATCCATTCTGTTACCCTATGTCTTTTGGTTACAGTACTGAGATCATTGACATTTAGAGTACTGAAAGATATGAATTTATTGCAATTATGATGCTTCTAGAGTTGGAGTTTCTGGTGGTGTTCTCTGGTCCTTTCTAATCTTTTGTTGCTTTTGGTATATATATATTCATCTTTTCTCCCCTCAGAAAGTCCCCCTTAAAATTTCTTGCAGGGCCGGTTTAGTGGTCACAAACTCCTTTAATTTTTGTTTGTCTGGGAAACTTTTAATCTCTCCTTCTATTTTGAATGACAGCCTCGCTGGATAAAGAATTCTTGGCTGCATATTTTTCTGATTCAGCACACTGAATATATCCCGCCACTCCCTTCTGGCCTGCCAAGTTTCTGTGGATAGGTCTGCTGCAAACCTGATCTGTCTTCCCTTGTATGTTAGGGACTTTTCTTCCCTTGCTGCTTACATGATTCTCTCCTTGCCTGAATATTTTGTGAATTTGACTATGATATGCCTTGTTGATGGTCGGTTTTTGTTGAATCTAAAGGGGGTCCTCTGTGCTTCCTGGATTTTGATGTTTGTGTCTTTCCCCAGGTTAGGAAAGTTTTCCACTATGATTTGCTCACATAACCCTTTTACCCTTATTTCTCTCTTCCTCTTCTGGAACCCCTATGATTCTGATGTTGTTCCTTTTTAATGAGTCACTGATATCTCTAATTCTTAAATTGTTCTCTTTGCCTTAATCTCCCTCTTTTTTGCTGCTTCATTATTCTCTATAAGTTTGTCCTCTATATCGCTGATTCTCTGTTCTGCCTCATCCATCCTTGTCGCCGCTGCATCCATCCGTGATTGCAGCCCAGTTATAGCATTTTTAATTTCATTCTGGCTATTTTTTACTTCTTTTATTTCTGCAGAAAAGGATTCTAATCTATTTTCAACTCCAGCTAGTGTTCTTATTATCGTGATTCTAAATCCTGGTTCATACATCTTGCTTGTATCTGTGTTGGTTAAATTCTTGGCTGTCGTTTCTTTGTGGTCTTTTTTTTATGGTGAATTCCTTTATTTTGTCATTTTGAATGTAGAAAAGGAATTAATGTGGTATAAAAATTGAAATTAAAAAATTAAAATTAAAAAATATTGAAATTAAAAATTAAACACATACACACACACACACAAATCAAATAGATGATGCTGGATCCTAGGTGTATTTTGGTCTGGGTGTTGAAAGTGGTTTGACAGGTTAGAGAAAAAATAAAAGGGGGAGAGAAGGAAGTCATTTGAGAATTTGAAAAAAATGAATACACTGAAGTAGACTAAAATGAGATGATGGGGGTAAAATAGAATTTGAAAAAATATACACAAAAGTAAAGAATGCAGTAGAAAAAATTAAAGAAAACATTTTTAATAAAAATTAAAAATAAACATTAATTTTTTCATTTTCTGTATTTAAGAAAAAAGAAGTGAAATGAAAAAGAAAAAAAAGATAAAAAAATAAAAGAAAAAAAATCGTTTGAAAATTTGAAAAAGTGAATACACTGTAACAGACTAAAATAAAATGATGGAAGTAAAACAGAATTTGAAAATATTTACAAAACAGTAAAAAATATAGTAATAAAAATTTAAAAAAATATTTTAGTAGAAATTGAAGGTAAAAATGAAGTTTTTCTCTTTCTGCATTCAAGAAAAAGAAAAGAAACGGAAAAAGGAAACAAAGAAAAAGAAAAAAAGGTAAATTGTTTGAGAATTTTAAAAGGTGAGTACACTGAGGTAGACTAAAATAAAATGATGGAAGTAAAGTAGAATTTGAAAAAATTTACACAAAAGTAAAAAGTATAGTAATAAAAAATAAATATATTTTTAATAAAAATTGAAAATAAAAATGAAATTTTTCTCTTTCTGTATTCAAGCAAAAGAATTGTAGAAGAGAAAAAAGAAGAAGAAAAAAAAAGAAAGAAAATTGAATAGGTGAACCTGCTAACAGATTGAAGTAGGACTGAAATTGGTTTGTTTCACCCTAGATGTTAGTCTATGTATCGCTTTATAGTCCATAAACTAAGCCGGTGGTGAGACTTGTATTCTTGGTGAGGTTGGCCCAGTTGGGCGGGGCTCAGTGTAACCTACACCAGATGGCGCTACTAGCCTACTTGGTGGATTGTTGTGGGGCTTGTAGGTGCATATGTGCATGCGCTTGAGCAGTGAAAATGGCGCCACCCAGCTACCCAGTCTGTTCTCCTGGATCAGCAATCCCGCACCCATCCTCCATCCTCAGCTCTTGTCCACTCCCTGCTTCTTCAATCTCCATGACCAGGCCCCAGGCAGCACCTCTCTCCCAAGCCTTGTCTCAGATGCGGCCATTTTCCCTGGCTCTTTACTTCTGAGGGACTGCGGCTTTGACCCATTCTGCCCCTCTGCAGGAGGGTCTCACTGAGCAATGGCCAAATATCTGCTGCACTGAAGTACACCCTCTGGAACCTGTTGTTGTCAGCGCCCTGAGAGTACGGCCAGATTCCAGCCTGTCCCTAAAAATGTTTGTGAGACAGTGTAGCAGCAGCATCTCAGGGATTATGGAAAATCACAACACGCATCTGGCACCAGGCTTCACCCTTAATGACCTTGCCCCAGCATCAGCAAATGTGGCCGCCTGCTGGGGTCTACTGGGACCAGGTGCCTTCAACAGTCTCTACCAAATGTTCTTCCAGGAGTGGAACCGCTTTTCCCTCTGTGGCCCGAGAACTTCCTGGACCCCACTCTGTTCCTGGGGATTCGCCCTTCCCACCAGAGCACCTCCAGGTATCAAGCTGTGGAGTTGCAGCCTTTGTGTTCCCCTTGTTTACTGTCTTAATGGAATTTAAACCCTCTCCTTTCTCCTTTCTTCCTTTTTAGTTTAGTCCCTGCGGCTGTTTCCAATTTTCACTTTCTCTCCAGCTGCTTTAGGGGAGGGGTGATTTTCCCATATTCTCCCCTCCTCCCCAGTTTCCATCCTCTCTCTGCCCAGAAAAGCAGTTCCCTACCTTTTGGGGCTTCTTGCTCCCCAAGTTCAGCTCTCCCCCTGCATACCTGCTGAATTCTGTGGTTCAGGTTGTGCAGATTGTTGTGTTAATCCTCCAATTAGTTTTCTTGGTGTGTAGGATGGTTCAGTGTTGGTCTGGCTGGATTTCATGGACGCGAGACACACAAAAAACTTCCATGCTGTTCCACCATCTCGGCTCTTCCCCTCCAGTGTCCTCAAGTTTATGTTGAATATGGTAATTTATAAAATACACATAAATAATAACATAGAAATCTAATAAAGGGAAAACTAAATAAAGCATAGTACTGGGGCGCCTGGGTGGCTCAGTTGGTTAAGCGTCTGACTTTGGCTCAGGTCATGATCTCATGGTTTGTGGGTTCGAGCCCTACATTGGGCTCTGTGCTGACAGCCTCGAGCCTGCTTCGGATTCTGTGTCTCCCTCTCTCTCTTCCCCACATCTACTCTTTGTCTTACTCTGTCTCTCAAAAATAAATAAATGTAAAAAAAAATTAAAACGAAAGAAGGCATAAAGTACATAAAGTATCATCAAATATAAATTTTATCATTAATTTTTATCTTTTACTTTTATATGAGATTACATGGTAAACGTTATTATTTTATTTCAGGCATTGACTATGCAATTTCTCCTTTGACCTCTAAACGTATTTTTCATCTATAGAATTTAACATGTTTATGTGAATTACATGAGGTCTCCACGAGGCAAATATTGAGTTATCAGCTGGAGTAGTATAGGTGTTGAGTGTCTTGATTGCATGTAAGCATTTTTAAATGTTTGGCTTTAGCTTTTACCCTAAATTCCAAATTTACTGTTATTCTACCTTATTGTCAACACTGTCAGATGTACTGTGAGAGAAAGTATATCCTACCTCTTAAACATGACTAATCTGTCAACAATCATGAATCATATCTTGATATACTATTATAGTTTATTGTAATTTAAATTATTACTTAAAATTCCAGAAAAATGTTATAAGTTAATCTCTAGGTAAAAAAATAATTTCCAAACTTATATATATATATATATATATAGAGAGAGAGAGAGAGAGAGAGAGAGCTGTAATATACTGAGAGCCAAAAAAAAGTGAGTAACTAGGGGAAATAAAATGCCTCAAGAAGTTTAATCATAAGATTTTCCTTTGAAAACTGCGAACAGCAAAGATTTTTGTAATTGCACACACAACACTTTTTTCTGTTTATATCATTTGAAAATTCACTGCTTTTTTCTCTCTAAAATTATAAGCTGATATGACCAAAACATAATCCATTTTTATGACACATTGACTTACTAAATAAAATGAACTAAATGTAAGAAAGTTGCTGCCTGAACAAACATTTCTAAAATCCCATAGATGAATTAAACGTATTCTGTGACTTTTAGGCTATTTAATAACACTCATTACTTAGAACACATTAATTTAGCTGATCTCCATATGTAAACTGTTAGTATAAATCTGTGGATGTATAAATGCTAAGCATTATTATTTTTTCACACATTGAGAAACTAAAGCAAAAAATGTTATTACATATACTTTAAGATGGCATTAATTTCACTGTGAAGTAATCACTTCTATGTTTTTTATTACCAATGCTGCTTATTTTTTTTTATTTTTCCACTGCTATGTTCCTATCACACACACACACACACACACACACACACACACACAACACACACACTTGTGTATTTAGGTTCTCTTTTTATTTGCCTCTCAATCTCTTACCTTTGTTTTTTCCCACATCTAGTCTATTTGTTGATGTCTACAGAAGCAGAAAGTTATTAGGAGCTTCATAATTTGAAAATCCATTCTTATTCTTTCAAATACATTAAGAACTATTCTATCTTGATTTGTGAATTACAGTTCTTTCTACCACTTTATGGTTATACAAAAGCCTACCATGCTTTTTTTTTTTGACCTTTAAGGACATTTTAATCACTCATGACCTTTCAAGGGTATGTGGATTTTTTTATTGAAGTCTAATTAACATACAGTTTTATGTTAGTTTCAGGTGTACAATATAAGTCAAGAATTCTATGCATTACTCAGGGTCCACCATGATAAATGTAGTCACCAACTATCACCAAACAATGCTATTACATTCTTATTGACTATATTCCCCATACTGTATTTTTCATCTCCATGTTTTATTTATTTTATAAATGGAAGTTTATACTTTTTAATCCCCTTTATCTATTTCACCCATTTTCCTACCCACCACCCTTCTGGCAACTATAATTTTTTTCTCTGTATGCAAGAGTCTGTTTTATGGCTAAGTAATATTCCATTGTGTGTGTGTGTGTGTGTGTGTGTGTGTGTGTATACCATTTATTCTTTATCCATTCACCTATGGATGGACACTTGGATTACTTCCATATCTTGACTATTGTAAATAGTGCTACAATAAACATAAGGGTGGATGTATTTTTTCAAATTAATGTTTTGTTTTTCTTTTTTGTTTCTGTTTTTTTTTTTTTTAGTAAATACCCAGTAGTGGGATTACCAGATCATGTGGTATTTTTATTTTTAATTTTTTCAGGAAGGTCTATACTGTTTTGTACAGTGGCTGCACCAGTTTGCATCCCCACTAAAAGTGCACAAGTATTCCTTTGTCTCCAAATTCTCACCAACACTTGTTATTTCTTGTATATTTGATTTCAGCCATTTTGACAAGGCAGAGAGACTTTAGACTAAGATAATGTAATATGCATGTAAAGTACTATTCAACTTAAACCTCTGGTCCACTCCACTATTCATTACATAGTAGAACTCAATTATTGACAGTAGAGTTACTGTCGCAGACTTTAAGTCTGGAGTTCTCTCTTGTCCAGCAAGAGGATAAGGGCCCTGGCTCCGTGTTTATTAGGATCAGAAGGCTTATAAATGTGACGGATGTGCAGAAAGAGACAATGAAACAGTGAACATTAATTCATGTGTGTGATAGAAAGGGGATTTCAAAGATATGCAGTGTTAGGGGTTTGTGTCAATACAAAACAAAAACACAGGGGCCCAGCAGATGGCTGTTTATGGCAGGCACCATGTCTGTTCATCTTAACTTGCCTAAGGGATAAGACAGAGCATGCTACCTCAGGGTCAACAAGGCACCTTTCTAATTAGCTCTGCTCTGGGCAAATTCACACTGATGCAGAGGTCTATTGACCTGTTTACCTCTTTACCTATTCTGGATGCTTCCTTCCTATAAAAGCAGCTTTCTGCTTTTGTCCTATGCTGGGGGCACTTTCACCCCGTTTACCTGTCCTGGATGTTTTCATCCTAAGCCTTGTTGACTCATTGGTGCGAGCTCAGGGAATTCCTAAAGTAATTCCCCACAAGTTATCATTCATAATACTGGGCATGTTATATTGTATCTACCATGATTAGTTCCTGTTCCGTACCGTATTGGGGTACTGGGAGTCATAATGAAAAATCTCAACTGCCTACTACTCTCAAGAACTCACTATTCATTAGGGAGTCACCCTACATTAATGTGAACCTTCATAGCAAGGTGAGATGCGTGGGAAGTGTGAGAAGAATACAGCGGATTGAGAAATTTACTCTTCCTGAAACATTATGAGATTTTCAGCTCTAAGAAGAAGGATTTGAGTTGGAATTTAAAGGATGACAGCATTCCTCCCAACAGAAGTAAGCATGAGTAAAATGAACAGTTTGAGCAAAGCAATAGAAGTTAAATACAGGGCATCTAACATAATAGCCAAAATAAAACATAGATTTCTTAAAGGAAAGCAACAAGTGATAAATCCAGAAGAGATTATAAAAGGAGTTTGCTAAATTTCAGTGATTTCAGGTTTCCTATGGATGGCATCCTTTATATTGCAGAGGTTCAATATGTATTGTTTATTTCGGTTGTTTGAAGTAATTTCATCCAGCTTGAACATTGTACCTCATAGTTTCATACTTCTCAAGAGTTTATTATGCAAAGAAGTTGGCTATATATTTTGAACTTTATTCCCTACGTTCTTAGAATTTTTTCTATACCCAAACTTTGTGAAGCTCACTGCTTAAGAAGAGGCCTTACCTAGGTCACTGCCACATCTCCAGAGCTCATCGGTGCATCTTTTATGGCTTGCACACAACTTTCAACTGCATTTTGGAACTGCTCTCTTGCAGGCCACAATCGTTGGGTATTACATATGTTGCTCTGCTCTGTGTTGCTTTGTAGTTCATTGTTCGCAGTACTTAATTTCTCTCCTTAGTTACCAGC
Source organism: Prionailurus viverrinus (assembly GCF_022837055.1). Classification (NCBI taxonomy): domain Eukaryota; kingdom Metazoa; phylum Chordata; class Mammalia; order Carnivora; family Felidae; genus Prionailurus; species Prionailurus viverrinus. Next base: position 180,152,311 of record NC_062564.1, read on the forward strand.
TGAAATACTCTGAAAAATAATACCTATTGATGATTTACTATGGCTTAGGTATTATGCTGTATGTTTTATATTTGTCATCTCATTTAATTATAACAAATATTTCAGTTTTAAAAACAAATGATGAGAGAAGTAAGCACTTTACAGCAAATCACACAGCAATGATTGATTATGTTAGGACATGAACAAATTCTATCAGAATCATGGTATTTTCTCCTATACTTTAAAAATTTTTCACTAAGAAATCTAAGGTAAAAATTCAAAATACACAGGGAGTGTCAAGATAATGAGTGCAAAAGTTTCTCTCCACTAAATATACCAGGATAGTTCATTATAGGAGAAGAGCTTAATTGGACTAATCACCAAGATCTAGTAATAATTCAAGGACAAACTAGAACAAATGAAAAAAAAATCAGTGACTGGACAATAAAAATGAAGCTACTTAGGAATCCAATGATTCTTAAATGCATTTGAGCTGGCAAGATAATTTCTGTATCATGGAAGTTGTGTCACTAGGGTTAAACAGGAGTTAGTATGGGAAAAAGAAGAGGGCGGATGAATTTGATATACTGGTATAACAGCTTTCATTAAAAAATCATCTTGTGATACCTTAAACATACATTTGATTCAGTAACAAAGACATGGTTAAAAGTTACATAAAAGAAAGTGGTTTAGTAGTTCAAAAGAGGAAAAAACGTGGACATGTAATAACGACTTAGCAAATAGATATTCAAAAGTAATAGACAGGTGCACAAAGAAAATATAAGTTACATATGGTGCTACTCTGCATAAAATAATGGCAAGTAATCTTTTGTAATTGTTTTTTTTGGTAATGATATTTCTATCTATATATAATTAACTTTATAATAAAAATATTTGTATGCCATTTATTATCAAATGCTATGATATTGTTTTATAAATAAAAATAAATTATAATTACCATTTTGCTTTCAGTTTTTTATTTTAATTCCCAACTTGATGAGAATTAAGGAAACATTTATTATTTTGAAACACTCATTGGGGGGCACATGGGTGGCTCATTTGGTTAAGTGTTCGGCTTTGACTCAGGTCATGATCTCTCAGTTCGTGAGTTCAAGCCCCGTGTCAGGCTCTGTGCTGACAGCTTGGAGCCTGGAGTCTGCTTTGCATTCTGTGTCTCTGTCTCTCTCTTCCCCTCCCACACTCTCACTCTGTCTCTTTCTCTCTCTCTCAAAAAATAAACATTAACTAATTAAAAAAAAAGAAAACTCAATGGAAGAATATTTATGTGTGTGTGTTTGAAAAAGAGAATGAATATACAGTTATTAACTTTAAAATCAGAAAACATATTTTAATAAAATTACATTTATTCTAATTCTGAGAAATATAATAATACTGAACTTTGACTTTTATTTGAAACATTCTTTGCCTCAGAAATCATATTTTGCTTAGTTCTTTTTTTTTTCAACGTTTATTTATTTTTGGGACAGAGAGAGACAGAGCCTGAACGGGGGAGGGGCAGAGAGAGAGGGAGACAGAATCGGAAACAGGCTCCAGGCTCTGAGCTGTCAGCACAGAGCCCGACGCGGGGCTCGAACTCACGGACCGCGAGATCGTGACCTGGCTGAAGTCGGACGCTTAACCGACTGCGCCACCCAGGCGCCCCTATTTTGCTTAGTTCTAACTATTCACTCCCCCTTTTCAGATTCTCTCGAAAAGTTAATTCCAATGATATGCCTATGACCTCGACAAACAGATTTCCTGAACCAGATTTGAAGAAACCATACTTTATTTAAGCTGGGACGACTCCGTATTGCTATAGTGAGATTTCAGATCATCACTTACTGTACTTAGAGTCAACTCAAATTTGGAATACAAAGCTTGTCATTTACTAATGGATTTATTTTTACCATCTTTAAAAGTAACAATTTAAAAGGGCATTTATAAAGTTCTACTTTTTCCCCAGAGGATTTTTATTTTGACTAACAGCATTGCTTCATTTCTTAGGGTAACTTTCTGGTCAAGAAAATAAAATTCAAATCTCATGAAGTATACAATTAAGTTCCCTATGAATAATAACCGGAAAAAAAGATTAATGTCAAAATCAAGGAAATAAATAGGGTCCACAGAGGAATATCCTCTTACTCCTTCAGCCATGCACAACCTTGTCCCATTGTCTTTGTTAAAGGATTTGCACCAGCCAGGAAACCAGAAGCCTCTCCTTGTTAGTTTTTTATTCACCACACAGCACTGATATGTTTTTCTTCAGCTATTGCAGTTCCAGTTGGAAGGGTGAGTTTCATATCTGAACCAGAAGAAATGAATCTGGATATCCATGTAATGTACTCAGGACCCTGGATTCAAAAATTTCCCCAAGTGATTCTCATATACAGCACCATTTGGGCACCTTTGGTATACATTTATTTCTTCTATGCCTCCACACCTAACCAGAACCCCTCTGTCTTTGTTGTCTCTGAAAATATGGCTTGGGTTTTACAATGGAGACAGCATAAAGTGTGCAGAAGATGGGTAGGGTCTGCTTTAAGGTGGACATAATGGGAATAGTCTTTTATGTTGCATCTTGCCCCATTCCCACTGTAAAAGTGAGATGAGAGAGAACAATGGGGCAAGAAAGGAGAGTTTCTTAAGTCCTGACTTTTGAAAAAGATCATCTCATATCAGATCCAATAAGACATAAATTCTCAATGAGCAGAGGCCACCTAACCCAGCGATGACAGTTTACATCACAGGTGTCACATTGAGAACACCTTGACATGAGGCACTGAGGAGAATGCAATATAATTTCTATGGTATTTATGCCAAAAAAGAAATAACTTCATCCATTTCAGGTGAAAGTATAAGACAAACACAAATTCAGGGACATTTAACGAAATATCTGACTACTGCTATCCACAGGTATCAGGATCATTAAAGACAAGCCAAGACTGATGAACTGTGACCAATAGAAGGAAACTAAGGAAGAGAAAACAACTTAATACGATGTGGGACCCTATGTAAGATTATGGAACGAGAAAAGAATCATTAGTGGAAACACTGTTGACATCTCAAAAAGATCTGTAGTTTAGTTAATTGTATGGAATCAATGTTAATTTCTTGATCTTGATCACTTTACTAAGGTTTTGTAAGGTGCTATTTTTGGGTGAACTTACAGAAAGGTGGTATACAAGAACTTTCTATATTGCTTTTGCAGCTTTCCTGTATCTAAAATAAATTCAGAATAGCCAGTTTAAACAATAAATAAATAAATAAATAAATAAATTCTCTATGTTTAATGAATGAATCAATCGGCAAAGGGAAAAGAAAGTCTAAATCACACAAACTTCAACAGGTAAGCAGTCTACTCATTATCTTCTGGCAATGAAATCTACATAGTAGCTTATTTTATCAAAAGGAAAATGGACATTGAAAGGGAACAAGAACAGTACATGTTCCTGGCATCCTGATGAGTTCAAGGTTTTCATCTACTATTTCTTGCTAGGTGATGAACTAGATTAATAGAAACAAAACATTTAGAATATCACCTGGCATGTGATAAGCATTATTTAGGTGGTAGGATTTTTTTCAATCGTTAAAGAAAGAACAAATGTAGAAATGGGCCACTTTTTAAAAATACTATTTCATTACTGAAAACTATTTTCTTAGACATTTTAAATGAAAAAGAAAATATTGGTAATTATTTTATACAATAAGAAGAAGAAATTTTCATTTGTTGTTTTGTAATCAATTCCAAATATATTTATGGAATGATTAAAATGTGTCACGCAATGCTCTGGGCACTAAAGATATTAAGATGAACCAAAACAAACACAGTCAGTCCCTACTTTCATTGGGATTGAGCTCTAATAAACGGACTTGAGAATATATCTGGTCTATTTTCTGGGAGAGAAACCATAGCTTTTATCGAATTGGAACACGTGATCTTGTTTCATAAAGTGATAAAATACAGGAGCACAATTAAAACTCATGGAATCAGACAAACTTGGGCTGAGATTCCAGGTTTTCTTTACTTAATAGTTCTGAAAACTAAACAAGTTTTTAAAATTAGATAAAGCAGTATTTTCTTATGTATAAAGTTGAAATAACATCTAAGTTATAAGAATACAGTCAGATTTAATTTAAGTAATATATGTAAAACAATCTATTATATTACCTGCCCTGCGTTAACTTCTCACTAAACAGTATCCCATCAGAGAAATACAAATCAAAACCACAATGAGATACAACCTCACACCTTCAGAATGGCTAAAATTAACAACTCAGGAAACAACAGATGTTGACGAGGATGTGGAGAAAGGGGAACCCTATTGGACTGTTGGTGGGAAGGCAAACTAGAGCAGCCACTCTGGAAACAGTGTGGAGGCTCCTCAAAAAATTAAAAATGGAACTATCCTATGACCCAACAATTTCAATACTACAAATTAATCCAAAGAATACAAAAATGTTGATTCGAAGGGGCACATATACCCCAATGTTTATAGCAGTGCTATCAACAATAGACAAATTATGGAAAGAGCTCAAATGTCCATCAACTGATAATGGATTAAGAAGATGTGGGATATAAATACAATGGAATATCATTAACCTATCAAAAGGAATGAAATCTTGTTATTTGCACCAACATGGGTGGAACTAGAGGGTATTATGCTAAACGAAATAAGTCAGAGAAAGACAGATATCACATGATTTCACTCATATGTGGAATTTGAGAAACTTAACAGATGATCATACGGAAAGGGAAGGAAAAATAAGATAAAAATATAGAGGGAGGAAAACTATAAGAGACTCTTAAATACAGAGAACACCTGAGGGTTGATGGAGGAGGAAAGATGGGGGGTGGGAAAGTGGGTGATGGGCATTAAGGAGGACACATGTTGGGATGAGCTCTGGGTGTTATACATAAGTGACGAATCACTGGGTTCTACTCCTAAAGCCAAGACTACACTGTATGTTAACTAACCTGAGAATAGAAAAGAAAAGAAAAGAAAAGAAAAGAAAAGAAAAGGTAGTTAAAAACAACAAAATACATATGTCAAAGGAAACTATGAGAAATTATTATCATAAAAATATAAAATATAATAATACTAGAAATATTAACCAGGAAATGTATATAAAATACTCAGCACATCAAGCTCAATGCCTAAAAACCAAATTATTCAGTTAAAAAGTGGGCAGAAGACATGTATAGACATTTTTATATAGAAAGTATACAGATGGGTAACAGGCACCTGAAAAGATGTTCAACATCAATCATCCTCAGGGAAATACAAATCAAAACTGCAATGAGATCTCACCACACACCAGTCAGAATAGCTAAAATTAACAACACAGGAAGCAAGAGATATTGGTGAGGGTGCAGAGAAAGGGGAGACCTCTTACACTGTTGGTGGGAAGGCAAACTAGAGCAACAGTTTGCACTGGAAAACAGTATAGAGGTTCCTCAAAAATATGAAAATAGAACCATCCTATGACCCAGCAATTACACTACTAGGAATTTACCCAAAGGATACAAAGATGTTAATCCAAATGGTACATGCATCCCGATATTTATAGTAGCATTATTAATAATAACAGAACCCAAATAATCAACTGATAAATGGATAAAGAAGATGTGGTAAATATATACAATCGAATATCACTCACCTATCAAAAGGAATGAAATCTTGCCATTTGCAACAATATGGAGGGAGCTAGAATATATTACGCTAAGTGAAATGAGCCAGTCAGAGAAAGACAAATATCATATGATTTCACGCATATGCGCAATTTAGGAAATAAAACAGATGAACATAGGGAAAGGAAAAAAAAGAGAAAAAAAGAAAGAGAGAGAGAAGCAAACCATGAGAGACTCTTATCTATAGAAAACAAATTGAGGGTTGATGGAGGGGAGGTGGGTGGGGAGTGGTCTATATGGTTGATGTGTATTAAGGAGATATTAATGACCTGTTGTGTTGAGCACTGGGTATTATATATAAGTGATGAATCACTAAATTCTACTCCTGGAACCAATATTACACTATATGTTAACTAGCCAGAATTTAAAATAAAAAATTTAAAAATAAAGAAAAAATGGAATCGATTAGGTGATTTCCTTATTGTGGTACAATGTATAAATGTGAAGAATTCTCAAAATTATAAAATGAAAAATGGATTCAGACACTGAAATTATTTTCTTTAATTTATTTTTTATTTTTTTAATCTTTATTTATTTTTGAGAGAGAGAGAGAGACAGAGTGTGAGCAGGGGAGGAGCAGAACGGGAGACACAGAATCCGAAGCAGGCCCCAGGCCCGCTGTCAGCACAGAGCCTGACACGGGGCTTGAACTCACCAACCATGAGATCATGACCTGAGCTGAAGTCGGAAGCTCAACTGACTGAGCCACCCAGGCGCCCCTCAGACACTAAAATTATAAGAGTGGATGCCAACCCAATGTTTATAGCAGTATTATCAAAGAAAGCCAAATTCTTGAAAGAGCCCAAAAATCCACTGACTGATGAATGGAAAGAGAGGATGTGATATATGTATATACAATGGAATATTACCCATTACTCAAAATATATGATAAATACCATATAATTTCACTCGTGTGTGGAATTTAAGAAACAAAACTAATGAACATCAAGGGGGGAAAAAGAGAAGCAAATCTAGAAACAGACTCTTAACCATAGAGCACTGGAGGGAAGGTGGGTGGGAGATGAGTGAAATAGGTGGTGAGGATTAAGGGGGGCACTTGTGATGAGTGCTGGGAGTTATATTTAACTGACGAATCACTCATTTCTACACCTGAAATTAATATTACACTATATGTTAATGAACTAGAATTTAAATAAAACTTGGAAACAACAAAAATAAAAGTGGGTGACAGATATTCAAGCGAGAGGCTTTAAATTCAGCCTGTGAAGAATTTTATGGGAAGCATCTGTATCAAAGAAAATAGACGCAATCATGATGTTTATAATAAAAAAAATTATCTTTACCTAAAAATAATATTCTTCAATATGTAATGTAAAGATATTCAGTACAGAACTTATAGACAAGCCATACCTAAATGGCTTCATGGAGGTGAAAGAAAGAAAGAAAGAAAGAACAAAAGAAAGAAAGAAAGAGAAAAAGAAAAAGAAAAAAAAAAGAATAGATTCTATGTATCCTTGTATCTATGTACACATATATAAATATTTCCATTAGAATTTTTAATATATGAATTTAAGGGGAATAAAGAAATAAACCTACCAATAGGAATATGGTAAATAAAATATGACATATTCATATGATGGGCTGCTCTGTAGCTATTTAAAATTGTTTTTAAGAATACTTTTGTGACATGAGGAACACATATGATGCAATATTAAATGAAAAAGAAGTTAAAGATGCAGTTTGAAATACAGAGATTTTCTCAGGATGGTGATGTTAAGAGTTTATTCTTTTCCTCTCTCTGTATCTTTTTAAATATCCCCCAGGATTTCAAAAATGACTAAATATTGCTTTTGTAATCAGAAAATAATGAATATTTTAATACTATAAGCTTTTCAATAGTTTGTCTAGAAGAAACATATAAAAATGCATATTAGAAATCTACTTTATTCTCTTTGAGACCCCAGTTCCTTAGAGGTATTAAAACATTTAGACTATTTTACAGCTTTCATACTTGTCCACAATTCTATTCTAATGAATAAATAAATAAAAGCTTTCCTCTGGAAAATCATACATTCCTTAGTTCAAGCATATTTCTCCAAGTATTATAGTTGGTATGACACAAGGTTCAGGGGATAATAAAATATTGCTAAAGTATGTCAGCAATGGGGAAAAATAAATAAAGGACAGTGTTGAGAATGAAATCCCAACAGCTGATGTAGACTAAAATCAGTGAGCTGCTTCTTCTGTGAAGATATTTATTTGTGAGGAAAATAATAGATTTTGTCCACTGAGTAGGAAAAACAAAACAAAAAAAAGTAAAAACATCTTTGAAAAATTCAGGGAAATGAACTGAATGATATTATTTTCATGAATTAATCTAACTTAGACTTTTGGTTTTGGTTTTTTCAGTATTATAACTATTCTTTTCTCGAACTTTTTATTATGATAATTAAAAAACATATAGAAAAGATTGAAACACATTACAGGAAGCATCTTTTTACAAACCATGTAGATTATACCATTAATATTGTATTACACTTGATTTATTAACATCTACCTCACTGCTCCATTCTCCTATCCATCTACTAAACCGTTTATATATATATATATATATATGTAGTATATATGTATATATATATATATATATATATATATATATAGTAAAATAGTAAGTCACAGATCACTACAATATCGTTATATAGTTTAGCATGCAAATTGTTAACTAGAGTTCAATATTTGTATACATTTTTTAAGTTTGTATTTTTAAATTTTATTTTAGTTTATCTTATTTTATTTGGATTTTAAATTTACATAAAATACAATGTTTCACTTATGGTTTTAATTTTCTTCTTTATTTCATTCTTGATTTTGAAATCATTTTATGCTTACATAAAATTACAAAACAATATAGTATAAAATTAATGTAACCTTTTTCCCAGGTCTCCCAATGATTAACATCTTACTTAACCATAGAACAATTATCAATACCAGCATAATAGCCTTGATTAAATAGCATAAATATTATATACACTTTATCAAATTGCACCAATTTCCACTTAATGTCTCTTTTTAATCTAGACTGCAATTCAGGATTGCACATTGCATTGAGTAATGTCTCCTTACTCTTCTTTAATTCTTATTTTCTTACATGACCTTAATAATCCTTGTGCATACCGGTCAGTTATTTTTCAGAATGTTCCTCAATTTGTTTTTGCCTGATGTTTCCTCATGTTAAATACACACTTTTTTTTTCCTGTAAGAACAGCACAAACTTGCCTTTGTCAGTGAAATGTATCAGCTGCCACAAGGTTTCCATGGAAAACCTTAACACATGTTATCTTTACCAGGTGTGTTATTTTTTAAAGGAGAATTAGAAGAGAACAATATACTAATATATATTTAATTTTTTTTATGTTTAGTTTTGAAAGGCAGAGAGAGATAGAGCACGAGAGGGGTGGGGGAGAGAGTGAAGGAGACACAGAATCTGAAGCAGGCTCCAGGCTCTGAGCTGTCAGCACAGAGTCTGACATGGGGCTCAAACTCATGAATGTGAGATCATGACCTGAGCTGAAGTCAGATGCTTAACCGACTGAGCCACCCAGGTGCCCCATTATACTAATATATTTTTTTATTCTTTGTTAAAGTTTATTTATTTTTGAAAGAAAGAAAGAGCACGAGCAGGGGAGGGTAGAGAGGGAGAGAGACACAGAATCTGAAGTAGGTTCCAGGCTCTGAGTTGTCCACAGAGCCTGACACAAGGCTCAAACCCATGAACTATGAAATCATGATCTGAGCCGAAGTTGGATGGTCAACTGACTCAGCCACCCAGGCATCCCAAGTGGTAGTAATATCTTAACTATACTCTGTGAAGTCATAATTGCCTATCTCCAAGCTTACATTTGACTTTTATTTACATATGATTCACAGTTTAATTTGCCATCATGTATACTCAGCATGAGCTTAGCTTTGTAGTTCTGACCCTAGAGTCTTATTTCAGGAATCATAGTAACCACATTTTGTACTTGATGACTCTTAACTTTCCAGTATACTTACATTTTGTAAGCTTCTAAAGACAGTATATATTTTATACCTGTCTGAGACTTGAAAATGATTTGTATACAGTGAGTGCTAATTAAATGGTCTGACTGCTGAATGGCTACCTAACAAGTTAAAGGTGGAAATAGCAGCTGTAGAATCCAGTGAAAATATTTTACGTTTCCAAAGAGCTCACAAAAACGTCTCTCTAGGCTTCCAAGGCAAGGAGCAAAGACTGTATGAGCCAGCGATTTAGAATTTTTTTTTCTTACATCATTTAGAAAACAAATAAACTTCTGTTCCAATTGTACTTTTATACTGCCTCTTACACTTTTTATACCACCGTTATTTCCTAAAGTGCATTATGAAAGAAGTTCTTAAACAGCTTTCATGGAAATAGGGAATAGAAATAAAATGAACCCAGTCAAATCAGCAAGATACAGTATTTTTGTTTCTTTATATCATCACACGTAACTTTAGTTCAACATCTGTTCAATGACATCTCAGGCTATATTTCGGGGATGTGTGACAATTTTTTTTTTACAAATTCTTTACTCACAACTCGGGATGTTCCCATTAATTGTGATTTGTAAAGGAAGCATTTAATTCAGGGCAGATGCTGAGCAGCATGAGTATGGAGCTATGGCAAGGTGCAAAATGACACATGAAATTCGCAAGTGGGCATGGATGGCCAGATGGTATTGGCATCTGAGAGATTTGTTACACCAACTTGGCAATAAAACATGTGTGATCCCTAATTTAACATACAAAACTGGCCCAGAAAAATGTTTATGTTAAACAAATTCCCTCTCTAAATATCAGGTGCAACACATTTTATTACAGAGTTTCATTTCTCAGTTGAGAAAACCAAATGTAGAAAATTGCATCCTTCCTTTCCATCCAAAGTCCTGTTCATGTAGGGCAAGTCATAACTACATAAGCAAATTGAAGTTAAATAGAAGTGTAATTCTCAAGATCTTGCAGGCCAGTGAAACCAGAGAGTAGACAAACATGGGTGTGAGTTTCCTTGATTTGTCTAAATCATTACCACGATCCTACACTAGACATTATTTAGACATCTTTGTTTTTTACATATTATACTAGCTAAAAGGTTTAAAATTCCATATCAAGAAATGTCAGTTTGGTTTTAGATCAACAGAAGATTCCTTATGTTGTTCACTAAATCATTTCTTAGGAAAGCAAAGTATGTAACAATTCTCCAAATTGAATTAATATGCAAGAATCTCCTTTTCTTCTTTTTGCTTCCTAATTAGCTACAGCTCTTTTATTAAGTAGCACTTAAAATGCTATTGCATACATGAATACTTCTCAATTTCCCCCACTATAGTTGGGTGTTCCCTTCCCATGGTTCCCTGGCAACAAAATAATACCTCTGTTATAGGGGGGCTTCCTCTCAATCTACCAAAAGGGCCCAGTAGAGGTAACTTGACACAGTCTTGACACAGTCACATGTAGCTGTTTTCTAAGTTGTACAACTATGGACAAGTTATTTTGTTATTTTTTTAATTTGGTAAAATAAGGATAATAATACCAACTCCACTAGAATTTTAATTTTAGATGTTATGCTAGATAATATATATGTAATAATGATCTAGCAAAGTTAATGGAACATAATCCACAGCATTTATTATTATCGTTATGGATATACATTAACACCTCACTGTATTTTAAGCATTTTTTTAGAGATTTGACTTAAAAAATGTTTGTTGGTTTGATTAGAGAGCATGGGGGGAAAGGCAGGCAGAGAGAAGAGAGAGAATCCCAAGCAGGCTCCTCACTCCCAGCACAAAGCCCAATGCAGGGCTTGATTGCACGAATCATGAGATCGTGACCTGAGTCAAAATCAAAAGTCAGATGCTTAAATGCCTGAGTCACCTAGGCTCCCCTAAACATTTTTGATGGGATTATAAATACATCTTTATATCACTGAACACGATACACCCTACTTAGAGCACATAATATGCACATACACATATTTGTGTGTATGTCTGTGTGTGAGAGAGAGTGTGTGTGTGTTTAGATTGAAAAAAAAACAGTAAAAAAATTAAAAAAAACAGAAAACAAATAATATGAGGCAACATTTGAAAGATACTCTTATAGTCCATGTGTGCTGAAGTTTCTTTTCAAACTAACATTTATCAAATTATAGAACTTAAGGGAAGGATCATGGCCACAAAATACATCACCAAATATCATGTATCTTACATTGATCTGGGGAGTTAGATGCAGAGACTAGAGGTAGGTTTATCTTTATACTTTTCTAGGGCAAACATATTAAGATGTAGATTAAGAATAAGATAGCCATTGAAAAGACAATAAGTATGTGTAATTATCTGTATGGACTATACCTTGATCATTTTTTAAAGTAGATTTTTTTCTTTCAATGACTTTTTGTAACGTCAAACAAGATTGTAGGGAATTACATTATACAACTGTTATCCAACCATAAAACGTTGAAAGGATGATTTTTGTAGTCCAGAAAGACTTTCATAGCCCACAACACCTCAGTTTTCTCTAATATGGAACACTATGGTGATTTTGCAGTGGTGGACAGGTTGACAAATCATCCACTATGACTGATTCTAGTTAGTACACACTGTAGATTTTTGTCAAACATCTCACTGAAAATGCAAATTTTTACTCTACGGCGAAGGTGTTTTGTCTCTACAATATCTGGATGTCCTGAAGTACTGGCTTGTTTTCAGTTTTTATCCCAAGGAAGCTCAACATTCAAAAACAGATTGCATGTGGCTTTATTCAGGCAAAATAGTTTGTGTGTAAAACTCAAATGTTAATGGCTGTATATGGAGAATATTTCAGGAAGAAGAGGTGTTTTATTTTATTTTATTTTTGATGACACATATATCACAAAATGCTGGAATGTGCTCACGGCCCGTGAAAAAGCGTAGGCTACCGTGTGAAATGAGTGAATCACAGCATAAAATAACGAGTGCAGGCTATCACCATGAAATTTTAAAATTATGCAAAAGCTGGGGCACCTGGGTGGCTCAGCTGGTTGCTCATCCAACTTCTGCCCAGATCATGATCTCAGGATTCATGAGTCTGAGCCCCACATCGGGCTCTCTGCTTGTCGGGGCAGAGCTCCCTTCAGATCCTCTGTCTCCCCACTCTCTGCACCTTCCCAACTCGTGCTGTCTCTCTCTCAAAAATAAATAAACAGTTTAAATACGTGTGTAAAAGCTGCCAGATTTATTGATTGTTTCCACGGTTCTAGGCTGTGTCCTGAACACTTTACATGTATGTATAATTTCGTTTGATCTTCAAAATAAACCTATGATGTAAGTATCATTATTGTCACCATCTTACAGATGAGAAACCCAAGTCACAGAGTGGCTAAGTAACTCACCAAATGCCATGCAGCTGGATCCAAGATTGAAACTCACTTTTGACTGCAAAGCCCACTTGTTTTGCCACTGCAATACAGGTTCTTAAAACTAAAATTAGGAAAGCATACCAAAATATTCACAGTTACCTTTCAGGTGATCTTCTCGGTTAAAATCTTTTAGCAAAATTTCTACATTTGGCATGAATTACCATCATCATAAAAATAAGCATTATTGTAATCACACCATTCATTCAATTTAAAAACTAGGTAGGCTGTCAAAATGGCCAATAAAATCTATCTTTATAAATTGCTTCTAACAAAGGAGATGGGAAAATATTGAGATTTAGAGACACATTAAAATAAAGTAGAATGCCTTAGTCTCATAACAATACTGATTTGTGTTGTGATTCTAAATGATTAATGGTAACTCATGACTTTGCAAAAGTTATCCTGTTCTTTTGATTCTATATCTAAAACAAGGCTGATAATATCTGATCAAATAAATGAATCAAACAGAGATTGAGCAATATCCAGTGAATTCTTTCATGCTCCTAAGAACGTGCATCACACTGTCAATGCATATTACAATTTTATGTGTGTTCTCTGCCAGCTTAAATCTATTGCACATCTCCAGAAGACACTGGTCAGTTCACTCTAGACAGTAACTACTATTGTTATAACTGCTTTAAACACTGATAAGCTGCTTAAAACAACTTGACTTCTAGTGATAAATTCAGGGCAAGTTAAAAACTAACATTTAATGTATTTATTTATTAATGAATTGCTTTGGATTACCACTTGTGCAGGACATAATAGGTCTGGAACTACAGGAAGAAGGAGAGACTTGCTTTTTTTACATAAAGTTGTTCTCAGCTGCAGAAATGGATATGTAGAATAAATATCATAATTTGATAATGTATTTGCTGGAATCATGGGAATACAGGCAAGGAAAGTATAAGAGAATGGTGTCTGAACTAAGTAGTGCTAAAATGCACCTATGGAAGCCAAGACAGGTTTCTCAGAGGAGATGGCACCTGACTTTAAATTTGAGGAAGAACTTTACTAGATAAAAGCTCAGAGAAAGAACTTCAAGGTAGAAATGGCTTACAAAAATAAATGCTTGAGACATGAGAAAACACAGTTTGTTCAAAGAAACACAATTATTGCTCAAGTGTAAAGAGTGATGGAGCAGATGAAGGTGAGTTGGGATTAGTATTCACAAAGCAGATGAAGAATCATGTCAAATGCTCTGAATAGACATTTACAATGTATTTAATTTTCTAAAACTTTGTGAGGCAAATGAAAAATATTGATGGTGGCAGTGAAAAATAAGTTATATATGGCAGAAAGATCATTCTTGTGGTAAACTAGGGATAGAGGAGCAGGTGGGTCCAGAGAAAAGGAAATTATTACTGTTGTCCAAAGAATATAGAGAATTAATTGGACTTAGCCAATGTCAATGGAGATGGGAAAGAGGGAGCAGGTGTATATGTGTGTGTGTGTATAATATTCTAATGCTAAAATTACATGATTTAGAGATTAATGCAAAGTGAATGGAGTGTGAGTTGGGAAAATCTGGTAATTCCCCAATGTTTAATAAGTTTGATGAATAAAAATAACAAAATGATGATGAGTCCAAAGACTTTGAGTAAATAAGAAGGATGTTTATGTAAATAATAAATGAATAAAAGTGAGTAAATGTTGGAATAAAATAACAAAGTCAATGTTGGATCTATTAAACTTGAGCGGCTCTTAGTATATTCAAGTAGAGACTGTTGGTGGATATTTGGAGGTCCAGATCAAAAGATGAAAGTATCTTTATTAATTGAGAATTATTGGGATTCATTGGAATTATTGGACTTTATGCTTGCTTTGTCCCTGGAACACAGCTAGATAATCATCAAATGATTCTGAACACTCAGGAAATCGATCTGAAGACTGAGGGAACAAACTGCACAACTAGAGGGAGAAAAGAGGCCACACCATGGAATGTAGGAGGTGTAGAGATGTAGTATGAAGGAAAAAAAGAATCAATCCTTGGTGCAGTGGAGGGAAGGGAGACCTGATCACAGAGAAAGGCAGAAGAGAAAGTGAGAGAGGGATAAAGCAGCACACAGAGCACATTAAAAGAATTATTCACCATGATCAAGTGGGATTTATTTCTGGGCCACAAGGATGGTTCAATATTTGTAAATTAATATTTGTAAATTAATCAACATGATACACCACATTAATGAAAGAATCATATGATCCTCTATCATAAGAACCATATGATCCTCTCAATAGATGCAGAAAAACCATTTGACAAAATATAGGATCTATTCTTGATAAAAACCCTTAACAAAGTAGGGTTCGAGGGAACGTGTCTCAACATCATAAAGGCCATATACAAAAAACACCTAACTAATATTCTCAATAGGGAAAAACTGAGAGCTTTTCCTCTTTGGTCAGGAACAAGACAAGGATGTCCACTCTCATTACTGTTATTTAATATAGTACTGGAAGTTCTGACCCCAGCAATTAGATGACAAAAAGAAATAAAAGGCGCCCAAATCAGCAAGGAAAAGGTCAATTTTTCACTATTCACAGATGATGTGATACTCCATGTAAACAACCCAAAAGACTCCACCAAAAAATTGCTAGAAGTGGTACATAAATTCAGTTAAGTGGCAGGATACAAAATCAACATACAGTATTGTGTTGCATTTCTATACACCAATAATGAAGCTGCAGAAAAAGAAATCAAGGAATCTATTCCACTTACAGTTTCACCAAAAACCATAAGATACCTAGGAAAAAACCTAATCAAAGAGGTAAAAGATCTGTACTCTGAAAACTATAAAACACTTATGAAACAAATTGAAGAAGACACAAAGAAATGGAAAAATATTCCCTGCTCATGGACTGGAAGAACAAATACGGTTAAAATGTCTACACTAGGCAAAGCAATCTACATATTTAATGCAATCCTTATCAAAATACCACCAACATTTTTCACAGAGATACAAAAAAAAAATCCTAAAGTTTGTGTGGAACCACAGAAGATCTTGAATAGCCTAAGCAATCTTGAAAAAAAAAAAAAAAAAGCAAAGCTGGAGGCATCACAATTCCAGGCTTCAAACTAAATCACAAAGCTGTAATGATCAAGACAGTATGGTACTGGCACAAAAAAAGACACAGAGTTCAATGGAACAGAATAGAAATCCCAGAAATATGGATGAACTCTGTGGTCAAGTAATCAACAAAGTAGGAAAGACTATCCAATGGCAAAAAGACAGTCTGTTCAACAAATGATGTTGACAGCAACATGCAAAAGAATGAAACTGGGCCATTTTCTTATTGTATACACAAAAATAATTTGAAAATTGGCAAAAGACCTAAATGTAGAACAGAAACCATCAAAACCCTAGAAGAGAACACAGGCCATAGCAACTTCTTGCTAGATATGAATCCTGAGGCAAGGGAAACAAAAGCAAAAATGAACTACTGGGAATTCATCAAGATAAAAAGCTTTTCTGCACAGTGAGGGAAACAATCAACAAAATTAAAAGGCAACCTCCAGAATGAGAGAAGATATTTGCAAACAGCCTATATGATAAAGGCTTAGTATCCAAAATGTATAAAGGACTTCTCAAACTCAACCCTCCAAGCAGAAAAAAAAAATCCAGTTAAGAAATGGACAGAAGACATGAATAGACATTTTTCTAAAGAAGACATCCAGATGGCCAACAGACACATGAAAATATGCTCAACATCACTAATTATCAGGGAAATACAAATCAAAACTACAATGAGATACCACCTCACACCAGTCAGAGTGGCTAAAATGAACAAATCAGGAGACTATAGATGCTGTCGAGGATGTGGAGAAACGGGAACCCTCTTGCACTGCTGGTGGGAACGCAAACTGGTGCAGCCACTCTGGAAAACAGTGTGGAGGTTTCTCAAAAAAATTAAAATAGATCTACCCTGTGACCCAGCAATAACACTGCTAGGAATCTACCCAAATGATACAGGAGTGCTGATGCATACAGGCACATATACCCCAATGTTTATAGCAGCACTTTCAGTAATAGACAAATTATGGAAAGAGCCTAAATGTCCATCAACTGACGAATGGATAAAGAAGATGTGGTTTATATATACAATGGAATACTACTTGGCAATGAGAAAGAATGAAATCCGGCCATTTGCAGCAATGTGGATGGAACTGGAGGGTATTATGCTAAGTGAAATAAGCCAGGCAGAGAAAGACAGATACTGTCTGTTTTCACTTATAGGTGGATCTTGAGAAACTTAACAGAAGACCGTTGAAGAGGGGAAGGAAAAAAAAAAAGAGAGGGAGGAAGGCAAACCATAAAAGACCCTTAAGGACTGAGAACGATCTAAGGGTAGATGGGGTGTGGGGGATAGGGGAAAGTGGGTGATGGACAGGGAGGAAGGCACTTGTTGGGATGAGCACTAGGTGTTGTATAGAAACCAATTTGACAATAAATTATGTTAAAAAAATAAAGTTCACTGAACACCAGAAATGGGCTGAAGTAATATACATAGACATTTTCCCAAAGAATATATACACAGGGACATATGAAAAAATGCTCAACCTCATTCATCATTGGGGAAACACAAATCAAAACTACAAGGGGATATCACCTCACACCAGTAAGAATGGCTAACATCAACAGCACAAGAAACAAAAAGTGGTGGTGAGGTTGTGGGAAAGAGAAAACCCTCTTACATTGTTGATAGGAATGAAAACTGGTGCAACCACTCTGGGAAAAGAGTATGGAATTTCCTCAAAAAGTTAAAAATACAGCTACCCTATGACCCAGCAATTGCACTACTAGGTATTTACCCAAACAATACAAAAATACTCACTTAAAGGGTACATGCACCCCAATGTTTATAGTAGCATTATCAACAATAGCCAAATTATGGAAAGGGCCCAAATGTCCATTCCCTGAAGAATGGATGAAGAACATAATGGAATATTACTCAGCCATCAAAAAGAATGATCTCTTGCCATTTACAACAATGTGGATGGAGATATAGTATATTATGCTAAGTGAAATAAGCCAGTCAGAGAGAGACAAATATCATATGATTTAGCTAATAAGTGGAATCTAAGGAACATAACAGATGAACATACAGGAAGGGCATAAAAAAAGAGAGGTAGGTGAGCCATAAGAGACTCTTAACTCTAGAGAATAAACTGAGGGGAGGTTGATGGGGGTTGATGGGGTAGGTGGGTGATGGGTATTAAGGAGGGCACTTGTTATGATGAACACTGGGTATTATATGTAGTTTATGAATCACTAAATTCTACTCCTGAAACCAATATTACTCTATATATTTACTAAAATTTAAACAAAAGTTAAAAAAAAATAATTCTACAAAAGTGAGAGTATAAATGTTGGAGCCTAATCAAAATAATCCAGGAAGAATGTGTAAAATGAAAAGAACATGAGATGAAGATAAAAAGCTCAGAAATATCCACTTTTATGAATGAATGAAGGGAAACTAGCTAAAAACTGAGAGAGAGACTGAGACAGAGAGAGACATCTGAGAGGCAGAAAGAAGAGATATTAGCATCTCTGGAATCAAGAATAAAGGAAGTTTAGGGGCGCCTGGGTGGCGCAGTCGGTTAAGCGTCCGACTTCAGCCAGGTCACGATCTCGCGGTCCGTGAGTTCGAGCCCCGCGTCGGGCTCTGTGCTGACAGCTCAGAGCCTGGAGCCTGTTTCTGATTCTGTGTCTCCCTCTCTCTCTGCCCCTCCCCCGTTCATGCTCTGTCTCTCTCTGTCCCAAAAATAAATAAACGTTGAAAAAAAAAAAGAATAAAGGAAGTTTAAGAGAGGTGTTACATATGGAGGAGAGAAATGAGAGACATTGAAATAATTCCATTGGATTTATGATGCATGTCAGGAACATTGATGAGTTTGTAGCATTGGAAACTAAATTTCAGTGGTTTGTGAAGTAAAAGTATCAGGTATAATGCTCTACACCTCTTTGCAGAAATTTGGATGGTATAAGGCTGAGAAGTAAGTTTGTAACTAGAAATAAAGGCCAAGAGAAGGGGTCTCTTTATAAAGTCATATATTCCACACTCATTTCTGACCAGCGAGGCTGCGCTTAATGAAGTGAATATTGAAACAATGCAGTTATTTCATTTGGGGTCCATATCCTAAGTTTCCAATCATTTAAATAATGTCCTTTAAGCTTTTTCTTTTCTTTTTCCTAACCAGGACCAAATCAATGCCATCTCTCTTGAATCTTTTTATTTTTATTTTTTTGAATATAAAGGCTTTCACTATTTTTCATTATTTTTTTAAAATATAATTTATTGTCAAATCCGTTTCCATACAGCACCCAGTGCTCATCCCAACAGGTGCCATCCTCAATGTCCATCACTCACTCCCCGTCTGCCCCTCACCCTCCCCATCAATCCTCAGTTTGTTCTCAGTATTTAAGAGTCTCTTTTGAATCTATTTAAATCTAGAATCCTTTACCAGCTTACCTGCTGGCTTGATTTTATTTCTTTGAGACCAATGCTATATTTTTAAATTCCAGGTCATTTTTTTTTCCAAAATGTTCCTCAATTTGACTTCCTTGAGTGTTTCCTCATAATTAGTTTCAGTTTCTTCTTCTTTTTTTTTTTTTTACAGCTATATCTTATAGGGGATGTTGTGCTATTCTCAAGTTATCATATCTTGATCATGAGATGTCAATTTGTTTCATTATTGATGATGCTAAGTTTCATCACTTAATTAAAGTGGTATCTGTGTGATTGTTATATCATAAAGACAGACAATTTCCCTTTGTCATGAATTATTAATCTGTGAGGCAATAATTTGAAGCTATGCAAATAGCCCGTTTAACAATCTCTGGCCCAGTCATGTAGCATCGATTCATGACTCGTTACTGAATAAAATTTTTACAATGTTTTTTGAAAATTGGTGATTTTTCAAATTCTATTATTCCTCCTATAATTGTTAGTTGATATTTCATGTGAGAGTAATTTGAGCAGGATTTAAGCGGACAAACAAACTTAGTATTGCTATTATTGTAGGAAAATACATATCCATTAAAAAACTGCCATAACACCCAGTTGTAGTTCATAGATATTCCAAAATATATCCATCTTTATTTTACAAAAAGCGTTGTTTCTGGGTTTAAAGCTTGTTTAGGGCATGCATTTCCTTGTCTAGCATTGCTTTCGTCAACAGTAGATTAAACTATATAAAAATTTTTAAAAGCAAATATGATTTTTGAAACACAGGAAATACTTTCCAGGGATGGCATAAGAACTAATTTATTTACTTTAGGGAAGTGTTTAAAATGAGATATGACACAATTGCTAAGAATTATTTCGATCACTTTTTGGCTGAAGAACAAAATTGGAAAGAAACAATGTTCTCCTACATCTCTAACCAAGCAAAATATTTTTTACATCTCTATGGTAACAGTTATAAGGACCAAGTGGAATCAAATAATCAAAATGTGATAACATCACTGGCCTAACAACATGTTGAAAAACACTCCTGTCGCCTATAACAACAAATGATTTTGTTATCATTCATTAGCTACCAAAGACTGCATGAGACTGCCTGGAGAACTCCCAGAAAGAACTTTAAAGTAAATTCATGAAATTAGACTAAATTAAACAACTTGAAAATGTAATTGGAGTCCTATGAAGAAGAATTAAACATAGTAACAGCAGAAAGAGTCTTCTGTTGCTGCTGTGCAGAATGACATCTGGAGAACATTTTTTCTTTTCCTCCATATGTTGGGATACAACTCCTCTTGAACAAGTTGACCTAAGCAAATATTTTCAGGAATAATTATAGTTTGTAAAAGTATAAGTGGAAAGATGTTCTCAAAGTTAGCAATATCTCATTTGCAAAGCCATAGTGCTAATGCTGTCTCTTACTTTTTCTCACCTGATTCTATTAGAATCTTACTTCCAATTCCAACTTTTCTTTCTTTCTCTATTTATACCACTTGCAGATTAATATTTTTAGAATTGCATCTCTGCTATTTGCCCCTTAAAAATCTAATTCCTAAGTGTTCTATCATCTGACCATATTTTTACCTTTTGCTTCAACTAGTTTCAGTTAATTTCAGTACAATTCATTAAAACCATTATTGAACTATGTATTTTTGAGACAGTGTGTTAAATCTTGATGTCAGAGACCTCCTGTAAAAATTGTATATCTTTAAATGAGGACTACAATACATAATGAACTCATACATGTAATTAATTATATCATAAGCATTGCATGGGATGGAACACTTATTTCCTTTGTGGAGATAAGAGTCAAATAGGAGGCCATTTACGAGTTGTGTGGTAAAAGATTAAATGAGAAAGGAGGTAGGGACTAGGAATGCCCTTTCAGCTGATGATATGGGGGGGTGGCGCAAACTGTGGGAGAGGGCTTAATAAAAAATAATTGTGTTACAGATTCGGTTAACTATGTTTTAGTTCCAGCTGCTATAACAAAGTCTTATAGTCTGAATGGCTTATAAATAACAGAACTGGAGAGCCCAAATGTCCATCGACTGATGAATGAATAAAAAAGTTGTGGTATAGGGGCGCCTGGGTGGCGCAGTCGGTTAAGCGTCCGACTTCAGCCAGGTCAGGATCTCGCCGTCCGTGAGTTTGAGACCCGCGTCGGGCTCTGGGCTGATGGCTCAGAGCCTGGAGCCTGTTTCCAATTCTGTGTCTCCCTCTCACTCTGCCCCTCCCCTGTTCATGCTCTGTCTCTCTCTGTCCCAAAAATAAATAAACGTTGAAAAAAAAAAGTTGTGGTATATATATATATATATATATATATATATATATATATCACACACAATATGGAATGAAACTCAGACATAAAAATAATGAAATCATGCCACTTGAATGACATGAAGCTAGAGTATATTATGCTAAACAAAATAAGTCAGAGAAAGACGAATACCATATGATTTCACTCATATGTTGAATTTAAGGAATAAAATAAATGAGCAAAGGGGAAAATAAAAGAGAGAGAGGCAAACCATTAGAGCCTCGTAACTGTAGAGGTCAAATTGAGGGATACTGGAGGGGAGGTGGATTCGTGTATGGATTAAGTGGATGATGGGTTTTGAGAAAGGTACTTGTGATGAGTACTGGGTTGTTGTATGTAAGTGACAAATCATTAAATTCTACTACTGAAACTAATATTACACTATATGTTTACCCACTGGAATTTAAATAAAAACACAAAACTAAAATAAATACATACATGCACACATACATACATAACATACATAACAGAAACTTGATTCTCACAGTTCTAGAGGCTGGAAGTCCCAGATCAGAGGGCCAGCACGATCAAGTTCTGGTGTGGACCCTCTTTTGGATCACAGACTGGGGTCGCTTTTATAAGGGCACCAATCCCATTCCTGAGGAACTCACCCTCATGACCTAATTACTTTCCAAAGGCCCTACCTCCCAATATTATTATAGTGGGGATTAGAATTTCAACATATGAATTTTGGAGAATATAAACATTTATTCTATAAATGACTACAATAGGTAAATACCGTTGTAAGGGTTTTCAAAGTTAGAGAAGAAATCACATAAGATGTTAGAAAAGTAGGCAGCCTCCACAATTACGATAGGTTTTTCTAATAGGTCACACATTTCAATAATTCCCAGACCATGCCCAAGGCAGGCTGCTTATAACTATTCAAGTTTAGGAGTGTGTGTGTGTGTGTGTGTGTGTGTGTGTGTGTGCATGTTACTGCATAAGTGTTGTTTGTAAGGGGTCACTTGATGAGTTGTGTGAAGGACTTATTAAAGTTGAGAAATGTGAGTTTATCTAAAAGAAGTTGTGTTTGGTCTCTGGTTGTCTACCTAAATTATTTAAAACAAACTCCAATTTACTATTAGACAAAAATAATACATTTGAAAACTTGATTCTTGCCTTATTTTTCTGAATACAATAGTCTACAAGGCATTTAGAGGGTAGGGATGATGTCAGGTTCATCTGGGTCCTAGCATAACTTATACACAGTAGACTTAATTAGCCATTTCAAAAGAACCACTGGGGAAAAATAAAGCTCATATAAGTGGGATTTTTTTTGTAATGACATGTGTTGCTTGTGATTTCTGGCATCCCTTAACCACCTTCAGTTGTCAACAACCCGCATTTATTCTCACAGAGATCGCTTCCCCTTATTGGATAAAATCCATTTTCACTGTAAATCTGGGTGCTATACTGCTGTAGAAAAAAATAATGCTTTCCCCAAAGATGCCCCTGTCCACAACCTCAGAACCCACAAATATGTCACCTTACATGGCACAAGACCTTGCAAATGTGAGTGAGTTAAGAATCTGGTGATCAGAAAATCATCCTGTATTATCTGAGCAGGCCAGTGTAATTACATAAAGCCTTATGAGAAAGAGGTAAGGGACATAGAACCAGAGAAGGAGATATTATTATGGAAGCAGAGGTTGGGGAGACATGCTTTGGCAAGGAAGATAGGGTCCATGAGGCAAAGAATGTAGGTGGTCTCTAGAAGCTAGAAAGTCAAGAAAAACAAATTCTCCCATGGAGTCTACAGAAGGATCACCACCCTGCTGAAACCCTGTAGGATTTATTTAGGACTTATCACCTTCAGAACTATAAGATGATAAATTTGTCTTGTTTTAAGCTGCTAAGTTTATGGCAATTTGTTAGAGCAGCAAGAGGAAACCAATGCAGTGCACTGTTAGTTAGTAGACCCACGACCCAAGGTAAAGCAAAAAGATGCTTGAAACTTGGACAATTGAGACAGTGGCTCAAGGCTGACAATAATTGAATCTGTGACCATATCCTGAAGAAAGCACGTTACTTCCAACAAATTACCAGCAGTTTCTTATTTCCTGTTATGTTAATTTTGGTTTCTCCAGAAGCAGACCTTGCCACAAAATTAGACCGCATGTAACAGGATGAAGAAGCACAGAACTTGGAATAGGGAAGGAGAAAAAGGCAGTAAAAGGCATTTAATCCGGTTCTCTGAATTAGGCATAGGAAGGAGTGGGTGCTAGAGAAGCATGTAAAATGCCTTAGACACTGGTGTGTCTGAAGGTTGGGACACTTATCCACAGCAATTATTCCCCAAAGGTTTAAGCTGCCCTGGAGGCATTAACTTCCCTGCTCACTAAGATTATACCTGCAGGCTGAGAAGATTCCCAAGGCTTCAGAGAAAACCCTGAGGCACAAAAGTGAAGATACTCATGGAGAACTAGCTGGAGGCAGGACACTGTCAGCATGTACAGCTGTGACAGAAATCATAGATTAGCCCAGGGGATGTCATGTGGGCCATCAAAAGTATCTGAGCTCCTGCCCTTCACAAACCTGGTTCTTGAGCTCCTTGTCCTTTCTGTGAATTGCACCAAATTCTCTTGCTTGGCCATGTTTTAACATTTTGAAGCTTACAAACAAGAACCATAATCAATATATGACTCCCAAGTGATTCTTCTGTGGTTCAATTCATTATTTTTTTCTAAATTATATTAGTGTTACTAAGTTTAGGGTCATTAAGCTAAAAATAGTGACCTTTTTTCCTTGCATAGTTAGCATGAGTCCTCAATGCATTTCCCTCCATTTATTTCACTCACTTACATAAAACTTACATACACGGAAGGTGTCAGAAACAACTTAAATTTGCTTTAAAATACAAAAGAAATGGGGCCCCTGGGTGGCTCAGTCCGTTGAGCATCTGACTTCAGCTCAGGTCATGATCTCACGGTCTGTGAGTTCGAACCTCGCATCGGGCTCTGTGCTGACAGCTCGGAGCCTGGACCCTGCTTCGGATTCTGTGTCTCCCTCTCTCTCTGCCCCTCCCCTGCTCATGCTCTGTCTCTCTGTCTCAAAAATAAATAAAAACATTAAAAAATAAAATAAAATACGAAAGAAATGAGGGTGACGTCTTGTAAAATTCCTGCATGTCGCAAAATCAGTGTTAAAAAGAATCCCTCTGTACTTCCAATGCCAGATTGCTGCAATATATAAAATTCAAAGGTAAGTTACAGCATACACCGTTTGTCACAGAGACTCTTTGTTAAATTGTAAACTTTTATCAACACGGATGCAAAAAGAGCATTAAGTTGTCAACTGTAGGAACCACTTCATGAAGTTACAGAAATCTGATGTTTGGGAATCCGGCACAGTCATCGCCACACTCCTCCTCTCCGTAGCCTAACCGGGAGCCGTCCTGCCGCATCCCAGCAGAAACCAGGGCAGCTGAGGTGTCCTGGGCCAGCTGTGCGGTGTGATGTCACGGATGGGAAGCTGGCAAATCTAGTGACCCTCTCCCATGTTGTGCCTGTCCCGGTACCACATAAGTGCTGTGTACCACTTGTCTTCTGCTTTTTGCTGCTCACTGTTCAGGTCCCCCCGCCTCAGAAAATCCTTTATCGTCGGTATTTCATACTAATTAACTCTCCTTCTCCTCTCTTTGTCTCTTCCAAATCTTCCCTAATTACCTATGGAAAACATCCTTTCCTGGGTTTGGGTGTCTACTTCTACTTCTAAGTCTCTCTTCTCCCCCTCCTTCTATTATTTCTACTTTTACTACTCTCTTCTTCTTCCTAGCTTCCTTACTCTTCCTTGCCTTTAATTATCTGTTTCTTTACTCACCCTTTTTCTCTTGGTCCATTCTTTCATCTTTTCCTTTCTCCCTTCCTTCTCTGTTAATTTTTTCACTGAATAATTATCTCTACTGAAACTCTTAAGTAACTATAAATTTCTTCCAGGAAAACCAAGCCATATATGTGGATGTTATTTAATGAACAACTACTTTCATAGAGCTCTAAAAATCTTTGAATTAAAAATACGTTTTTGAGGAGTTTGCTACTCAGTAACTGGAACGATTTAGGAATGGCATGCAATCCCTAATTTCCAAAACTAGTACTAGTTTTATAATTATAGTTATAAATTCATTTTATAATTCAAATGAACTTAAATACTTAATGGGATTTTGTGAGGTCATACCCTGGATACTCATTACCTTGAAGTCTTTTCCTATGATTCCACTTTCTACATCAGCCATCGATTTCCATAGTCATATCTCAGGCTTCCATATAAATAGTGACTGGAATCTTCCTAATTTCATATTAAGCATTAGGATCTTAAGCCAACAACTCAAATATTTCCAGTTTAATACTTTCAGAATCCTAACTTCTAAATTTTGCCCCTCAGCACCTACAGTATAGGAATTACATATCATTTTCTCTCTTGTTCAGCTTCATGATGCCCTCCAGGCATTAGGGGTTTTTAAAAATCTGTGGTTTACTACTAACATCAGTAATTTTTATGTATGTTCAAATTCCTTGTGCCATTATCTTATCATGTGTTTTACTTGGGAAAATAATTGATCTGGTTAAATTAGGTCTTTGCCTTCTCTATGCTTCTAGAGACAGAGCTGAGGTTTGCTGGGGGAAAAAATCACCAATATGACAAATGGCACCATTTGACATTCATGATTTCAAATTACAAAATCACCCTTAGCGTTGCAAAACAAGCCTACTGTGTGCCCCTACTCTGCTTATTCGCGCATTCCTCTAATAAGAATGGTGCTTTTCTTTTCTCCTTAACCTTATAACACAGTCTCAGAGGGTAACCTCAAACTCAGTAGTAGTATGTTTTCTATTTTCCTGAGAATAAGGGGATCATTCAGAAGAAACTTTCCACATGATTCCATCAATTCTATCTACCAAACTACCTTCACCTATATCTGTAAACTATCCATTTCTCCCATGCCACAAAGGAATATAATCCATCTTCCCAAACCAAACTCTCCACTTGAGCATTGGGTGGCATAAGGAATGATTATCCATGGTCTTACTGAATGGCAGTAGGATAAGTCCACGCTCTGATCGACATCTTCTGTTAAATTCCTATTTCAATAAAGGCATAGGGTCTCAATATTCGCAAGA
The DNA here is from genome assembly GCF_022837055.1 of Prionailurus viverrinus. Classification (NCBI taxonomy): domain Eukaryota; kingdom Metazoa; phylum Chordata; class Mammalia; order Carnivora; family Felidae; genus Prionailurus; species Prionailurus viverrinus. The sequence continues at coordinate 180,179,289 of NC_062564.1, forward strand.
GACATTGACCAGATCTGGACCCGGGCTAGCAGAAGTTCTTATTTGCTACCTTGTACCCCCACTGGTTTTGTTGCCAATCTTCAAATTCACCACATGTTCCAAATTCCAAGCATTTTCTGTTCTCTTAGGTATAGTTGTACATTTACCATCTTTTCTCAAATGTCTCCTTACAAAGAAGCCCTTTTATGATTAACCATAAAACATGAAGTTCAAGCATCTTAACTCACTCTTTTCTTTACTTTCTGTAAACTATATCCATTTAACTTTGTAATTTTTTAATCGTTCCCCTCTCCCTTTTATTACCAGTACACCCAACATAATAGAATGTAAGCTGCGTGAGGGATAGTGTCAACCTCACACATTACTTTCCATATCCCCAGTGCCTATAGGGAACCACATTAAGATTTTAATAAATGTTTGTGGAAAGACTGGATAAATGAGTGGATAAATGAATTGTCATAAAACCTAATTGAAGCTCCACAAAATGTGTTACTAGATTACTTATTTCAAATTACTCAAGGTGCTTAAATTAAATGCATATTTCTATGCATAATCTTAATTAAATCTTAATCACTACAGTGCAGATTCAATGATTTGTATTTTTCTATTTTTTTAATAATTGTAAAAGATTTATAGCCAATTAAGTTTTAGGAAGCATTGGTCTACAAGATTTAAATCAAATCTCACTGTCTAATAAACTGCTCATCATGATCTAACCCTTGCTTACTTTTTTGGCAGCCTTATCTCCAGTGATCTGCCCTTATGTACCAAGTTCTCCAAGCAAACTGATCTGCTTGCTGGGTAGGAAATCCAATTGACTTTGTTATAGGTGATGGCTTCCATCCACCTCTTTTTACATACACAAATCTGTAACGTATACTTGACTCTTCCCCAATGATGTGTCACAGAAAAAGAAATAAATGAGGACGCCTTTATTTATCATGTGTGGTGTCACTTGAGAACCAGTATGAAATGAGCCATATAGGGACATTTGGGTGGGTTAAGCACTTGTATAAGGCTTGTGTGTGTGATTTATCCTACAAGTCAATTAAATTGTATATCAAGCCCTGAGGGCCGTATGTCACCAGTCACACTGTGATGTGCATGCATCAGTCAGATGGTTAACTATAAGTATTTATCTCTACTCTCATAATTTTAAAGAGGGAGGGAATTTACTGAAAGGATTTAGAGTAGTTTACAGCATCAACGGGAGTGGTGGAGAACCAGGCCTAAGAAATTGGGCAGATGTAGAACAGGCTAAGAAGGTAACCCACCCAGCACAAATCAGCCTGAGTAGAACCATCTGGTCAGAACCATCATTGCCACTGACAGATATCATATACCATGGCTTACAGTGTAGATGCTGCCAGGACTTGATGGCACCATTTTCCTTGATGGCACCATTTTCAAGGTATTCTTGGTAACTGAATATTGCTACCATTTCCACGGCTACTCTCACAGTGAATTGCCAGCATCCTTATTCTTGTTTTACTAGTTATTAAATAAACAGGCTGGGTAGATATGTCTTATTGGCTGCTTCAAGTCATGTGCTTGTACGAAACATAAATATTTGGCTTGAGAGAACTATGTCATGAGAGATGAATTCTGCTATGCAGAATTCTGCTATGCAGTGGGGAAAATTCCAAACACAGGAAGGGTACCATTTGGATGCTGGGCAATCATAAGATGACTGCCTTGAATACAAGTAAGAAAAGTAAGTTTCCAGGGATGCATGGTGGGTCAGTCAGTTAAGCAACCTACTTTTAATTTCTGCTCATGATCTCGCGATTCACGAGATCAAACCCCATATCCGGCTTTGCAGCTCAGAGCCTGCTTGGGATTCTCTGCCTCCTTCTCTCACTGCCTCTTTCTCTTTCTTTAAATAAAAATTAATTAAGTAATTAAGTAATACAGAAAAAAGAAAAGAAAGTTTAAAAAGAAAAGAAAATTAAGTTTCCAATATAACTACATTGAAAGGTTCTGATTCTTTTCCAAGGACTGAGGTGTGACAGATATGCCAGGTATTTTCTATGAGAATTTTAAGACTTTATATACTGAAATTTGAGTTTTATGAAGAAGGTAGTTCCCTAGTTTTGGTGAGACTCTCACATAAATAACGAAGTTTCTGCAATGCATCTAGTTGCCTGCCCCCTATGTGCATTTGCCCTTGCTGTCTTTCTATCTGCTGTTATTCTTGGGGTATATCTTATACTTCTCATTCCTTCTTCTAATACTTCTTTAGCCTTAGTTTTCTTTCCAAATCCATTCTTAACTTTGTTTAGTTTATTTATTTATTTTGAGAGAGAGAGAGAGAGAGAGAGAGAGAGAGAGCGCAAGCACGAGTGGGAGAGGGGCAGAGAGAGGGAGAGAGAGAATCCCAAGTATGTTCTGCACTGTCAGAGCTTTGCATGGGGCTCCATCTCACGAACTGCAAGACCATAACTTGAGCCAAAATCCAGAGTTGTAGGCCGAACTGACTGAGCCACCCAGAAGCCCCCAAAGCCATTCTAAATGTTAAGAGGTAACAAACTGCATACTCTAGAGGTGTTATCTCTCCCTAGGGTGGCCACAATGCGAGAACAGTGATGTCCATTTCTTTGCATTTGTATCCTCAGAAATTCATGCTGAATATGAAATATAAGCTGCTGTTTACAGGCTTCCTATGCAATTGAGTAGAATTTGAAAGGGAAAGATATTTCTCTGGGTTGTTCTTGGTCTAGATTTAGTACTGACTGAGAAGAAAACACTGTTATTAGTACCGAGAGAGGGGAAACATCTTAAACTAAATAACTGACAAGTTAGTATTTTTAATGGAAGTAAGGTAGTATATTCCAAATTCCCCATTACCTGATTGAATTTTATTACTGTGTGTGTGTGTGTGTGTGTGTGTGTGTGTGTTTAAACTGAACTAAAATATTAGAGAAAGAATATCAATGGAAATAATTCAATTTAATTATTTGCCAGTGACTCTTTGCTTGGAATTATTTTTCTGTTGATCTATTGTGTGTTACACTAAGAAGAGAAAGTTTGCCACGAGACAGTACATCATGCTGGGTATTGATCTGCTGTGATGTACGGCTTCATCCACTCAGTGCTCATTTCGGAAGAGTGCATTTCTGCCATCATGGACACTTTTCTGTTAAACTCCTAAAGCTTCATGAATCTCCTAAAAATCTCTTCCTTCATTGAACATATATTATGACGCTACAGATGTGGCTTTTGATGGAATTTCCAGAAGCTCCATTTCAGAACTATAGCTAGTACTCAAACAATAAGCATGTAAAGATTTGAAAATAAAAGTAAAGAATAATGAATTCTGCAGGCTACTTGTTCTTTCTAATGTACTCAGAACATTCTTGATCATCCCCTTGAAATTAGTGCAAGTATCTCTTAAAATGAAATTAGTTTACATCTTGACTATAATCGATGCATGTCCAAAGCTTGTCCACAATTTAACTCACATCTGTACACACATTTTCACTAAATATAAATAATGCAGTACCCTAAACTGTGCTTTACAATCAGCAGGTGGTTATAAATATTGTGTTTTTTATGTTTTATATTAAATATTTTAAGTCACAAGTCTGGCAGATTTCACAAGAGAACTATTTTCTCCTTCCATTTAAAATTAATAGCATCAACACATTAAGATTATGGATATATGAAAGAAAATGTTTCTAGAAAAGTTCATACACCACAAGTTAAAATATTGCCTATTCAGTGTCTTGATATGATACACTACATTTACTAATTTATTTTAGCACCATTTCTTTAATACAAACACTTTATATATTTATTATTATATCTTTATAATGTTATTAATACTGTATGTTATTATTTATTATAATTTTATATCTTTATCCTTTACTAAGAGCCTAATATATAAGTTCTTAGTACTAAAAGGATATAAACTATCATAGGGCAATTGAGAGTCTGTTTTGCCTATTCACATACTGCCCTATTACCTCTGTCAACAAATAATTTTCCAAGTAAATTACTCCTTTGTTTGGTCTCAAGATTTTTTTTCTCTGAAAGAGTGTAGAAAATCTTTATTTTTCATGTTTACTTATTTTTGAGAGAGAAAGCATTAGTGGGAGACGGACAGAGAGAGGGGGAGACAGAACATCGAAGGGCTCTGCACCGAGGGCAGAGAGCCCCATGTGGGGTGTAAACTCAACAACCCTGAGATCATTACCTCAGACAAAGTCAGACGCTTAACTGACTGAGCCACCCAGGCACCCAAGAGTGTCGAAAATTTTATCATCAAATATTCCTCTGACTGTAGCATTAACAATTGCCATAACCCACAAATCCAGGACATGTAGGTTGGACAAATCAGCTTAATCTGTTTTTTTTTTCCCTTATATACAAAAAGGAAATTAAAATTAAAAAGTCTAGACCAAGGGTTCATCATTTAATTATTTCTTTCAAAAACTTATGTAAGCGCTTCTTATATAAAGAAGGTAAAGAAAATTGGCTGTAATTTACTTTTCCAGTTTAGAGTTCCATATAGTGTGTTACAGTATATATGATAGTTCAAAGGAAAATATGCAGTGGGACATATAAGTCAAGATATTAAACAAGTAACTTTATCATCTATATATAAACCTAAGTTACCTATCTAAAAATCGGCTAGTGACCCATATATGGAATGTCGTGTATGCTACAAAAGCATGGTTAATAAAATTGACTGAGTTATTAAGGATAATTGAATCTGTTAGCATGAGTCCCTTAATATAAACAAGTATATATATATATTTGAACATGGGAAATCTTAATAGCTAACTCATATCCAGATTGTTTAAATAACAGATGATTTGGTTCCCTATTCTACATTAAATCAGTTTGTCATTCATGAAAAATTAGAAACATAAACTTGGATAGTTTAGAATTGAAAACAAAGTTTTTATTTATTTATTTTTATTTATTTTTGAGAGGGAGAAAGAGAGAGCAGGGGAAGGGCAGAGAGAGAGGGAGACAGAGAATCCCAAGAAGGCTCCACACAGTCAGCACAGAGCCCAAAGTTGATCCTGAACTCACTGTGAGATCACGACCTTAGCAAAATCAAGAGTCTGACGCTTAACTGACAGAGCCCCCCAGGCGCTCCTAGTGGTGACTGCAAACTTTTTAATGGCATACACCTAAGTAAATTGTAAATTCATAAAAAGTAAAGTGCAAGGCTGATATCATAAAATAATTATTTAATATCAATTTTGTGAAGGTCTTTTCAAACACTTAAGAAAAGTATTGATTTTTCAGATTGAATGTATACCTAGTAAACTAATCTATTATAAAAGGTCACCCTAAAAGTGAAACAAAAATGACAATTCGAAGGAAACATTTTTTAGCATAATTGGAAAATAACATAAACCTCTTAGAGAAAAGTAAAATTAAAAATATGTATGTACACACAGACACACCCACACATTCTCATACACTTGGGTATATAAGTCAGGAGACTAACATAATAGCATTATTAGACAAATTTAAACATAATTCGTATGCCTGAAAGTCAATGAATACCACCAAAATCTGGAGTAAATTGTTTGCTTAGAAAATGACTGGTTTGGGGCGCCTGGGTGGCTCGGTCGGTTAAGCAGCCAACTTCGGCTCAGGTCATGATCTTGCGGTCCGTGAGTTCGAGCCCCGCATCGGGCTCTGTGCTGACCGCTCAGAGCCTGGAGCCTGCTTCGGATTCTGTGTCCCCCTCTCTCTGCCCCTCCCCTGTTCATGCTCTGTCTCTCTCTGTCTCAAAAATAAATAAATGTTAAAAAAAAATTAAAAAAAAAAAAAGAAAATGACTGGTTCACAAAATCTACTGAGATTACTTATTGACTTGAAATATACTAGTTTGTTTGTACACACATAAATGCCTCTATGTGTGTTAGATAGATGATAGATAGATAGATGATAGATAAATAGATAGAGATAGAAACAGAGATATAGTGTGGCTGTACATATATGCAGAGACACATATATGTGCATATATATCAGTGTCTATCCATGAATATACACGATATACAAAAACACAAGCATGTTTGTGTGTGCCTTTATGTTCACACACTAACATTTCCTAAAAAGAACACACCTGATAAAAATGTTTAAAATGATTGTGGAGACAGCTGCACATCTCCATGCATATACTAAAAATCGTTCATTTGGTTTGATAAGTGAATTGTATGGGACATGAATTATATGCTGTTATTTTTGAAAAGAAAGAAAAAGAAAATTTCTATCTGTCACTTCTTGAAATTCCAGGAAAAAGAAATTGCAGTTAAGAGTGATAATTTGTTTTACTGGAAATGCTAAAGGCAAAAAAAAAAAAAAACAAAAAAACAAAAAAACAAAAAACAAAAAACAAAAAAAAAAAACCTAAAATGCAAGAGACTTTTATAATAAACGATTGGGATCTGGAAAGTAGGTGGGAAATCGAAAATTATTCAGTGGAGTTAAGGATGTTGAATCTGAGCTAGCAGTGAGGAAAGCCAAAAGTTAACTTATTTGTCCACAGAGACTTCAGGAAATGGGAGAATTGGGATACACCCAAAATATCAGGGAAGCTTGTCTTAAATCTAAAGAAATGCTTTAAAGTTTAAGGCACGTTTGGAAACCCAGATCACCTCAATTTACCACAGTTGGGAAATCAGTTTCATTCCCGTCTTGGAACCAACTGGAAATTCATTCAAATACAGGTTATCTGGACTAGCAGTCAAAATGGTGTGGCTCATGGGGCGCCTGGGTGGCTCAGTTGGTTAAGCGTCCGACTTCGGCTCAGGTCATGATCTGGCAGTGTGTGGGTTAGAGCCCCGCATCGGGCTCTGTGATGACAGCTCAGAGCCTGGAGCCTGCTTCGGATTCTGTGTCTCCCCTCTCTCTGTGCCCCTCCCCCACTTGTGCTCTGTCTTTGTCTATCAAAAATAAATAAAATGTAAAAAAAAAAAAATTTAAAATGGTGTGGCTCAGGTGAATGTCTATAGTCTTCTACACCAAACTACTCATGCTCAGCTCTCAGAATAGAGATTTCACAAAAGCCGCTCATTAAGATTATAGAGAATCTTAAATCAATACATTACATCCAAGAACGAAGAAAGATATATACATCAGAGTATTTTTGAAAAGACTTCATAGAATTCAAATTAAAGCACTGATGAAAAATAACACAAAAGTTAGAAGGTATAATGGAGCGAAGACAAACCAAAAATAGAGTACAAACTAATCAAAAATAGAAAAAAGAAGTACAACATTTTAAACAAAATACTATCTTAAAAAAGTTTAGAGGATTAGCTCTGGAGTTGCAACATCTGAATACTAAGAATATACCTAAAGAAAATCATATGCAATTTTAGAGCATTGCAAACCCACAGAACCTCTTCAAACTCCAGAGAAAAGTCGAGAGGAGTCTCACAACGGCGTCTGCATTCTAATTAGTTACACTGGACAAGGATGGGCATCTTTTCGGTCTTTAACACTTCCATTCTGTCACCCATGTGGCTAGTAAGATCACACTCTTCAGACAACTGGTGTTCTGTACATACTAAATATCATTTTCAAGATTCATCCTTTTAGAGTAGGCAGTGTTTGACAATGTTGGTCATTTTATTCTTAAAATTCTTTTTCTTTGAAGTTTATTTTTGTTATTTATTTTGAGAAAGATAGCATGTGTCAGTGGGGGGAGGGGCAGGGAAAGAGGGAGAGAGAGAATCACGAGCAGGTTCCACACTGTTCGCCCAGAGCCTGACTCGGGGCTCGATCTCAGGAACTGTGAGATCTTGAGCAGAAATCAAGAGTCTGACCAACGCTTAACAGACTGAGCCACCTAGGCGCCCCTATTCTTTTTTTTTTTTCCAACGTTTATTTATTTTTGGGACAGAGAGAGACAGAGCATGAACGGGGGAGGGGCAGAGAGAGAGGGAGACACAGAATCGGAAACAGGCTCCAGGCTCTGAGCCATCAGCCCAGAGCCCGACGCGGGGCTCGAACTCCCGGACCGCGAGATCGTGACCTGGCTGAAGTCGGACCTTAACCGACTGCGCCACCCAGGCGCCCCAAGGCGCCCCTATTCTTAAAATTCTTCTCTCTCAAGTACTCTTCCTGAATACCTGTATCAGTTAGGACAGGCGAAGTCTTGCTGCAGGCACGACAACTCTAATACCTCACTGTGTCACAACAACTGAGGTCTTTCTCCTCTTGCTATATGTCCCTCTGATTCAATTTTAGCTTTGTCTGATGGGAACCTCACTCAGGAATCTGGGTTGATAGACTATCCTTCACTTGGAACACGGTAAATGGAGGAACATATGTTGCTTCTTAAAGCTTCCTCCCCAAAACACGACATGCTGCTTCTCAAAAATCCAGAGGCTAAAAGAAGTCATGTCTGTCTGTGTTCGACAAGTCTGGGATGTATAATCCTCTTTCTTGGAGGGGAGCTGAATCTTTATGAACAATGGTTGAACTGACAGATCCACATTTCTACTCCTTGATAAAAAACTCAACCTCTATACAACTATTTTGTCTCAAACTTAGGATATCAAAAGTTAAACTTCTCAAGTTCATTTTTTAAAACAAGTCTATTTTTGTCTTCATTATCTGTTAATGACACTTTTTTTTTTAAACCACCCCACACAGCCTTGAAATATTATTCTTCTGTTTTTTTCAGTATGGGACCAATGTATGACTCCATGTTTTCCTTCTAAAATCACCATCGTTTCTTTATCATTACAATTATTAAAATGACCAGAACGATAACATTTGAAAACTGAAGGAAAATTCATGTTTTATTTTCTATGTGCAAAAAACATATGCAATGTTTAAACATTCTCCAAAATATCTAATATCATCATCATGGAAATTAAAACAGGTACTATCATAATCACTTTGCTACATAGGATGAACTAACTTGTTGCTCCCTTTATTTATGGTCCATCCACAATTTTGAATCCTTTTTCCATGATTCTCTTCTGGACACTTGAAAGCTGCTTCTGGACACTTGAAAGCTGCTTTCATTTAAGATTCCAGTGAATCTTAAAAACCATTGTCATATTCTCTAAAATTATATTTTTCCTAATATTAAATCCTACTCAAAATCCTTCATTGGCTCTCCATATACACCTGTATTAAATATACTTTTATCTGTACCATATTTACCATCATCAAAAATATGGCTGTGACTTCCTTCTCATTCATATCTTACTGAACCTCAGTTTGTACACACTGGACTTCCTGCACTTTTGTAAACACATTTTCTGCATCCTGAACATTGCTTAAATTTTCCTCACTTGGAACACATTTTCTTTGTTGTTCCAAATGTCTCAGTCATTAGTTGTAATATGTACATATATATATATATATATATATATATATATAATGATTTATTCTATTTTATTATTTATAACTCTTCCCCATAATTTTACTGCCTTGATGACATGTTGCTTATATTTTAGAAAAAGTAACACATAATCAAAATATTATTCTTTCTTTAAGTTCTTTCATAATAATTGCCTTTGTAGACCTCTCAATTCACTATACCTATCTTAGAAAATAGATCATATTCTTTCTTGTTTTCTATTCCTTAAATATTTGTTTAATTTCCTATAAAAGATCTCAAGATCCTTGAGAAAAGAGGATGTCTTGCTTCTCTCTAAAAGCCTCCTCTGTCTCATAACACAAGGTCTTAATATGAAGAAGTCTGCCATAAAAAGATTTTGGAATTTTACTCTAATTGAATAAAATACAAGCAATTAATGTGTAGGAAATAGTGAGATAATTAATTTTGTAAGGACAAAACAAAGAAGAATGAATGCTTCTTCTTGAAATAGACTTTGACAGAAAGAGTAACTAGGCAGCAAGGTAAAAATGATTCAATGTTATAGGTTGATATAACAAAGGGAGTTAAAAGTTATAATTAGTCAAAAAATAAAATTATTTAAGTAAACACATAGACTATTGAACTGAAAGCTAAAGACAATCTTTTAAGACCACTTCAAATAAATGAGACACACAGCATGTCGGTATTTTTAATGTGAACTTTTCCCCATAATTGAGAAAGATTTGTTCATTTGAGGGAAATAAAAAAGAACAATAAGCAGAGTTGAAAGATTTTATAGAGCATCATGAAATAAATGTCAGAAACAGTGATTCACATACACTCCCCATATGCTAATTTACATATGAGTAGTATGTGTTGCATATATCAAATTTTGTGACATTTATTTCAGGAAGCATTGTAAAACTTTCAACTCTGGTTATAGCATTCACTTTGAATTTTATCTCAATGACGGTGCCGTTGCCGAATGGAGAAATAGCACAGAAATTGCTGCATATATTTTCTGTTCCTATCGCATTATGATTACATGAAGTTGTATATTTCTACATAGTAATATTATCCCTTGTCAGTTGCATATCAAATATGATGACATTGAGACAAATGAAACATAAATATGTGTAATGTTTCTTGCTACTTCATCAAATCTCAAGGTACATCGCAACAAAAACTGAAATTAAAATATTGATGGGAGAACGTTCCTTCTGGACTGTAGTATATTAAGTGGGGGTAAAACTGCATTTAAACCATATTTTCAACAGCTTATTTTAAAGTATTTAGTAATTAAAAAAATATTTATCTCTATTTGTTGAAATGTGTCATTTCTAGTGAACTTTATAAAATAAGACCATTAAAATTTCATTTATTCGCATTAAGTTTAATTTAAAAAAATGATTCCATGTTTTGAATTATAGGAATGAGCAAACAATGCAAGGAGTTATATCGTTACTAATTAATTTTTATTAAGTGGCCCAAAATTTAATGTTAGGAATTAGGTCCTCCTCCAAATAAAAAGAATAGAAATTAATGATACATTTCTTATTAGTTAAGTTTCTATGTGACAATTCTCAGCGTAGTTGAAAAAAAAAAAGTAGTTTTCAGGTCATATGCCAAAGGAAAATCAGAGTTTATAACCCAAATCCTATAGCTGGATTAACTTCTGTTGTGGTGACATGACTAGAAATCTATAATTATCCAAATGCTTTATATTTATGCCTTCCAAGCTACTTGCTCATTTTTGCTTTCTTTGAGCATAATATAGTATCCTGATTCAAAAGAAAAGATATTTGGTGCTATTCAGGGATTAGCAGAGGTTTAAATGTTAATCTCTGCAACACTATTTCTTCTGAAGAATTCTCATTTAAATTCTTACAGGGGCCCTCAGAGTATATGCTGTGCTTAAAAAAGGGCATTTGTAGAAAAAAAAATACTATCTTGGGAATGTAAAATGCAACACATCACAATAATCTTTGAACATTACAACACTCTGCCTTTACAGTGTTCTGAATATGGCAGACTCAGTAAACACAGCTTAATGGATATATTTTACCTAAGCAAATATTTACCAGGAGGTAAAATATTATTTTATTCCCTCTTAATTATTTATATGTATAAAAATAAAATTTTAGTATTGGTAAAAGGAGAGATCAACTTTCTTAACATTAATATATGGGGTAAGGGATTTCAAGATTTAGTTTAAGCAGATTGAAAGCACTTTCTCTCTTTTTCTCCTCTCTCCTTCCTTCCCAGTAGACTATTTTTCCTCTGTCCCTCCCTTCTTTGTCTGGCTCCTTTCTTCCTTTCTCTTTTCCCCTCATTTTTCTTTCATTCTGTTTTGTTTTCATTCTTGGTTAATATAAACAAAGACATCAAACCTTAATTCAAGAAGAAACAGAGAATTCTGTTAAGAAGAATGCTTATTGTCCATGGATTTTTTTTTTAAATGACTACTTAATTTTCACTTACCTCTTTATGGTTCTCTGAAAATGTATTGTAATTTTCCGTTGTTCTGTGCACCTTAGTAAATGAAAATTCATAGAGAAAATGTGCTCAGCTTTTCCATGGTTCATATCAAAATCTAGTTTTTGCTCTATCCTGTGATTAATATATTTTCCAAACAGCATATGAAGCAAGAACTTGTTGGGGAAATCTTTTGAGAGTCTTGGGATTCCTGGATAAGTTATATTGGAGCCTTGGAACTATTGCCTTTGTCTCTAATAATATGCCAAATGGTGTGCACCAACTGACTTCCAGATAACCCAAAGATAACAGCTAATCTATTTCTCTAAACCCTCAATTACTTTATCTTGGTTGGTTCATCAATTTCAGTTCAACCTACAAAAGTCATGTCATGTAATTTGTATATATACATACATTTATAGATATAGATATGTATGTATAGATATAGCTATACATCTATATCTATATATGTATAGCTATATCTATACATACATATGTTTATAAACTAAAGAAATTGTTTATATATTGCTATATAATATATATATTATATATATATATATAATCTGTTATATATATAATAATATAAATTGTTATATATATATAAACAATTTCTTTAGTTTATAAACAAGGACACTAATTATGGTTAAGGTACATATTCAGGGTCACAAATCTGGTTAATGAAAAAAGTTAGGTTAATATACAATTTCCTGACACCTCATCCATTGCATTTTCTTCTCTAAATAAGACTAAAATTAAAATTGTTTAAAAATTAAAATATTTTTCCAGTTTTTACTTTAGTTGTAGAAATAAAAGATAGTCCATGAAAGATAGTAGCTCTCAGCTTTATACGGAAAACATTCTTTCATGGAAAAACATAGATGTGAATAACCCAAGTCATGGGGTCTTTGAGTGACTGCTCTTCTAACCCAGAGAGCACAGAAAGGCTCAGCAGACCCATGGACTGTCACATAACATAATCACGTCTTTGACCATGTGCAATGGTAGTTCAAAGTTATGAAATTATGTTTAGGAGAAACTAGCATATTCCAATGTATTAATAGAAACATATGTGTATTCCTTAGCAATATAAATAATACCTTTGGCTTTCTTCTACTTTCTTCTCTGCACCTTAATCTTCAAAGATGAGCACAATATTATCTTTTATCAATACAAAATCTCCTTGCCCTAATATTGCCAAGGCTCACATTCCCTTTGGGTCTAACAAATGCCTTTTACATTAACAGGGGAGGAAGAGCTATACCTCTTAATGGACTCTACTTATATACGTGACCCATGAGAAATGACTTAATCAAATATTCTGAATAATAATGTGGCCAATGAGCAACATTGGCGGAAACATACAACATAGAAATGCACTTTATCTGCTAATAAAACTCAAATTTTATAAAATTAATAATTTGAGTTATCTTTGATCCCCTAACCCAAAATGGAATAATGACTATGTTACTAATAGCATCTAAATTCCTAGCAAGAGAGAAAGAGAGCAGGGTTAACCAAGGTTAACATACTAAACAATTCTTTGGCCTTTCTCAAGATTTAAGCTTTTGGACACCCTGTAAAATAGTAGTGAACAAGTTGAGACACTGGTACCAATCCCAAAAGGTAAGACAAAGTCCCTTTTGGAGTGACGACTGGTGGGGCGCTTGGTTGGCTCAGTTGGTGCAGTTTCCGACTCTTGATTTCATGGAGACCCACATTGGACTCTGTACTGAAAGCAGATTCTCTCTCTCCCCTTCTCTCTCTCTCTCTCTCTCTCTCTCTCTCTCTCTCTCTCCTCCCTCAAAATAAATAAACTTAAAAAAATAGAGTAATGCCTGGTGAACAAACAATGTTCCAAAGGTCAGTGTAACGATGAAATATGACTGTTGTCACCAGACAGCATAAAGACAACGAAGTTGACATTGATGAAGAGCGAAAGTTATATGTCACTGAAACCTTGACCAAAGCTTGTCTAAATAAAATACATGACCATCTTGAACTACTCTTTTTCTTATTGTAGTGTTTCTCATCCACATTCATAAATCAAACCTAATCAGAACACAAGAGAGTAATGATCTAAAATGCAGTGACAATAATGTGTTTGATTCTTCCAAATCAAGGTAAATTTGTTCTGAATTGCTGTGTGTTTAGGAGCTGTGGAGGAAAAAAAAAATCCTTCTGTTTCAAACACCTAATGGCCATGTCTTATAAAATTCCCACCGCAGTGCCTTGCACACAAAAGGTGCTCACTATGATAAATCTTTAGCACACAAAGAAATACTAGTGTTGAAACTGCTCTGACCCCACTTATATCACCAAATTTCTCTTCAGTTCTGTATTAGCAATCTGTTTCAGGATAAGCCATATATTATACTTTGCCAAACATTTAACTTTTCTTTATGAATTGGTTCTTTTCAAAGCACACAATTCTCTTTTATATTCTTCTTACCTAAACTGTACTTTGTGTTTTTTTTTGTTTGTTCATTTGTTTTTTTTTGTTTTGTTTTGTTTTGTTTTTCAAAATTCAGCTCACCTAAATTATCCACTAAACTTTCCCTATATCGTCAAATCTGAGATTCAGGAACAGTGCTGTCTCCGCCAAGTTGTTATGGAACAGTCATCATATGAAATTCTGACCTTCACATGTGACTCATTGTTTGTATTATTTGTGTCCTCTAACATTTTTTTATCAGTATAACAAGAAATATCACATGTACACAGTGAGCTTTATTAGCAAATACTAACCATTCATTGAACATTCATGCTTCGGAATACTTTGTGCAAGGGAAACATGCAAGGGAAACAGACAAGATCACTGAGAGACAGACTGGGGTGACCAAATAAGTAGACGTCCTAACTTGTTTGAGATCATGTCCTATTTGATATTCTGGTCACTGGGCGTCAATAAGTAGGTCTGCTATAAGAAAGTTCGTGTTGGGGTGCCTGGGTGGCGCAGTCGGTTAAGCATCCGACTTCAGCCAGGTCACGATCTCGCGGTCTGTGAGTTCGAGCCCTGCGTCAGGCTCTTCTGGGCTGATGGCTCAGAGCCTGGAGCCTGTTTCTGATTCTGTGTCTCCCTCTCTCTCTGCTCCTTCCCCGTTCGTGCTCTGTCTCTCTCTGTCCCAAAAATAAATAAACGTTGACCCTTAACACGTTCTTTTTTTTTTTTTTTTTCAACGGTTATTTATTTTTGGGACAGAGAGAGACAGAGCACGAACGGGGAAGGAGCAGAGAGAGAGGGAGACACAGAATCAGAAACAGGCTCCAGGCTCTGAGCCATCAGCCCAGAAGAGCCTGACGCAGGGCTCGAACTCACAGACCGCGAGATCGTGACCTGGCTGAAGTCGGATGCTTAACCGACTGCGCCACCCAGGCGCCCCAGGGGTTCTTAATTCAATTTTTAAAAACACATATAAGAGAGAAGGAGAAAATCGGTAATAGTGCTGAAAGTTATAAGCATCTGGCACCATTGCTGTAATTTATTTGACTTTTGATCACCTTTCCTTAGTGGTATCTTCTTTGCTATCTTTTTTTGTTTTCTCAGTTTTCTGGAATGTCAACTTTTAGAAGAAAACTGTGAAGCCATCTTGGCTTATCCACTTTCCCAGTATTTCCATACTTGTGCAATAGAACACCTTTGATTTATAATCCAAGAATCCAAAACTGCACTAAATGGACAACTAAGTTTAAGAAATAATGAACACTCCATCCCTCTGTTGGAGATTCATAACCTCTGTGTAGACACCAAGGGTTCTGAGATGTATTTTTATTTTACAAAGACATGTACAGCCAGACATATGTTTGATCTAGGTACTATCTCAACCCTTTAGCAATATTAGCCCATTTAAACTTAGAGTGAACCTATGAGAGAGACTATAATTATCCCCATTGTGTATAAGAAAAGATGAGATATTAAATGATTTTTCAAAGTCACAATTCTAGGATAAGTGAACTGGAGTTGTAATCAAGACCTCTGACTTCACAGTTGACACTCTTTCTTTTTTTAAATTTTTTTTAAAGTTTTTTTTTTTTATTTTTGAGACAGAGAGAGACAGAACATGAATGGGGGAGGGTCAGAGAGAGGGAGACACAGAATCTGAAGCAGGCTCCAGGCTCTGAGCTGTCAGCACAGAGCCTGACGCAGGGCTGGAACTCACAGACCGTGAGATCATGACCTGAGCTGAAGTCAGATGCTTAACCGGCTGAGCCACCCAGGGGCCTCTTTTTTTTTTTATTTTTTTTTTTTACAGTTGACACTCTTTCACGCTGTCCATACTTCTTCTTGTGTAAACCAAGCTGCAATTTCATGTAAACTCCTTCCACAAATTTATAGCCTGAATGGCCATTATCATCTGTAAATGAGCCTGTCCAACACTGGAAGCCAATTTTTCATGCACGTTAGATTTTTTTATAATGATCATTATTATACTATTTTTACCTGCAATTAGAAAAAAGACGTAGAGATGACAACAATGGCCTACAGATGAGATTTAACATCACTGTAGGTTTGTGGGTTAAAAAAAAAATCAATGCTCAACAGCATTGGTCCTATTCTATTATGGGGGCAACAATCAGCTAGGAAGACCCGGGTTGTGTTTTTTTCTGGTACCTTTATATCATATGCCTGGTCTGCCACACTTATGTATGTGTACCTGCATGAACACACAAACACACACGAACACACAATCATTTAGAGTTTTTTAAGTTTATTTTTTATGTTGAGAGAGAGACAGAGAGAGGGCATAGGCAGGGGAGGCGCAGAGAGTCAGATGGAGAGAGAGAGAGAATCCCAAGCAAGTTTCACATTGTCAGTGTGGAGCCTGATGCAGGGCTGGAACACACGAACCATGAGATGGTGACTTGAGCCGAAAACGAGAGTCAGGCACTTAACTGACTCAGCCTCCCAGGCACACCAACACACATGCATTTAATATTCAAGGTTTTCAATTTTTCAGTGAAAATTTATATCAGAATGTGATGTATATCTATAGCTCTTTACCTATGTCTCTGTCTATATCTATATCTATATCTGTATATTCCACGATCTTCATGCCAAATTTCACCTGGATGTTAATTGAATCTCTCTCTTTGCATCCATCATCTACCCTCTCTTTATAGACTTCCCTGACCAACTTAAAAAAAGGGTGAACTCTATCAGGCTCATGGAGTTTGTTTTATGTTCATTTTTGGAAATTTCATGTATACATTGTTTCTGCGTCCAGATTTAATGTTTGAGAAAGGCAAAAAGCATTACTTACCTTCTAGCTGTCACCCTCTTAGCAGCGAGTGCAATAGTGTGTTTAATTAAGTTAATTAAGTAAATGACTTTATTCCTTGAATGCATCTATCATAAACTACTTTGGGAAATGCTTAACTATATTGCAAGAAAGTACTCCCATTTTTCTTTTGGTTAATCAACGTATTCCATTGGTTAATCACTTTAAAACACTGAGTAGCTCCTTGTAATTGTATATGAAAATGAACCTGTCGTTATAAAGCAAAGACACCTCCTATGAACATGTTCTGGCATGCACATCCCAAATAGAATATCAAAGCTTGAGACATTCGTTTTGTTGATTTTTATATAATTTATCCTTTATTCAAATTAGCCTGCTTACAATAAATTATTTTCACATGGGTTAAATCATGTTCTCTGATGTAACTTTCTTAAGACATGTAGATGTCATAACTATATAAAATGTCTTGAAAGTGAAATTCACCTGATCTCAATGATGTTTCTTTTTCTCATAAAATAACTTTCAAAAGACAGAGAGAGGGAGAGAGAGACAGAGAGAGAGAGAGACAGAGAGAGAGAGAGAGAGAGAGAGAAGTATGTGACTTAATATAGTGCAAGCCAACCTACTGTTGCCATGAATGACAGATGCCTGGTGCCGCGAGACTCTCTGGGAATTATAGCCATGTCAAGACTCTGGGTCGCAGAATATCAAATAAAATGGCCCTTCAAGGTGAATCACTCAGCAAGTCAGTGTGTAAGGTTTGGCATTCCAAGACTTTTGCTTAGGAAAACCTACTCTCATGTAATCGCCTGCCACCATCTGTGAGTATTTTGGAGAAATAGAAAATTCTCAAACTTAAGGGGAGCATGTAGAGATAAATAGCACCGTGCTACCCACAAAAACAGAGGCAAAACCACTGTCTCTTGTTTGTAATCAACAAACATCCCCTTATTATCAGGCACTCAATAGACTTTTGCTATTTTTAAAGTCTAATACAATCAGAAGCAGAAAAAAGGAATTGCTTCTGAAACCGAACACATCAGTCTGAGGCATTTTTAAACCAATTTCTCTCCCCAGCTTTTAAGTGTCTGTCTAAAACAACATGGAAAAAAAATTGACACATTTATGTCATCAGCAAGGCTACATTTCCTGACTTACTGATTTATCAAGCATGCGTGTGATGGGGAGGAGCGGTTTGGTTGCACCAGCAGCTCTGGCAAAATGATTCAAAATGAGTCAGATGACCAACACGTTTCTTACTAAGTCAATTAGCATAGGATTAATTGAAAAATGGTACATAGGGCAAGGCTGCTGCCTCTATTTACTTTCAGCTGGAGGCAGAGGTCTGGAGAAACACAGTCCCTATCCCTTCCAAGTTGCTACTTGGGGTTACCAGTCACTGAAGTAATTGACCGTTTATTGCATCTGTTCAAAAATTCAGGATACAGGGTGTAATAAAACGAGCATTTGTGTAATTACATTAGCTCTAAGACTCTTTTACTTAGAGACAGCTGCCATCCATCACGTTGCCCTTTAATTCCTCAGTGTTTTGGTGATGCAGTATTCCAAAACAAATGTGGGGGGGGGGGTATTCCTTTTAAAAGTTGTATCTCGGCGTATTTGAAGTGGAAATGTGATAAAATAGATAGTTGTCACATTACAGAAACAGTGTAAGTAGGGGAAAAAATCGCAAAGATATCCTAGCAATAAATGAAAATGGCTATAAAGTGTTACTAGCGGCAAAACAAGAAAATAAGATCACTTTTCCCTACAACTCTTTTTAACAGATGAGAGCCCCTGTAGTCTGGTGAATGAAAGTCAACACATGTAGATATAATTATACTCTAATCTTCTCTACTGTGGTTAATTTCTCACTTAAACCATAAAGCATTGAAATGGGCCTTATTAAGAGACTTGCCCTTGAATCTTTGGGATCAAAGAGAAGAAGAGAAATTCCATCACTACAACTTGCTAGCTGTGTTACTTCTGGCTGGTTACTTAAACATCCTGAGTTTCAGTTTCCACATGTGTTGCATGGATGAAATTACTTCTCATGTTATATGGTGAATATGTACGCATGCTATCGATTGCAAAAAAAATGGGGAAGTTATACATTGCATATTTTTTATTTTATTTTATGTTATGAATTATTTTCACACTTCCCTCTCAAGAAGAGGTAGAGTCAGGATTAGGTAGAGATAGGGATTAGGTATTTTCAGTGGATAAAGTGATTATTGCCCAAGTTTTGCAAGCAAATAAAGTTCATCTTTTTACTTCTCTCTTCACGTTTAAAACTTTACCCTTAGTGAAATAAGTCAAACAGAAAGACAAATATCATATGATTTCACCTAGATGTGGAATCGAAAAAAGAGCACAACAACAAGAAAATTGAACTTAACAGGTACAAAAAAAAAAAAAAAAAAAAACACACTGGTAGTTGGCAGGGTGTGGGGTGGGAGTGGAAAGTGTGGTGAAGAGAACTTAGAGAAGGTGATCAAAAGGTCTAAACTTCCAGTTACAAAATGAGCAAGATCTGGAGATGTAATATACAGCCCGGTAGTTATACTTAATATAACTTAATATAATTAATATAACATTTTGTATATTTGAAAGTAGCTAAAAGAGATCTCAACGTTTTTATCATAACAATAAAGATTTTAACTACATTTCGTGATGGATGGTAAGTAAACTTATTGTGGTGTTTGATCATTTCACCATTGATGCATATATCAAATTATTATGTTGTACACTTGAAAATAATATAATATTATATGTCACAATGACAGATCTCAATCGAAATAACAACAGCACCAAAAACAAACTCTTATTTATAGCCATTCTCCTGTCTCATCCAGCCACCCATCCATCCATCTATCCATTTATTTCACACACAAAAAATTTAAGTAACTTCCAGGTATTAGTTGGGTTTGTAGAAGCCAAGATGGAATTCAAATTGCAAGATATTTATTGAGGAAAATGCCTGTGAAAGACAAAAGAGGGGCAGGAGTAGGCAGGAAATGCTTTTGGGTTATAGGGCAGTGTGCAAAGAGAGGAGGAAGAAAGGGAGATTGTCAGGAAGATTCTTCTGTGAAGCTGTCCTGATAGATTTTTGACAAGCCCCAGGGGAACTTCAGCAAGAGGCTTTCCTACAGGGGAGTCACAGAGGGAAGGTATTACTAGATCCTAGCATCTCCATTGTGCTCAGCCATTGTCGGGAGGCTGCATGAGGGAAGTGTGGATGGCCTCAGCTCAAATACTTCGGTAGGTCTTGAAAGCCAACAGCCATAGAGTGTCCACAAACTGAACTCCTTACAGCTGATCAGGAACTTCTTTCTTGAAGGGAAATTGAGCCGTATATATTCATGACTACCACAGAGAGGCACTGGAGATAAAATAGATCTAAATCTATTGGGGCATAAGGCATATAATTTATTCACTGAGGAAGTAGACTCAAGGGAGTAAATAACTGCGTTTGAGTAAGATGAATATTAATACATGAATAAGGCTGAAAGGCATCCAAGTGTCTAATTGTGCCTAGGAAAATGGGAAATCCATGCTTCCCAGTCCAAACCACAGTGTAAACTTAACGAGAATGGAGGATGGTGAAGGAGTGTTATAGATTGACCAAATACAACAGGTGACACCAGGATCATGTATCGATTCCCAAACAAAAAAGATTCAAAGGTCCACATTTAAGTGATCCCTGCTCCTTTATTCTTCTTCTAACTCTTGTTTTTCTCTTTATCATAGACACAGTATAGAATTCATGTTTTTTTTCATTCATTGTACCTATAAAATATATTTCCCAACATGCTAAAACTTCTGAATATCTCTAGTAAAGCTAATGATAAATACTATATTTTACTCTGTTTACCTTTGGTTTCTCCCAATGCTTATAAAATTGCTCAATAGAAAAAAAAACACTTCCTCTAAAGTAGTTTGAATAAGTTCTTGTATATGTTTTTTCAGTCTGAAACCATTTTTAAATACGTGTAAGTCCCCTTTATATCAAACCATGCAAATTTATACAGCATTCCTTACATAAGAATTGGAAGGTTCTTTTTCAACCCTTTGAGCATGGTATTATTTCAAATCTAATTTTGTAGTCTTCCTATGAAATAGACCATCATTTTTTATCTCATTCAAAATTCCATTTGAATATCTTACTCCTGGAGTCATCTTCCTAATGGTGGTCATTCTCTGAAGCTAAAGCTAAATAGAAATCCTTCTGGGCATAGATCAAATGTTCCTCCCCTATGAAGCATTTACTTGTCTTCTTTGATGAGGAAGTGTTTGCCTCTCTATCTCTACATTTTGTTTTTGCTGTCTTTTTTAAAGCGTGTTTGAATTCCTAATGTAATTATTTATATCAAGAAAAATAATAGCTTTTAAGTACACACAATGCTTCAGTTTATAAAAGCTTTTATTTTTA
Source organism: Prionailurus viverrinus (assembly GCF_022837055.1). Classification (NCBI taxonomy): domain Eukaryota; kingdom Metazoa; phylum Chordata; class Mammalia; order Carnivora; family Felidae; genus Prionailurus; species Prionailurus viverrinus. The sequence goes on from NC_062564.1 coordinate 180,200,737, forward strand.
TTTTTTTTCAATATATGAAATTTATTGTCAAATTGGTTTCCATACAACACCCAGTGCTCATCCCAAAAGGTTATAAAAGCTTTTATATACAGTTCATTCTATATCTACAACAACTACATGAGGAGAGGGTTACCATACTAAGTTTATTAGTTCTAACTCAAACGAATGGTCAATATGCTTAGATCCCCAAATGAGTAGCAAAATCAAGAATAAAGCTCTGTTTTTCAGTACCAAATTAAATCAACTTTCTATAATTTTTTGATGTAAGCCCTTTGAGGGCAAAACTGATGTTTATGTGTACCACATACGCTTTCACAAAATCACAATTTGATTAAAAAGTTAAATGAGTAAAGGGATAATAGGATCCAACCTATCCTTAACATTTGAGGAGATCCCTCACAAATAGCAGATAGTTGGGATTTATTTCCTCTGACTGTACTCTAGTTGACATTGTCCATTATTTGCTTCTGTTAGTGGTCCCAAGTAACTTGTGCACGTATGTTGTTTTTTTTTTTTTTTTTGCCTGCAAAGTTCTAATATGTTCACAAAAACAAAGAGTTATTTTTTGTTGTTTATTTGGTACTTTTGGCATCTATTTTGTTGTTTCACAACAGAAGAGTGAGAGCGTATGTATATTGTTGGCCTCCCTTGGGGAAATGACGACACGGTCCTTGAAAGCTGTAAAAGTATGTGTATGTTCCGGGGAAAATTTATATCCAGGACTATCACTTCTACTATAAACTTCTAATTAAAAAATGCAAATCCTTATAGCATCATAAAATATTAATAGTGAAATACTGAGTTATTTTTTGGTTTATTTATTTATTTTTGAGAGAGAGAGAGAGTATGAGGAGCGCAGAGTCAGAGAGAGAGGGAGAGAGAGAATCCCAAGCAGGGTCTGCATTGTCAGCACAGAGCCCAACCTGTGACGTGAACTCACATATCGTGAGACCATGACCTGAGGTGACATCAAGAGTCGGACACAAGAAAAAAAACAAAAGAGAGTCGGACACTTAACTGATTGAGCCACCCAGGCACCCTCTAAATTAATTTTTTTTAACGTTTATTTATTTTTGAGACAGAGACAGAGCATGAATGAGGGAGGGTCAGAGAGAGGGAGACACAGAATCTGAAACAGGCTCCAGGCTCTGAGCCATCAGCCCAGAGCCCGACGCGGGGCTCGAACTCACAGACCGCGACATCGTGACCTGAGCTGAAGTCGGACGCTTAACCGACTGAGCCACCCAGGCACCCTCTGAATTAATTTTTAATAAAATACCCCTTTTACCTTAAACTGAGAAACACATTGTAAATTTTCATGACTATTTGTTGTTTGCCAATAATACTTCCTTGAACTTGCAGATCCAGTTAATAAATTTAAGTACTTAACATTTTGATTTTAAGTGCCTAGGAAACCAGGCATGATTTTTTAAATATGTATACATATAACAAAAAGTCATTGCTTATAATTTATGCATATGAATTAATATATATTTATCTTAGAATCTTTTTTGTCATTTGAGTTAGGATGTTGACATCAAACCAAACATGTTTATTTTATAAGAGAGTTTGCAGAATAGTGTGAAACTTGATCTTTCTGCATGTGCATTCTTTATATTCTTTGTATAGGTCAAGAAAAGGAGTATAAAAATGAAAGTGTGTGCTTTAACATTTATCCCAATACATATGTGTTCTGACTATCTTTGAACAGTTTATCTTACAGGAAATTTCCAGATCTTTAAGTGGCACACACCTAGAGTGTTGTTCACTTCCTAAATAAAAGCCCTTTTTCCAAGTGGTTTAAAAGGTTTTAGATGGGGAGGTACCAGATGTCAGCAGTCTCAATCTTTTTAATGCAACTATAATGGAGAACAGCTTAGTGATTACCGCTGTGGAATTTAACCTTCAGGTCACCAATTCAATCCCTTGGTGCTGCTGGCCTTTTGATAATAATAGGTCTCCTACTCTCGGACACACACAGCACATACAGGCACAGAGGGGACAAGCAGTCAAGGCAATGTATTAATAGAACATAAAAAATTATTGTCTTGAAATGAGTTACAAAGAAGAAGAGTAAATGTCATTTAACATTCCTTATACAAAAAGTTAACGGGTACAGTAATGCATGGTTTAATAGCTCAAAAATATTTTAAGTGCCATTACTTTGGAATAATACTCCAGATTTTAAGGTTCCTAATATTCTTCCACTAAGATTTGAGGGAGTTTGTTTCTCCTGATTCATTGCCAGTTCACCTTCTTAATGGTCTCAATCTGCAAAAGAGTATAAAATGGAAAAACTCAGGTGTCTGGGTGGCTCAGTCAGTGAAGCCTCTGACTTTGGCTCAGGTCATGATCTCATAGTTTGTGAGTTCAGGCCTTGTGTCAGGCTCTGGGCTGACAGCTCAGAGCCTACAGCTTGCTTCAGATTCTGTTTCCCTCTCTCTCTGCCCCTCCCCTGCTCTCTCTCTCTGTCTCAAAAATAAACAAACATTAAAAAATTTTTAGGGGTGCCTGGGTGGTTCAACCAATTAAGCGTCCGACTTTGGCTCAGGTCACGATCTCCCGGTTTATGAGTTCGCGTCCCATGTCAGGCTGTGTGCTGACAGCTCAGAGCCTGGAGCCTGCTTCAGATTCTCTGTCTTGCTCTCTCTCTCTCTCTGCCCCTCCCCCCGCTCGTGCTCTGTCTCTCTCTGTCTCAAAAATAAATAAAACATTAAAAAAATTAAAAATAAAATAAAACAAAATGACAAAATTAACCAAACCCTGGGGAGCTCCAAGAAACAATATAGAAGTTCAGTAGATGATGTTCTTCCCTTTAAGTTAGGATAAACTGTGATTATTTTAAAGCAATTTTTGATTGTAAATGGGTTGGGCTAAACCTCAGCAAGAAGCCAGACTACATATCCACAGGAAACTAATTTAGAAAGAATACAGTAGTTATTAAAGAGCTACCTCAGGTTGCAGAGTAAATTTTAAGTCTCTTAGTAATGATATTTAGCATGGAAGACGTAATCAGAAAGGCCTTTGCTTGTGGTTCCAAAAATATTATGTAACAGAACAAACAAGAGAAATATTTTAAAAAGTAAATTAAAAAAAATAGCAATAACCACCACGATTGCAATTTCTTGGCAACTTAATATGTGCTAGCAGGGGCCCTGTTAAAGAAAATAATTTTATTTAAAATATATTTCAAATCGAGGACGCAGATATTCAAGTCCTCTTTTTTTTTTTTTTTTTTTTTTGGTAGGAAACAAGGTTTCCAGTGGTTGGATAACTCGCTAAAGGGCATGTAGCCAGTAAATAGACTCCAAAATGAGGTTCTACTCCAGGTACATCTGACGCTGATACTCTTAATCACATTCCTATGTTAAAGATATTAATTAAGAATTTACCAGGAAAAAAAGTGACATAGCTCATTCAGTATGTATATGATGTGAATGCTGCATATTTCAGAAATGCTGTTTGCATAAAGAAAGGAAAAGAATGGCTACACTTCTAGGTACAGTCCTCTTAATCTGCATGAATTGGCCAATAGGCATGAGCAGTATTTAGCCTTTAGTCTAATTTATCCTTAATTTTTCATAGCATTGCTTTTAGTTCAGTGACTATATTCATCACAATGCTGAAAGAAGACACTCTACCTTCTCCTTGATGATGCATAACTTTGGAATATTCTCTAGCTAATTTATGTATCTCTACCTTTTTCTCTAGTTTTATTGCACAGATTCTATGATTTCTTCCTTTCTCTCTTTTTTCCTATATATGCTTGATATACAAACATATTAACAAAGTATTAAACAAGTATTAAAAGATATTCTTAAATTACCATCTTTAAAAGAGAAATACCAAATATTCTAAGACAATCATTTTGTGTTTTTTCTTTACTCAAATAACTAATCAACATCACTTGTGGTCACTGCCACTTTAAAACAAGCAGACTTTATTTTCTTTCACTTAAGCTCCCTATTCTCATCATCTTAGAATTATATTCCCTTAATAATCAACCTAGGTTCTCAACAAACCATCAACTAAAATTCCTAACAGTGAGCCATTTGAATTATTGAGCCATTTGGAATTCTTAAAAGGATGGGAGTTGGGTTCATAAAACTGTATACCTCCAGTTCTGAATAGTGTTAAGCCTCATTTTTCATGTCAGCATTGACTCCCACAAAGCTGTATGCATGTGTGCTTGTGTGTATTTTAAAATATATAAATTGTATACAAATACACGTATGTGATTCACAGGTTGACTCTGATAGCACTGAAGTAAAATGGTTGTTATAGCTAGTAATTCAGAGTGCAATATTCTGAGGTAGAATTCACTTCTTACTGAAATGAAAGAAAGAAAGAAAGAAAGAAAGAAAGAAAGAAAGAAAGAAAGAAAGAAGAGGAAGGAAGGAAGGGAGGGAGGGAGAGAGGGAAGGAGAGAGGAAGGAAGGAAGGGTGAAGAAGGAAGGAAGAAAGGGAGGAAGATTAAAATAAAGTAACCTTGAATCTTGCTTAGGAAATTCAAAAACTGCCCCATTATATTTGAGAAAATCCAGTGAAGCTCACTGGGTCTTCAATAATACTGCTTTCAGTAAAATATTTTTCAAGATAAGGAAGAGAGACTATCTGTGTTAAATCTCAGGGTTTTTTTTTTTTCATGTTTACTGCATGGTTCATTATATAACTGCATCTTTTGCCTCATCTAATAGAAAATGAACCTATATTTCAAATGTGAAATATGACTAACTACCAAACTTCACACAATTTTTACAAAAACAAATACAAAAATGATAAAGAGCCTTTAAGGCCCAGTGTTTTGATCATATACTAATTTGGGTCACACGTTGTTTTTGATGTTTTGCCAGCTAGAAAGTTATATTTCTTTTTAACAACATTCTTTCAATTCATGTTGAATGGCTCTCTGCTCTGATAAGCAAACTACAAATTTTATTCCACAGCACAAGGAGTATATCTCACATAAAAAGATAGAATACATGCCATATGTTATGTTCAACATTTCAAGCTTTTTATTGTCCACTCTCCTCTTCTTTTTGTATTTGAAAAACATTCATATGTTTTCACGCTGGTGTGGATCCTGAGAAACTTAACAGAAACCCATGGGGGAGGGGAAGGGGAAAAAAAAGGGGTTAGAGTGGGAGACAGCCAAAGCATAAGAGACTCTTAAAAACTGAGAACAAACTGAGGGTTGATGGGGGGTGGGAGGGAGGGGAGGGTGGGTGATGGGTATTGAGGAGGGCACCTTTTGGGATGAGCACTGGGTGTTGTATGGAAACCAATGTGACAATAAATTTCATATATTGAAACAATAAAAACAAAAAAAAACATTAATGTGGTAATTACTATTAAATTTGCTATGCCTGGAATGAATTTTGAAGTTACATTCTTGACAAAATTTTGATACCTTAACGGGGGAAATATGAGCCTACTCTTTACATTTTATGGTCTGAAAAAAAATTGACATATGACTGCTAATGATAATAGGCTAAAAATTCATTAGGGTAGTATGTGGAAACCATGAGATCCTGGACCTCTGCTGTATAACAACACATTGCAGGTTAAAATTCAGTATGACATGAGTCCATCTTTGAAATATGAGAAAGACTTTTGTAACTTGTCCCATCATGTAAATATTCTCTTTGAATATGGTCCATTAGCATAGATCAGTGATGTCTAAAAACATCTTATCAGGATTTTTTTTAAAGAAAAATTAGATTAATCCTTGTTTACCATGGATGTAACAAGCATGTATTTGCACCTATTAAGTGCTAGGCTCTGTGGAGGCTTGGGAGATACTAAGACAGTGACATATGGTCTTTAACTCACCAATATTTTCCTCTAGTAAAAAGATGGATTATGTTTTTAAAGAGCTATGATAGAAGTGAGGTTAAAAGTTTATATATATAAGTAAGCTTTATAAAAATACTAATAATAGTTTACTCTGTGGGATAATAACATATACAACAGCAAAGCATACGCAGATCATTAAATATAAATAATATATGTCACACTGGAAATCAATTATTGGTAATTAATGGTTAAAAGAAGAGAGAGAGTAGCCCACAGGCTACATAAGGCATTGGGTGACATCACTTCCAAGAATCATACTGCATCTAATATTGGTTAATATTTAAAATGCCGATTGTATAATTGTATGGACAGCATTAGATTTGGTATGAGTAAAATCAGTAATCACTAAAAGATGGAACTGTGGAAATATCCAATTATTTATTAAAAAACTTAAAATTAGGGGCGCCTGGATGGTTCAGTCGGTTGGACGTCAGACTTCGGCTCAGGTCATAATCTTACTGCTAGTAAGTTCAAGCCCCACATCGGGCTCTGGGCTGACAGCTCAGGGCCTGGAGCCTACTTTGGACTCTGTCTCCGTCTCTCTGCCCCTCCCCTGTTCTGTCTCTCTCTCTCTCTCTCAAATATAAAATAAAACATTATTTTTTTAAAGTCTTAAAATTAACAAAGTTTACAAAATTTGGGGCATATCTGAATTATGTAACTGTTCCAGGCCTCTTCCTCAAATATCCTAAAACCAAAAGCTGAAAATATGTAAATAATGCCTCCTTATTGCTAGTACTGTCTAATTGTATTTTTATAAATACTAACTATGTTTCAATAGTAACTAATGTAAATGTGTGATATAATTAGTTATTTTCCTTAGTTGAAGTTTTGTGTATTTCTACCTTAAGCTCAAGTTAATGTGATTTTGAAAAAAGTCTAATGTAGAATTTCAACAATCACACATCAAATCTATATAGACCACTGCTTCCTGCTTCTGGAACACTTAGAGTCTATTAAGAGGTAACTGACATCCACAAGATATACTTTTGAAAATCTAATATTTCATCATTATCAAGTTTTCACCTTGCAATGTGAGAAAAGACCACATGGTTAAGGTAAAATGTCAGCTTTCATTTTGACTAAAGCATCTACCATGGAGTCTAGCTGAGGATAATGAGATGGAAAGGGACAGAATTAGAATGTATTCAGAATGGAAGCATAATGATATATCTATTTTAAAAGAATACTATCTTTAGAACTTCAGCGTAGACATAAGTGATTTCTATATAATCACATTAAATATTTAGCAACATTTTGATGTAAAGCCAATAAAAATATCTCAAACCAAACTTCTATTTTATTATAAAAAATTAGACCAAGTAACAAATTTTACTCTGCAGCTGAGTAATTAAGGGAGGAAAGAGAGAGGAAAGGCATGGAAATGAGTTTGCAAATTCCCTGGTAGCATTATGTTTAAATCTATGTATGAAATATAAAACAAACTTCAGACTTATCTAGTTACCTTAACTGGGAAGAACAAAAAGGAAAATAGAAACCACCTTAATGTACTAACATCTCCCTTAACCCTATCACGGGGACTGAAGGGCCAGAGTTAATATTGTCCTTCAATCGTCAATTTCTCGTGTTTCTTTAACATTGCACAAATTTATGAATTTATACTCTGTGTATATGTATGAAATATACCCTGCATATTTATACACATATACTCTGTGAAATGGAATGCCAGGACAATGAATAAATAAGAGTACCAGTAAAAAAGATATTAAGCTGTGACTTTTGAGCAGAACTACAATATTTATGTTGATAGGTTTTTAGCCATATGTATTTTCAATTACAGCATGACAGACAAGTGTATCATTGTTTTGTTTTTCTTCCCCCCAAAAAGGCCATTCTACTTCGCGGTAAGGTCTAGGCTGCTCTTCAGCCTTGTTTTCCAAAGAAAAGGCTTCATATGACGGAATTTATCAATCTTCCTTCTAAATGTGCATGACATTTTCTGAGTGAAAATGTTTTGTCATGTGTAGCTACAGAATGAAGACCATAATATGATATTCACTACCTTGACACTATCTTTCTGGGGAAACCATGCTTTAGAATTTCAAGTCTTTGGTATAATCTGACTCTGACATTCAGCATTACATTCTCAAATTATTTAAAATCTATCCACTCTGCCTTATACAAAAAGTCTTCTTCTCGTCTCAACATTCATGTTAGTCTAATAAGAATGGGATGGAATTAAGGGGAACACATAATGTGATCGTATGTATAGTAACATAGTATGTAATTATATATATTATATATATTTACAACTACCTTTTAATTTTTTAATTGTTTTTATGTTTATTTTTGAGAGAGAGAGAGAGAGAGAGAGAGAGAGAGAGAGACAGACAGAGAAGAGCAGGGGAGGGGGAGAAAAAGAGAGGGAGGCACAGAATCTGAAGCAGGCTGCAGGCTCCAAACTGTCAGCATAGAGCCCGATGTGGGGCTCAAACCCACAAACCGTGAGATCATGACCTGAACCGAAGTCAGGCACTTATATGACTGAGCCACCCAGGTAACCCTACAACTGCCTTTTAAATCAAAGTACAAGCTTTGATATATTGGAAAAACCTACTGAAGGGATTATCCAGGTACAAACATTATTAAAATTCAGAAGAATTGGTCTAGTGTCCTCTAATCTTTTGAAAACCTTGGCATTTAATATCTATCTTGGAATTCAGAGGATGTTATTACCTTAACAAAGAGAAGTCTTGTTTAATGTAGTAATGTATATCTTAGACGAAGAGAACAGAACCTACCATGGAGGCTAGAATAAATTAAGAAAATTACTATTTATAGTAGAACTGAGTCAATGGACCTCAAAAGCTAAATCAAACCAGGTAATTGAAATATTTTTTATTCAAAATGAAAAAGCTAAAGCACCAACCAAATAGAAGTAGAGTATGTCCCAAATCTGTATTGTGAAATAATAATTCCAAGTTATAAATATCAGTTGTGTCATTTAGGAAACAAAAGATTTTTCATGACCAAATAAGTCCTAGCAATGTTTCTTGACCAAATAAGTTTAATCAATGCTGTATTAAATGAAATTTAACAGCTTTCTTTCCTGCAAAACTTACCAGAATACTGTTACGTTGTGGAATCCAAGAACAGAACGTATCTACGATTTTTGTTTTCAGATTTACATCACCAAGTTTATACATCGAGGTTTGTGTAATCACCAATCTACAAAAGTCACTTTGAAATCCATGTTTATAATCAATATCATGTGCAAATATAGATCTAATTATGCTAGATAAAATTATTTAAAAATGCAGTTATGTTAATAGTTCATGTAGGAGGCATCCATGATATAAAATTTTATCTATGATAAAAAAATTAGTTTTTTCTCTCATATCGTATAAAATATTACACAAAACATTTTATGGTAAATGAAATATTTCTTTTTACAACTTTCAAGAATGCTAATATTGCCATTTTTCTTTAATGTTTGATTGCTATTTACAAGAAAGGTGTTAATGTTGTCAATGTAGGCGGCATTTTTTATGACACGTTGATGTTCTATAGACAGAGTAAAACATCCCGAAATAAATGTTGGATTATAACTATTCAGCTCTATACGCGTTATTTGATAACTTTAGATACAGTCTTCACCCTATGTTATAAATGCAAGTCCATAGTTTACCCAATAACAATATTCTGAAAAGTCAAATCAATCAATGATGAAGATGATGATACAAATAATGCTACATTTTAAAAACATGCCATTACAACAGCAAATTTTGACACATGTAGATGAAAACAGTATTGACAGGATGAAAATTAAAAGATATTTTTAAACATACTTGACTTTAGCAGTAAGTTCTGTAATTCTAAATTCCTCTTAGAGACACAACACTCTTGAAAGTCCAGGTGCAAACAGTTACTAGATAGTTCTTATTTGCACCTAGAAATTATAACATTTCTCTCTACTGTCATTCGCCTTTTCCTGCATAAGACATTGAATTAATCAAATTTTGTCCTTGAGGGACTTATCTTTACTTCAGTATCACTCTTTTACTTTATTGTTGTTTCCCTACAAAGAATAACACAAAGAAATGCATGCACACACACATACACACACACACACCACACCACAACACAAATTGTGTTGGCTTTACATTTCCTCTTAGCTAGGTAAAGTTTTAGCCCAAGTCAATCTCCCCACCCCAGCCCCCGACATACTGCTTCAAATATTTTTGGATCCATTTCTCGTCATGAAAATCTACCTCACTATATATCTTTTCTTGGGGACTTCCTTAAAATTAAGGAAGTGTTTACATTTCAGTACGGTATGCCAAATTCTAATCCAATAAAATTATAAAGTGAAAAATCTGTGCATCTTCAAGGAAGAGATACACATCGTTGTCAAGGGGGTTATATTACTTAGCAGATGCCTATTTTTCCTAAAAATGAAGCTAAAACTGATCCCAAAGTCATTCAGATTGTAATTTCAGTATTAGATTTATGCTTTTATTTGATATGCAACTCTCCTTAAAAACGACTTCTATTTTCTATGGTACATCTTTGTGTTAGGATATCTTTAGTTTTAAGTAACAGAAAACATAACTGCATTGATTTAAGCACTACAGAAGATTGATAGGTTCACTTCAAAATCTAAGCACAGCATAGGTTTTAGGTAATGGTCAACCAGTTTCTGATTTAGTTTATCAATAGTGCCCTCTCCATCCTCTTCCATCTGTTGGCTTAGTTGTTAGGCTGAATTCTCACATATTGACCAAATGGTGATGCACTTCTTCATTCATGTTGGTAGAAAGAGGTGTTCTCCATCATAACCAGTAAAAGGTATCTTGAGGGGTACGAGGATAGCTCAGTTGGTTAAGCGTCCGACTCTTGATTTTGGCTTAGGTCACGATCTCATGGTTTGTGAGTTGAAACCCCCGCAGCAGGCTCCATGCTGACAGTGCAGAGCCTGCTTGGGATTCTCATTCTCTCTGTCCCTCCCCTGCTTATGTGCAGACTCTCTCTCTCAAAAAAAGTAAATAAACTTAAAATAAAAGCAACTTAAGATTTTCATTCATTGAATCACCCTTCGGGAACATCAACTTTCAGGTATTGTCACACACGGGTAAGATTAAATCGAGATTACCTAAACCAATGATTGCAGACAGGGAAATGTGATTATTGTCGTTGCTCCCTCCAAACCACAGGGCTACTACCCCACGCAGAATAGCTGTACCAAATACAAGCAAATGCCCTGTACAGGATTAGAAAAGTATAGGCTAATGATTCTGATTATGTGAAATTTGGTTTTCCTTAAAGATCGATTGCATAGACTAAAAATTATGTTGATGCTAAAATTTCTATTCCAAAATTGGCATTGAATTCCTTCATTCTTCAAATTTGAACTCCATGTGCTTATTTTAGGCTAGCAAGTTTTAAGGAGTCTGGGTTCTGGACATCATAATACTCTTCCTGCTAAAGTCATAAGTATCTCCCTGTGGGTCATCTCCAAATTTTAGTTAATGACATAAAACATATATATTCTCCATGGAGTGTCTATGTTCGTGTATCCCTTCATGTACCATAAAAGAACACTTCTGGTGTGTTATTAGAAACTCTTCTTTTTCTGAATATTAAGGCTTTACAGATTAGTACTCAATTGTGACTCTAGAAAATACATAAGTGAATGCAAAACATGTTGTTCTTTCATTACACGATAGTAACTGCCGGTATACAAGTCTTAAGACATATAAGCATTTTCAGATACTGATTCTTTTTAAATAAGCTCGACTTAATTTTAAATTAACAATAGGGAAGAAAAAATGAATAGTTATATGTATGTGTGTTACACATATGTGTGTATATGTTTATAAATGGTAAGATTATTTTATTTCCCATTCATCAAATACAAAGAGACTCATCAAACACTCCCTTTACTCTCTGTTCTGACAAACCCTTATTCATCAATCAGAATTAACTCAGACATCACTTCTCCCTAATTCCTTTCCTGAACGACTCAACTAGAATCAATCATGCACTGCCCTAATGCATATGCACTTTATTTTCATTTCTGTTGTTAAGTTTGCTTCACTCTATCATAAATACTTGTTTTCACATATGTGACCCGTTAGACCAGACCTTGAAAACTCTCTGTACAGAGCCAGAGAGTAAATACTTTAGGCTTTCCGAGCCATACAGCTTAAGTTGCAACTATTTAGATATGTCATTGTAGCACAAAAGCAGTCATAGATGATAGGTAAGAGGGTGTGGCTATGTTCCAGAAATATATTTACACGAGTAGATATATTTGGCCACAACCTGTAGTCCACAAGATGATGGAAAGGTAAAGGTAAAGTCTGGAGTTTCCAGTGTTTTGTATGTTTGTTTTGCACCTGTTAGTACAATGCCTTACACACAAAGGTGAGCTGGTAATTGTATTTTTAATTTTAGTTTAGCTGAATCAAATCGAGTTCAAGTAATTCCAAAATTTAGAAGTCTGGGTCTTAAAAGCTGAGATGTGTGCTGCTCAATATGTAACCACTAGTGATGTGTGGTTGTTTAATCTCAAATTAATTAAAATAAAATAAAATTTAAAATTCAGTTCCTTGGTAATATTAACCATATTCCAAGGACTCAATACATATATGATGCTGGTAGATACTATATTTAAACAGCACAGATATAGAACATAACCATCATTACACAAAATTCTATTGGGAAGTCCTAGATGATATGGTACAAATATTAATACCAGGACATGTCCTCAAGAAGAATCTTCATGAAGTGCATAAAGTATGGTTTTATAGGGCTCAAATACACCACCTTGATGGAATTCTCAAAAATAGAAGTTACAATATGCTCAACGAGTGTGAATTAACTTAATAGCCTAGTGACTAAACACATTTATTCTATTATTTGAAGCAGAACTATTAAGCAAAACTTTGTGTGATATGAATTTGCATGTGTGTGGGTAACTAAAATTCAAGATTTATAGTGGATGTTACACAATTATAATATATAATGCTTCCTGTTATCAAGGAATTTTCAGCATTATTGGCAAAGTATTGGAAGAAGATGGAAAATATCTCTGTGTTATTTCTTGAATGTGTGCATGTGTGTGTGTCATACATAATGTTGTTCAAAGAATAAAATGGGCTAAACACTGTTTTTTTTTAACATTTTAGCCTTTAACCTATTATTCTTCACTTGTGTTATTTCCTCTCCAAACTGAACTTTTCATCATCTAATCATCTCTTGTTTGATTGCTTCAATAATCTTCCAATCTGTCTTCCTACAGGATTGCCACAAGTTATCTATCTTCTACATAGACATTTATGTGACAAATGTAAAAAGAAAGGAGGACAATGTCATGTTGTTGCTCTCAACCTTTCAGTGGCTCTTCCCTGACTACAAGGGCTGAGGCATTAATGGTTTTTGACCAGCATTCCTAAATATCTTTTGACTCTTATGCTTCATACTCTAAATTACTGGACTACTTCACTATCCCAATCATTGTATTTGTGACTTTAATAATGGTGTTCTATTTTCCTGTACATACTTCCTCTCTCCCTTTATCTTGTTTATCCTTACTCATCCTTTAGGATTCATTCACTTAATTTATAATATTGTTCAATCTGCCTATGTCTTTGAATTGACAACATACTTAAATAATAATAGTAAGTGATTTTGAGGGATAAGCATATACGACAATTGTCTCACTATTAGTAAAGAACCATAAGAGAAGACTCCCCATTAAAGGTGAAATCTAACTTGTAACCACAAGGATGGATAAAACTCAGTCAAGTAAAAAAGGGGCAAGAGAATCTTCCAGTCAATCAAGGGAATAGTATGTCCCAAGGAGTGGTCTGAAGGCCACAGGAAGAAAAAAAAAATATTAATATGTCCACAAGTAATTTAGTAGCCTTGGAACAAAAATTATGAGTGTTGGGAAATGCCTAATTATGAGATGACACAGAATAGCTCCTTATTCTTAAAAGGTCTTTAAATATCATTCCAAGGAGTTTGCTTTTTACCTTGAGATCAAAGAGTATTGAATAGTATTAGGAGGAGACCTGGGAACAATTAGAAATATGCTTCTAGAATTAATCTAGAGACAAAAAAATAGCTAAAATATGTTGACAGATCAGATTGGAAAGATCAGAGAATTATTAAAGAGGAGAAAGAAAAACAGATCCATGATTGGTTGGACACACTGGGAAAGTGGTAGAAGGGTAGTGAGTGTATGGTAGACTTCATGGATGGGGTGCTGCTTGAAAAGTGGTTTTATTTTATTCACTGAAAACACTAACCACTGAAGAAGAAATTTTGCATTTTTGTGGGGGGTGCCTAGGAAAGATGTGATAATGAGTTAATCTCATATGTTGATAGGACTGTGGTCATCCAAGTGGAAGATAATAATGAAGTGTAAGTGATTCAATGCATGAACTTGAAATACAAGTGAGTTCAGGAATGGAGATATAAATTTTAGTGGCATTAGGTCATAGATGGATTACTAAGACTTGGAGTGGTTGATAACTAATTTAAGGGCAAGATATAAAAAAATGGCATCTTTAAGACAAGTTTAAAGGAGAATAATAAAAAAAGAGCCACTATCAAAGTATGGTTTCAGAGGAACCAAAGAATAAGAACATCTCAAAGAAGAAGTTGTGAGAGGCAGAATTCTATGTTCACCCCTGAGATTCCTAATGAGTGGTTTCAGTGTCTCCTTTGAGCTCCTCTTTGAGGGTGGGCAGCACCTATGAGCATGATGAGATAGCTTCTCCCCACCCTGTTTAAATGACCTTACATGGCAAAGGGTCTGCCATGCTCATGATTAGCATTTAAGATTTTTTTCCATACAGAAGGGAGGGAGATTCTCCTGCTAGGTGTGGAGAAGAAAGTTCCCATGTTGTAAAAAGAAAAAAAGGCCCCACAGCTGGGACATGACTGTTTTCTAGGAGTCAACAGTGACCTCCAGTCAATAGCCAGCAAGGACAACAAGGACCTCTGTCCTTCAGCCTGAATGACTTTGGAAGAAGACTTGACCTCCAGATGAGAGAGCAGCTGGGGCAAAACCTTGATTTCAGTCCTGTAAGACCCTGAGCAGAGAAGTCAGGATGCCATGCCCAGACGCATGACCCACAGATCTGAGAGATAATAAATATGTGTTGCTTTAAGATAAAAACTTACATAACTAATTTTTTTTGGTAATTTGTTACATAGCAATATAAAACCAGCACAGAAATATTCCAAAGTACTGAAGAAGCATGAAACAAAAGGTTTAACTTGAATTTGCCAGCACGTTTGTTGATAATAGAGATGAAAAAAAGTTTTAGGGGAAAGACGAATGGGACTCAGATTTTACCACATAAAAGAGGGAAAGGGAAAAAAGGGGAGCAGCTTTTGACCAAATCCATTTCCATGGTGATGATTAAAAACCTTGAATTGTATTTAAAGAGTAACCATTTTTCCTTTTATGTCTTAATATTGAACTTGATTATTATTATTGTTAATATCATTATTGTTTGATATAATGGAGAATATTCAGAGGAGAAAACTGAAGCTATAGAAGAGGAAGTGGATTATACAAAAGTGAGGCATCTGTGTAGGCAAGAAGATAATATTAGTTGCTCATAAACTCAGGAAGCAAAACAGCTTTGACAATATCCAGAGAACATGAGAAACAGAGGACACCAAATCCATTTAAAATAGAAATGTGGGAAAGAAGACAATTCTCATTTAGTGGATTCTCAATTCTCAGTAAAGAAGGGGGTAAGTTTTGTGTTTTGTTCTTGATTTTGTTTTTTGTTTCTTTGCTATTTTGTTTTTCTGCTTAAGGAGACATTGAAGTTCATGAGGTTGTGAGTTGAAATTTAAGCTTTAATTATTATTCATTATGGAACCTTGATTACTCTTTATCCTTCTCACCTTCAGTTTATTCTCAGTGAAATGAGAATAGTAAAACCTCTTCTGCAGAAAATTGAGAGGAGCAAACGAGGTGAGATTGGCAGAGGATTGAGTAGATTGCTTAGCACCTTGAGTACTCAGAAAGTTGTAGCCATTTTATTAGTGAGATTGAGCATGGTTTTGTTGCATAAAGAATTCGAGCGCAGTAGGAAATGTTTGAAATAACTTTGTGAAGAATAAGAAAGGCAATTGAGTGGAAAGACATGGAATGATTCCTAAAAAGTGTTTAGAGCTCAGGTGAAATAGGAGGCAAGGAATTTCTTCTGTTACCAGTATGTGAGGGTGCCTGATCATTTGGGGCTGGATGTATATGGATGCCACAAGGAGGAGAGAATGCAGGGAAGCCAATTTTGGGTAAAATTTATGTGGACTAATTGTGATTGAGGAGCAATGGAGCAAAGAACTTGAAGAATAAGCAAGGGGGTGATAACAGTGTCCAGGAGTGGTAAGGACCAAACGAAACAAAGGATAAAGTAGAGAAGCCAAGGTACAGAAATTTCCCCTGATGCCAAGGATATACTGTCCTCGGAATAACATGAGAAAGGGAGAAAAATGGAAGATTGTCATCACAAGTTTGATACTTGAATTTTAGAGGTGAAATAAATCTACCTACCCTTGAAATCACTGTTCCACTATATGCTAACTAACTTGGAAGTGAATTTAAAAAAAATAGAGGTAAAATAGATAACTATTGATTAATAAAACAAATACATTTTAAAAATCCTAAATGGTGTCCAAGATGATGACAAAAATTGAGGTAATGGGAAAGACCATAAGCCAGGTACCAAACAATTTTAAATAGAGAATGTGACTTGTCAGTTGGTAGAATACAGTGACAGGGAATGGGCAGGGGGTGTGTGTCACACAAATGTTGCCTTAACCTCGAAGGGATATTTATTATAAAACTATTTTTTTTTACCTTTGTAGATATTTGAACTAAATTGGTATCAAAATACTCATTATTTCATGCCTAAGAGTTGCACACTTCAGGAAATTCTAGTTTCTGGCCTTACTTTTGTTTATTATCAGTAGTATTTTAATTATGTTTTGTGACGTGTTTTTCAGTCAGAGCCACAATACCACAGAAGTGCTGCTCATGCTGTAGATGAGTATCAATGTCATGAAGTGTGAGTAAAAGAGAGGTACTTTCTGAGTGTTTACTGTATACAGGAAATAAAAAAAAATGTTAGTTTTCCTAGACTATTTGGAGTCTAAAGAGTACCGAGGTACAAAAGCCCCTGAGTTCCAGGTACAGGTAGGTAAATATCAGCTCCTCCTATCGCTCAGTAAAGAGAAAACAAAGCAACATGCAAAATATTGTTATTTAGTGCCACAAATCCAAACATCTTTGGAAACTTATTCCATAAACTTCTTCATGATGTACATTTTTCCCTCTTTCAAAAAATCAGGAGAAACTGGGGGGGGGGGGAGTGGTGAAGATGGAGCTTTTCTGCAGTTTACTTTCTTGACAATTATTTTTCAGAAGTGCCAACGTCTGCACCTTTTTCTTCAACTTAAGATGGCGCCTGGCACCTCTTCCGGTGCTGGCAGTAAAAGTGCACAGTCTCACAGAAACATGCTTAGCAGGGATGGCTGGAGGCTTGTGACACATATTTGACACCTGTTTAGATGCCTTGTCACTTCACGGGGTTGCTTGTGGTTTCCACCTCATGTAAATTTTGAGTTTCAACTGCTGACTAACAACATTCTTCAGCAGTGTACTTTTGTCTGACTTTGGAGCTCGATTGCCTTTTCTAACTCAGCCACATCTTCCACAAGTTAAAAAAAAAAATGTTTGTGCCAGTTTTTGTAATTGGGCTCTTATGACAGAAGCCTTCCCACTATGTGGCCATATAATCAGTCAGCTACGTTCCCTACTGTGTCTTAGTTATAATTGAGAATAGCTTTTGATATTCAAGCTTAATCACTTTTACAAGTTCAAGGACTCCCTTAATAATCTTTGGTATGGCTTATTCCTGAGAAGCTATTTATTCTGCATGCCATTGCTGGAGTCATCCAGGCACTGTTCTCAATTTATAAAACTATTGCCTCTCTCAGGATTCATTAAAAAAAAAAAATAAAAATAAAATAAAATTGTAAGGTGTTTTGCTTCTCTTTCTTTCCATTGTACTAATTGGAATGGCACAGTAACAAACTCGCAATAAAGATTCCGAATTGGGTGTCTTATAATAATAATGTTTTAAATATATTGGGAAATAGCCTGGCTTCTGATGTTTATATAATACAAAGTATAGCTTGAGGATTTTTTTGGGGGGGGAGCATATGATTTTCCAATTGTTTTACCATCACATTTGGAAGATTATCCTTTCTCCATTCAATTGCCTTTGCACTTTTGTCAAAAATCAATTGACCATATATGGGTGAATCTATTTTTGAATTCCTTGTTCCCTTTCATTTATTTGTCTGTCATTATGCCCCAATACAATAGTTTTATAATAAGTTTTAAAATTGGATAATGTAAGTCTCCCACTTTTGATCCTCTGTTTCAAAGCTGTGAGGTTATTCCAAATCATTCGCATTTCTGTAGAAATTTCAGAATCGGCTAGTGAATTTTTACAAAAACAAAAAAAGCCTTGTAGGATTTTGTAATAACATTTAATGCGCAAGTCTATTTGGAAATTATTTTCATAGCAAAAATAATATTCTAAACTTAAAACTCATGTTCATAAATTGTGAACTAATTATTTTTAACATCCTGTTAGACTTAATTGGAACAGGTTTTATTGATTAAAATAAGCACTAATGCTTACTGGACATGTACTATACATTACACATTGCACTGTTGTATATATTATAATTAAATATTTAGTAACTGATGAACACCCAAATTGTTTCTAATATTTTGCTCTAATGTATAAGGTAGAGGTAAATACCTTTGTATATACATTTCTAGGCATAAATTATAAGATTATGGTAAGATTATTTCTTAGAAATAAAATTGCTGAATCACAAGTATATTTATAATATGCATAGATACTCTAAATTACCATATAATTAATATTTCCCAGACAGATAAATTTTCCCATCTTTGTTAATCTTTCTCAACAGATATTTTAATTTTGTTTTATTTTTGACACTCTGACCAAAAAATATTTTATTTCTGTTTTGTGATACAAATATTTATCACTACAAGCTGAGAAATTTATTTTCCCTGCTAATAATTCTGTGCTTTTGTTTTTAATAGTTGTGTTAATTTCTCCTTTACTATCATTATTCACTATGAATACAGGAGTTCTTTGAACTTTATACCAACTCATTGCTGTATATGTCACATAGCTTTTCATAGCCTCTTTCACCATTTTGACTTGATATTTATTTTATTTCATTGATGCCTTATATCAAATGATACTTTATATCTCTATGAAGGCAAATATTTGTGTTATTGTCTTGTTTTTTTTTTTTTTTATTTTTTGGCTTAGAACAGTATTCTTTATTCTGTAAGTAAAGCACAAACACACAATCACATACACACACATTACCCAGTATTTTCTATAATGAGTGTATTCACTATCACAATAATAAAACTCCATTACAAGTAACTTTAAATGTCAAGCAGTTTAAGTAACAGACATTTCATTTTCATGCTCATGGGGCTAAGTCAACAGGAACCCTCTGGGCTAACCTGTGGTTCAGTGGTTTTGTTATAGGTTATATATTGGGTTCTAAAGTACTACAAAGATTTTTTTTCATTCCAGGGTCAAACTCCCCCTACAAACGTTTTTGCAATGGTAAATGCAAAAGTAAAGAGAAAACAAAGCAACATGCAAAATATTGTTTTGAACGCAAATGAAATTGCACAACCACATGTAAAGCCTCTGTTCACAGTATGCCTAGTAATTTTCTTTGGCCAAATCAAGTCACATGCTCAAGTTGAAATGAATTGGAAGAGGTAATTGTATGTTGCCAGCACTAAAGCCAGGGCAAAGTCTGGTAGGAAAGGAAGGATTGGGGGTGTGTTATCCAGTGTGCCCCAAACTATTTCAAATTTTCATTTCAAGTTCATTTTCATTAAAAGGTCATAGTTGTTAGGTATATTATATATATATATATATATAATTATATATATATAAACATATGTAAAGACCCTATTTTATGGTATTTTGTCATATATAATTTAATTAATATATTAAAACAATGTATTAATTTAATAATTATTATATTAATATAATATGTTAAATTATTCCAACTAGATTCATTGAATACTCCACCTCTTATCCACTGTTTTGAAATGGTCCCTCTATCTTGTATTTAAAAATCATATATTCTCATTTTCTGATTTCTCACTAAGGTACTTTTCTATTTTTACCCAACACAATAGTATTATATTTGATGAACATTTAGACTGATGAAAAAGGTGCCCTTTCTCTATTCTTTTTTTTTTAAGTTTATTTATTTATTTTGAGAGAGAGAGTGTGTGCACAGTGGGGGAGAGGCAGAGAGACAGGGAGAGAGACAGAATCCCAAGCAGGCTCTGCACTGTCTGCTCAGAGCCTGACCCAGAGCTTGAACTTGTGAACCGTGGGATCCTGACCTGAGTCGAAAGCAAATCTGAAGCTTAACCGACTGAGCCACCCAGGTGCCCTGGGAATTACATTTAATTACAGATATATTTGGAGACAAATGATGTCTTTATAATATTGAATTTTCTTATAAGACAGTGGGATGATATAATTTACATCCTTTTATATTCTTTTAATAAAATGTTATATATTTCTGTCCCAGACTTGTCAGTTCATTACTAGATATTTTACAGTTTTTGTTCTATTGTGAATAGATCTTTTTCCTTCTATGACATTTTAAGCTGTGGCTGGCATCTTCAAATTCTTTTTTTTTTTTCCCATATCTATCACTTGTACCTGCCCCTACCATCAAAATTTTTTCTAACCATTTTCCAGTCAAATACTTTGGATTTTCTCAAATAGATAGACTATTTGGGAAAGATGCCTTCTTTTCTCTAAAAATATGTCTTCCTTTTAAATTTTTTTTTTTAACGTTTATTTATTTTTGGGACAGAGAGAGACAGAGCATGAACGGGGGAGGGGCAGAGAGAGGGAGACACAGAATCGAAACAGGCTCCAGGCTCTGAGCCGTCAGCACAGAGCCCGACGCGGGGCTCGAACTCCCGGACCGCGAGATCGTGACCTGGCTGAAGTCGGACGCTTAACCGACCGAGCCACCCAGGCGCCCCTGTCTTCCTTTTAGAAGTATCTCTATCCTAGACATCCTCTGACTTCCCATTCACTCATTTGCAGGGGAGAGGTAACTTAATAAGTGTGATTAGTTTGAAGAGGGAAAAAAGTGTACCTTGTATAAGCTGCTTTCTTCCAGGAGAAGAAAGAAAGAAAGGGCAAGAAAGAGAGAGAGAGAGAGAGAGAAAGGGAAAGAAAGAAAGAAAGAAAGAAAGAAAGAAAGAAAGAAAAGAAAGAAGAAAAGAAAAGAAAAGAAAAGAAAAGAAAAGAAAAGAAAAAAAGAAAAAAAAGAGGAAGGAAGGAAGGAAGGAAGGAAGGAAAGGATACATTTCCCTTAATATCATTTGGCCATTTGGTAAACTTTGGGTATAGGCCCCACTACAAGGAATCCCTGTGGTGGTCCAGCATGACTTTTCACAAAGTGCATAATTTTTATTTCTGAGTTTCTTTAAAAGAAAAAGCATTTGCTGCAATTTTAACTGCCATTTTCCAGTATCAGCTCTATTGGTAATGAAGGTGATATATTTCTTTCATCTGTTACACTTCTTTTTCATTGTAATATTTTCAGCATTGAGGAGGGAAAGGATGAGTTATTAACTGAGTGCCCTTGATATCCAATGAAATAGAAATAATTTGTAATTAATCAATGATTATTTTTTCTTATATTATTTCTCATCTTATGGCACTGAATATGAAACTGTGAAAAGTAGTTTATGCTAGAGATTCTTCTTATTACTGGAACAATGCTGAGGTTACATCATAAAATACTATATTTGCTCTAAGTTGCTGGAAGATAGTACTTATCAATATTAGAATGTTTCCCTTTAAATATTGCTTCTAAAAGTGTGTTCATATTACTATGAACATAAGTTAATTTATCTCCTTTATTATGTTAAGGTAACAATTTTCTTTAATAAAATGAGATGTGAGCAATCATTTAGATAGCTTAAATTATGTGTGTACATATACCTGTGCATGTTTAAAAGCAAATCATTAATATGAGCACTCTGAATCAGACAAATTTATAAATACACATTTCCAAGTTTGGGCAACACTTTATTAACTAATTATCTTTTTGAATATTTTTAATTTTAATTTTAATTTTTGAGAGAGAGAGTGAAAGAGGGAGGGAGGGAGGGACAGAGAGAGAGGGAGACACGGAATATAAAGCAGGCTGCAGGCTCCGGGCTGCCAGCACAGAGCTCAACATGGGCTCCAACTCATTAACCACGAGATCATGCCCTGAACCAAACTCTGATGCTTAACCAACTGAGCCACCCACGTGTCCCTAAGGTATAGTTTAAGGATATAGAGATAACAAAATAGTAATTTACAAAATTCTTTCCTAGTTCCATATCTCACTTCCATATTCCTCCTTATTTACATTTGTTCTTACAAAATAAATATTTTTCAAGGAAGATCAATTCTTTTTTTTATTATTTTTTAAAACGTTTTAATGTTTATTTACTGATTTTGAGAGAGAGACAGCGTGAGTGGAGGAGGGACAGAGAGAGACACACACAGAACTGAACAGGCTCTAGGCTCTGAGCTGTCAGCATAGAGCCCGATGCGGGGCTTGAACCGACAAACCGCATGACCATGACCTGAGTCGAAGTCATACACTCAGCCGACTGAGCCACCTAGGAGCTCCAACGAGTATTGTTTTGAATGAAAGTACTTTGCAATTCACACATAAATGTCACTGTAATTTTCTATTTTGTATTCATTCAATATCATTGTTTACATTATCAATTCCATGTTGTAATGTATACATCTAATTTGTTGCTTCTATCTTGTGCAGGTTACTCCATGAAATACAGTTGATGTTGGACACCCAAGCTGTGAGACTTACCAAATATTAGTGCAACAAACATCTTTCTATCTGCCCTCGTATGGAGTGTGAGAAAATTGCTTCAAGATATAAATCCACGATTGCCGTTGCTGTACTCAAGTTTGCATAAATATTGAATGTGAGTAGAAGGTACCAGGTTACTCAAAATTTCTTCATGATTCTACAATCCTGCCAATAGGACCTGAACACTCCTATGTATGTACTCCTCTGTCAATACATGGTACTATCCAGTTTCTTAATATTTGCTACTCTGGTCATTTAATAGGTTTTTCACATAATAACCGCAAAACTTAGATTTAATACCTTTGATTTCAAAGCATTTTAATCATGTCAACATTCGTTTCTTCTTTTGAAGACTGTTTTACTTACATAAATTATAATGCTCTTATTTCTCTCATGTTTCTTTTATTATTATTTTTTTCTTTCTTTGTTTATTTTGAGATAGAAAGTGTATGTGTGTGAGCAGAGGAGGGGCAGAGAAAGAGGGGGAGGAGAGAGAGAATCCCAAGCAGGCTTCGCACTGGCAGTGTGAACCTCCATGAGGGCCTCGAATTCACGAACCATCTGGCACATATGTCTATTGGGATTGATATCTCTTTTTACTGTCAATATATTATAAGCAGTAGAACCTTGAAAATTTCTAAAATTGTAATTGTCTCTGTCCTTTTTCCATCTTCTCTTACTTTGTTATAGTGGTTTCTTTGTAAAACAGAAATCCTAATTTTTTTGTATAATTAATTCACCATTTGATGCTATATGACCTGACTTTGGTAACTTTGTTAAGAAGTTTTTCCTACCATTAGTTACATGTATAAAATAAATAATGTAAAAATACAATGACAAGATATTATTTTATATTTTAACTGATTATAAACTTCGATGAAGTATTTGGTAAGATAATTTTTTTCCCTGAACACTTCTCTTTAATACCCCATATTTAATGTGTATCTCTCTGTCTTTCTTTAGAAGTTATACACTACCAATTCCAGAAATAACTGAAAGAGTCTAATAATGTTTATAGCTAAGTACCTTAGAAATATGAGAAACATGAGTCATAAGGGGATTCTAAGGAAGGATAAGGCTCTATAGCCACTCAGTCCGGTTCCCTGTTATTTCGCTGACTCCTCTCTTGCTCATTTCCTTCTTACACACTAGTTTCCAGTAACATTGTCCTCATTTTCTCAAACACAAGACTAGTTCCTCCCTCAGGGTCTGAGCCTTTGCATGGTTCTAGCTAGAATTTAGGTCACTTATTTTTCAGATGTCACCTTCACTGGCATCCTTTCCTGTATTTGCTCCCAAAATACTTTCTCTTCTTCTTGCTTTATTTTTCTCCTAAAGACATCCCATTTTATAACTGTTCGGAATTATTTTAATTGTATTATGTCATTTATTGTCTGTCTGTCTGTCTCCCCAACTAGAAAATAAACTCCATGAAGGCAAAGATGTTTTACACTCTTTCCTTCTGTTCTCTTATCACATTGAACAGTAATTGAATGGGTGATCTCTTAAATACTTATTAGCTGAATGAATAAGTCAATCAATAAATCCAGGTTAGTAAAAAATTCAACTATCCCTTTTTTATTAATTTATTTTTAAATATTTCTTTCTTTATTTTTAAATATTTAAAATATTTTTAAATATTTATTTTTGGGGCGCCTGAGTGGCTCAGTCCGTCAAACGTCTGACTTCGGCTCAGGTCATGAACTCACGGTTTGTGGGTTCGAGCCCCACGTCGGGCTCTGTGCTGACAGCTCGGAGCCTGGAACCTGTTTCGGATTCTGTGTTTCCCTTTCTCTCTCTCCCCCTCCCCTGCTTGCACTCTGTCTGTCTCCCAAGAATAAATAAATATTAAAAAAATAATAATATTTATTTATTTTGAGAGAGAAAGAGAGACAGACAGACAGAATATGAAGCAGGCTCCAGGCTCTGAGCTGTCAGCACAGAGTCCAATGAGGGGCTCAAACTCAGACCGCGAGATCATGACTTGAGCTGAAGTCAGACACAACTGAATGAGCCACCCAGGTGCCCGTAATATTTTCTTAATGTTTATTTGTGTTTGTGAGAGAAAGAGACAGAGCACCAACAGGGTGGTGGGGGTGGGGGAAAGCAGAGACAGAGGGAGACACAGAATCCAAAGCAGGCTCCAGGCTCTGAGCTGTCAGCACAGAGCCCGATGATGGCTTGAACTCACAAACCATGAGATCATGATGAAGTTTGACACTCAACCGACTGAGCCACCCAGACACCCCTCAATTTTTCATTTTTAATCTAGGAACTATCTGGTGTGATTGAAAGCTATTGGTGCCCTTTCTTGGAGTATTCCACAAAGAAAAGAAAACAAAACAAAACAAATAACAAGTAGCAAAATCTTTTTTGGTCATCCTGACCAGCCCTTTTGTGATTAAACAATGATTCTAAAACATTTCTAAATACGGAAATTTGACCGTAAAAAATAAAGGATCAAAGATTACTAATAATGGAAACAAATGCTTATTTCCCTAAGGCTTCTAAAAACATAGTAGGTAAGAGACAGAGATCACAATGTATATTTAAATTTAGTAAGACTTACAAATTTGTGTTTAAAATCATTCTGTTTACCAAGTATCATATATACACAACATATACTTAAATTCACATCTGTGCATACCATGTAGTGTGTGAAATGAGGTAAATATATCCTAAGGAATCTTATTTTATAGTAGGGGATATAGATTATATACAAGAGAAATGATGAAAATAACACCAAGTAATATGAGATCTATTTTTCTGGACTAAAAGTAATATACAATGTACTAAGTGACAGATTTATAATTTTCTCCAAAAACTGGGACAAATTTAGCAAACATTTTTTTATCCTAAGATTTCATTAATTTTATAAAATATGGCAATGCGTTTATTAGCATACTGTGAAACATTACCATAGATGATTATAATTAAACTACACTTATCAAAATAATGAATAAAGCGCATTTTGTGGTACAGCAGTGTTGATGTTTTCCATATTTATTCATTCACCAACTAATCTGCCAAACTCAGTAATCTCTAGTGAGTTTCCTAGTTATTAGTGCAAATTACTGAGGGTCTACTCTGATAATAAATAATAATAGCAATTCTGGGAAACAAAGCATTAGCAGTTTAATGTCTCAACATATTTTGGTAGATATTATAAATTAAGAGCACAACAAAACATTTTTCATTCAATTAGGGTATGTTTCCAGAGGCTTATAATGCAATTTAAAGGGCTGCTCATAATGTATATATCAAAACACCTGAATTTTAATCCTAACAAAATTGTTCAAGGTGTTCTAAAGAGGATTAGCCACATTAATATATCATCCAAAAGAGACTTACAACACAAAAACATCTCTAAATCTAGGATATCTAAAATCTCTTTGATTAGTTTATCCATTTCCTTAGACTCTGAAACTGAAAACTTCTATGCCTACATCCCAGGATGTGGGGGCCAAGAGTATCAACAAAATCTAGTCCATGTATTAATTAATTGATTGATTAATTTATTTAACAAATATCAGCTGAGCAACTACTGTGTATCTGGTATTCTTCTAGACACCAGAGATACAATACCGAGCGAAACAGAACAAATTTTCTGCTTGTGCTATGTTTTCAGTTCAATTTGGAAAGAGACAGACAGATAAAATAAGATATGTAAGCAAAAGCACACAGTCTGCACAGTACTAGTTGGGTTTCTAAACGTACCCTCCTTCTTCCTGAGCATATGTCTACCTTGCTTTTCCAGACTTCCCTTACAGTTAGGTGTAACTTTGTGGCACATTTCTCAAGAATGTATGCTGAGAAGAAGAAATTTCTCTCTCAGGTCTGATCAGAAAAATCTGGAAATGGGTATGTTTATCCCATTGACACACATCAAGGTGTCCTAGGGCTATATCTATAGGTAACCCTACACCCCTAGGGTTACCCAGTGACTACAAGTTTTCCCTTGGATGTGGACTTCCATCTTGAATTATTTTGAGAGTGAGACATGTATTTCTATCTTTCTTTAGGAAACTTAATTATTGTTGGGTCATTTTGTATCAGCATCACAGACCCTCCCTGACTGATTCAGTATGTCTGATGGTGTTAAAAATGAAAAGGGTCAACTATGTAAGACAATAGAATATGGTAGAACATTTGCTTCTCTGCCATGTTTGGCAGCTTCCTCATGATGCAATGTGGCTGCTCAGTCTCTAGCCTTCATGTTTGCATTCCAGCCAAATGCACCTTCCAGGAAGAAGACACAAGGAAGAGACTGTCTTAATTCAAAGGTTTGTATTGAAGATTACATTGAAGAAAATTTTGAAGAATGCATGTGGGGTAAGTCTGCTTGCATACTTGTGACTCAAATATAATCACATGACCTCTCATGACTTGAGAAGAGATTGGGAAATGCACCTTTCATTCCAGGTTGGCATTTGCACACAGAAAACTCAGGACCTTTATTAGCAGGGATCAAGGGTAAATGTTGTGGGACGAGTAGAAGTCTTGACACAGAGAGTTAGGTATGACAATTTCTAGTGGTAGACACTCTTTCAAGTTGAATTGTGAAAATAATTTGAAATTATCTAAATAAACAAGAGTTGAAAGAAAGGGTGATTGAGATAAAAGAGAGCTTGGTACATTTAGGAAACGCTCAAACCTACTCTGTATTACGCATACTCAACAAAACTAAATAACAATAATAATCATAATGTAGGGGTCAGAAAAATGTGTTAGATATAGTGAAATAAATTTGAGAATTATCACAATGTACTTACCTTTGAATCCAGGGATATTGGTTAGTTTACAAGCTAGAATGTGTAGAGAAAAAATGGGGGAATATATTTACATGTGACCTGAAGAAGAGAAGTGAGTAAAAAAGAGGAATCTGAGGTGGCAAGAGAGAGAGAGAATACTTATTATAAGTATTAGTATTAGTATTAACATACTTATTATGTTAGTATTAGTATACCCAATATTAGAAGAATCATCAGAGACACCTATTACCAAGAAGGAAGAATTTGATCAAGAATCAGAAAACTGAGTTAAATTGCAATGGGAAAATGTCACTGATTTTGCCTTTGAAGCATCTACTGGTGAAAGAGAGCCAAATATGTCACCCCAAAATATGACCATGGGATTTGAGAACAGGCCACCCAAAAAATGCTGCTTTGGCATATTGATAATTTTAATCTGTAAGCACTTGAAAAATAGCAAATGGGCGAAGAG
The DNA here is from genome assembly GCF_022837055.1 of Prionailurus viverrinus. Taxonomy (NCBI): domain Eukaryota; kingdom Metazoa; phylum Chordata; class Mammalia; order Carnivora; family Felidae; genus Prionailurus; species Prionailurus viverrinus. Next base: position 180,228,814 of record NC_062564.1, read on the forward strand.
CTTTCTCCAATTTCCCCTTATCTCCCTAAAATAGACCTGACAAAGGGAGTTCATTTGTCATCATCCTCTTCTGAGGAGTTTGTCACTTGGGGAAACTTGACTCTTCTCAGCAAAAAAGGACAAGATAGACTTTTTCAGAAACTATGATAACCTCTCATCTATTTTTCCAATGGCCCCTTCAACTTTCCTAAAAGTCATTTACTCTTTGCTAAGATGCCTGTATCCCCTCCCCACTTTCCCTATTTTAAAGGTATTTAATCCTGAATTCTAAGCCACCTGAGGATTATTCATTTTTTCTGGGTATTTCCCATGTTTACATGAGAGATACATATTAACACATTTACTCATTTTTATCTTGTAATTTGTCTCTTATTACAGGGTTCTCAACCAAGAACTCGAAAAAGTAGAAGGAAAATCATTTTTCCTCCTCTATATTGGGACATTGAAGAGTTTGCTTTCCACGGAATACTTATTTTTAAAAAAAGATTAAAGGGCACTAAACAGAGGATGCATGTTGAACCTGAATGTATCTGTCCATAGCCTCTAGAATCAAACTGTGTTTGAAATCCTAGCACCAGTACCACCAGAAAATTATATTTTAGAACAAATTCTTACCTTCTTTGGGCCTCAGGCTCCAACCCATAGATTAGTTGTAATAGTATCAATTCCAAAGCTTTATAATGAGGGTTGGATTGAATGTTAAGTTCAATGATTTAAATTTCAGCAAGTGAAAGTGCTTAGGATAATCCTAGGTTCATAGGAAATAATAAATCTTATCTATTAGTTTATTGATGCCTTATTTTTTTTTTGGGGGGGGGGAGAGTGAGTGTGCATGTACATGTGTGCATGCAAGTGGGACATGGGCAGAGGGAGAGAGAGAGAATCTCAATCACATTCCAGGCCCAGCAGAGAGCCTGACTCAGGGCTGATCTCACAACAGTGAGAGTCAGAGTCTTAACCGACGGAGCCACCCAGGTGCCCCTGGATGCACATTTTCATTAGAAATCTTGACCATGAAAGAAGTAAAAGAAATAGAAAAGCAGTTCAAGAGGTCCATGAGTTCATGAGGTTTTGTGGTTTTTTAGAGTGAAGCAAATGAGAATGTTTTTTAAAAATTGTGCGACAAATGGACTTAATGAGAGAAAACAATAGTGATGATGATCATAATGACGACTAACCTGGGCATAAGTCTTTAAAGGAGGAAGAGGTCTGCAGGTTTTGAAAAATATCCGGCAAACAGATACTGTGGATAGAAGGTGAAATAAAGTATCTAAAAAATTGTAAGGAAACCTGCTCTTCTTTCCCTTTTCTCTCTCTTTTGTTAAATGTTTATTTATTTTGAGAGAGAGGGCGTGGGAGCCTGGGGAGGGCCAGAGGAGAGGGGGGGCAGAGGATCTGAAGTGGATTGTGCACTGATAGAAGGGAGTCCAACGTGGGGCTCAAACTCACGAACCAAGAGATCAAGACCTGTGTCGAAGTCAAGATGCTTAACCAACTGAGCCACCCAGGTGCCCTTCCTTCTCTCTTTTTACAGAAAGAAACATTCAAGTTAGTGACGAAAGAGAGAGAGATAAATACAGGAAGAGGTAGAGGAGGAAAATAAAAGTTTAAAAGTAAGAAACTTTACCAGACTTTATAATTTATTCCAACATCCTGTGACCTTCCTCCTCTCGGTTCCTTATATTACATTTTGGAGGCTCCTTTGATCTAGAGAATAATGAGGACAGTGGCTAACACTTGGTATGAGAAAGGTCTTCAGGTATTTTGAGAATGTACTATTCTACTTTATTATAATGATAGCTTTTTCCAATAACACAGGGGCCTTGACTGTCTAATTCCCCTTGTCTTGCTTTGGGTGACCTCCTGTTCAGACCAAGTCAGCGCATCTCACATTATTTACAATTATGACGGGGAAATTCTTGTCGCGTTCTGTGGGTATGTGTGTGGGGGGTTGTTTCTTAATTGCAGATGATGTATTGTTCTTTAAACGTTTGCAGTCAATTTTGAGAGAGGGCTTTAATGGCTTTTTAATTTTCTCAGACCCTTGGCTTTTTACACATAAGGAAATGTGATTCTAAAGAGCACTGTCATTTTTTTATTGCCTTTAGAAATATCTGTTTATCATTCTCCAAACTACATCCCTCTCTTCTTGATACTATATGTCAATAAAATGAACATGACTCAAAGCACGAATATACATGACTCAGGTTTTAGCACTAGATGATGGAAATATTAAGCTTCAAGATTTTAGAAGACCAGATGACAATGTTTTCTGCCAAGCAAGAATTATACATAAATAATAAATAAAATAAATATAGCTGATCTTTAAACAACACAGAGATTAGGGGCACCAACCCCTACACAGCTGAATATCTGCATATAATTCTGACTCCCCAAAAACTTAACTACTGAGAGCCTACTGTCAACCAGAAGCCTTTCTCATAATATAACAGTCAATTAACACATATTTTGAGTGTTATCTATAGATATATTATAATTGTATTTTTACAATAAAGTAAGCAGTGGAAAATGTTATTAAAATCATAAGAAAAAAAAAGCAAATTTACAGTACTATAATGTATTTGTTGAAAAAAATATGTATAGGGGACCCACACTATTCAAGTCCATATTATTGAAGGGTTGATCATACAGCTTTTAAGAAAAGATAATTTTTTAATGTTTAAAAAATGAGTAAAAATACCAAACCACAATGAAGAAAACCACACTAGTGTTCACAAGGTAGGAATAAATTCATGAAAACGAATTAAAGACTGATAAAGCACTAGAAATAGTGTTATGGAAGGTATTACATGACATATTAAAACCATGAATTAGCACACATATGAACATTTCTTTATTTACATTATTTTCTCATCCTCTTTTTTTTAAATAAGGTTATTTATTTTGTGCTAGAGAGAGAGAGCATGGGAGGGGCAGAAAGCGAAGGAGAGAGAGAGAATCCCAGGTAGATTCAACACTGTCAGCATGGAGACCTATACGGGGCTCACACCCACAAACTGTGACCTGAGCAGAAATCAAGAGTGGGACACTTAACCAACTGAGCCACGCAAGCACCTCTCATAGTCTTTCTTTTAATCACAATGTCAATTCTTTAGGTTAGGCCTGTGTTATTTCATGCCTGAATTGTTTAAAGAACCTTCTTATTTAGTCGCTATGACTTTGAGCTCATCCCATGCACTATGTCTTGAACATTATCACGAGGTTTATATTCCTAATGCAATTTTTATATTATGTGTTGGCTCACAAACTGCTTGATAGCTCCCTGAGTTAAATCTGAAACCACTCCCCCTATATGGAGGGCAGGAAAAGATGGAAGAAAGAGGCAGACCATTCTAGATTGGTGGATGGAAGTTTTAAAAAGCAAGGGCACTTACATTTGAGGCTTACTTTTGGTGGCCTCAAGATGAGTAGATAGATCTCCACACCTGCCCACCAGAATATTGTAGTTTATTTGGAGGTCTTACTTGGGTTCATTGGTATATGGCCATCCAGCTCCACATTACTATCCCAAGGTTGCATACTTGGGGTAGCTTCTGGGAATGGAAAGGCAAGTGGACCCCACATTCCAAGGACAGGGGAGGAAGTGAGAAGCCTCGGATTGCTGGTATCCAGCTTACAAGTCAACTGGCAGTCATGTCCTCTCAATGACCATCCCGACATTGTCATTACCCCAATAGTGTTTTTCAACAATTTGGTCCTTAGTTTAATCATCCATCTAACCTACTGTTTATGAGACAGAACTAAGTCCTGGTGTTTGATATTAAGAGTAAACAAAAAGCATACAATTTCCCTCAAGGAATTTACAAGTTAGCAGCTCTTTGCTCCTTCAGGAACAAGTCCAAATTATTTCACTCATATTTAAGCAAGTCCTCTTTACCTAAGTTTTGGCACCAGCATGTTTACCTTCATTGATCCTCTGAAATCTAGAAATTCTTTTCCACAGTCTACCTCTAATTCATCCTGACACTTCTTTTGTCTCAAATTCCTCCTCTCTCCATTTACTGAAATATTGACCTTTAAGAACAAGCTCAAGTGCCACTTTTGCTTTCAAACTTCCCCTGATCAGAATATTCTGAATCACTTTAAAATAATAGCAACACCACTAAATAGCTCATGATTATAGGGGCTTACTGTGCATGTAACACTGCACTAAGAGCTTTATATGGATTATCTTTTTAATACTTGGAAATACTCATTTATTCACTCAACAAATATTTATTGAGCACTTATTCTGTAACCTGATCTGTAGCTAGGATGATGTTGACATTATAGTGAATCAGACAAATAAGACCACGGTGCTTATTGAGGATTTCAGACTGGGACACAAACAAACAAATATCAAGTGACATAATTCCACATAGTGATAAAACTCTAAGGACAATAACAAGTGCAAGCTGTAGGAATAATTGATGTAAGTGTTATGCTGTTTTTTGTCTAATTACCTAAGGGATGTGTGTGTGTGTGTGTGTGTGTGTGTGTGTGTGTGAATTATCTTATGTGAAAATAATTTGTGGTTTCAATTATACACATTGACTACTTCTATGCTCCTAGATTTAAATTCCTTGAGCTGAGCATTCACATGCTCTAAGTTCATTCTTGTTCTTTCCTTCACGTAGCCTAGACTGGTATCTTGTCCTAAATAAAGCTAACCAGAAAATTAATAAATAATTTTATTTTTTCTATTTATAAGTATAATACCAAGGCAGAATACCATAAAGCTCATGGAAAACACATTTCCATTTTGTTTTATAGCACGTTTTCGTTACTTAAAAATGCATTGTAAATATTTCTTCATGCTCATCTGATGGTCATGACTCAGAAAAGTATCCTATGGTATGGAAAAATGAGATGCTTTTAACCAATTCCTGTTTGTCTTAGGTTCTGTAATTTGCACCAAAACATGAAATAGCCTTAAGTGTTGAATGTCGTGTAAATTTAGCCGACATGTGTGCTGAAATTTTAAAAGTTAAGTGGAGATTTCAAATAATTATATCATCGATTGATCAAGAGATAAATTATTGGAGTTCAATACACATAAACTTAAAACATATGTTGTTTTAAATTCACCTTTTGAATGTGCTTCCATGCAGCTAAATTTTATCTTAGCTTAAAAATTCGTATTTCCTTTCCATCTTCAGAAATAATGAATTATAGTTTAGCTTATCATAAAATTATAAAAATATCCTTGGTCCTTTGCTGCTTTCTGCTTATTAAGGTTTGCTTGGCAATAGCAAATGATAAGCAAACTTTCACTTGTTAAACTAAGTACAAATATTAAATAATTTTCAAAGGAATTCATATTTCTCTCTCTCTTGCAATTCTTCTTTCTCTCCTTTAGTGAAGCTAGTTGTCATTTTTCTAAATATGAATTATGTAATGTTTGAATGGTTATCCCCATGGTTTCTTTATAATGTTTAACAACATATTGATGCTGGAAATGCCATAGTTGTGTTTACAATTTCAATACCAATTACAGAGTTAAACTAAGACCCACGGCAATTCCATTGTAATGTTTAAAATACTATAACTATTGGGTAGTGAGTTAAATGTTTTAATATTATTTTAATGATAATCATACAGGCATATGGGGGAAATTTCTTGCAACACTAAAAAATGTCATGATTCTGTTTTAAGTTGTGAGGTAGATTATCATTTTCCACTTATTGCTATTTAGTCTTAGTAATTCATTTTAAATGTTCAAGCTGGCTCGTCTAAAATCATTTAGAAATATATATACATAAGAATTTCCTAAAACATGATATTTTTCTTTTTCTTCCCTAATAGATACAATGAATATGCAGTTATAATAGCTTTTGATCTCCTAGCTACTTAATGTTAAAGTTGCCAGAGTAAATAAATCTCCATGTCTGCAGGATCTGGCAAGAGCTTTGAGTTCTCTGTGGTGATCATAGGGAGACTCCAAAGTGCATTATTGGTTTTACTGTGGTGCTTCTGCTCTCTTTGACCTTGGAAATGATGGGGAAGAAGACAGTGAAAAAAATCATTTTGTGAAAAAAAATCAGAGACAGAAAAAATGGTCTTATATCTCTGTCAAATGTTAAAGATACAGTTCAAATACATTTAGTGCATTCAAGATCTTCCATCTAAAATTATTTCAGCACAGAAGAACTGTTAACTGATACTTACAACAAATAAGTAAATCATAAAAAAATCAGCCACAACGGGATGAACTACCATTTGTTAACAATTGACTGTATAAGGCACTATGCTGAGGATTTTAAGGTCAGATATTAATTCTTATAACCTCTCAATACTGAAGGATCTATGATTTTCTATATTTTACAGAAGATCAAAGCTCAAGAAAGATTGCCTATTTTGCCAAGTGTCACACAGCTAAAAGGCAAATCCACACATAACACCTAATCCTGTACCTTTAAAAACTGAACACGCTTATTTGTGTGTACTTTCACAAACTGCGTCGTGCCTTCCAATAGTTGCCTTACACTTTTTCCAGGTTGTGGGTGTTCTGGTTTAGATGCCCAGTTATATTGCTAGTATTTTCTCTAGTCATTTTGCTGGATATTCGACTTGAGTAGAACACTTTCTTTCAACTCTACCTATTGCTTCTTTAGGTTTTGCAGATCATAGCCCCGCTTGCCGTCGGCCAGAATGGCTCCCTCACCTGGGCACTACCTTGGCACACCTGAACCTTGATCTTACTTTTCCTCAGAACACCCTGTTGCTCCAGGGTGTTCTGAAGTTAATTGAATTCACTGAAGTTAATTATTTGCCTTTCAGTAGGAGAAGGTTCCTATTTTGATTATCAATACTTCCACACACTCTATATGGCTTTCCTGTATCATCTTCTCCTTAAAGTATAAACACAAAGCAAGACAAGCTTCTATTCCTGAATTCTCCTTTACATGTGCAACCTATTTGAAAATGTTTGTTTGGTGTTCTACTACCAAGTATGTATAATCAGTAAGATGCCTGCCATTTAGTTAGCAACTTTTCTCTCAAATTTCTGGATGTGTGAGGAATGTCATCTTTCTTTATATCCTCTCGTACAAAATCTTTTTCTTTTTTTGGTTCAATCTTTAAAGAAACCCCATTTTGAATAAAAGAATATTCATTCGACTCAACCACATGGTACATTTAAAAGACACATTCCATAACTCCAGATTGTTAGAATGTAGGAGTGCTGACAATCCTGACTCCATCTTTGGCCTTCAGTCTTGTTCATGTTCACTAATGACCTCTCTTGGGGTAACATGTTTCAGGTCCCTTGTAGATTAATACACATACCTTAAAAGTGCCCTCCAAGGCTGAGATGGAGGGAAGCTTGCTTTGACCTCCCATGAATCTGCTAGAGTTAATATAGTCTTTCCCCTTCCTTAAACACAGATGGTACCACAAAAGGTCTGTTAAATGTTAGCTGTCAATTAGGTGCATGTGAAACTTTGATCTCACTACAATGCCCTTCTGTGCATCCCTTCACTCTATGAAACTTGAGACTGAGGTCCAGACTTTGCAGAGAATAACTATGCAGCTAGATCATTCTCCAACTGATGCCCTCATCACTAAGTCACCCTGAATAAAAATCTGGAGTCGCTTGCTTTATATTTCAGTCTCAAAGTGCCTTCTCAGTTTGAAGGAGACTTTGCTGTACTCCTTCCATCTTTTAAAATAAATGTTAAAAGGTAAGGTAGGGACACCTGTGTGGCTCAGTTGGTTGGGCATCTGACTCTTGATTTCAGCTCAGGTCATGGTCTCACGGTTCATGAGCTCGAGTCCCGCATCAGGCTCTGCGTTGATGGCAGATTCTCTCTCTTCCTCTCTCTCTGCCCTCCTCTCTCTCTCTCTCTCTCTCTCTCTCTCTCTCTCTCAAAATAAACAAAAATAAACTTTAAAAAAATGTAAGGTAGACACATTTCATGAATATAATAGGGAGGATATTAGACATATATCCTAGACATTATGGAAAAACCATAGGCAAAGGAGCCTAAAGCTTAGGATATCATGGAACTGGGACTGAAGCAATATCCAAGAAAGATAAGGTGGTTAAGACCGTGAATTCTGGCACAAAAGAGCTCTTTAACTTTGGATATTTATTTAATCTTTCTGTGCACACGTTTACTTAGCTAACAATAGCTCCTACATTATAACATTGTTTTTAGGACAAATGCATTAATCAACATAAAGAGCTTAGAACAGTGTGAGTCATAATATGCCCTTGATAAATATCTGTAATAATGAGGACTATTATGCAAGAAAGAAAAAGATCTATGTGGGAGAAACTTTACAGGAAAAGGAGAAATATAGAAAAGTTTATAATACACTCAAGAAAACAGAAATTTCTTTGGTTGGCAGGAATTTGAGGAACAATAAAGAATGGACAGATTGAATCTAAAAAGATAAGCAGGGATCAAAGGTAGGGACTATTTACAGGGCATAATAATTTTATGATGTAAGTTACAAGGTGAAATTATTGAAAGATTTTATGCAGCAGAATGTTATGGCCAAATGTGCATCTTAGAAACACAAATCTAGTAAGAAGTATATAAAATGGATTTGAGAGAAAAAAAATGACAGTGACAGAGATTATTAGGTGACCTAGGAACTAGGTATTTTTAGGATTTAAAAAAGATAAAATTAGTTATGTATAATGTGTAAGTCCAGGGACCATTTTAAATATTAAGCCCAGGGCTTACTCCAGAGTTAACAGTCAATTTATGTTAGCTTAGAATTATTATTGTGATGTCTGATATGTTTAAACAAGAATTAGTAAATGTTGGGATGCCTGGGTGGCTCAGTCAGTTGAGCATCTGACTTCGGCTCAGGTTCATGATCTCACAGCTCGTGAGCTCAAGCCTCGCGTCAGGGTCTGTGATGACAGCTCGGAGCCTACAGCCTGCTTCAAATTCTTTAGCTCCCTCTCTCTCTCTACCCCAACCCACTCTCATTCCGTCTCTGTCTCTCTCAAAAATAAATAAACATCAAAAAAAAAAAAAAGAATTAGTAAATGTTATGACTTAAATGACTCTGGCGTTGAATGACAAATTGACAACATGGAAGACTGAGTGTGGATCAAGAGAAGATGACTTCATTTTAGACACATTGTATATGAAATTTCGATGGGATCACTGCAGGCATATATGTACAGAAATCAGATGAAAACAGAGATTAAGAGTTCAAGTGAGAAGCTTGGGTATGTGCAATGGAAAATGGAGGAGTTGTATCCATGGCAACCAACAATATATGGGGTCCAGGAGAAGCATTAGGAATAAACGAGTTCACTTGGGGGGCAGATAAGAATAAGTAGAGAATGAAGAAAAAATTGAGAACATAACCTCAGTGTACATGACTTTTTTCTTGTATAGATGAAGATCAGTCAGGGAGTGAACAATCAAGGATATATGAGGAGAACTAACAATTAGTGGTTTCATAGGGAGTTCTTAATCAATAACACTTAAGTGATTACGAATATGCCAGCTGATATATGTATTTCATAAGCATTCATTTTTTAATAATTAAAAAAACAACAACTTTACTATAGGTCCTACGATTCAATCTTTTCTTTTCTTTCTTTTTTTTTTTTTTTTTTACAGACAAGAAAACTCAATGCACAGATGGAATATAAATACAGTGCCCCAGATGGGAGAGATTCAAGAAGGGCAATCATCACAGCCTGCAAATACTGTTTGACCAGTACTGACAATGGCCCCTTGGCTTTAACGATTAGAAGGTGTGGCCTTCCTGCCACAGAAAGATTGTGGCAGGGAAGTATGAGCTGAAGTCAAACTACAATACAGTAGGAAGCAGTAAGTCAATTAATAAAGAAGAGAGCACAAACACTCTGTCTAAATTTCATCAGTTCTTTTTCTTCAAGCAAAGGTGAATGCACGTAGCCATTTTCAGTATAAACTGCTCTCTAATCATGTGAGGATGTGGATTGTAGTAGTTTAAAGCACCTATGATTGTCATTTCCTTCCTCTGAGGGAAAATTCAATTAGACTGATTAACAGTCATAAAGATGAATCATAGAAAATGATATTGGATATAATATACTCATTGAAATCTGTGATCATGGGGCAGTTGCTATATAAAATTATGTTTGCTATCATTTTAACTTACTTGAATATTTTATCTTAGAAATCTTTTTTCAGGGGTGTGTTGTATTTTTAAAAAGTACAATTTCTCTTTTTTTCTTTCTTTATTTTCAATCTCTGAAACAAAAGTAGATTTCCTGTTCTGTTTCCTTAAAACTTGGAAGGCTTTTTCTTTAATTGTTCCTCAAATTTCTTTCGGTGGAAATCAAGGGTCACCTCCTCAACAAAGACTTTAACCCTTCAACTTGAAATTGCATAATTCAAACTATGACTACACTTTCTTAAAGGATTTTTCTCCTTTGTTAATGTTTATTTATTTTTTTAGAGAGAGAGAGACAGAGCACGAGTGGGAGAAGGGCAGAGAGAGAAGGACACACAGAATCCGAAGCAGGCTCTAGGCTCAGAGCTGTTAGCACAGAGCCCTATGCAGGGTTCTAGACTGACAGATAGGGAGATCATGACCTGAGCCAAAGTCTGACACTAACCTACTAAGCCATCCAGGTGCTATTTAAAGTATTTTTCTCATTTGATCTTGAATAGTGTGTGTGTGTGTGTGTGTGTGTGTGTGTGTGTGTGTGTGAAAGCGAGACAGAAAGGGAGGGAGAATTAACAATTCCTTATTAGATGGGTGCCTGGCTGGCTCTGTAGCTAGAGCATGCAACTCTTGATCTCAGGGTCCTAAGTTCATGCCCCATGTTGGGCATGGAGCCTACTTAAAAAAATATATCACAAAGTCCTTATTAGCGTATGGATACTAAATAAAAAGATATTAATTTATTCTCACAATGTCATACATAGCAGGCTTACAACTATCTCACAAATAAACAACATTTTAATGAATTTAAATACATTTGCTAAATATTATTTTCTGTCCACATTTATAGGGGGTAGTTCTGGTAAAATTCCCTATTGAACTGAAAAAAAGTTTGGATAGCTGCCTATTTTTAAAAATTTTTTTTTAACGTTTATTTATCCTTGAGACAGAGAGAGACAGAGCATGAATGGGGGAGGGTCAGAGAGAGGGAGACACAGAATCCGAAACAGGCTCCAGGCTCTGAGCTGTCAGCACAGAGCCCGACGTGGGGCTCAAACTCACAGACCGCGAGATCATGACCTGAGCCGAAGTCGGACGCTCAACCGACTGCGCCACCCAGGCGCCCCTGAATATTTTTTAATAAAGCTTCTACTGCAAAAATTTAAAATATGGTCTACTGCTAGGATACTAACTAAATCTTAACTAGCAAGAAATAATGAACCAAATCCCAACAAGTGCCAAAATTATGGAGAGAGCATGTATTTTCTATATGCCATATAAGCAGTATCTTTAAGAACTGAATTTTGGCTTAGTAGGAACTTAGACATTGAAACTTTTGGAACATTTCCTATTAGTCTTCAGTAAGGTGTGTTATAATGGATCACAAGGGACCAGGGATCATAAGCTGATTTTCACCATGTGTAGTCCTTTTTCCCTTTGTCCTTCACTGAGTCTTATGCTTCCTTTTTTTCTACCTCTGAAGCACTCCTGAGGGGCTAGTTAAACCAAGATAGAACATTCACCTCCTGACTGCTTCAGTCCTTGAGAAGAAACTAACAGAGTCAAGGAAAAGAAAAAGAGGAGAAGAAAAGGATTAGAAAAGCCAAATTTGAACAGAAAAATCATAGGCAATTATCAATAAAGTTACCCATAAACTTTGACGTATATGGTTTCAAACCCAGGTGTGAAAATTACACATCCATTAGAAGAGCATATTAAACTAATCATGTGAATATGTTTCACACTTATGTAAATTTTTAGTGAGTTAACATTAATGCTTCACAGTGGAATTATAAATTTGCTCTGCATTTCTTTACTCTTAGCAAAACTTCTCTGAATCAATCATGTCAACGTCTCGGTGTTAGAGATATATTTTCTGTAGTACAAAGAGGTGAGAGAAATTGCTAGTGGTCATATATAAAGGTAAATTGCATCTTATTTACCAATTGATCGTTGAAAGGATATTATTTACATTAGAACTCATCCTGTCAAGGTAATATCCACACAAAGAGAAAGATGTGACACATTACAACAAAATGGCTCAAGAGAATTCTCCAAGATTCTTCCACCACTTTCCTGCTGTTGTCTGCACCAGGCAGGAGAGTCTTCTCTAGAGTGTCTTGTAGAGTCCTACCTTGCATTCAGCTTTAAATAGATAGAGGGCTTTATACATAGTTGTTATCCAACATTAGTAATTTTTTTGTTTCTGTCTTTCTCTATTATGAGCTTTCCAAAAGCTACCGAAAGAATGATTGGCCTGATAGTTGGGAGAGAAACTATGTCCAGTATAGTTCCCATACTTTTACACATAAAACGTGAAGGACATCCACAAGATTCTCATTTCAGATACTAGTCTCCCTCTCCCTCAGTATCTGGTGATAACTGGCATAGCTAAGGAAATGGTTCTGTTCTAGTTGATATTTTCCGAATACTGTGACCTGCGTTTTTCCCTTAGCCTATTGCGTCAGCACTCAAATTAGTCTGCTTTTGTTTTGTTTACACAGTTGCTCAAATAATAGTGTTTAATAAGAGAGCTTTTATCGATTCCTAAGAAATGCTTAATTCCCTCCAATATGCTATAGTCACGCCTGAGTCACCTGTGCTTTCTCTGTAATTGGAGGACTCAGTGTCTGAATTTGTGTTTTCTTTGGTGGTTCTATTTTTTTAAGCATCAGCAATTTTCTGTACAGCAGACAGAGACGTTGAAACCTCTTTGATGATGAGATGATTCTCCATTGAGGCAACTGAGGCTTATTGTTTAAGTTTTGATGTAGCTATTATAGGGAGACTTATACGATCACATGTTAGAGTCACTTTCTCCATAAAATTAAATGAGAAAATGTGAAAGTGAGCTCTTAGTTGGACAGGAGCAGAAATTCCATTTCCTCCACATTTTTTGTCTTCATATCCTTGACAAAAATATGGTGGACAGCTGACTTCAAAGTCCAATAATGCCAATAAATTTCCTGTCTGTAGCTCTGGGTGCTTGCTATAAGACAATGAAGAAAATAACCTAAAGGTTTCAATGTTAAGGGATGAATTTCTAGATTCTCAATTCCAGTCTATCACTTTTCCCATGTGTGTGCTTAGACAAATTATCTAATTTCTTTAAGTATAGACAAAATCCATTTCAACAGAAAAAAAAAAAAAAAGAAAACACTTGTCAAGAAATAATGAAAAGAAAAGTTATATAGCTAAGAATATGTAGCCTATGCCTGGGTGGCTCAGTTGGATGTGTACCCAACTCTTGATTTTGGCTCAGGTCATGATCTCAGGGTCATGGATCGAGCCCCGTGTCAGGCTCCAAACTGAGCATGGAGCCTGCTTGAGATTCTCTTTCTCTGTCTCTCTCTCTCTCTCTCTCTCTCTCTCTCTCCTCCCCCCACTGCTCTTCCCCACTCACTGTCTATCTAAAATTTAAAAAATAAATAAATAATAAAATAAATAAAAAATAAAATAAAAATAAATAAAAATAATTTGTAGAGAATTAAACTAAGACATATTTTTTTCCTTAAACTAAGACATTTTTAAAAGGTGTTAGAATCATATTTCTGTGATTTGATGAGAAAACTAAAGTTTGAGGTATTAAGAACCTGCTATGTGTTGAGAATAGATTATAAATGAAACAATCACTGTATAAATCACAAAATGAGCAAAAGCTCCCAAAGAAAGGATAGAGCCTATATATAACAAATAAACATCCCACAAAATTCTCAACTGCAACATGGGCTGCTCAAAAATAACAAATCAATGCCTTTATATTTAGGATATAAAAGACAAAACTGAAAAACCTTTACTTTATATCCAACTCTCTAGTTTAAGTATGAATTATTAAATGTTCAATATTAAAGTTAAAATTGCAACTGTGTTTCAAATATAAAATTAAGACATTTAGGGGTGGCTGGGTGGCTCAGTCGGTTGAGCGACTGACTTCGGGTCAGGTCATGATCTCAGAGTTTGCGAGTTTGAGCCCTGCATCTGGCTCTGTGTTGACAGCGTGGAGCCTGGAGCCTGCTTCTGATTGTCTCCCTCTCTCTCTGCCCCTTCCCTACTCATGCTCCGTCTCTCTCTGTCTCAGAAATAAATAAACATTATTTTTTTTCAAATATAAAATTAAGACATTTCAAAGATTTATCTAATTAAATAATTAACAAAGAAACCGGTAAGATGTAAAAATTGGTTCAGGATGAGTCCCAAAAGCATATACATATATATGCAATCAGGAATCTGAAATGAATTTGTTTTTTAAATGCAAAATTAGATTTTCATTTTGTATGAGGAGGTGATCAATTGCACCTCCAATAGACAAATTTGTTTGTATTTTTATGGAAAATAATAATCTGCATTGCTATTCATTTTCGACATCTTACAAAGTAATAACAATGAGAGGCAGAGATGCCATGAATTAATATAAGCCATCTGGGCTATAGTTTTCCAATGAAAATACATTTTTTGTTCTATGTCAGTCTTTCTTAAGGATTTAAATTAAATGACATCATTGGACATGGAAAAGATTCTATTTGCTATCTTTGCACATTTTTTTTTAAATACAGAAATTGTAATGGTGCAATATAAAGGACTGAAGTAAAATTTAGCAGGTAAATTTAATCTATGGTTAAGATACTATGTTGAAGAGATAAAGGGAAATGTTATACATGTTGTCTACTGTCCAATGTTCTTCCACCTCCATTTCTACTAATAGCACCTCTGTTTGCCCTTAGGAAACATATATCTCAACTTTAGACAGCGCTTTGTTCACGAAATTAATGCATTTAGGCATGAGTTAGTGTGTTAATTAGAGAAATGCAGCAAATATACACAGTAAATAAATACATTAAGGAAACTTAGAAAAATACATCTAGCAGAGGTAAAAAAGAAGAAGAAAACTTAGTTGATTGAATATGAATCACAGAGGAAAGAATATAAGCAAAGAAGAGCATGCAAAACATAAGTAAGTCCAAATATAATAGAAGCTAATATTTATATTATATTATATTATATTATATTATATTATATACATATAAGTAGATTATATTCTTTCCTTAAGGGAGTGTTTAGAGTCAACCAAATAATAATAATAATGACAATAATAATAATTAATAATAATATATGCTGTTACCAGAATCGTTTAGATTATAGTGGCATAGATAATTTTAGAAAGTGAGGGTAGGTTATATAAATTATGTTTCAGTAATTTAATAGGTTATTATACAATTATAGAATATAATTTGTGGCAAACCCACCCTTCCAATGGCATAGGCTCGAAAAACTTGGAGACAACATTGATACACATAGCTAATTCATCAGAAAATACTAATAGTACTACCTGAAAATGCATACAGAATACAGCCATTTATCAACATTCTCCCACTATTTCCCTGAAACAAGTTACCATCATCTCTCGTTTGAATTATTTCAACACCCTCTTAAACAGTTCCATAATGGTCAATGGTGATCTTTTCAAAAGAAACTCAGCTTACTGTATTCCTCAGCTGAAATATTTCATTAGCCTTGTAAATCACTGTACAAATTTTGGCTTTCCTCTTGGATTGGACATGTGTGGATGTATTGCAAGTTTCGTGGCATGAACAATTGAAAAGATGGATTTCCTATCTATTATATTCAATACAGCACATTGAAGTTGCTCAGTAAACAGTTCCTGAATAAAAGAAAGAACAATGAGTGATTAGATCTTCTGACATGTCTTTCTCAGACTAGAGTGACCAGGTTAAAGGTTAAAAGATATAGTAAATATAAATAATTCTAGCATTAAGGCTGATTCAATAGTATCCAAAATATATAGTATCCAAAATATATAAGGAGCTCATACAACTCAATAGTAGAAAAACAAATAATACGACAAAATCTGGGCAAAAGATTGGAATAGACATTTTTCCAAAGATGAAATTCAAATGGCCAACACGAACATGAAAAGATGCTCAATATCACAAATCATCACTGTAATGAGATATCATCTCACACCTTGTATGGCTATTACCAAAAATACAAGAGATAAGTATGCTGGCAAGGATGAGGAGAAAAAGAAACCCTTGCATATTGTTGGTAAGAATGTAGATATACTCACTATGGAAAACAGTATATATACACATATACATATATGTATACATATATGTATATGTGTGTATACATATATACATATATATGTATGTATACATATATATGTACATATATACATATATGTACATATATACATATATAATAATTTTTAAAAGGTGAATATATTCTGGACATCTAATGTATACCATGGGGACTATAGTTAATACTGTATTGTTAATACTGTATTGTTTGCTTCAAAGTTGCTATGAGAGTGCAGCTTTAACAGTCTCACTATAACAACAAAAAAATGGCAATTGTGTGAGGTAGAGGATGTATCATGGTAAATATTTCACAATATATGTGTATCAAATCATCACATTAAACACTTGGAACATACACAATATCATGTACCTCAACAAAGCTGAAAAAAGAAGAAACAGATACGTTTTATAATCAATATTCAGTGGAAAAAATTGAAAATGACAATTACAATTTTTGTAAATTTTAAAACCATACAAAGCAGTAGTAATATTTACAGATGCACACATTTACTTTTAAAAATATACCTGAAGGGGCACCTGGGTGGCTCAGTTGATTAAGCATGTAACGTTGGCTCAGATCATGATCTCAGGGTTCATGCTTATAGTGCAGAGCCTGCATGGGATTCTCTCTCTCTCTGTCTCTGTCTCTCTGTCTCTCCCTCTACCCCTCTCTGAATCATGCTTTATCTCTCTTTCTCTTTAGAATAAATAAATAAACTGTAAAAACTAAAAAATAAAGGGGTGTCTGGGTGGCTAAGTCAGTTAAGCATTGGACTTCGGCTCAGGTCATGATCTCAGTCTGTGAGTCTGAGCCCCGCGTCGGGCTCCTTGCCGACAACTCGGAGCCCGGAGCCTGCTTCGGATTCTGTGTCTCCCTCTCTCTCTGCCCCTCCCAAGCTTGCACTCTGTCTCTCTTTCCTTCAAAAATAAATAAATATTTTCTTTAAATTTTTAAATAAAAAAATAAAGGTAAACAAAAATATACTTGAGAAAGCTCTATAGCAACTACACCACCAAAAGCAGTGACGTATAGGCAGGGAAAGAAAGGTATGAGATCGTGGAGTTGAAATGGGGTTTGGAATAACAACTGCATAGAAGAACGTAATTTTTGAAAAAAAAACAGTTGAAATTAATCTTTCCACATGCTAATTTTAAAATATATATATATAGAGAGAGATGTTGAGTGTGTATGTATACTATTTTACATTTCAGTTTTCTGTTGGATTGGAATATTTCGTAATTAAAAATAAAACATTTAAATCAAACAATTAAAATTTTGATAAAGTAATATGTAACCAGAAGTAGGTTTTAAGGCTTGTTGCTGCATTTTCCTTCTGAGAACTTATGGAAAGCCATTTATTTGCTCTCCTAATTCTTCACTTGGGAATGGGATCATACTACTCACGATTGCAAAAGAAAAGTTTTGGGGAATTGAGAAATCACATTTTAGGGGCTCCTGGGTGGCTCAGTCAGTTAGATCTGGGCTCAGGTCATGATCTCACAGTTGGTAGGATTAAGCCCCACATCGGGTTCTGCACTGACAGCGTGGAACCTACTTGGGATTCTCTCTCTCTCTCTCTCTCTCTCTCTCCCTCTCTCTCTGCCACCTCCTGCTCTCTCACTCTCTCTCTCTCTCAGAATAAATAAAGAAACTTAAAATAAAAAAAAGAAACATCACATTTTATAGGGCATGAGGAAGTTTTTGTAACCTACGTATTTATTTATCACAGTCCCGTTGTTTTGTGATTATTTCGTTGTTACCAATCAAATGACCGTAAACAGTATGTCATTACATTGTTTTTACCCATTGCCACGTTGTGTAGAGTTGAGATTCCAGAATAGGTGGAGCCAGCAAAATCTGGCTTTCGGTATATACATTTTTTTATCTTATAAAACATTTATACCATACACTGTGTGTATTTTTTTTTCCGCGTGTATGCACTTTAAGCATGAGGGTGGAAGTGAAGTTTTGAAATTCCTCTTACATCATTCTCAGTTGCTGAATGCACACCATATTTCAAAGATGTACTTAGCTGATGCGAATGGGAGAAGCCAGTTTAGACCGACGTGTGCATCTCACGGGTCAAAATGTTAAGAGGAGGAGAGAAGTGGGTCAGGAAAGTACAGGGATATTCCCGAAATGGGAATGCGGCAAGTGATCAGCTTTTTCTGAGTAGTAAGAAGAAATCTCATGGAGAAATTAATCCTCTGTGGTAAATATTTAAGGGCACAGCGAACAGTGCATCGTCTGACTTTTACAAACAAAAGGCACGAGGCCCCTGAGCTGAGTTGCATTGAATGGAAGGCCAGGGCTCTATTGGCTTCTCCACCTGCCTTTCTAAATAGTTTATGACAATTGACTCTGTGTGCTTTGTAATTGGGCCTGATGGCTCTGTAATTACTTTGTCTCAACAAACAGTAAAATTGTGAGTAGGTTTTATTTTTTCATTTGTGTTTTTCTTGCCAGTCCCTCCTCTGGGACCTGTAGCTGTAGCAACCTGATGACCATGTGTTTGTGGGAGAAGAAGTGTGCCCAGTGATTGCTTAACTCTCTTGTTATTCAGGGCTTTGCTGCATAGGTATTGTCGCTCACATTCCAATTCCCCCAGAAGACAGTAATGTCTTTACTGAATTTACCTTTGTTACCTAGGCTATCGGAGATTAATGGGGAGGGGATCTGATGTCAACTCTGCCTTGGGAAGCAAGGGGTTCCAGCCAAAAGGAAGGCAGTCTTTAGAGACAAAAAGGGCCTGGCTTTCAGTTGTTTGAAGCTTGTTAGATCAGCATGATTTATGTTACTGCCCATGCTACACAGTTTGTTCTGTGTATATCTTTTTATGCTTCTCTGAAAACTAACTTATAATGATGGCTGTGCATTCCTGTCCTATCTTTTCTGTATCCTTCAATAAGATACTACCTTATATCACAGGTGATATTCACTCTGTCAACCAGAGACTTAATGCTCACAGACAGGGTCAGCTCTATCCTAAGGCTTCGGGACATGCACTTATGATTTTGAAGTTAAGAGAAAAAAAATCACAGAGTGAGACTGCTTGGTGATGGCAGTCATTTTCCAGGGGATATGATTGTTTGAACTCCGGTGATCCCAGCAAGTTCTATGCCATGCCAAGCTATATCTACATGTTTTCATTTCCTTTTCATGGGATCGGTATAAAAACCTCCTATTTTGTATGATTGACATCATAAATAAAACAAACCAAAGTGTTCTGAATAAAGTAGAATTTCCTGAAAATTCAGAATAGCTTTAATTACTATTTGTACCTTATATATTTTCTAGAATATGCAATAACAAATTAATTGACTTCCACCTAGACAAAAGTAGGTGATTGGATTTTTTCCAGATTTTATTACAGACTGTTGAGTTTTTGCCAACATGATCCGAAGCAATAAATAGAGAAATCAGCTAGTGAGAGAGTCAAAATGAAATGTGATTCAGTATGAATGCAATGGGACCCGAGAATTTGCATTTAAAACATTGCCAAACACCCTAGGAATGTATTACCCAGGTAAAAACCCAAGGTGTTAATTACCATAGGCGGTCTGTGGACAATATTTTGAGAAATAAAGGCAAGAATTTCTGCCTACGTAGGGATTTTCTTGATTTTAGTGGAAAGCAGAGTGATGACTTTCTTTACTCATAACTCCAGGACAAAACTAACAGTAGTGACAATATCACCTATACGATATCGTAATCCACCCTAACAGAATTCAATGTAGGTTCTCACTGATTATGTTGAAACTTTATTTAACAGGCCCCAAGAAACAAACAAAAATAATGTAGTGTTTCACCGATGGGCCAGAATAATGCAGAGTATATTTGATCTGTTCTGTCGTCAGTATAGTTTTTCTCCAATTTAATAGTGTGGCGTTCAGGCACATTTATTAACGCCTCTCCAGACAAAGATAGGTATAACCTGTGTGAGAACAATAGGATCACAGAGCCTAGAAGAGCTGAAAGATGGAGAACCATTCAGGGGGAAAAGGGGCAAGGTGTTTGACTAAAATAGTTTGGAGGAACAGGCACATTGAAAAATAGGAACTGATTATAGACAGGAAGAAGATACCCTAACAAGATAACAGAGTTAAGCAGCTGGAGATGCAAAAGCAATTATTATTCATTCATGTTTTTTTTATTATTAAATCTACAAGTGCTGGAAATCAACATCAAATTTGGCTATCAACGGACAACAAATTCCCACCTCGAGGACATTGACCACCTAATCAAGTCTGACTTCTGGTGTTCTATAGAGAAAGGAGAGGGGTGCATGCCACTTTAACACAATAGCACTCAGACCCCTAGGGTTTCTGACTGCAAATCTCATGCTCTTTAAACTCCCAGAGGTAACCGTGGTAGGAAACATAAGTCGCAGAGAAGAAAGCAGACCTTCCGCAGAAGGAAGATTGTTTTTCTTGAAGACACCTGGTAACCAAATAACAAAAGAAAAAAAAAGTGTGTACGTTTTGGTGACACCAGCAGCCAATTTTGTAAGGTTGGGAAGGGATTACACCGAAGGGAGTGGAGGAAAGATAATAACTACACTTGTTGTTATGGCAGTGCATTTTTATGTGTTGAAAATGTGAGGGCTATTGAACTGTTTAATTTTGGCTTTCATTGTTGAATCAGTTTGAACTTACAAACAGGAGCACATCTTATTCAGGAATGATTATATAAACTCAATGTGGAGGGGTGCCTGGGTGGTTCAGTCAGTTAAGTGTCTGAGTCTTGACTTTGGCTCAGGTCATGATCCCATGGTTCATGAATGGTTCATGGATTTGAGAGCCTCATTCAAGCTCTGCATCCAGCTCTGTGCTGACAGCGTGACGTCTGCTTGGGATTCTCTCTCTTTCCCTCTCTCTCTGCCCACCCCACCCCCCAATGTGTGCATGCTCTCTCTCCCTCCCTCTCTCTCTCAAAATACATAAACTTTAAAAATAAATAAATTAAATTTCATATAAATTTACTATTACCCTTAAAAATCCTCTTTTTCGAAGATGGATATACTGTTTGTCAATAAGTCCAGTAGCCAGTTTTCCCACCATGACTACAAAAGAACATTGTTTCTGCAGACTTAGAAGATGAAGTGCTTTGCCTTGGTAATGTTTAGATGCGAAATCATACCAAAGATGAATATCTTTAATTCTAGAATTTCAGAGCTCCAAGATACTGCCATCATGGGAGGGAAGGGTCGTGGGAACTGAAATATACTGAGAAGAACTAGCACATTTACCCCCTTGTGTACTTGTTTAGAAGCATCGGTTCATTCTGAAACATTAGTACACACCACCTCTTCTCCAGCTTGTTTAGATACTCTTGTAAAGTAACAAAAATACACAATATGTATGGAGGAATTAATACAGCAGTAAGTTTGTTTTTTTTTTAACCAAGTTTACAAACAATGAGGCTGAGAAAAGAATAATCGAAGTGACTTCCTCCAGATCGCATGGCTAGAAATTGGCAGAGCCAAAATGTAAAGACCAGCCCTCTGGTTCCACCAAAGCCTTGCATTTAATTCCCAGGGTAAGCAGAATTCTAAACTGGCGCCCAGCACAGTTCCTGGGACTGTGAATTTGATGGGCTGTACTCCTGTGATTAGGTTGTGTTATATAGCAGAGCTGACCTTCACACGGGAAGATTATCTGCATAGAGCTGACCTATTCACATGAACCCTGAAAAGCAGACTTTTCCCCAGGCGGCAAAGAGAGGAAGTCAGAAAGGTGTACTTCGCCTGGTCTTAAAGAAATCAGGCATCCTGGTTCCAAACTGCTTACAGAGCGAGGCAGCTTCCAGGAGCTGAGAGCAGCCTTCATCCAACAGCTGTCAGGGAAATGGGGACCTTAGTCCTAGAACCACAAAGGACTGATTTCCGCTGAGCATGAAAGTGAACTTGGAGGTAAATGCTTCTCCAGATCCTCCAAACAAAAAAACCCAGCCTGGATAGCATCTTGAGTTCAGGCTTGTAATACCGTGAGCAGAAAACTAAGCCATGTCCCGTCAGACTTCTGACCTACAAAACGGTGAACTAGTAAATGGCTGTTGTTAGGTTTGTGCTCATTGGTTACGCAGCAATAAAAAACCACCCCCCTGTTTCCTGCCTTTGTGTGTGGAACTCTGCCCACTTTGTCTTTCTACATGCTTGTCCCTAGGCAGGGGTATCTAAAGATATAGACATCAGTTTGGATTGTTTTGTTGTCACTGTAAATCAAGTGACAGTTGGTGTCAAAGAGAGTCAAGAGCAGTATAACATGATTATATTAGTAAGTACATTCTTTGAAAAAAAAATTTAAGCCAACTATCAAATGCCTTTCAACATGTCTCAACTCTGCCTGTATCCATATCTGTACAACCCTGTGTTAAGAATACAACTCTTTCAGGGCACCTGGGTGGCTCAGTCAGTTAAGCGTGTGACTTCAGTTCAAGCCATGATCTCATGATTCATGGGTTCAAGCCCTGCATCAGGCTCTCTGCTGTCAGCACTGAGCCCACTTTGGATCCTCTGTCTCCCACTCTCCCTGCCTTTCCCCGACTCATGCTCTATTTCTCTTTCTCTCTCAAAATAAATAAACATTAAAAAAAAATAAGAATATAAATCTCTCAATGTTGGCACCAGTGTTGTTGAAAATCTCACTTTGTCTGCTAGCTATCCCAGAAAATCTGCAGTGCCCTGAGGGAGTGATCTAAATTTCCCTTTGTCTACAAATTTAGGGTTTTCCAGCCTTCTCTCCATATCATCTGTTTATGTTTTTTCTTTATTAAATAACAAGAAAATTATGAAATATAACCAATTCTTCATCATTAGTTAATGAGACATCTTCATTTTGAAATAGTCTGGTCAAATTTTATTTTCAAGTAAATTAGTAGGAATGGCTTTATCTAATTAATATCTTTGTTATGGCATATGCTAATGTTGTTCTTTACATTTTCCCTTTTTATTTTTACTGAGCATGCAGGTTATGTCTAAGCAATTAATATCCACCGAAGTACAGGAGAGTAACCAATATTTAAGAGTTAATTAAGTTCCAGTGTCTTATATTTACTGATAACAATTAGCTGAAAATTATTATGAAAGCATATAGATAGATTTATTTGAAATTAATCTGACTCCAATCTCCCATGATAAATTATGAAGTTGATCAGGAGTTATTAGCAAATCTGCTTTCAGGCAGGAAAAATAGCAGTATTGTCATTATTAGCAACATTCATATTGTAATTATTGCAAAAATGTGAAGCATCTCAATTAGGAAGATGCCCTGGAACAGATTTTTGTAGGCAACATAAATGAAGAAAACAGAATAAACCTGACTGATTGAACTTCTTTCTTAAGGGACTTGAAATCTTCATGAAGCCCATATAAAGTCTAAAAGTGAAAAAAACAGTAAGTATTAATTAAATATTCTATTATGGTTTGCTGTGGTATAAATATGAATACAAATATGACACATACCCACAATTATATAAAACTAAACCTCATGAATAATTTTACAACTGAAAAGAGCCCAAGGGTCTTCTAATTCACCTGTCTCTGTGTCCAGATGGAGAAATAAGTCCATAGTGTCAAACATGTCAAAAATAATAAATACATGTTGGTAAAGTCTGGATAAATATGTGAGCATCCTATTGTTTGATGTCTCTCCAGTGGACCTTCCATCACTCCCATTTCAGGGAAATCAAAGCCCTTCTCTGCCCATGCTCTTCTTCAGAATCTGTCCACTCCAATGACTTCAAAAGAGATCTCTTTGTCTCTGACAACCAAATCAATATTTTCAGCCCTGACCTCACGTACAACTCCAGATCAATATTTTCTACTATTTCTGCAATGCCTTCAGCTATTTGCTTCCCCCTCTTCTCAAACTCATGATATTTAGAATTGAAGTTTTCAAAACGATATATTCACATTTTGTGAAACTTGGTGCACCATTGTAAAGCGAATAACCGCTTCAAGGTCGTGTGTGTGTTTATATGTTTGATTTGTTAAAAGCAGAAACCTTGGTCAGAAATTCAAGTCTAGAATCTATTTCTGCCAAAGTAAAATCTTCTTCAGCAATATTTGAGGGAAATATAAGGACTTGTTTTGTTTTTACAATTGTACCTCTACTTCTTTAAAAAAAATAGATTTAGAAAATGAAGTCAAAAGCAGCAGTTATTTCTATATTATGTATAATATACATATATGCGCATATATGTATATTATACATATATAAAATCTATATATAAATATGTGTATATATGTGTGTATACATATATATATATTTTTTTTTTTTTAAGTAGGAGACTGACTTTTTATAATTCCTCAGGCTAACTCTTCTGATCTGCAGGAAACTTATCATTTCTTAGATCTAGAGCAGGTGTCAATTCCTCTTTAGGACTCAGGAGTACTCCATACTTTGCTCTGTTATAATAGATCTGTGCTCACTGCTCAATTAGCACACTTAGGATACGGTTTTTCTACCCAGCTCTGTTGAGTGCTCCTCGTGGAATAGGACTTTGAATTCTCACTAACCCAGTGAATAACACTCTACATTTTATTCAAATAATGTTTTGCTTGTGATACAATTTTTGAACTGGAGAAACAGTTTTCAATGGCCACAGAGTTCGCCTGCCTCACTTTCTTGTCTTACATTTTCTCTATTCCTCACCACTTAGGCAACTACTGTTTAAAACTCTACGCTGTTGTCAGAGGTCTGTTGTTTCATTAATTCAATAATGAATTTTCAAGGCCCATTTTAGAGCAAATTACTGTGACAGATACCATGGGGTAAAGAAGATGAAAAGGGCATGGTCTCTTCCCTCAGGGGATTTACAGTCTAATATGGAGATCAGCCAACTACAGCCTGTGGGCCAAATTCAGCCCACCACCTATTTTTGTGCATTATTTTTTGTTGTTGTTGAAACACAACGATGGTGCTTAGTCACATATTGCCTGTGGTTCTTTGTGCATACCACGATGACAGAGTGGATAGTTGTAACGAAGTTTAAATGGTATGCAAAGCCTAATATATTTATTATCTGCCCCTCTTCAGGAAAAGTTTACAAATCCCTGGTTTAGTAGATATTATAGACTGATATATAAGAACAAGCAAAATGCTAAAACTAGGTTTAAAACTGTAAAGTTTAGTTAAAACTGTAAGAATGAAGGAGGATTCTGCGAGCAACAATTTCTGTGGACTCACAAAAACAAGTAGGCATTTCAAGAGAAATGAGATGAAAAGTTAGCACTGGTTGCTAACACGTTTTAAGTGCTATCAAAGATAAAGCACACATGTCCATAAATTGCACATGTAATTATGGCACAGTGGTGGAGGAAGATTTCCAGGCAATAATAAAAGGAGTTTCATGGCATCTTTTAAGATGTATTAAAGGTGCCCATTCTAGATGTCGTTAATGTGATTATACAAATATCTTCTTATAGCCACACTGAATATATGTGAGATCTTGTTTATTATTACAAATTAGGTCAACCATTAAAATCAACATCCACATTTTTATTTACAAGAATAAGAGTTTACATTAGCAAATAAAACTCTGTAATTTCGACTCTCTAAATAGGAACTTAATAAATTTAAATAACATATTTTAATAAGTTCGCATGAAATATCAAAACATAATTAGGGAGGGACCAAAGAAGAACAAAACATAATTGGTGAGATGTTTTGGGTGTATAGATGTTAATGGGTGTTAATGATAGATTCAATGTTAACGAGAGGTTCAAGGGTTCAAACATATTTGCTGGAATCATATACTGAAGTTAGTATTCTTACTTTTATTTAATTACCTATTGTCATTATTCTTTTACATTCGCATCTCTCCTCCATTTTATAATCTTACCTGATAACCTTCAGGTTAAGATTAAATATTTTAACTCAAATTGTCTCTTAACATGTTCTCTGATTTTCACATTACTTTCAATTGTCAGTTCATTAATTTCTGAGTAATTAAGGTAGAAATTATATATTATTTAAGGATTGTGAACTAATCAACAATTTCATGACAATCTGTAAGGCAGCAGCTTAAAAACAAGAATAGAATTGAATGGCTACTTGTAGCACTGAGAACATACTGTCTTGATAATAGAATTGAAAGTGATAATAGAGTATAAACATCTTGCCAGAAAAATGTTTTAATACAGTTTGAAAATGAAATATATATGATATTAAACAACATATAATGTTCATGTAAAAGTATCCTAGAATGTTCACATATTCATATGATCTTGAGAGAAGGTTAAGCATGGGAGTCTCATGTATAAATCACAGTTCATGAATCTTGAGGTAATCTTGAATTTGCATTTGAGGTATTTGAGGTAATCTTGAATATTTAGGGTTTTTTTTTGCTCCAATCCGAGTGAATAATATGAAAACAAACCTTTGATAAGAATTAAGCTATTATCCCGGCATTGAGCTCATTTAGGTTCATTGGGGACAACAAATAATGCTATCTAATTAATTAGAATGACAGGAAACTGCATGACATATTTCTTATGGCTGGCTGGTTTAACATTCTAAAACCCTCCTGTTGATTAGAACTCGCATGTTTTAAATAGAAAAGGATGTTAGACATCCCATCTGTTGTGAGGCAGAGCTTTAGGGAAAAAAAATAAAAAAGGTACACTCAAGTCTTGATAAGTTCAAGTCAGCAGAACAAGACAAATGTAACATGCTATCTGATACACAACAGAGCAGGCTAACTAATTGTTTCCAAAATTATTTTGTTTGCCATCAAGCTACAATTAAGGAAAATGACTATTTCCAATCTTGGCAGTTTAACCCTATTTGTCATATTGCAGAACACCTAGCTCCAGTTCAGAATTTTTCCTCTGTCTGTGTATGTGTGTACAATCGGCATTCTACGAAATAACTACACTTGCTTCACCCTCAGCACATTACGCTAAAAATACAGACTATTACTCGGGCCTTCATTCCCAATTATTCATATCTTCCGAAAGAAATTTTTTAGAAAGCATACACTTAAAGATATACAATTCGATTTCATGGCTGAAAACACTAATGGAAAAATCATGTACTTTTTGTTTTATATTTCACATATATTTGACATGGATATGGATGGAAAATGAATGAATATGTTTAAGGCCGTCTGAATTAAGCGGAAACTGGATTGACTGTACATTTATATGACATCACATGCAGTCTTCTATAAAATATGAATGTGTAATTATGCTTTTTGATACATGTTTGGCCTAAAGCGAAAAGAACTAAACCAAAGTCCACAATTGCTTACCAAATCAGGATTAGCTGGTGCTCTGGAGGACCATCCATAATGCCTGTAAAACTCTCATGCTCCTAGAACTACTCGTGGAAAATAACTATAAGCAAACTAAAAGTGAAATCAAAAAAAGAAAATACAAACACTTTTTTTTTGTCATTTTAATTCTACTGGAAATACCTTTCCTTAGCTTGAAAATGGAAAGTACAAGCTATTCAATATTAGATTTTTTTTTAAATCCATGACTAATTTCTAAGTCATTTGCAAAGCAGGAACTAGGACCACTAGATGGATCAAGGACAGAAGCTGAGAAGGAATTTATCTTGGCATATAATGAAAGAGGAATAATGGCAAGTAATTGCCCCTAGCAAAATTTCAGCTCATCAAGGCAAATCTGCCAAATGCTATACTTATCTAGAGATAAGTAGAGATGAAAATGAGATATCATCAACGAGGAAATGGAACTAGATTAGAAGGCCAAATGTAAGTCATAGGTGTTAAAAAAAAGGAGATCTTATGTTGACAGCATGAACATAAGAGGCAGCAAAAAAAAAAATCAACAAGGGTGATCTAGAAAATAAATTAAGGTGCTAAAGGGGAAAACAAGGATGTAGATAGGTTTAGACAGATTAGATACAGATTAGATATAGATATAGATACTCATAAATACATAGATACACATACATATGTGTATGCGACATGTTAGCTGACATAAAACATAGCATATAAGTACATATATATCATCAAGTCACAACATAGTTATTTCATGCACACTACATCAGCAATGAGGGGATTCTTTCTAAAAAGAGAACCAAAAGGAAACTGGCACTTTGGTGAGGTTAATTGTCTCCAGTTTGAATCTGTATTTTTCCAGCTCGGTTCTCTCTTCCCACTGTTTTTTTTTTTTTTTTTTTCTATCTGGTAATTTCTTCCTGCTATACATTTCTTATATTTGTCTATGTTTTTTGTTGCTCTGGGTTGTTTGTTTGCGTTTCCACCAAGGAAACGTCGCTTGCTTCCACTATGCCCATCTCCGATCTTTTCAGATAGATTCGTCCTTCCCCATGATCAGTTCTTTATTCTACACATAAAATGAGATCTTTTAAACAGAATTGAAATTAGTCATATGAGACCAACTAGTCTTCCATTTCAAATCTTGCTAATGTCTTGTTTTGTTTAATATACAAACCAAAGTTTTTAAGCTAATCTACCCGATCTTTCCTACACTTCTTTGATGTCATATACACATCATATATATCATATATCATATACATTGAAGAATAAAACAGTAACAAAGATGGTTGTAGTTCCAGCTCTGTCCTGGAACATAATCCTGAGCAAGTTTCTCGACTCTGTAAGCCTTGGTTTAATTATCTCTAAAATAGGAAATTATAATTACTTGGCTTGAGAGATAACTGTGAGGATTAGAGATTATAAATGTAAAATGCTGGGTCTGTAATCAAAGTAGTCAATCTCTATTCAGCACTTTCCAAAAGAAGCTAAGTTTGGGGAGTTTTAATGACTTGATCAAAGTCACATAACTCAGAGATGAGAGAAATGGGAATATCTCTCACACACACATTTTTTCTCTAACATTCCTTGAACCCACCAACAATACAGCTTTCAGGGCACCTGGGTGGTTCAGTGGATTTAGTGTCCAACTTTAGCTCAGGTCATGATCTCACGGTTTGTGAGTTTGAGCCCTTCATCGGGCTCTGTGCTGACAGCGCAGAACCTGGAGACTGCTTTGGATTCTGTGTCTCCCTCTCTCTCTGCCCCTCCCCCATTTGTGCTCTGCCGCTCTTTCTCTCTCAAAAATAGATAAACATTAAACAAAATTTAAAAGAACAGCTTTCTAGAGATAGTTAAGAGATAAGTAATAATAATTTAGTAAATGATAGCTGCTAGTATTAGACTACTCTTTCTAGTTTCCTTTTCTTGAACATTCTTCCTATTTCTATTCTCACTAACTCTATAGAACAGATTTTCAGCATGAACCTTCTGACTATGAAGGCGTCTTTGTTCACCCTTAGAATGGAAAGTGTAGTGGCTGCCTCAGTCTTATGAAGGAGCAAATGGAAATGTCTCTGCCTAGAAGTCAGTACTGACTTTTTATCACCAATCTCTTGGGGCTCCTGGGTGGCTCAGTCGGTTGAGTGGCTGACTTCGGCTCAGGTCATGATCTCGCAGACCATGAGTTCAAGCCCCACATCGGGCTCTGTGATGACCGCTCAGAGCCTGGAGCCTGTTTCAGATTCTGTGTCTCCCTCTTTCCTACTCTCCCTCATTCATGCTCTCTCTCTGTCTCAAAAATAAATAAACGTTAAAAAAAAAATCTCCGTACACTGCTTCCTGCTACCCATACTAGAAATGGATAGTATCTGAGAGAAGATTTGCATGGGTGAGAATATAGTTTAACCAAATCAGTACCCACTAACCATTTACATAGCCAATCTCTAGCACACACACTCAAACCACACTTCATCCCATAAAACTTATTTTTCTGGAATGCAAACTAGACATACTTTAATCAAACATTAACTTCTATATCTTTGGCATTATGGGAAGTGCGTGTGTGTGTGTGTGTGTGTGCGCGCGTGTGTGTGTGTGTGTGTGTGTAATCTACAGATAAAATTTAAAAGGTAACCTTTAATCAGTAAGAAAGTGATTGATATGTCATGCCCACTAAAGTTTTTCCCAAGTGTTTTAGATTTAAGGAGTTGTAGGAATTCTATTTTGATTTTTTAGGTTTCACATAGATTCTATTTTGGATCCAAATGTTTCACAGGATGCTATTTTGGTTTAAAAAAGAAAAGAGCTTTACTTAGCTATTTAAAAAGACATTAATTGAGCAAAGTAGGTGGATGTAAATCTAACCATGGTATCATGCATAGCATGGCTCGAGACACTGCGTATGCACAATACAGGGTCTGCACTTAGAATGTGGGCACAGATTTATTTCTAATATGTCTAGGATGAAAAGGCATTGTAAAACACTTGCCTTAAATTTTTTTTTCTTGGGGCACCTGCGTGGCTCAGTCGGTTGAGTGTCTGACTTTGGCTCAGGGCATGATCTCACCATTCGTGAGTTCAAGCCCCATATCAGCCTTGTTGTTCTCAGCACAGAGCCTGCTGTGGATCCTCTGTCCCCCTCTCTCTGCCCCTCCCCCACTTGCACTCTTTCAAAAATAAATCAAACATGAAATAATTTTAAAAAATCTTTTTTTTGCTACTTACATTACATTATACTAAATTCTTAAATGATATTCGTAAATTAAAAAAAAACTCATTTCATTAATCAACTCCATCAGGAAAATATAATGTACATTCAAGACAGATCTCCCTTATTTTAAAGAGCTAAATATCCAATTCTACAGAATTTCACAGGACAGGCATAATTAGCATGTATCTAACTTGGTTGCATAAAAATGCTACCCTTCCCATAGTCTATGCAAAAGGTATATCTAGAAATTGCCCATCAACTGAGAACAAAGGTTTTGAAACATCCTGTCTAAACTACTACTGCCTCACCTGGGTTATTTTCAGTCTCCATCTCTAGAATCTGCTCTTAATCTCCTGCCCTTCTCTTTCTTGTTTTGTGCTTGAGGTGGAGATAGCTATTGACTGACCCCTGTAGATTACATCAATCAGGTTCCTTAACCAGCTGGATTCTGGTTGGTTGAGACCATTGGACCGGAAAAGAGAAAAGTTTCCCACCCCGTCCCCTTAGCACTGACTCTGTACTTCTAGCTATCTGTGCATTCCTTTGGCACTCCACCAGGTGACCACGCCTTCACTAATCTCTGGCAACACCATTTCACTCCCTTGGTACTTCAGTCCCAGTTGAAGTAATGCTTCCCCATCTTGATAGTCTCAGGGATCTTCACCATCCCTTGTTATTTTATTTTGTCCCTGTTCATGCTTATAGTTGGTGACCTCTGAACTATCTGGGGTGAATTCGGTTTCCTCTTGAGATGCTGACTGGTACACTCAGTACATCCAATTGATGAGATCCATTTCTAGCTTGCTTTTCGATGTAATAATGCCACAAACAGATGATAACTTTGTAAGAACAAATGCCCTACACAGGATTTCATACCATTTTCCTAGATAATTTATTGTTCAACATAGTCTGAGGACAGCCACTCTCCTTGAAGACAATCACTTTTCACACATATAAACTCAGGTCTTGGGGCACCTCAGTGCCTCAGTCAGTTAAGCGTCTGGCTCTTGATTTTGGCTCAGGTCATGATCACTCACAGTTCATGAAATTGAGCCTTGCATCAGGCTCTGTGCTCACAGCAGGGAGCGTGCTTGGGATTCTCTCTTTCCCTCCCTCTCTCTGCCAATCTCTCTCTCTCTCTCTCTCTCTCTCTCTCTCTCTCTCTCAAAATAAATTAAAACAATATATAAATTTAGGTCTTACAAACATATATCACCATTTTATTTCAAGTGAGACTCTTGTCTTTAAAATGCCATGTGACTCATGCTTTCTCTAGTTACCTTTTCCCCAAATAGTAATGTGAAATTATAACCTCCCTACCACATTTTATTTGATAATTTCCAAAAGTTACTAGAAAGTGTCATATATGTGCTCATGAACCTATATGTGCTCCAGGTCCAATGGTATTCCCTCATCTACCTTACTCACCTTCAATAATGAAGTCTTGAAGACCTAAACAGCACAATGTGCAGGTTAGTTCTGTTCTGTCTGCTTTTTCATGGCATTCTGTGCAGCAGCATCGACATGTTAAAACTCTCAACAGGATGAATACATACACTGGAATCTTCCATTGACCAAAACCATGCTTCACTGAAGAGACTGACACTCTCCTTCACTTTGTGTGCACTTTCTTACCTAACCATAAAAACATTACTCAGATCCCCAATTTCTCACTAAAGTCTTAGTAGATGTATTTCCTTTAGATTGGTCGTCTCACTTACCTGGAGGAGGTGGACTGAATTTGGCCTGCAGGCTGTAGTTGTCTGACCTCTACACTGTTGTCAGAGGTCTGTTCCGACCTCTGTCTGACCTCCATATTAGACTGTAAATCCCTTGAGGGAAGAGACAAGGCCCTTTTCATCTTCCTTACCCCATGGTGTCTGTTACAGCAATTTGCTCTAAAATGGGCCTTGAAAATTCATATTCTATACATTGTCTCTTAACACATTTAAATCAGAAAAAAATATATTTCACTTATTTTATTAAAACCTTTTAATAACCCCCATTTAAGCACTAAACTAAATGAAAACAAAAAAAAATAAATAAAAATTTAAAAATAAACTGTATTTTTTTTAGTCCCTTATGTGTGAGCATTTCATTATACATTTTCCTGACAAACCCTCATGGAGATTTTGACTCTAACCCCAG
The DNA here is from genome assembly GCF_022837055.1 of Prionailurus viverrinus. Lineage (NCBI taxonomy): Eukaryota > Metazoa > Chordata > Mammalia > Carnivora > Felidae > Prionailurus > Prionailurus viverrinus. The sequence goes on from NC_062564.1 coordinate 180,261,647, forward strand.
TTGGGAAGACATGATTATGCCTTTCTAAACACAAGGGATCCAGCCGAGATCATTTGACTTATACAAATTGATGTATAAGGAACCAGATCCATGAATCTGCTCTTGTAGGTATTTTCATTTTGCTGTCTTTCAGCACCAAAAATTCTATTGTAGAATACTCTCAGAACCAGTACTCTCTTCAAGAAACTAAAACTTTGATATCTTAATAAGTAAATCTCTGATATCAAGTGGGCAATGCCTAAATTAACAATGAAGGATAGTTATTTCTTCCACCTTCATTACACAAAGGAACGGGGTTTATTCAGCCACTTTTCAAAATTCATCCTGATACTTGATTATCTTTATGGCCAAGAATTTGTCTTCTAGGACTCACCAAACTCACTCTTCTTTTTATAAATTATGTTTGCAATCTCATATTTCAGTATATATCTTTCATAAATCACTGTTTGCATATAATGAATATAGTGATTAAACTTTATTTTCCATTTTGAGACTAACAATCAATTATTTCCTTAAATATATTCTAAATAGCATATAACAGTTGATACTCTGAATCTTGAACAATGAAATGAAAGATAGGATGAGAGACGAAAGAAATTCAGGTCTATTTAATTTAGCTTTTTCATTCAAAAATATGAATGAAATTCTTAAAATTAACCTAAAAACAATTTCATGTTTAAAGCTTCTTTTATAGCTATACTTCTTGAAGTGAATTCTATGCATAATCCCTAAAGCTGTCTTATTTCAACGAGTGGTCCACAAGTGTCCTGCTCATAATCACGTAGGTGGGCAATAACTCACACTAACTAAAGCTTAAACTTGTGGGAGGGGAAGTGGAGTATTCCACCTAGAAGCAACCTAGGTGATTTCAATGCCTTTTAAAGTTCAAGTAATTTCTTTAAGGTAGAAATTATTTTGCATTAGTCTTTGTATTGCCAACACCTCACTACAGTGAATAGAACAACAACAAAAAAAGCAAATCAATAAACATTTATTAAATAAATAATGGATGATTGATTTCTTTGGCTGCCATTTTCTCCTCCCTGTGGCTTTTATCCTACTTGACATACTCTCTTTATTCTCTAACATTTGGGAGGTAATATCAAGCCTCAAGTCTCTTCTCCCTTTGTTACCATAACCTATATCCCTTGGTACTTTTCTCTTAGACCACTTTTTAAAAATTTGATTTACTACTTTCCCTTCTAAAAAGGAAACTTACTATTATTATTTCCACTTTACAGAGAAGATACATGAGTCAAAAAAGTTAGAACTGTTCAAATGTTAAATATTAAGTTGCAGAACCATGATAATGATTCACTTTTTTTATATTTTTGAACTCATTTTTAGTACTTAACTTATTTTTAGTCACTTAGAAAAACTGCATAATATTTATTGAATATATAAATTAATGTCTGAATGAGTGTGTAAAGGGATCTCTGCATTGAGAGAACATTAAATGTTATATAATCTCTAAACAGTTAAAATCCTAAATTTATTGTGCATGTGTGGGAGTTTTTAGATTAAACATTAAAGGTATCTATGACTCTAATTGTCCAAGTGCAGAGAATTTCAGAAGTTTATCCATTAGTAGTCCATCTATATGAGGTGTAATGAACTTCAAAGATGGTTCAAAATCATTTCCCCCCAAAAAGGAGATCTATTCCTCTGACGTGACCTAAGGAAATTCTTAAGCCATCAATGTGTTTTTTCTCTAGGTTTGGCTTCTCTGGCTAGCCTTCCATGGACTTCAATTTGGGCATAGGTATGAATAGGCACCCTTACCCAGTTTTGTAGATATCAGAGATCCCAGCAGCAAATTTAGTGAAAGAGAGACACAGCAGATTGGTCAAAAAAACAAGATAGTCATATGGTAACTGAAAGATTTTCTCATATGACAGTGAATCCTTAAAGCCTTCTAGAATAATTGAGAGAAAAGTAATTTGTGGAACAAATGTTTGGAAGTCTTTTAATAGTAAGTGAAGATAGTATTCAGGAAAAGGTGGGTAATTATTTTGCTAATTATTCCATTTTTTCAGTGTCTAAAGAATAATGGTAATAAAACAATTACACATTTTCAAGCCACAAATTTAAACACCACCACAATATTCCTAAGTTTCCTTTTAGAAATGTAAGCATCTCAATTTCAGATTTGAGTCTTTTGTTTGTTCATTTATTCGTTCATCATTTAATAAGCGTTTTCAGAATACAAACAATGGGTCAAGCACTGTGCAAGATTTTTCAATACAGAATTGAATAAAACATAATACTTATTATCATGTAACTCATAGTCTAGCGGATGATGCAGATATAGAAACATGTAATTATACTGAGATAAGTTTTGAAGGAGTATTATAAAAATTAATTGTGACAACACAAAAGAGGGAATGATGAATTTGCTATTTTATGAGATAATTAGAAATATGTTCACTACTTTTTCTCACAGTGTGCTTTTTCTCTCCATGTTCGGTTCATGAATCCCCTTTCAAGATGATGTATCTCAATAAAAGAACATTCATTTCAACATCTGGAACTGCATTAATCAAAATTCAATTTAGCAAATGCAAACTGAATCTTATTCTGAAGAATTACCAGTTATTATTTATACACCAATCAACCTATAGAGGTCACCAGGAGTTTGAACTGTCTCTGGTAAGATAGATGGTTGTAGATAAACTTAAAAATGAGAATAATTTCCCTGTAACAACTATTCCAATAGTTTGCAAAAAGAAAGCAGGAATAAAAAGGTTTAACTCAAACCAGGGAACCTGGTGGGGAAAAAAATTACGTAATAGTAAAAACTTGAAACAATCTGCAAAGACATATTAAACTTTGACAAATAACTTAAAAGAGAATTTTCTAAGACTACTTTCTAAGTTAAGAGATTTGTGCAACAAATATAGAACAAAAAGTGCAGGGAATGCTTACTTGATCAGTTATCGATAAATAAAGAAAAGGTTGCACAAGTGCAAGAGAGTTTAACACAACCTAAATATTGGTCAATGGATGAGTGGATAAATAAAATGTCATATATATATATATATATATACACACACATACATATATATATGTATATATATACATATACACATGTATGTATATGTATATATAATACATACATGTGTATATGTATATATACACATATGTGTATATGTATATGCACATATACATACATGCATACATACATATGTACACACATACATATATGATATATTATGTACCACATATATATGATTTTTATATATATATACATACTTATATATATGATATAGAGGTTCAAGATATACTTGCCCCCCCCCCAAATATGCCACTTTGGCATGTGGATTAGTTTTTTGTTTTATTTTATTAAAAAAAGGTTTTGATGTTTATTCATTTTTGAGAGACACAGAGAGACAGAACATGAATGGGGAAGGGGCGGAGCGAGGGAGACACAGAATCTGAAGCAGGCTCCAGGCTCTGAGCTGTCAGCACAGAGCCACACGTGGGGCTCGAACTCCCGAACTGTGAGATCATGACTTGAGCCGAAGTTGGACGCTCAATCGACTGAGCCACCCAGGCACCCTGGAATGTGGATTATTTTGAGCTGAAAGCACATGAGACCCTTCATGCTCCAGAGAAAGTTTTGTCCTCCGTTATCAACACAGAAGAATCTAAATTGGAAATCTTTCCCAGAATAAGTGCTATTAACATAGATCAAAGTTATCAGTGACCCATCTATATGGTAGGGAACACATTTACTGAACATCCACTCTTCTTATAGCTCAATGAACCCAAACTCTGAACCCAAACTCCTACCACTCTATCCTTAATTCAGAATTTTTGAATATATATATGCCCCTCTTTTTCCCTCCCTTTGTATTTTCCATGTCTATGTGGATTCCCTGTATATACACATATTCAATTTGATTTTATCCTGTTAATATTTCATATCAATTTGTTTCTTAGTCCAGTTTGAAAGACCTTTGAGAGGACAGGAATTCTTCCTCCCTGACAATATATACACTCAATATACAATATACAATGGGATATTATTCAGCCATGATAAAGAAAGAAATCCTGCCTTTTGAGACAACATGGATGGACCTCAAGGGCATTATGCTAAGTGAAGTCAGACAGAGAAACACAAATATTATATGATATGGATATTATTTATATGTGAAATCTGAAAAAGCTGAACTCATAGAAACAGAGAGTACAGTGATAATTCCTAGGGGCTGGGGGTGAGGGATATTGGGAAAGCCCTTGGTCTTAGCTGATGCTATAGTGGTAATCATATCACAATATATAAATGTGTCAAATCAACACGTTGTACACCTTAAACTTACACAATGTTATATGTCAATTATGTCTCAATTAAAACAAAGTAAATAAACTGGAAAATCTGGGTGGGCTTGGATTGCAAAGAACTTTGGGGAATTTTCATTTAGTTTAGTGCTTAAATAGAGGTCATTAAAAGGTTTTAATAAAATTCGTGAAATACTTTTCTGATTTAAATGTGTTAAGAGACAATGTATAGAATAGCTCAGAGAGGATAAAAAGTAGAGAATATGGTTTAAATGCAGAGTCAAAGGCACAAACTAACAAAATACCTTCAGAAACAGCTAGTGAAAGCACTAGAGCATAGAAATAACCCACAAATGGAATAAAAGTACCCAAAAAGTAATAAAATAAACAGAACCAAAGGATGCAGGACAATGCCCATATATCTGAGTTTATACCTAAACTTTTCTATTAAAGCCATCATCAACAGCTATGCCAACTAATAACCTTAGACCGTTGAAGCAGTTGTGATCTACATTATATTTATATTTTTGAACATAATCCAATTAATTTCATTGAGTCCAACATTCCAAACTGTTAGAAAAGAAAGAGGACTGGAATGTGCATTCTATTTTCACTAAGTTTTTTAAAAATATTTTTTAATGTTTATTAGTTTTGAGAAAGAGGGAGAGAGAGAGAGAGTGCAAGCAGGGGAGGGGCAGACAGAGAGGGAGACACAGAATCCAAAGCAGGCTCCAGGCTCTGAGCTGTCAGCACAGAGCCCAACGCGAATCTCAAACTCACCGACTGCAAGATCATGACCTGAGCCAAAGCTGATGCTTAACCGACTGAGCCACCCAGGTGCCCCAATTTTCACTATGTTTTAATTAAGAAAACAGACACCGTAAAGAATATTTAGTGGGTTCGCCTAAAAAGAAATCTGGTATTCTGTCTTCTGAAAAATATGCAAATAATATGAGATGATTTGACAGTTTTTAGCTTATGTCTTTTTGCACATCAACAACTGGTGTTTGCTATTTAAACAATACAGTGCTCTACAATTCTTATCACTGTCTATGGAATTGCTGACACCACTATAGGGTCAGTTCCCAGTAGCATCAGTCTTGCTAGCATTATATGCATAGAAAGGAGATATTTCTCTGTAGCCATACTTTTACCAGCTGTGCAAATACTAACTATAAACCAAGAGGGATTGGATCTCAAGAAAATCCGTACAGGGGTGCCTGGGTGGCTCAGCTGGTTGAGCATCCGACTTCAGCTTAGGTCATGATCTCGCGGTTCCTGAGTTCGAGCCACACATCGGGCTCTGTGCAGACAGCTCAGAGCCTGGAGCCTGCTTCAGATTCTGTGCCCACCCCCCTCTCTCCACCCCACGCCTGCCGGTGCTCTGTCTCTCTCTGTCTTTCAAAAATGAATAAACATTAAAAAAAAATTAAAAAAAGAAAGAAATTTGGTACAAAATCAGTTTCAATACCTAAAGCAGTTTCTGGCTTTCAGCAAATATGTTTTCGATAAAATAATAAATTTCTACTACCTATTTACTTCTAATTACCTGCCTCTGCCACAGTAGAGATTTTAATGTTTAAAATCACTACCAAGGATGGTTTCTATAGGTTCTTTGCAACTCTATTTATCACCAATAGCAAGGAAAACGACAATGACCTTGCAGGTCACTGCAAGAACAATGGAATTCAAGAAGTCTAAAAATATAATGACTGTTTTCTTCCTTTCACATTCAATAATGCTAATGATTCTTTCTTTATGTGTTAGCCAAAAACAATTTGCACCAATAAAGTAATTACTGACCCAATGTTGCCAATCACAACAGTAAATATTTATTTTAAAGTAATTGCAATGTGAAAACTAAAAAGCTATGTTGAAAATATATGATAACGTATATACTTGTAAGAAAGATACTGTCAAAAATAACATCAACTACTACATAGGAAACAACTTAATGGAAATAAGAAAAATGTGCTCATGGTGTCTTAGTTATCAGTTTGATCAATTAATTTCTCTTCCCCTTCCCCTTCCTGTTTCTAATGAAAATGTGTTGACTTTTAAACTATACTTTTGTTTATTGTTTCATTTTCTTCTTCCCCACTTGTATCTGCTGTTAGAGCAGAAAGAAACTCTCTGCCAAGATATAATCCTCTCGATTATTTTATTATTCATATTCAGAAACCTTGATTTTAGTCCTTCATGAAACTAGAGAATGTTTATAGAAATGCCATCAACACTTTGATATGGAAATAGGATAGAACAGTGCTAGAAACTTGGAACAAAGAGAGAGAATTACAATCAGTGTGCCAGTATAAAAAATGGTGTATTGTTGATGGGAGACCGAATATACAAATGGACCACAGCCAGACCACATATAAAAATAGAACTTGGACCCACAACCTACAGCAAGCTGCTGAAGAAACCAACTCTTTATCTATAATAAACAACCCAGGAGGCCAGCTTGATGAAAATCAGATTTGCAAGAAGACAGATTGCTACCTCTAGTGATAATCCAGGAAGTTAAATAATAACTCTGGAACAATTGGCTCAAAATGGCCAGTATCTGATTGATAACTGAGATCTTGCCCGACTTTTGTCCCTACTTCCAACTTAAGACCAAGCAGAGAAGCCAAATACATTCTCCTAACCAATTATGTAAGATGCTCTGCTTCTAGTTAGCCTACGGACAGCTTCCCCATACCAGGCCTCCATCAAGAGAATACCTGAAAGTTCCCCTTCTTTCCATTATAAAGCTTCCTCACTCCTCTACCTTCCTTTGAGTCTTGGCCAAAATGCAAGTGGTGATGGCTGACCCTCTTGCTCTAGCAAATTCAGAATAAAAAGTCTTTCTTTCCTTGTTTGGCCGGCCTTTATTTTTTTTTCCCACTGAAGACATTAAGGAAGGCACCTACTTCAATGATCAACAGGGCAATATAAGAAGCACATTAATAATTGATATAATGTATAGGTCAGAACACACCTCTTTCTTTATTTTTGATCACTTACAATAAATTTTAGGCACACTATTTATGAAGCTGATATCTGCATCATTTATTTGTTGGTTTTTTGTTTTGTTTTGTTTTGTTTTGTTTACTCAAATTTTCTGTGTGTCAGGAACACAGGGCATGTTTAGCTCTCAGGTTTTGACTTAGAGTCTTTCAGGAGGAGGTCAGGGTCACAGCCATGTGAAGAGAGGACTGGAGCAGGAGGATCTAATTCCAAGAGGACTCATTCACAGGGATGTTTTTAGGAAAACTTGGATTCTCATTGGCTAGTGGCATAATGCCTCAGTTCCTCATTATGTGGACTTTCCAACAGGGTTGCTCGATTCCTCTCTGCAAGAGAGCTGATTCTTCCTGGTGAGTGATGAGAGTGTTGCAATAGGAAGCAGCAGTTCTTTTTTTTGGAGATCTGACCTCCAAAGTGACACCAGTCACTTCCATCTTTTTCTAGTTGTTAAAAGTGAATTACCAAGTCTAGCCATACTCAGGAAAAGGGGACTTACGTTCCACTTTTTGCAGGCCATGTGGAAGACTTTGTGAATATCTTGTAAACTACAACAAAGTGTTTATCTGATTATTAACTCAACCTCTCCTAAAACTCCATGAAACAGGTGTAACTAGTCCATTTCACAGATGAAGAAGGTGAAGTTCAAAGAGACAAAGTAATTTGTCCCCACAGATGGTCCACCCCTGAGCTAGGATTTGGACTTTGCAAATCTGTACTTTTAACTTCTTTGCTTTCTGTCTGCATGTACTTATGTCACTTGACAGATAATTTTTCAGTTCTAAAAACATCTCCTAGGGTCATATCACCTGTAATTCCTGATCCCCACTCTCTTTTTTTCTAGTTTTTTCTCCTGTTTGCCAGAGCAGCACCCTTGCCTTTCCGAGCTCCCATCGCCTTGCTTACTGGGGAAAATTACTTTGTCCAAGAACACAATCTTTTTTTCTACTCTGAATGTGTTTCAATTTCTTGCTTATTGGAGAAAAAGTGAACCCACACCTCTGAGAAGCATTTAGATGTCCCAGATACTGAAGAGATTATTGGCTAAAGAACCTTATGGATGAGGAAGGAACACTTGTAATTCAAAATAAGAAAAACATTCATTTGCAAGATATGGTGATACAAGGATATGCCTAGTGCTCCCCCACCCACCCACCCACCATTTTACTGTGATGGCTCTTTTTGAAATACCCCACAACAAATGCTCTCATTTTGCTGTCATGGTTATTTTTGCCAGTGCCCTAAGTACCCATTTGGTCTGAGTCTTAAATAATAGCACTGAAAAGTGATCTATGCCCCATAAGGACACAGGCCTAGAATTCTGTGATCCTAATTTTTAAGGCCCATGCCAGCAATGTGTACTATAACAGTGGTATTGTGGGTTAATTAGGCAATTACTGATAATATTTCTTCAAGGGGGGAGGGTATGTTTTATAATTTAAAGAGCTGGCATAAAACAGTTGAGAACAAAATGGGTATTAATTGCATTCCAATGTAGAAATCCTCCTATAATTAGGAAGAGTATTTTAGTCTGTGCAGAAATCCGATATTTTAACATTGTTAGATTCAGCAAGCATAATTCTTTTATTTCTAAAACATTTCTGAAATATATCTGGTATATTTGCCTAGTATAAGTTATTTAAGAATACCAAGAAAACAATTAAAAAGCTGATGTAACAAACAGGCAAATCACTGTTGAAAATCAATCCTATAGATTTATTTTAAATGGTCTGATTTTAATATACTTTCTGTCCTCATGTATTAAAATATGCATACATCTTAAAAATAACTGTACTAGGACAGACACATAATTTAAATATCTGTTTATCTTCTTAACTGCTGGTCAGTTTTAACAGTTTGGCTGTGACTTCATGACTCCTGTCGGATAGCAAGATTTCTTTTCCATTTTGTGATTTCAGAAAAACCTTTAGGTAGGCTTGGTAAGATTTATTTTTAATTTTTGTAATGTTTATTTTTAAAAGAGAGAGAGACAGAGAGAGAGTGTAAGCGGGGGAGGAGTTGGGGAGGCGGAGAGAGAGAGTCACATGTAGTATCTGAAGTAGGCTCCTGGCTATGTGCTGTCAGCACAGAGCCCAACGTGGGTCTTAAACCCATGAGCCATGAGATCATGACCTGAGCCAAAGTCAGACACCTAAGCAAGTCAGCCACCCAGACACCCCAATTGTTAAGACTTATTTTTTAGCACATCAGACGTGTTGACGGATCAGTCACTTCACACTCATAATTTTGACCATTGTATCCTAGTTCAGTTGTCTTTGTGTCTCCTTTTCTAGTCACGAAGTAAATTGACAATGTGGATGATCTCTTAGTAAAGGTTGAGCCAAGCCCCGAGGCAACTAATGTTAATGTTAATTAAAAACAACATTCAGAGCCCAATCTGGACTGCATGAGCAAAACCAGTCTATACAGGGGAAACTAGTTGCAATTCTCTTCTTGCTTCTGATACACAATTTATGTGTAACATGGGGAGAAAACACTTTTTAATCTTATATTAAATCAGTTATTCAATCTTTGTCTTCTAGAAAACCCAAGAATCACAAACCTCACCTCTTTAAATTTACACCGGCCATTCCAGTAAAGATGGCACATCCTGGGGTTCAATGTGATGGGATTATCTATTAGAACACCTGAACTCTGTGGTCCTCGGAGCTTATTACTAAAGATGGCCTGGCTTTGATTGAATTAAGGAAGGACCAGAGGCAGGTTGGATCAAGGGCACAGGCCACATATGTATGTCATCTCTCCTCTTACTTTAACTCCTAAGTGGCAGAGAATATTTTTTCTTTGGAAAAAAAATAATTATATATATATATATATATATATATATATATATATATCAAGAACAGCACCAGAAAATCAGAACTATTACCACCAAGTGGGCCAACACTTTTGGAGAAATTCGTAGAAGACAGAAAGCAGATGGGACCAGATAAACAGAGTAGAAAATACATGGAGTATTTGCAGGAGCCAGGCAGGGTAGGCCTGCTGGGAAGAAGGGAGTGGTCAGAGGGAGGTTGGGGCAATTGACAGAGTGACGAATTGACAACTGCCCCAGTTTTTTTCTGAGTTTCTAGCCACAAGCTCTCCACTCTCCCTGAATTCATTGATTAAAGTACTGGGTCACACCTGCCTCCTGGGCAGTCGAGTGGTTGTGGGCGCTGGGGTGCAAGATGCATAAGGAGGTCACGGATGACCAGCAATCCCCAGGAAGTAGAAACATCATCACAAAGGAAAATGGATTACAGCATCGCCATAACAATAGGGGTAATTCTTATAATCAGGCTTTAATTTATATACCTTTTCAATGTTTAGCCATCTTATAATGGGGATGTGTTCCTTTGTAACTTATGAAATTAAGAATGTTCCAGTTCCTGGAGCCCAAGCTGGACTCTCCTAATCTCAGCCTCCTATCCTCCCTTCTCAGTCCCTAGGTCTCTTTCCCCAGTCAGGATCTACCACTTACTTAAATATATACCTTCCTGGGGCGCCTGGGTGGCTCAGTCGGTTAAGCGTCCACTTTGGCTCAGGTCATGATCTCACGGTCCATGAATTCGAGCCCTGCTTCGAGCTCTGTGCTGACCGTTCAGACCTTGGAGCCTGTTTCAGATTTTGTGTCTCCCTCTCTCTGACCCTCCCCCGTTCATGCTCTGTCTCTCTCTGTCTCAAAAATAAATAAACGTTAAAAAAATTTAAAAAAATAAATATATACCTTCCTGAACCAGACCTTGCTAGGCCGGCTGGAGATGAACATACTGTAGGACTCAGTCTCTGCAAAGATGGATCCTCACTTTTCCCACTCATGAATCTTAAGTTGCTTTCTACTTCAAGAAGGTAGATCGAGGAAGAGAGGTTAAACACGTGAGCCTACCCATGGCCCAGGCCATCAAAGTGCTAAGGAGAGCACAAGGCCAGAGGTGATTAGGGTTTGGTTCCGGTCCCAGGCCTTTAAGTCCTCAACCGTCTGATTCTTTTTCATGTTCCCTGGAGGTGCCTTGCAAATTCTATGTTTATGACTTGGGTCACACAGTGTTCAGTCCAGATTCTTTATTTCCATGGCAGAGGCCCTGCTCAGTCTGGTACCTGATTGAACTGCCCAGGTATCCTGAGGGCCTGAATTGAGACAAAGTGACCCCCTATGGAATGAAGGCATCCATTTCCAGACCTTTCTGTGCAGTGGGGCCTGCAGCTTTTGACTCCAATTGCTACCTGACAACACCCAGAGGTTCCCCTCTAGTTGCGTGAATGTCTATATTACTGTTTTCTGTCCATACTACAGAGATGCAGTTTTGTTTCCCTTTTAAATTCAAGTTTCATTCCCCATTCTTTTATCTCACTTCTACAAATTTCAGAATCAGTATATTTAGCATATGGATGGTATCTAAAAACAGTGTTAGCAGCATCGAAGTTTCTTTGCTTTTTAGGAGTTTTCTTTTTTTGTTTTGTTCTGTTTTTGTGAAGTTTATTCATTTATTTGGAGAGAGAGAGAGAGAGAGAGAGAGAGGAAGAGAGACAGAGAGACAGAGAGGGAGTCCCAAGCAGGCTGTCAACAGAGCCTCATGCTGGGCTGGAAGTCACAAATTGTGAGATCATCACCTGAGCCGAATCAAAAGTCAGATGCTTAACTGAATCACCCAGACACCCCACAGCGATGTTTTTTTAAATGGAATTTTATGTGAATGTCAACTATAGGAAATATAAGCCCACCACATAGTCTCTCCACTCATTCCTGCCACCCAGCTGCCCTGAGCCACCTCACAGAGTCTTCACATTCCCGGGCTCTGAGGGTGGCAGGTTCTGATCCTATAACACCACCACACCAGCTGTCCTTTTCCAGGAAAGATGACCCAGTGAAGTTGACTAGGGGAGGGAACACTGGTCCCTTTTTACAAGTACAAAAGCTAAAGCTTGGGGTGTCTGGGTGGCTCAGTCGGTTGGGCGTCCGACTTTGGCTCAGGTCATGATCTCGCTGTCCATGAGTTCGAGCCCCGCGTCAGGCTCTGTGCTGACAGCTGGGAGCCTGGAACCTGCTTCGGATTCTGTGTCTCCCTCTCTCTCTGCCCCTCCCCAGCTCATGCTTTGTCTCTCTCTGTCTCAAAAATAAATAAACGTTAAAGAAAAAAAAAAAAAAAAGCTAAAGCTTGTCATCGTGAGTGCCATTCATTTAAGTGAATGTTTTATATTTAAAAACTTTGGGTAGACGTTACTTAAAATAATTAATAAAAGTGAGCTCATAACCACATTTCTTCATCCTTTTCACATGTCATGAATCCACTAAACACCTACGTCCAAGGGCCTACTTCCATCAGGCACTGCTCTAGGTGTGGGGCCAAGAAGAAAAGCTAAATTTTTCTGCTTCCAAGGCACGTGCATCTATGATATTGTGCTTGCCAGGGACTGACATTGAGCGTCAAGTTTACATGTGAGCCCTGCTTTGACCGTGCCCTTTAAGAAATAAATGTAAAGAGAGCTCCCCCCACCTCCACACGCATAAAATCTTTAGCTAAGGCTTAACATTTATATCCTCAGAAATAAGGACACTGAGTTACTTTCCATACATACTTATACGGTAGCTAACCCTAACCCTAACCCTCACCCTTATACCTGAGAATCTCCGTGTCTGGCCCTGAGAACAGAAGTCATTAGCATTAGGACATACACTGTTTAGCAAAGGAAGGTTCAACCCCAGAAGGCTGAGAGGCAAGGAACAAACCAGTATTCCAACTCTAAAAACAATGGAGCCTGCTCTTAATGCTTTGCTGCAGCCCAATGAAAGATCAGACTTCAGCAACGCTGTTTTCCTGCCAGGTGCAACCTAGCCAAGGTGAACTTTGGATTCCTGATATAACCCTTCAGTCAGCTTAGGACACATTTGTGTGTGTGTGTGTGTGTGTGTGTGCGCGCGCGCGCGCGTGTGTTTGGTTCTAGTAAGTACTTTTAGTTTGGTTTTAGCTCAGAGCTATCCTGTGCCTTGAATTCTGAAGGCACGTGGATTTATAATTTTATTTCCTTTGTTTTCGTGAATTTTAAGGCAGAATCGAAACGATTCTTTACATAATGTAAAGCCTTGAAAACATACCTTTGGTGTTTCAATAACTTCTTAGACTTTTTTTTTTTTCTGCAGACTGATAATAGGAAAAAAAATATTTCTTGTTAATTTTAGGTCCTGAAATTTTTTCGTCTTACAGTAGAAATATACGGGATCAAAAGAACTAGGCAAAGACTCGGTTAGAATCTTTCTATTTCTGAATGTGTGCATGTGTTTCTTCCATCTGACTCTGTCTTATGCTCAACTCTGCGGTGACATAGTTACCGTTATTATTCTGCTCCCTCACTAGCTGGTAAAATGCAGAATCATGGATTTCTCTTTGACTGTCTGCACAGCATCCTGCTATTATTAGGTTAAACTTCACCTAACCCAACACAGATAAAATCCCCAAATCCCAAGGATGAGGGATGTTCCACGGTGATCCTCCTGGTTTATTGGAGCTCATGTTGTAGAGACAAATGACAGAGGCCCTCTAGGAATTCAGAATGGAATCATGAATTTGAAGTACTCGTGTCTAGGAGCGCCTGGGTGATTCGGTCGGTTAAGCATCCGACTTTGGTTCAGATCACGATCTCACAGTTTGTGAGGTCCAGCCCCACATCAGGCTTTCTGCTGCCAATGCAGAGCTCTCTTAAGAAACTCTGTCCTGCCTCTCTCTGTCCTGCCCCCACTCATTCTCTCCTCTCTCTTTCTTAGAAATAAAGCCATTTAAAAACTAGAATGAAATACTTGTTTCTAGATGCTTTTTAAAAAACTACAAAGCACTCTTCCAACTAAATAATATTTTATATAACAAGGCTTACATTCACAGAAGACTCGGGGCCTGTGGTAACACTGACAAAGCAACAAAGCATGATTAATCAGGAATTATCAGTTTACCGTGTTACATTCCCTAGGTGAGCTTCAGGAACACACTGTGAATTTGTATTGAAGACACCTTGGAGAATATTTCAGTCGGAATGCTTTAACCTTGGGATCAGGTCTGAAGGAGTATCAGATATAAGGCGACATAAGCAACAATAACTAACCCACACAGGCCCAGTTTGAAAGCTCAATAGAACCATAAAGAAAAGCACAGCTGGTGTGGCGGTATTATAAAATTTCAAAGAAAAATATCCATCTTCTTGACTCCTTGTCCCACTCACTCTCCAGCCTTCCTCATCTCCTGTTATAAAGATTAAGCCCATACTGCCCACCTCCTCCGTTTCCCCTTGTTGTTGTTTTCTGAACATTCGAAGAAACTTGTCTGGCAGTCTGACCTATTTCAAAATACGTGGCTCCAAAATTAAAGCTATTACATACATCTCCATGGCTTCATTAAGTCCTATTTCTTTGGCACAGCTGGATCTCATGCAGTCCTTTGAGAAAAGAAATATTAACGAGTGACCCGGCTTTAAAGTTTTCACGGAGGAAAAAAACAGCCTTAACCATTCCATATCTAACAAAAGATTTTTTTTTTTTAGTTCTGTATGCCTTACGATGTAGAAAATAAGATCCCTGCATTTAGGGGGTAAAGTACCTCATTTTTTTTTTAATATGGTGCTAGTTGTGTGCATCTTACGTGGAGGAATTGATGAAAATACTAGGAGACAAACTGAATTTCAGAGAAGGGCACCTTTCAATCTTTAGCAAAATCACACTGCAGAACAGGCAGTATCGGCCCTGGGAAGGGGGCCATGAAAGGGCATAACCCACGTTCTCCTGGGGGAGAGGAAATCATTTCCATGTGGATATTCCTACTGAGAAACGTGTTTTCTTGTAAGGAGTGTTGAGCCTTATTGTATATTTTTATTTTGCATATTTATAGAGCACTTTACTTTAAAAAGCCTAATACCAGGGGCACCCAGGTGCCTCAGCCGATTGAGCACTTGACTCTGGATTTCAGCTCAGGTCACGATCTCACAGTCCTGAGATCCAGTCCCACGTCTGGTTCTGCGCTGGGATGGAACCTGCTGAAGGGTCTCTCTCTCTCTCTCCCCCTCCTTCGGCCCCTCCCTCCCTCTCCAAAAACAAAAACAAAATACAATCAAAGCTCAATACTGATCATTATGAAGGAAACACAGATAACTATGACATAAATGCAAAAGAAAAAACAAAGTAAAAAGAGTAGACAATTCCAGGAGCCATCTCCCGTGGGTTTTCCAACCCTATCTGATGGGGAAACTACAGCTAGAAGCAGTGGGTTCACACAGAGGAGTCCCCTCTGTCCTCCGGTCCAGCAGATCAGGCTGACTTAGGTAGAGCTCACTCTCCAGGACAATTGTCTTGTGCCTGGGGATTCCTGGATTTGCTCTGGGAGGAAGAGCTCTACTCCTCATTCTAGCCCAGACCCAGTGCTCTCTCCTTTCTATGGATTTGCTGACTCTCTGGCACTTGATGGCTCCCAGGTACTCTAGATATGCTCTCATCAAACATTTTTAGATATAAAATCACCAAGAGTGGTTTGGACAGGATGAGTTAGGAAAGAAATATTAGATATTGACCCCTGGGTCCTAAAGTAGGAACTAAATTGAATTATGTCCTTCAACAAAGTAAGATCAGGCTCTCTAATTTGTAGCATAATATTCCACAGAACAATGCCAAGTGCTCAAACTTGACACAAGGGAGGAAAAAAGACAAAGGAGACAGGGTGAGGGAGAGAATTATTGAGAGTCCTAAAAACAGAGTTTTTGTCTCCGTGTTTAAGAACACCAAAAAATTGGGATGCCCGGGTGGCTCAGTGGGTTCAGCATATGACTCTTGGTTTTGGCTCAGGTCACGATCTCACCATTTCGTGAGTTTGAGCCCCGCATCGCACTCTGCGCTGACAGTGCAAAGCCTGCTTAGGATTCTTTCTCCCTTTCTCCCTGCCCCTCCCCTGCTCTCTCTACGTAAACAAATAAATGAACAACAATTTAAAAAAAAAATTAAAGAATAAAAGTTAATTTTAATTTTTTATTTTTTTATTAATGAAATGACCCACCAGAATAGAGTTCCCTGATACTGTCTTAGGTCTCTAGGATTCTGTGTGCTTCTGGGGTAACTGACTGAGGGGAGCTGCATGCATCCTGTCAAGCCACTTACATGCTAAGGAAAGGGTGAGTTGGCAAACGAAGGGAGGCTACTGAATTGTAACTATCGGTACAAGTTCATACACACTGTGTTGGGAAACAAGTTGCAAGACTCGATTACAAAGGCTCATGTATATATGGTCAGAATTATGTAGAAGCCATCTGTACTTTAGTGACTCTACCTAATTCTATTTTGTTAGACTTACCGTTGACCCTCATGCTGATACACTGTCGTGTGTAATTTACGATTTTTTATAAATATATTCTTGCATCCCATGAGATTACTATCTTTACCAAAATTTATGAGAAATCTCTCTCTCAAGGGCCGAGAGAGAAAAGCTGTCTTCCCTACCTCTGGTTTTGTGGACCCAGACAAAGAAGGCCTCCGGCTTGTGTGAATCACCATGATTTTGAGAAATTGCCTGCAGTCTCATTTCTCCTGCCTAATTTTAATACCAATTGCTTACCTGTTTCAAAAATGAAGCCGCAAACGGGAATGCTAATCCCGAACTCTCTGTCTTCCTCCATAATAGATTGAGCATTTTCGAGAAAATAATACCTTTATTTCAGTGAGCAAAAAGGCCTTGACAGACCTTTCTTCAAGTCACAAAACAACCAGTGACAAAACCACAGGGTACTATTATCGTCTTCCATCTCCAGAAGGAAAAGTGAGGGATGGACGGAGTTAGCTCCTCAGGACTACCTAGCTGATGACCACCCCCACGCCGGGCCCCGCAGCCTCTGTCGTCCCGTCTGTCCGGCCGGCGTGTGTCTGCACCACCCTCCTCCCCCTTGTCCTGTTGGAAGCATTTCTGCCATTTATACATTGCTGGCCAAGAAGTGACTCCTCAAATGCTTTGTGCATTACAAGGGATCATTATTTTATTAAACGAATTGTTTCCGTGGAAGTGTCGTCCACACACAAGGTTGCATCGGTTTCAGGTGTACAACGTGGTGATCCCACAATTCCACAGGCCATGCTGTGCTCACCACAGGTGTGTGACTACCAGCTGCTCCGGTGATGATTTCTTGCCCAGTCTCTTAGCGAAAAATTAAGCCAATAAGATTGGAATGTGAAACCTGAAGAGAAAGGCCCATGCGTAACGAATATGCTGATGCTGACGTATAAAATGAGAGTAGGCCGGAGCGAAAGAAGGTCGGCAGATTCGTATCACGGAGACCTTAGGGGCTTCCTGGCCTGCGGCCTCCCTTCAATTTTAGTGTTCAATTCATCAGTCGATTTATGATCCACCATAATTCCCTTCATTTTTTTTTTTCCGATGAGGCACCTGACAGAAAGAAAGTTATAATTCAGTGTGGTTTGTGGCTCTCTTGTTATAAAGTCTCTTTACTGACACCTCAAGGAAAATGGAAAGAAATCTTCTGATCAAATAATTAATAATATTGCCGAATGACGTCTCGTCCATCGTCGCCAAACTTTGTAGATGGCTTGCTTCTCAGTGTTCTCACGTAGTTGGACCTTCTTCCTCTAAGTTATGTAAATACGCTTTTATCTAAGGAAATAGTCACTCAAAGCCACATGATTTTGGGGTGCCTGGTGGCTCGGTCGGTTAAGCCTCCTACTCTCCGTTTCAGTTCAGGTCATGGTCTCCTGGTTTTGTGAGTTCCAGGTCTGCGCCCCACTCGACGCTGACAGCACGGAGCCTGCTTGGGACTTTCTCTCTCTTTCCCTCTCTCTCTAACCCTCCCCAGCTCACACTGTCTCTGTTTCTCTCAAAATAAATAAATAAACTGGAAAAAAAATTAAAAACCCACATGTTTTTATTTACCATGTCCATTTTAGCTCGAGCTCATTTTTCTGTTTATTGATTGCCATAAAAATTAAATACAAAATAGATAGATAAACATCTTGTGCCTCCTGACGTTAAGTACATCACAATTTTGATGAAAAAAATAGCCCTAAAAATGTACGACTGTTAATAATTTATTACTTCATTTCCTAAGAGGAAAAAAAAAAGGAAAGAAAAAATAAAGTAGGGTAATGTAAATATATTTTTTTCTTAAAATATTAGAAAAAGGGTAGAGTAATACAAAAATGACCAATGATAAGTTAGGTAGTCTGGATTCAATATCTGTGTCTATCAGTAGGTCCCTTCACTGTCACTTTTTGAGGGCACAATTTCCTGGAAAACAAGGGGGGTGAGACATTGAAAAGACTGGGAGCAGGGGGATTGTGAGGAGATCTAGATTGACTCATTCTGGCCATTAGAATCCTTAGGAATTTCTTGAAAGACTTCAAAGACATATATGAAATGAACTTTTGTACTTAACGTAGTGACAGAAGATATATATATTTTTTTAAGTTTATTTTGAGACAGAAAGAACACATGCATGTGCAGGGGAGGGACAGAGAGAAAGGAGAGAGAGAACTTTATGCAGGCTCTGTCCTGTCATCGTGGAGCCTGGAGACAAGAGATAAAAGACTGGATATCAGGAACCATGAGATCACAGGACCTATGCTGAAATTTAGAGTAGGTCGCTTAACTGACTGAGCCAGCCAGGCTCCCCTAGAACATAATTTTGGTAAATATTTTTATATATAGATATTATGGTCATATATTATTTGTGCTATTTTCAAGGGCAGTTATGAAGAAGTTTTGAGGAAAACTATCTATGCAATTGGTGGAATACGCAATTTGAAGAAAAGTGTATGTGCAATTACAAACCACCAAAAATGATTGATCAGAAAATGTGGAATCAATATTATATATCCGCCAAAAAGCCCAAACAGATACATATACATGGGTAAATAACATAGAGATAACTATCTGTGAGGCATCATGACCTTGAATATTTTTAAAGATGTTTTCACATTGTCATTATTTTTTATTCTATTTGGATTGGAGAGGGTGAAATTCTTGGATATACTAAAATTAATGTTGCGATGTACAGATACAGAGGGGGTTTTGATGTAATCTAGGAAATCAGTTAGATGGAGCTTGAATGGAAGCCCTGCAGCTTTCTAATGTCCACATTCTCAACTCCCTTCCTTGTAAAAGGGAGATAATTTCATGTTATATTGTTATTGCAAGAAGGAAATAAAATACATATGTAATGGGCACAGCACAACATAAGCTGTATTTACTATCATTACCGATCACGTGGAAAATTATCCTAGAGCATCCACATTGGTGGCCGTAGAAGGGTGATTAGAACTTTAGTATAGTAGAGAAAGAACAAGTGTTCCAGAAAGGGCTAACTATACACAATATCTGTACCTACCTATATATATATATACCATCCATAACTAACTATATATAACATCCATAACTAACCATACATAATATCCAATGTTCCCTTAAATTTAGCATCTGGTTTTAAGGAGACTAACTCAAAATCATGCATAGCATGTTGAGCTAAGAGTCAGTGAGAAGAATCTCCCTAGAAACTCTGACTGAAAGATAATGAAGTTGCATATATTTAAAAAGCAACTTCATTGACATATGAACTGTCACAAAGGCTTACGTTGTCTAAGATTATCTGTGATTCTCCTATTTATTAAGAAGCAACATGATTGCTTCTCTCAATAAAATATTCATATGACAATGAATTCATTGTCATAATTAGTGGAAAGAACATAAAATATTCATTTTGTTTTCATTGTCCGTTTGAAAGAAAAAAGAAACATTATAAGGGGGAGAATACTCGATTAATATTTAAACAATAAGATATATTCTTTTTCTTAAAGTTCACTTACATTAAAGCACTGTAATAAGTGTTATTTTTAGACTTTAGTAATTTTTTTTAATGTTTTAATAAAATATTATAGCTCTTTTTTGGTAATTTTGTCTTTCTCTTTCTTCTTCTTACTTGAGTATATATCATTTGTCATGCAGGGAGTTACTGGATGCTACCATTCAGAAAAGGAGAGAGAGACAAAGAGACAGAGAAGATTCTTACTTCTCAATGACTGTGAATATGAGCTTGACTCGATAGAACTTCTCGTTTCCAGTATGTAGTTAGATGGGTCAGGCTACATGCTGACTTGTGAACTCATTGTTCCCATAGGATTCATAAACAGAGATGAAACATCAGTTTATTTGGACAGATATTGACTGATGTTTCTCTTAAATAATATTGCTACTATAGTATACCAGCCAAGTACAGCAAAAAAGAAGGAAGTTTGTCTTTTTCATTTTTTAATGGTAAGTTACATCTCTGGGGCATCTGGGTTGCTTGGTAGGTTAAGCGTCCAACCCTGGCTCAGGTCATGATCTTACTGTTCCTGAGTTGGGGCCCCGCATTGGGCTCTGGACTGACAGCTCAGAGCCTGGATCCTGCTTCAGATTCTGTGCCTCCTTCTCTCTCTGACCCTCCCCTGTTCATGTTCTGTCTCTTTCAAAAATAAATAAGCATTAAAAAAAAAATAGCAAGTTGCCTCTCAACATTTCCCTTCTTACCCAACAAAGGGAAAATCTCCTCAATTATTGCTATACTGCTTGATATAGATTCAAAATTATAATAAAACTGTGAATTTCTAACAGTTAATTAACATACCATTTTGAATGCACATTTTGTATGAGTAATAATATATTGTAAACAATGTGAAATATTATGAAAGGAACAACATTTCTTTAAATGTTCCACAATTGCAAGAGTTTTACTTTGGAGTCCAAATTTTAAATTATTAATAATGGTAATACCATTGGATTTTTTTTAAGTTTTAATTTTTTATTTACCTTTTAAAGAGTTTTTTAAGTTTATGTATTTTGATATAGCACATGCACATATGTGCATGTGCATATGAGCGGGGGAGGGGCAGAGACAAAGGAGAGAGTGATCCCATGAACTGTGAGACCATGACCTGAGCTGAAGTCAAGAGCCAGTCACTCAAGCAACTGACCCACCCAGGTGCCCCAAAATTTTACTTTTTGAAGTGATCTCTACACTCAATGTGGGGCTCAAATCTATAAGCCTAACATCAAAAGTTACATGCTTTACTAACAAACCTATTTAGGTGCCCCAATACTATGGATTTTAAATTATTATATATATTTTTTATCCTGATATGCTCTTTTTATTTATCGTGGGACCCTAAATAAATTAATCTCTCTAAATATAAGATTCTTCATGTATAAAATGGCAATAATGATGATGATGATAATGATGATCATAAACACATATTTCATGGCTTTGTGATAAGAGGTATGTAAGATAATTCATATATAGGATTTAGAATACTGCCTCCTGCACAGTACATATTTACTAAAAGGTGAAGTATTTTTTTTATTATAAAACCTTAGCAGTTATTTTGTGGTATATACTTGAATAAATAAACACTATTTAAATGACTACTTTTTACTGATATGCTGAACTTGAATTTTGCATAATAAAATATGAAAAAAATGAAAGAGCATCACCACATATTTAATCACATATTATTCTTTATGTTAAAAAAGAAATTTTCAGGGCACCTGGGTGGCTCAGTTGGTTAAGTGCCTGACTTCGGTCAAGTCATGATCTCGTCGTTCATGGGTTCAAGCCCCTCATCAGGCTCTGTGCTGACAGGTCAGAGCCTGGAGCCTGCTTTGGATTCTGTGTCTCCCTCTCTCTTGCCCCTTCCCCGCTCTCTCTCTCGCTCTCTCTCTCTCTCTCTCAGAATAAATAAATGTTAAAACATTTTTTCTTTCATTTTATGAAAACTGTTATAAACATTCTAGAAAGACTTAAACTCTTCAAAATATCCTTTTTTTCTCTTGCCTTTCTGTTAGTTAAATTCCCTGAATGAGCTTAAGTGACACAGTCTTAATGTTTATATGTCTAGGAAATATTAGCATGGGAAAAATCGCATAGGCCCTGTCAATAAAATATTAGCAAATCCAATCCAATGGTGTATAAAAACAATTATACATTATGACCAGTTTATCCCAGGTATGCAAGGATGGTTCCACATTAGAATATCAATTGATGTAATCCATCATATAAATAAACTAAGTAAGGATTATAGCAGTATTATATCAATAGATGCAAAAAAAAGCTAGGTATAGAGGGGAACTTCCTCTACTTAATAAGAATATCTACAAAAACCCTACAGCAAATATTATACGTAATACAGCAGACTCCCTCCCCGCCCCCCCTCCCCACACACATACAATCTGTGGTTTTACTTTCTGAAGTTTCAGTGACCTGTGGTCAACCACAGTTCAGAAGCAAATGAGAGTATCCTAACACTAGGTCACAGTGCCTACATCATTCACCTCATTGCATCTATCACAGATATTTTCACATCACCACGGGAAGAAAAAAGGTGAATACAATATAATACAGTTTGACAGACAAAGAGAGACCATAGTCACATAACATTTATTACATATATTATTATAATTATTCTATTTTATTATTGTTGTCAATCTCTTACTGTGCCAAATTTATGAATTAAACCTTATTTTACTTATTTACTTATTTACAGGAAAATCATATAGATATAGGGTTCAGTACTATCTGGAGTTTTAGGTGTCTACCAGGGGTCTTGAAACATATCCTTTGTGAATAAACGGAACTACCACAGTGAGAAACTCGAAATTTTCCTTCCTAAGATCAGGTAAAAGGCAAAGATGTCCCATGTCCCCACTCCTTTTCAACATTGTGCTGAAAGTTCTAGCTAAAGCAATAAGAACAGAATAGGAAATAAAAGGCTTACAGATTTGAAAGGAAGGAATAAAACTCTCTGCTCCCACATGACAAGACTGTCTATATGGAAAATACAAAAGAACTGGGGTGCCTGGATGGCTCAGTTAGTTGAGCATATGAGTCTTGATTTCAGCTCAGGTCATGATCCCAGGGTCGTGGGATCAAGCCCTGCATCAGGCTCTACAATCAGTGTGGATTCTCTCTCTCTCCCTCTGCCCCTTTCCCCCATTTGCTCCCTTTTTCTCTCTCTAAAATAAAAATCTTTAAAAATAAATGAATAAAAAGAAAATGCAAAAGTACTGACAAAAAAGCAAACGAACAACAAACCCTCCTGGAACAATAATTCATTATAATAAGGTTGCAGTATACAAGGTCCTTATGACAAGATTACAGGATACAAGGTCAATCACTTTTCTATATACCAGCAGAGAACAAATGATTTGATTAAAAAACATAATTTACATGAGTACCCCCCTAAAATGAACTAGTTAAGTATATATCTAACATAATATGTACAATATCTTTATTAAAAAAAACTATAAAACTATGATTCATACAACTAAAGAAGAATTAAATCATTAGAAAGATATTCCATGTTCATGTATAGAAAGACTCAATATTGTAAAGATATTAGTTCTTCCCATCTCGATGTATAGATTCAAAGCAACCTCAGTCAAATCTCACCAAGTTATTTTGTGGAAAACAGCAAACTGATTCTAAAGTTCATATGTCTCTTCTGTTCCAGAATAGACAACAAAACATTTAAGTTGAAGGACTGACACTACCCAAGTGTAAGACTTACTATAAAGCCTCATTAATTAAGACAGAATGGTACTATTGCAAGAATAGATTAAAAACAAACAAAACAAAACACAAAGCAAAAAACAAAAAAACAAAACAAACAAAAAACCCATTGATACAGAATAGAAAACCGAGAAACAGATCCTCATAAATACAGACAACTAATCTTTGCTAAAGGAGCCAAGACATTAAAATAAAACAAAAAGTGGTCTTTTTGGGTGGCTTGGTTAAGCGTCCAACTCTTGATTTCAGTTCACGTCATGATCTCACAGGTTTGTGAGTTCGAGCCCCGCATCAGTCTCCACACTGTCAGTGCACAGCCTGTTTGGTATTCTCTCTCTCCCTCTGCCCTTCCCCATCATGTGCATGTGTTCTCTCTCTCTCTCTCTCTTTCTCAAAATAAATAAATAACTTTAAAAAATGGTCTTCTCAGCAAAATAAGCCTGGGACAATTGGACATACATATACAAAAGTAAATTTATACACAGTATTTATACCCTTCAAAAAAATTAACCCCAAATGGATCATAAATCTAAGAGAAAAATGCAAAAGTATAAAACTCCTAGAAAATAACATAAGAGAAACTGTAGATAGCCACGATTATGGCAATGACTATTTGATACAACACTGAGGGCATGACCCATGAAATAAGTAATTGATAAGCTGCATTTTATTAAAATTAAAAAAAAAAACTTCTGTTCAGTGAAAGATAATGTCGAGAGAATGAGAACACAAACCACAGAAGTGGAGAAAATATTTGCAAAAGACATACTTGTAAATGACTGTTACCCACGATGTAGAAGAATCATTAAAATCCAAGATTAACAACCACTCTGAGGTAAAAAGAGGGGGGTAATTACTTCAACAGATACTTCAGCTAAGAAGATGTATAGATGACAAGCATATGAAAAGATGTGAAGCATATGTTACTAAGAAAGGCACATTAAAAACAACGAGGTATCACTAATACCTATTAAAATGACCAAAATCCGAAACACTGCTGCCATCAATTGCTGGCAAGGATGTGTAGCAACAGGAACTCTCAGGAATTACCGGTCAGAATACAAAATGGCCCCTTTCAACTACCAAAAGTAGTTGAAAAGTTAAGCCACACACAAACTCCTGCACAGATGTTTATAGAAACTCTCTTCGTATTATCAAAACTTGGAAGCCATCTAGATGTCCTTCGAACAATGAATGTATAAATGGTGATCTATCCAGACAATATAATATTATTCAGTGCTAAAAAGAAGTGATTAAACTATGAAAAGACCTGGAAGAACCTTACTACATTACTACATGAAGAAGCCAATCTGGAAAGGCTACCTGTTGTATAATTCCACGTATATGACATTCTGGAAAAAGCAAAACTATGGAGGCAGTAGAAAAATCAGTGTTTGTCAAGGGTTGGGGTAAGGAAAGGTGAATAGGCAGAGAACCAAGGAATTTTAGGGCTGTGCAAATATGCTGTATGATACCATAATAAAGGAACGTGTGTCATTTACATTACACAAGCTCATAGGTTGTTTAACACCAAGAGTGAACTAAATAAAGTAAGCTATGGATTTTGGTTTATTATGATGTGTCAATGTAGGTTTGTCAAATCTAACAAATGTCCCATTCTGGCTGGGGATGTTGATTAGGGGGCTAGCTATACATATTTGGGGTAGGGGACAAATAGCAAATCTCTGTATCTTCCTCTCAGTTTTGGTCTGACCCTAAAACTTCTCTAAAAATCTAAAGTCTTGGGGCACCTGAGTGGCTCAGTCAGTTGAGCGCCTGACTTTAGCTCAGGTCATGACCTCGCAGTTTGTGAGTTCCAGCCCTGTGTCGGGCTCTGTGCTGGCAGCTCGGAGCCTGGAGCCTGCTTCAGAATCTGGGTCTCCCTCTCTCTCTGCCCCTCCCCTGCTTGTGTTCTATCTCTCTAAAAAATAAATAGACATTAAACATTTTTAAAATAAATAAAAATATAAAGTTTTAATAAAATATTTAAAAAAAACTCACAATCAAATGAATGGCATAGATTTTGTTTATAAACACTGTTCAGTATCAATAACAGTGCAAACATACAGCACAGGAAGCTGCCTACTCTGGGTTTTTTTTTTTTTTTTTTTTTTTACTTGCTTGGACCATAAAAGAAACCCATAGTTATTTTGCTATCATCCCTTTCACAAGCCCGATAGAAATGAGGCCATTATATCCAATCATGCCAGTCGTCACAGAAGTGACTATACACTTTTGCTGTCTTTGTCAGTGGTAAATTCCACAAATCTCGTGTCTTCTTGATGTCAAGTTTTCGCATTAAAGTTGCCAAAATTCTAGCACAATAAGGATGTACTTACAGCTTTTAGAATAAAGCTAGGGCTTTTTTTCCTTACTTCAAAAAAACTCTGAGATTTAAGAGGAAATAAAATGGCCTTTGATTTCTTCATAATGCAAAGAACATGAAATCAACTCTAAATCAGCAACTATAGACACTTCTGTCCCATACACACACATATACACACACTGTATTTATTGTAGTAGATGTAAGTTCATTATTTTTGGAACATTTTGTTGTGAGGTGTAATGGGCATTTTTGTTGTTGTTGTTGTTAACCTGTCTACTTTGTTAATTTGTGACTGATGATTCTAAAGCATGCCAATTAGGAAAGGTTAATCTGGGATTTAAGATTATTTTAAGGTAATTCCCCAAGTATGGTTTCCTATAAGAAAATTTAATCGACACTCAGTTCAAAAGTAACATAATCACCATATTTAAATGTCTCTATGATGAACTATGAGCATTCACCAATTGATCTTCTAAATGTTTCCAATCAATAATTTTCCAGCAGTTTAAAAGAAGGGAACTACATACACAGCATATTTCCTACTTGAGGCGCATGTGTTTTATCCATGTACTGTGAGAATACATTATTTTGTGTTGAAATATTTATCCATATTTCTCATTAGTTTGTCCATACAACTGTATCTTGTTCATTAGAGACTGGAAAGTTAAAACTTGGCATATTGTGAGAAAGCCTTGGTGTTTCACATTTTTTAATCTCAACTAATATACAGATATGAATCTTGTTCAAATCTTCAAAAGGCACCAAATATATACATATAAACATATATATATATAAAAGGCACCAAATATATATATATATAAATACATATGTATAAACATATATAAATATATATATGTTTGTGTGTATATGCATATATACGTATATATATACAAATATATATGTATATATACAAATGCATATATAGTCCACTTCAATGCATATCTTTTTCCATTTAAACTTTTTTTTGTTTTGAAAGTTATATCAGAACATTTTACTATTGGTGAGAAGAGCAGATAATGCTATTCTCATTATATATTGTCATTAAAAGTGGCATGTTTTAATACATTTCTTTGTGGAAAAATTTATCTCATTTTAAGTTAAAAAGTAGGTTTTGCTTTGCTGTATCTTTTGTGTCTACCACATTTCACAGGAATCCTCAATCACAATTGGGTACATATATATATATATATATATATACTCCACTTCAATGCATCTTTTTCCATTTAAACTTTTTTTGTTTTGAAAGTTATATCAGAACATTATATATATGTATGCGCATATATATATGTATATATATATATATGCATATATATATGCACATATATATACAAAGTCCACTTCAATGCATATCTTTTTCCATTTAAACTTTTTTGTTTTGAAAGTTAATCAGAACTTTTTACTATTGGTGAGAATAGTAGATAATGCTCTTCTCATTATATATTTTCATTAAAAGTGGCATGTTTTGGGGCGCCTGGTTAAGCGTCCGACTTCAGCCAGGTCAGGATCTCACGGTCCGGGAATTCGAGCCCCGCGTCGGGCTCTGGGCTGATGGCTCAGAGCCTGGAGCCTGTTTCCGATTCTGTGTCTCCCTCTCTCTCTGCCCCTCCCCCGTTCATGCTCTGTCTCTCTCTGTCGCAAAAATAAATAAACGTTGAAAAAAAAATTTAAAAAAAAGTGGCATGTTTTAATACATTCCTTTTGGAAAAATTAATCTCATTTTAAGTTAAAAAAGTAAGTTTTGCTTTGCTGTATCTTTTGTGTCTACCACATTTCACAGGAATCTTAGATCACAATTGGGTACTTCTTTCTGAGTACTAGGAAAAAAAAACAGTTTAAGTTAGAGTTAAAAATAATAGTACAACCAGGTACAAAAATTAAAAAGAACACAATGGTAAAACATGAGGAAATGAACTTGAAGGAAGCTCACTTGTTTTCAAGGCTTTTCTTTCACCAACTAGTTGCAGGACTATGATGGGTTGTCATTTTTGGGGTTTTGTTTTGTTTTGTTTTTTTAACCAATGACTATTTCTTCCAATTACTATCATCTTCCACTGGAAATCTAGAGACCATGACAGTAAACAACAATAAGAAGACATTTATTTGGTGCCAATTCTCTCCCAAGTGCTCATTTTCTCATTTAAACCTAATACAAACCAAAGAACTAGGTCTTATTATTAAATTTATTTTATACATAAACTGAGGCTCAGAAAATTCCTAAATCAATCAGGGCCATACAACTAAAGAGAGAAGGAACTAGGATTTGAGGTTAGGATTCTCTGATTCTACAGCCCATTCACTTAAACTTTTACTATATTACTTACGTTAGTGTCTAACGTAAGTAGACAGTTGTTCTAAGTGATAATCAACTATGAATAAGGATCGGCACGTTATTCCTTTAATAATTTTTGCTATCAGTATTATATTCCTTTATTTAACATTATGTGAAGAAAATTAAGTATTAAAGTATTAAAGAAAACATAATATTTTATTATAACATGCATCATATTTTGAAGCAAAATTTAAAGAAATACACATACTACTTATAGCCTGTCCATGCAAATGCTCAGTAGTAACTGTTCTAATGTTTCTATGACTGTCCTTTGGTGTTGATCAGATCTAACATCTCCCAAACATTGTGGTTCCCAGATCTTACTGGAAATGTGTGACGTTCTTAAACGACTACAATTTTTAGTAGAAATTTTAAAGCCAGCAGTTTATTTTTGCTATATCTATGCTTAACCCAGTACGAATAGCTGTGTAAGAAAGAGAGTAGGTTTTCTGCCTTTTCAGCCAAATCAATTATTTCTTTGTAAGTTTATTTTCTTTCCTTGGAAGGAAACCAAATAGGCGTGATAGCATGTTGGCTAGAATGTTATTTGTAAAGTCATAGCAAAATTTTTAAAATTTCAATAGAGATCTTTAGCAAAGTACTATTTACTCTGGCATTTAACCTCCTAATCTCTTCCAATTAGATCACATAATCTGAACTATATATATATTGGTTATTTTCATTAAATAATTGTTGCGTCAATAGTTTCTTGCCCTTCCTTTTGAAACTAATGATCTAAATAGACATGTGGCAAAGACTTGTTAAAAGTAATTCATAATAGATCATATATTCTTTCTTCGTTTTGGAGGATATATAATGGAAATATCTTTGACACAGAACGGTAGGCGATTAGGATAAAAATGTATGTGAGAATATTAATGTATTGACCACATTTATAAATGCAGTATGTAAGAGGTGGATGAATTTTCTGTTATGGGCCAGATGATTAATATTTTAGGTTTTGCAGGCCAGTCTTGTCACAGCTACTCAGCTCTGGCATTGTATTATGAAAGCAGTCATAGATAGTACATAAACAAATGTGGCTGTGTTGTAGTAAACTTTTATTTTAAAAAATAGCAATGGGCCCTGAATTATATTTCATACGGTAACTTTAACTTATTTTTACAATTAATCAATAGTCAATATTATACTATATACCATAATCATATAAGAAAATCTATAGAGAGTTCAGCCATCAGAAGGACAAAAATTAAATGTTTACATATACATATACAAACCAATACTTTTTATAATTGTCTTGTACATTATGTGATATAAATATGTTAGTGGTCAAGAAGGGAGAGTAATCAGTGAAGATTTAAGTACTGGAGAGAGTAAGCCAGGAGAGAAAATTTATTCACATATCGAGCAAAGAGAAGACTGGCCTCTACCTAATTTCACATTGCTTTTTAATTCCATCAGCTTTTTAAAAATTTATTTTATTTTATTTATTTTTATTTTTTAATTTTTTGCAATTTTTTAAAAATTTTCAAATATAGTTTATTATCATGTCAGCTAACATACAGTGTATACAGTGTGCTCTTGACTTTGGGAGTGGATTCTCATGATTCTTTGCATGCAGCACCCAGTGTTCGTCCCAACAAGTGCCCTCCTTAATGCCCATCACCTATTTTCCCTTCACCCCGCACCCCCATCTATGTATTTAAGAGTCTCTTATGGTTTAATTCCAGCAGGTTTCTTATATTGTTGTTCTCTACAGCCCAGCGCACCCACTTACATTTCCCCCAACAATACCCCCCTGAAATATTTTGTGGTCCCCTTACGTTTAATTCTCTTTCCCATACTCAGATTCATGTGTATGCATTGACATTGTATCCATTTTTCAATTCCAGTATCAAAACATATATTCTTCAGAAAGCATGTTATGATTCCTTCCAAGTATTCCTCACTGTTGAATATCCAGGCCATTTGTACCACCCACGTTCTATACATTAATATCACTTTGTGTGTGTTTCTCCCCCACTCTTATACTAGTCCTCAAATTACTTGAGGGTCTTTCTTATTTGTATAGTTTGATGATATCTAGTCACCAGACCAAAAATACTTGAGACATAGAATAGTGTATCTGGATTGAATTAAATGCCTTCAATATGAATTGAAAGGAA
The DNA here is from genome assembly GCF_022837055.1 of Prionailurus viverrinus. NCBI lineage: Eukaryota > Metazoa > Chordata > Mammalia > Carnivora > Felidae > Prionailurus > Prionailurus viverrinus. Next base: position 180,292,287 of record NC_062564.1, read on the forward strand.
GGTATAAACTCTTGTACCCAGGGAACCAACAAGTGTTTGAAACTTAGTGCTACCAAGAGCTGAATAGTACTTATAGCTGTATCCAGTATTTTAAATTAACCCTTTTTAACTGGTGTTTCCATAAGCCTGGATCAACATCATGATGGTAGTATTCATTATGTTAGTGTTTTTCCCACTCTTTTCAACACTGATGTCAAAGTGTGTACTCTGTGGAAAAGATCACTACTCAGTCACTAGTACGGTTTCCTGAGCTACTTGAATACGAAAATACCTCCCCATATTTTGAACACGGACTCTTATCTCCACAAGAATCTTTAAACTAGTCATCTACCTGCAAATGTTTCACTAATTTGGTAAGAATGTTTTTACCCGTTTTCCCAGTTTGTGATATCTTGGTTGGGAACTTTCGCTTCAAGGGTCTATTTGGACTGACACAGGCATCATACCAAAAGAGAGATTTGCTATCACCAAAGAAACAAATCTAAATACATGGCAGTCTTAAGAATGGGTTATTTGAAGGCAAGGAACTGAAAAATGGAAATCCATGTTATGTGGTATCAAAACATTTGATTAAACAATCACTTGAGATAGTTTGACAGTCAGAATACATAGTTAATGATGTTGTAGCATTCAGAGAAGAAATCGCGCATCAGAATGATAGTCGTCAAAGGTGCATGTACCACCTGTATTTGACAAGATATTACAAGAAATTATTTCAGTAAATAATCTATTTGAAAGCAGGGATAAAAGAGTATACAAAGACTTCAGAAATTTTATGTTGGAAGTAGATATTGCTTCTTAACCCTAAGAAAATGAAGATCAAAATAAGGGAAGTCATAACAAAAATATCAAACTCCAAATTGCAAGGGGGTCAAATCAAATGGAGAACCATTACATCTATTGCTAAAGCCTCTGAAAGAATTCGTGGTTTTTTTTTTTTTCAGAAAGTCTCTTTTGTTGGAAAAATTGTTCAGAAAAAGGTTGAATGATGCAATATGCTTACTAAATTTGATAAGCTCAAGCTATTTGTGAATAAGTCTAGGGAAAGAGGGATGTCCCTCCCAAACAGAACTGTCATTGTAGTTACTGGCACATGGAACTGATTGGACTCCAATTGTTAAGAAGGTAGATAAGTTACTGAGAGAGTCATACTGCCTAAAGAACCATAACTTACACTAAAAGAGATTGCAACTGTCTAAGACTTAAAACAAGCTTTCTCTGAAAAGGAATATGGATGGGAAGGTTATTCAGTCCTCAGGAGGATATAGTTTTCTACTTTGAACATCAGATGTGGCCAGAAATGGCAATAAGAGGGTAAAATCTGTGAAAGACATGCAAAGAGTCACAGAAAACATTAGGCTGAGAAAACACTGCTCCCGCAGAGCAGAATCAGAGAATATTCAAAGAACATTCCTCACCACGAGGGTAAGGATATCTCAAAAGTTTGCCCAATGGTGGTTTCAGGATTGCTATAGATTACTACCTGTTGTGTATCTTACACCCCCCGCAACTTTTTTTTTGAGTGGGGGAGAGGGACAAAAGGAGAAAGAGAGAGAAAGAATCTCAGACACGCACAGAGCCTCACCCAGCACTCTATCCCACATGAGATCATGAACTAAGCTGAAGTCAAGAGTCCTATGCTCAACTGACTGAGCCACCCAGGCATCTTCTCCTTTCTAAATGTGTTATTGATTGCAGTTTTCCAGCATATGTTGTACCATTATATATTGGGGTGTGAGGGCCAATGACATATATATCTGGATCAAGAAAAGTCATATCTGGTCTTGCTATAGAGAATTTTACATATCACCTCCATGAAACACCAACATATATCACTTTCAGATTGTCATTATGATGAGTTAGTGCTTAAGACTTGTTTACTTTGAGAGGTGAGTAAGCATATATTATACGCAGAAAGAAGAGTGAATCAGATATTTGGTGATCACAAGGGTAAATTTTGGTGGTCATGAAGTGTTCAGCAAACCCTTCTGGCATCTTGTCCTTTAAGGTACTTACCAAGAATGCCCTTTTTGGCCCACTTCTAAGCGGATGTAGCCATGTAACCAGATATGGATTTTGAGTTGTGAGTGGAAAAGCTGATATTTAATCTCACTTAGCTCTGAAATGGTGACCAGTAAAATTTGAGATGATGGCCATAAGTCAAAGATGAGTATGTGGAATAGAGTGTCTGGCTATACTTCAATGGGGATGAAAGGCAGCAAGAAATATGCATTTGTGGTTTTCAAGTCACAGAGATTTTTGGAGCATGTTTGTTATGGAGTTATTTGACCTATGCTGACAGAGCATACCTTTTCTAAGTTAATAGGATGAGATGTTTCTTTCTTATATATACATATATGAAGTGTATATATATATATATATATATATATATGTACACATATATACATGTATATATACATATGTATATGTATATATGTATATGTATATATGTATATGCATGTGTATGTATATGTATATACATATATACATGTATATATGTATGTGTATATATGTATATGTATACATATGTATGTATATGTATACATATATGTATATGTATACATATGTATGTATATGTATACATATGTATGTATATGTATACATATATGTATATGTATATGCATATGTATATGTATATGTATACATATGTATGTATATGTATACATATATGTATATGTATATGCATATGTATATGTATATGTGTGTGTATATATATATATATATATATATATTTTTAAAACCCTAAAAATGGATTATATGTATAACAACAAAGTATTTTAAGGACCTCCCATTAAGAAAGAGAAAGTATGTTTTTATCAAGACAATACAAATCTAAACAAAAACGTCAGTATCACATATAAACTTATTTAAATATGAAGAATCCATTATTAATACCCTATATTTCAGTACCATGTGAGTGAAAGCTGTAAATAACCTCACACAGATAACAAATTTGTCATATTGAACCTCTGAAAGGATATCATATAAGACTGAGGCTTCTGATTGCTTCCATTCTGCCTCAATTTTCAGAACTAACCTAAGTTAATCTGAGAATTAAGCCAGTATATGTTTTTTAAAATATATATCTGAGGGGTGCCTGGATGGCTCATTCAGTTGAGCATCCAACTCTTGGTTTCAGCTCAGGTCATGATCTCACAGTTTTGTGAGTTCAAGCCCCGTGTCGGGTTCTGCAATGGCAGAAAGGAGCCTGCTTGGGATTCTCTTATCCTCTCTCTCCTCCCCTCCCTTTCTCTCTGTCTCTCTGTCCCTCTCTCCCTTTCAAAATAAATAAACTCTTAAAAATAATAAAGAATAAAATATATTCTTTTTTGCTGCTTTTGCCAGAACCAGGCTGACAAGAATGCTATCTCTAGAAGACAGTTATGTACCTGATTCTCTTTGAAAGTTAGGAATGTATAAACTGCCCAATATTTCTCTCATGTCTCAATAGAGACAAAAACTCTAATGTTAATATTGTTGATGGTTCAAAGAAAATCTTCATATCAAGATAAATTCTTTAGCATTGAAACGTCCAAAGATCACTGAATTCAAGGCCTTCAAATCCAGAGATATTTCACAAGTTTTGTTCCTAGTTTTTGCTTTTGCTTTTTCCAGGATTTTCCCATAACCAAAGAAGATAACAGAGGTAGAATCTTAAAAACTTTTCACACCTGTACAACTAGATGTGTGACTCCAAAATCAATCTAGTAAGCATTTAAGGGGCATTGGTGGAAAAGAGACACAGAGATGTGCTGAAAAAATAAAAGAAAAAGAAAAACATAGCCACATAGCAAATTGATAATGTAAATATAATGGAGGGCAAGATGCCACTGATTGGATGCACTTTACTCTGCATATCTGCACTACAAGAAAAATCATTAAATTATCCTAAATATGTATTTCTTGCCTTTGTTATTCCTTCTTCTCTCAGTCCATTTAAGGATCCAAAAATGAGGTTTTAATCTCTTAACAGTAATATAAAATACCTCATCTGTCTCAGAAATGACTTGCCTGTCTGAGATGGCCACCCCACTGCCTCCAGAATTCAGATAAAGTTCAAGAATATTAATAATTACTCAACCTAAAGTGTGAGTCCTACTTGTGATAGAAAAACAAGAACGCATACATGAGATCTGTTATTAGTGGCTCCTTTCCCTGCTGGCCTACTTTTAGTGCCACCATGACTAATATCAGCAACACATCAATAAAGAAAAAAATAAAGAAATAGAAACTTGAGAGTCTTTCCAGCCATGGCCTACAGCCACCTTTCTGCTCCAACACAGGTGCTGCACCAACCTTGACCTCTCCATGTTTTCCCCAGGTAAATCTTGATTTTTCTGGGTAGTTCCACTTTTTATTCCAAATTGCGATCCCCACGGGCCCCTTTATTTTCAAAAGCCAATCTGTTTGTATGAGGTTGGTCCATCATGCAAAGTCAGTTCAAGAGATTTTCTTTGATTACTCTATATTCTTCCTTTTCCCAGTATTTCCACACTGAAAAAAAAACAATGTTTATTAAAAATCACATAGATTAGGCTCTTACATGGCCTCCTCAGCCTTTCTTTGATTTTATCTCACTTTTTTTTGCAAAAGAAATAAACATGATAACTGTGTTTGCAGCCGAAGCCATGCCCCCTCGCTTGCTAATGCCAGCACCGCCTCTAGGTCGCTGAGCTCCAGCCCAAGAAGGGGGTAAAGGAAGGATATCTCAGTACCAGGGCTCCTACAGAGCTGACTGCCCGCAAATCGACAGGTGGTAAAGCACCGAGGAAGCAACTGACTACAAGAGGCGCTCACAAGAGTGCGCCCTCTACTGGAGGGGTGAAGAAACCTCATCCTTACAGGCCTGGTACTGGGGCACCCCGCAAATTCGACCTTGTCAGAAGTCCCCCTGAACTTCTGATCCTGATCCTCAAACTTCCTTTCCAGCATCTGCTGTGAGAAATTGCTCGGGACTTCAAAACACATCTGGGCCTCCAGAGCACAGCTGTTGGTGCTTTGCAGGAGGCAAGCAAGGCCTATCTGGCGGGCCTCTTTGAAGACACCAACCTGTGTCACGTGCCAAACGTGTAACAATTACGTCCAAAGATATCCAACTAGCACACCGCGTATGTGGAGAATGTGCTTAAGAAACCACCCTGATGGAAAACATTTCATTCAAAAAAAAGAAAAAAAAAATATCTTCTTCCTGTTATTGGTGGTTCTGAACGTTAGATATCCCCCCCCCCCCGCCACCCCCACCATGGGGTCAAAAGTACCTAAGTATATGATTGCAAATAGAAAACTGGGGGACAGAAATCAGGCATTGGCAGTGTCTCCATTTTCATTTGTATGTGAATTTTTAATATAAATGCGTGCATGAATGCACGTCAAAATGTTTCAGTGAACACGTTTCAGCAGTTCAACCTTATAACAATTATAAATAAACCTGTTAAGTTTTTTGGACAATGCCAGCACTTGTATTTTTTTTTAAAAACAAGTAAATTTCTTATCGACGACAACTAAATGGTGTTTGTAGCATTTTTATCATATGGTAGATTCCATCCATTCACTCTACTTTTCTAACTGAGTTGTCCTACATGCAAGGACCTGTTTTTTTTGTTTGTTTGTTTGTTTTTGTTTTTGTTTTTTTTTCAACGTTTATTTATTTTTGGGACAGAGAGAGACAGAGCATGAACGGGGGAGGGGCAGAGAGAGAGGGAGACACAGAATTGGATACAGGTTCCAGGCTCTGAGCCATCAGCCCAGAGCCTGATGCGGGGCTCGAACTCACGGACCGCGAGATCGTGACCTGGCTGAAGTCGGACGCTTAACCGACTGCGCCACCCAGGTGCCCCAACAAGGACCTGTTTTTAATGCTGTCTGTCTTCTGTGCTGTTCCTGTAAGTTTGCTATTAAAATGCATTAAACTATAAAACAAAACAAAACAAAAAACCGTAAGTCCAAGAAATTTACATTTTTATAAAGGTCTCCCTCTAGTCCTATTTCCCTAACGCTCAGGTTTGAAAAATAAAAACTCCTATTGAAGCACACAAATTTATGGACATAACTTTATTTTCATGATTACAGCCAACTCAATAAATAGTTGGTCAATTCTTCTGCTGAAACAGTTAAAAATGCTGGATTATCATACATTTAAACATTGTTTAATTTTATCGGTAGCCAGGAAATTGAAATCTTAATGCCAAAATCTAAGTGAACTCACAGAGGTAAGTGAACCATAAAACCCTCTTTCACCTCAACGCTATTTACTCACTTATATTCTTCAGCTTTAGTTTCCGCAACCTTTTGGGAGAAAAGACACAGGTAATAAAACTTAGGTTTCTTCTTAGCGAGAACTCCCTAAGGTGATACATCATTAGCCTAAGAGTGAAATAGAAGGAAAATCCATCACTCGCCAGTACCCTCATCCTTCCACCTCTGCATAAGAAGAGGAAAATTTACCTGTCTCCTGCACTTGTGCTCAAGATAGGGAGAAAGATGTAAATAAATGTAAAACAATAAAACAAAAAACAAAGAGAATTTTGTCCTGTGAGATGTTCTAACCATAAGCCAAGTTTGAAATCACATTCATCCTGGAGGGATGATGTGGAAGGAAAAAAAAAATCATGCAAAATTCTGTTTAAAATTATCCCTGGATTGCCAGTATCTCCAGGATTGGGATCCTGGGAGTAGGAAATAGAAATCATCTTGAGAAGAAGAAGAAACTACTTCACAATCAGGTACGAAACAACTCTTACTAGTAAAATTCCAGAGACTATAAACATATAATACATGCTAGTCCTATCAACAAGAATTTTATAACTAATAAAAACAAACAACACTTTTAATATGAGAAATAAGAGTAACGTGGGACATTTTCAGACAGGCGAACCCAAGCTGCTGTGAATGGATTTTATCAAAAGGAAATTCCATAGTGTATAATATAAGTAAAATGGCATTGGTTTCAAAAAGTCTAAAATATTAGTTGATGAATAAGGATAACATAAGTACATGGGCGCCTGGGTGGCTCAGTCGGTTAAGCATCCGACTTCGGCTCAGGTCATGATCTCATGGTCCATGAGTTCGAGCCCCGTGTCGGGCTCTGTGTTGACAGCTTGGAGCCTGGAGCCTGCTTGGGATTATGTGTCTCCCTCTCTCTCTGCCCCTCTCCTGTTCATGTTCTGTCTCTGTCTCAAAAATAAATAAACATTTAAAAAAAACTTTTTAAAGGATCACGTAAGTACATAGACATCCAATTAATTGAATAAATGATAATAATGCCTTGAGAGTTTATAAGCCATAATAGAAATAATTTATACTAATAAAATTTTATAAACTAGAGGAAAGATGATTAAATTGTTCCAACATTCCTAAAGTGTCTAGAAGAAGGATAGAATTTTTATAAACTTTAGAGTTCAGTATATTAAATTGTTTAAAATTTCTATAGTAACCACTAAAATAAAATGAGTAAATGGAGAAAAACGGTTTAAGGAAAAAAAAAAAAAAAAACTTAAGTAATCAATCAATCAAAACAAAACAAAATGAGGGTAAGGAAGGGGAAAAAAAAAGAGATGAGTCAAATAACCAATGATATTAAATAATAATCCAGAATGACAAATACCAGATTGAAAAATTTCAAAGCTACAATATTAATATACCACAGAGGATATGAAACAGTAAGACTACTTACCAATTAACATGTATTTGTGAGTATACATTGGTGTAACCACTTTGGAAACAATTTAGCATTAACTTATAAAACTGAATATGTAGGGAGCTTTTAAATAAACACGTCAAACCTAGGTTTATACTACATTAGCCTTATATATATGCATCCCAAAACATGTAATAATTGCACTGTTTGGTGGAAACATCCTGGATATAACCATCAAGGGTATAATCGATTGGGGTGCCTGGGTGGGTCAGTTGGTTAAGTGACTGACTTCAGCTCAAGTCATGATCTCGTGGTTCATGAGTTCAAGCCCCACATTGGGGTCTGTGCTGACAGAGCCTGAAGTTTGCTTCAGAATCCCTGTTTCCCTCTCTCCCTGCCCTCCCCCCCCCCCATAATCGCTCTCTGTCTCTGTCTCTCAAAAAATGAACAAACGTTAAAAAATTTAAAAAAGAGTGTCATTGATGAATAAGGGGCTATAGAGTTAATCAAAATAATTCCATATCTGTAAAAATGAATTAATCAATGTTGCATTCAACTACATGGATGAACATTGGAAAGAGCATTGAGAGAAGAAGGCAAATGATTCTGTTTCTATGAAGTCCCCCAAACTTGTAAAATTATGTACTCTCTAGGGATACAAATCTAATTACTAAAATTCAAAAAATAAATACAAATTATAAACCAAAAATTCAGTTAATGCTTAATGCCAAAGTGGAAAGAGACTGGGATGGCAGATGTGAGGTGATTTCAGTGTTGCTTTTCTTTCTTCTTTGACATGGATCGTTATATTTTTATCTTTAAAGTATACTTCTACTTTATTAATATTTTTATATCTAATAATGAAGAAAAAAAAGTAGAAATTCCTGTATAAAATAGAAGTTAGATGTGAGGTTTATGCTTTTAGGGCAAAGTCTTTCTTAGTAGATTCTGGGCCCCTGTTCATCCAGCCTCTCCCCAAAATGTTGTGAACATTTTTATATTAATCTTATCCTCCAACCTGTGTTTGTCAGCCTTCTTTTTTTTCTCTGTTATGTCATTGAATCTGTTATCCATTTAAGCATCTGTGTATTTATTGATAGTGACAGATATTCTAAGAACTCTTAAGCATGTGATGAAATGCATTTTTATTTTTGGAAATATATAAATATATATTAACAAAAGACTGATATTTTCCCCATATGATACCACTGTTCTTACATGTTTTGATTTCCTCTATGAAGTTTTGATTTGGTGCTGAATATGGAATTAAAACTCAAAAACTGTTCATTGGCTTTCTTTTCTTCTTTCTTTCTTTCTTTCTTTCTTTCTTTCTCTTTCTTCTTTCTTTCTTTCTTTCTTTCTTTCTTTTTTTTTTCAGAAACCTTTTTATCCCTTTGCTATAAATTTTGAGGTTTGGAGACTCAGGACTCCACATGCACTAAAATTGTGGTTTAAACTTTAAAGTTTTGTTTAGAGGTTTATTTAATGTATGCTGTGGCTGTTCAATACATCCCACATCTTCCAACTTTTGTCTTGCAAAATGAAAGATTATCATTGTATACTGTATCATCTAGCATTTTGGTCTATTCATTTATCTTTATTCTCTTCTGACAGGCAAAAAAAAAAAAACAGAAACAAAAATTTAAACAAAAGAGCTATAGGTTTATACTATCTTTTGGGCATGTAAAGAAGTTGAAGGCAAACTAGAACACATCCAAAACTGTACCCTTAGGTCAATGGGAAACAAGTATAAAATGATTAATAACTGAATAGAGCTGTTTTTAAAGGCAGACACTCTTTTGTTTTGTTGGCCTTTAGTCCAAACAAAAATAAAACATTCCCACAGAATGTAATCTATACACTCTGGATGCCAATGTTTTGTTGGCAGAGTTGTTTCTTTTCATGTTTTGACTATTTTATAAAATCTCCAAGTAAGTGTTAAATCTTGGTTTTATATCTTTATATACAAAGGCCTTCTGTACCTCATAAGTGGTTTTAAAATCCATTTGATGAAAATACTGTGGCAGATACTCATGTGTTACAGTGCTACGGTTGATTGGTCTCCATCAAAATATTAAGGAAGACACTTCTGCTTACAATAAAACAGGACTGATAGAAGCTGAGTATTAACCTAAATTTATCTCAATCTTGGAACACTGAGAGAATCCACATGACAGAAAACTAACATCTCAAATGCTTGTCTAAGAATTATGTTGCCAAAGAGAAGAGCACAGTCCAGTGCAACAAAGACTTAAGGAAGATCAATGATGGAAGAGAGGAGAAAACACGTTCAACAAATGGAAAAACTTAAAGAAAATACTTAATGTTAACCATCTGAACAGGTTTTCAGTCAGAAAGACAAAGGAATTACCTCCCTAAAATAATAAATTCAGATTATGACACAAGAACAAAAAGTATAATAAAAGAAAAGATATTAATATAAATCATAAAGAGTTCTTGAAAATATGGTATGATTATTAAGATAACTTAAAAATATGGATATCATTATGGACATCATTAATGACAGAATTAGTGACCACATAAATGATCAGCCCGAGGAATTCTCCCAGAATGCACTGCAAAAACATGTACAGATAAAAATGAGAGACATACAACAAGTCAGAGTCCCAACATTTATCTAATAGGATTTTCAGAGGGAAAATAAAACATATGGGGGAAAGATTGATAATTAAGAATTTTGTAGAACTAAAATATCCAAGGCTTACATATGAAAAAAGTCAGTGAGTGTTAAATAAAAATGTCAGAAATGGGGAAAAAAAGAAAAAAAATACATTGACATACTATACTGTATCTTAAAATCATTGAGACTAACAATAAAATTCTAATAGCTATAAGAGTTAAAGGCAGATTATCAACAATGTAATGAAAATGAGACATCATTTTCATCAGCAATATTTGATATAGGAATAATGAGAAAAGAGTTTCAAAGTGCCACATAAAAAGTCTTTACACATAATACTCCATATCTACAAAAAATTATCACTCAAGAACAAAGAGGTAATATGGACATTTTTAGACTAATAAAAATAAGAATATTTATGGATAAATCATCCTTTAAAGACCTATTTGACAAAAGCTATTATGGCAAAAAGAAAAATAAAACAAAATAGAGTAAATGTGAAAATAATCTACATTTTAATTCTAAATTATATATTACATATATCAATTATATATGTATAGATTTATAATTGATATCAATATATATTGATGGATGACAGAAAGATATAAAATTATTCATTCAGTCTGTTGACTTTCTAAGAGAAAGGATACAAAATCTGATTAATTCCAGAATATTTTAAGAAATAAAAGCTTGTATGTATTAAAAACATGAGCAATTCCTGGATGAATAGATATGGGACCTAGAATTTTCTAATCAAGTAAAAATCTTAGGGAAAAAGACAAAAAAAACACCAAATATGGTAAATATACATTTTTTATGGAAAGCAACCAAAATATAATTATTCATTCAAGAAGTGGTGAGGACTGGTATCCTTTTGCAACTTAAAACAATCCTGATCACTAGCAGAGAATAATTCTATTTAAAAAAAATTAGAGACTGTTAGTCTCTAAAGAATATGAGTGTAGTTACAAAGAACATGTTTCTCTATATTATTTTACCAATTCACGATTGAGGGAAATGCTACACTCTATTGAATGTTTAACAAGATACTCATTTTTTTCCACTTGACAAATTAAAAACAAAAAAGCTAAAAACAACCTTAAATATGGTCATTACTATCCACAGCAGGAGCATTATAGGTTTTTTAAAACAAATACTTAGAAATTAATAGCTGGAAGCTAGAAATTTAAAAATTGTTCTTTATTTGTAAACCAGAACTAATGTTGTGAAAAACTACATGTATACCACCAGTGTGCTTACTTATAATAATATTATCCGTGATTTGTGCGTACCTAAAACCCCAAGGTACAAATTTTCAGTATGAAAAATGGAAATCCCTCAGCCTGAGTAAACACAACCCATTGAACTACAGTTCCTCAGGACATGGAGAACTTCACAGAATGAACCGATCTGTCTTAAAACCTACGATAGGTTTTCATTCCATCTGAAATAATGCCTTGAACTTGGCATTTCTTATTCTCCTATGGTTAGTTAAGCTAACTGAACCACTGCAGAGCCATTTTAATCTTAGTGTTTCTCCTAAGAGTGACATCATCATTGGTTATTTTCGTAATTCTCATTTTCTGCCATATTATGTGAAAAGTATATTCTAAATTGCAAAACTTTATATATCAAATCTAATGGTAGATAATCATTTGGGGAGATATAATTCCTTTCATTCCTGCCAACACAATTTTTAACAACTTTATTCAGATAGAATTCACATAACATACAACTAACTCATCCATTAAAGTGTACAATTCAGTGGATTTAGTACATTCACAGAGCTGTGCTTCGGTTACTATGATCAGTGTAAAACATTTTCTTTACCCTCCCTAAAAACTCCACCTCTGCTTAGCTATCACTCGACCCTCAACCCCCACCTCTTCCTCACTTCTAGGCAATCACTAACCTATTTTCTGTCTCTATGTATTTTTCTATCATGGACATTTCATATAAACAGAATTATACAATACGTGGTTCTTTGTGACTGACTTTTTCAGGAAGAATAGTATTTTTAAGGTTCATCCATGTTGTAGCATGTATTACTACTTCATTTCTTTTTGTTGCCAAATAATATTCCATTGGATAGATATACCACATTATATTTACCCTTGCCTTTGTTGATGGATACTTGGCCTGTTTCCACCTTCTGTCTATTATGAGTAATTCTGCTGTCAATATCCATGTGTAAGTTTTGCTGAAACATGTTTTGATTTCTCTTGGGCATGTATATGCCTAGCAGTGAAATTTGGGTCATACAGTTTAACCATTTGAAGAACTGGCAGAATGAGTTCTCGCATGGCTGACGCATTTTACATTCCCTTTGGTAGTGTATGAGATCCAATTTCTCTGCATCTTTGCCGACACGTGTAATTATCAGTCCTTTGGATTATAGCTTTCAAAAGTATTGAAGTATTTGTCATTGTGGCTTGGATTTGCATTTCTTTGATGCCTAATGATGTTGAATATCTTTTCATATGCTTTTTAACCATTTGTGTATCTTCTTTAGAAAAATATCTAATTCAGATATTTTGTCCACTTTTAATTGAATTATTTCCTTTTTAGTTATTGAGTTTTAATATGTCTTTATATATCCTAGATATAGGCATAAGCATTTATATGCTATCCCCAATTTCTCAAATCTCAAGAACTCATTTAAAAGTGAATCTTGGGTTTACTTTTTTGACAACAGGCACAAACTTCTCCATAATCCGCATCCTGACACACATATTTTAATGAATACATATTGACTTATTCATCCTTCTCAGAATATATTGTGAAATTATTTAAGTCACTGTTGTAACTTGTTTCATCTTCAATAACAGCTTTTCTTTCCTTTATCCATACGTGGTTGCCTTAGTGTTAATTAGTAATGCTTTTTTAGGTAGAAGTTGCAACAGAATCAATATTTCATAATGAATTTATAGAATGTGGTCACTTTTGTTTTTCAAAACTAAATGACAATAATTTTTAGTAATCTATCTTAATTGTAGTTCTTCATCACTGAAATTCACCAAAGCTCTGTATTGTGTTCACTGCATTATATGGTATTATATATTTAGAAATACCTCTTTTATTTTAATTCAGAGTAGTATTCTTAAACATTTTGGTTATCTTTTTATTATGGGTATTGTCTATCTTTGGTACTCTATACTCCTTAGCTACTGGCCTAAATCCATTTGTTCACCTCTCTTTGATATCTTTATGTTAATTTTATAATTTCCAGCTTGTATGTTTCTAACTGAGAGAGATGGTTTTTTCCAACTTGTTAAACATTCCAATCACCTGTTAACTAGCTCAGGCCTCCGTCTTCACGTTCATCATTCTCCTAGTATCTTAATTGATCCAAATTAAACTGAGATGTACACTTTGCGTTTCCAATGACTGCAGCCATGTAGTTTCAGAGTATTAGACCATGTCTTCCCTTTTAAAGTGTAATTCTTCCTTTGCACAATGGACTCCTCTGGGAAATATCATTTTAAATGATGTACTTTTAAAAGTATTTTGTTTCTCAGTAATTAAAACAGAAATATATGTATTTTTTTCTTTTCATAATATAACAAAACTATAAATATTTATTAAGGATTTAGGTGCTTCTAACTGTACCTGGATTCCATAAGAGACACAAAAGTTTTGGTCAGCCACAGCACAAAAGTCAGTGTTGAAGAAAGAAGAAAGAAAGAAAAGGAGAAAGAGCCTTAAGAAAGGTTCATCTAGTCCTTAAAAATAGTTTAGATGTTAACATTCTAAGCCATCATACTAACTATACTACTCTGTTCTTTTGTTTTGTTTTGTTTATTTATTTATTTTGAGAGACACAGAGAGAGCATGAGCAGGGGAAGGGTAGAGAGAGAATAAATCCCAAGCAAGCTCTGCGCTCTCAGACTAAACCCCGACCTAGGGGTTGAACTCAATGAAATTTTGAGATCATGGCCTGAACCGAAATCAAGAGTCAGGCACGTAGGAGTGCCTGGGTGGCTCAGTTAGTTAAGCCTCTGACTCTTGGTTTTGGTTCAGAGCTGACTGACTGAGCCACTCAGGCACCCCTTTAATTTGTTTTTAAATATGATTTGTTATATTTTGAATTTTTATATATGCATAAAATATAATATTATATATATGCACACAATTCACGTATTCAATATAATATGTAGTCTGCAGAAGCTATGTTTGGCTTGCTGTTTTATACTGAGGGTTCAGATTTTGTTATGAAGATCCTTAAAAATATATGAAAAATTAATAAATAGGAGAAAGAAATCATTGGGGGCTTGAATAGTCAGAAAAAAAATTTCAGGGATGGTGACGATTAGGAAGAACCTAGATAGATGTTGAAACTTAAAGAGATGGAGAAAAAAGTGGAGCTGGAAGATATTCCAGAGTGAGTGACAAATGAATGAAAAGAGAGCATCAAAGCCTATGGAAAACCTCACGTGATAATGGGACCACTGTCAAGGCTAGAGCAAGGTTGTGAGTGGGAAATTAAGTTAGATATATTACATGAAATTGAATTATGAAAGGGTCTTAATATCAGGTAATTTAGACCCCTGTAGTAGGATAAGGGAGTCATTGAAGATTTTTTTCCCTGGGGAGGAGCACAATAAAAGCAGTAATTTACAGAAATACTACTTACAACATGTCTGATAGCTTTTTGTCCTGAAGGGATGTGCAGAGTGAATTGGAAGATTTTTCAGTCTGAGAGATAATTCAAAGCTAAATGTTGTTCTTAGATTTGAAAGTTTCACTTAGCCCAGATTTTCTGGAAAAAAAAAATATATATATAAATATACCCTAAACTATTCACTATTTCACACTTGTTCTTATTTATATCTTGCAGTTTTATTTTATCCGAAGGACAAAATAATGCATATCTTTTTTTAAGTTAGCAATATATAAGTAAGTAGAAGCTAAAAATAAATGGAAATGGAATACATTTTGGTTGCTTTCTAAGAACATGCTGTCACATCCAAACATAAATCCATGAAACACTGGACAACATGTGTAATCAAGGGACTTTACAATAATATATGGGAAACACTTAAAAAAATTAGGATTATTTTGTGAGTAAAAGAATATGCATTCGATGAGTTACAGATGGCTCTATGGTTTGCATTACCTGCTGGGAATTTGGGAAAAAAACAAAATCTGGAAAAAGAACTGATAAAGGGTTGCGTTTTAGGGTTTCGTGTGACCATGAAACATACGAGAGAACATATCCAGGAAGCAATTCCAAGTTATGAGAGACAATTCTAGTGAAACCCTTGGGAGTCATCAGCAGAGTGAAAAGGGGAGTGTGTAGAAACATTAAAATAGATCAGATCTTCAAAAGAGAAGAGACATTTAACAGAAAGCACAGGTGGTTATGATATATTACTATATTACATTGCATAACACTGATAACGACTATGAAAGAATAAGTGATACATATTTTACTTCACAAACAAATAAAAAGCTTTTAGAGAATGTTCATGGCATGTCTAAACTAACACTTTAAATAATAGTGGCACAGTGAGGGTGCATTGAAAGAGACCCCCCCCCCACCAGTTACTACTAGTTGGAATGTAAACTCCAATATACCTTCTGTTGGAAGTTTAACAATAAATATCATGGGTCTCATAAATTTTCATATCTTTTAACACAGTAATAACATTCTATTAATTTTCCCAAGAATTGAACACACACACACACACAAATTTATTTGTACCAATATTCATTGTAGCTTTATTTATAAGACTAAAACATAAAAGTAGTATAAATGTTCAAAAATATCAGATAAATTTATGCATGCTACCTCACATCTATGTGATAGAGTAATATGCAGCCTTTACAATCATGTTTAATAAATACGAGAACATAGAAATGAGAACATATTATAAAATGAAAGGCAATATTAAGAGAAAACAAACTGTTTTGCCAAAGTGCCATTTCAAGAGAAGTGAAAGGTTTATAGACTACTTGTTGTTAATTTAAAAAATTGCTTTATTACATCTCATAGCAAACATTTTTAAAATTACTGTAGCTTAGATTACTTTATTCAGTACATAAAAGTCAATGAGAAAATGGCACCATATTCTAACTACTCTCAGGGTGTTAAAAACTGGAATTTTTTTTTTTCAAATAACTCCTCAGGGGCTCTTTTCTCAATGTGCAATTTATTCAGTGTTTGAGAGTTCGCTAATTTCATGTATCAATTTGTGACATAAGACATCTAGAAAAATGTGGATGCGGGAACAAAGGGTCAAAGAGATATAATCCCTTGCCCCTAATCACATGGGGATTTAGTAGTAGATCTAGCTGACTCTTGAATTATCATCCACTTTTGAATCTTAGGTATTAAGAACATATTATTTTTAATAATATGTTTATTTTGCATAAATGGTTATTATTCATTACCAATGGAAACATTATGTAGAATGAACCTAATTTTATTAAAAATGTCCCAAATAACAATAGGATATCTGAATGTACTATTACGTAAAAAAGCATGTTGATTGACAGAAATATCTCCTTGCTTCATTAAAGGTGGAAAAAATGTCCAAAATATATGCACATACTACCGACCTCCATGTCTTTAAGTAGCACTATCCACCGAATTTTTAAACATCAAATCTAGGGTTGTCCATCATCTCTCCCTTTTGTCTGGTCCCTATAGCCAGCTGATCAGTAATTTCTTCCCAAAACTCATCCTAAGCTAGTCCATTTTTAACCTTTCCCATTACTACAAATGAAATAACCTTCTTTTTTGTTTCTGAACTATTAAGATCAATTTCTAACATCCTTTTATTTATTCTGGCCTCTGATCATCTCTTTTCAGCTAACATGGTCTTTTAAAGCATAAATCAGATTCTGGAACTCCCTTTTTAAAGATCCTCCCATGACCCCATCACATATCCAGACATATTACCCTGGTTTATGCCCAAATGTATTACTCTGTTTTGTAAAGAAAGGCTTCATTGGTCCTTCCCCCCTCTGTGTGTCTAAATTCAATTCTCTGTCTCACTTTGCTCCACCCATACTTAAGTTCTCTCTGCCCTGTATTTTGCCAAAGTAGTTTCTGCCTCATGGCCTGCACTGATTATGAACATGGAAGATCTTCCCCTTGATCTTTACAAGGCTGACTCCTCTACTTCCTGTTAGGGAAACTCTATTTTTTTTTTTTTCGTTTTATTTATTTATTTTTGAGAGAGATAGAGATCACAAGTGGGTGAAGGACAGAGGGAGGGAGAGAGAGAGAATCCCAAGCAGCCTCTGCACTGTCACCACAGAGCCCCACGTGGGACTTGATCCCATGAACTGTGAAATCATGAACTGAGCTGAAACCAAGAGTCGGATGCTCAACTGCTTGAACTATTCAGACACCCCAGGGAAAGCTCTCTTAAATGTCACCTTTTTAAAGTCTGCTTTCCTTACCCACCCAATCTATAGTAATTTCCCATTCACTCCCCATAACCTCATTTAACATTATTATGATATTTTGGTGCATTTTTATGTATTTAGGCATTTATTATCTGTCTCTCCTAACTGGGAGTTCTTTTATAAGGACCTGTCTGCCTTCTTTACTATTGTGTGTTCAACCATAGATTATACCTCTGAAGCAATTTAACATATACTATTGTGATAATCAGAGTCCTCTGAAAAGCAAGATAATAAGGAGAAAAGGGAAAGAAGGAAGGAAGAAATGAAAGAAGGAAGGAAGGGAGGGAGGGAGGAAGGAAGGGACAGACCTAAAGAAGGAGGGATGTAGGGAGGGAGGGAGGGAGAGAGGAGAAAGAAAGGGAGATAGGGTGGGGAGAAATATCCTAGCTGCAGTACACTTCTAAAGAACATTCAGGAAGGCAGGAAGGCCATTGGAAAGTCCTTGAGCCAAAGATGCCCAACAGAGGGGTCATGATTCCCAGGAATTGGCCTGCCTTAGCATTTCTGCCATGCTTAATCATCA
Organism: Prionailurus viverrinus; assembly: GCF_022837055.1. Classification (NCBI taxonomy): domain Eukaryota; kingdom Metazoa; phylum Chordata; class Mammalia; order Carnivora; family Felidae; genus Prionailurus; species Prionailurus viverrinus. The sequence goes on from NC_062564.1 coordinate 180,310,503, forward strand.
GCTGAGAGCTGCCAGAGGCAAGTGCAACCTCAGCACCAATGAGATGATGAATTTAAGAGCACAGGTGCTGGGCTGCCTGGGGAATTTTCTCCCTGAAGCTGGAAATCTGAAAAGTGCATTCTCATGGCCAATACAGAGGTATAAGGGCTAAAAGTCTTTATTCTTTCATACAGATGATTCCATACAATACATATGTGCATGGTGGAGTGGGGTGGGTGAAGGGGATATATATTCACTTACACACATGTGTATGCACACACACATTAATACAAATATACCTTTTTAGAAAAATTATTCAACAAATATAATGAAACAAATAGAATGAAATAACTAAAAGCATGTTAAAATGGTTATATTGGAATTGGCAGTAATCTTTATTTCCTACTCTCTTTTGCCCTCTAATTGTAACCTCCTTTTCAAAAAATATGTATTCTCCCATTACAAAGAGGAAAAGACTAATTAAATGAATAAGAAACAACATGATAAGTAAAGAAATATAAGAAGTAAGTCATTTTTTCTCCATCCATATAAATTTTTTTCACCCCCATATAAAATTCTAGGACCTTGAACTTAGGAAGCTCCTAAAAAATCCAGATAATATGTAACATTTTTTATTTAGATATTGAACAAAAGAAGTTTAGCTGAATTTTGTCCATGGAATAAGAAAAAGGTAATGGTAAATAAAATAAATAAGTAAATATAAAGCACTGTGTTCTATCCTTTAAGAAGGGTGATTAGAATCCTGATAAAGGAGTACAATAGATGAACATATGAGAATGGAAGGGAAAATAAGATAAAAACAGAGAGAGAAACAAACCATAAAAGACTCTTAAATACAGAGAACAACTGAGGGTTGTTGGAGGGGAGGTATGTAGGGGGATGGGCTAAAGGGGTGAACGACATTAGGGAAGACACTTGTTGGGATGAACATGGATGTTATGTGTAAGCAATGAATCAGTGGGTTTTACTCCTGAAACCAATACAACACTGTATGTTAACTAACTGGAATTTAAAGACATTAAATAGGGGGAAAAAATAAAAGAATCCGGAGAAAGGAGTACAAAGATTAATGTCAATGACAATAAAATTAAAAGGCAATATACTTACCTGGCTCTTAATACCTATGAGTATTGTCTTCAGTATATCAATTACAACTTTTCATAATTAGGATTGCCAAATTTGGTACATAAAATATAATAAAATATACTGTGTTTGTTTGTGAGGGGTGGCTGCCAAAACAAAAAAGTACCACAACAAAATTTATTTGCTCACAGTTCTAGAGTTACGTGTCTACCACCAGGTCATGAGGGCTGGAGTTCTTCGAAGGCCCTTTCTCCCTGGCTTGTAGTGTGTGTCTTCTTGTGTTTTCACCCGGTCTTCTTTCTGGACATGTCTATGTCTCAGTTTCCTGTTATAAAAACACCGGTCTTATTGGCCCAACCTAATGACCTCATTTTCACTTCATAACTTAAAAAAAAAATATATTAATCTTTATTTGTGAGAGAGAGAGAGACAGAGTGCTGGTGGGGGAAGAACAGAGAGAGAGAGAGAGAGAAAGAGAGAGAGAGAATCTAAAGCAGGCTCCACGCTCTGAGCTGTCAGCACAAAGCCCAATGTGGGACTGGAACTCACAAACAGCAAGTTCATGACCTGAGCCAAAGTCAGAGGCTTAACTGACTGAGCCACCCAGGCATCCCGAATTACCTTTTTAAAGACCCTATCTCCAAATACGGTCTCATTAAGAGGTACTGGATGTTAGGACTTTAATATATGAATTTTGAGGGTACCCAATTCAACCCATAATATAGACTAAGCAATTACCCATTGAATATCTGAAATTCAAATTTAATTGGGTGTATGGTATTTTTTCAGGAAATCCTATTGAAATGCCAAAGTTGTTCATCTAACTTACAGTTTCATAAATTTTCATGTATGTTTGTATAATTTTAGGATGTATTTTTCTCATAGGTGCTTTTAAAAGCCATAGAACAATTATTTTATTTGAAATATATATTTTATTTATATTGGTAACAAGAGATTCTTTTGATTTAAAAATGAATGCCTACTAATTTGACAGCAAATACTTAAGCCAGTATCTTTTTCTTCTTTAAAGGTTAATCACATGTAAACTAGATCAAATAATACCACACTTAATTCACCTTTTGCATGCTCTTCCATTGATTAAAACAAGAGACTCTCTTGGAATACTTTAATATCTAATCACCAAAGAATCCAGTCTAATGGTGTTAGCATCACCTACTTTAATTATCTGAGTTTGTAAAATTGAAAAGCTTTGGTATTATATTTAAATAATAATCTGAACAAAACAAAATTTCTGCTAAAAATACTTTTTCTATATTTAGTAAATTAACAGCTCTGAGTTTTCTTCACAATTCTGGTTTGCCTGCCTAATCTCAGCTAAGGTTTACTTATACTTAGGCATAAAATATAATTCTGGAGGCAAGAAATATTAACTTCATCTGAGCTGCAGATGCTAACATTACTTTTTTACCCTGACCTATTTTCTTAAAAATAAGATTTCTTAAAAATAAAAAATAAAAAAATATATAATTTATTTTATATTTTAAATACTCATGTATTGCCAATAATGTTGATATTAGCATACTAGGATTTTGTAGTCACTACACCAAGAGTTAATATCATTGTATTTTGCCTTCATTCCAGATATATTATTAACTAAAACTGTTTACAGGCAATCAAATAGCAGTTATAAAAAATGGAATCAAAACAATTGTGAAAAACACATATTAAAAAAATAAAAAGAACTGTGTGTGATAAACAGTTCATCAAACCTAAATTTTCAGCAGCAATAAAAGGAGCACCAGGGTTGGAAGGAGAGTCTGGAGTTCTCTTCTCAACATTGACACTTACTAGCAAACTTGGGCAAAGACTTAGACCCTCTTATACATGGGTACCTCACTTTCCCAAATGGATATAATCGTTTCCATTATGAATTTTATCTAAGAACAAAATAAAATACAGTATTAGGTAGTTTAAGGCTCTTATGGCTGTAGTTATTTATACTACCTATGGAGAAAGATATTCAGTCTATACTGATAGAATTATTTGTTTATAATTTTAATTGTCCACAATCTTCACTTGAATCTACAATTTTAGTATAATATTAAGATATTATATTTAATAATATTATCTCAGGAACTGGTAATTATTGATTTTAAGATTTGGCAAGATAAGATTCAATGCTGTGTTTTGTTTTCTTTTGTTTTTTTTAAGTTTATTTATTTTATTTTGAGAGAGAGCATAAGCAGGGGAGAGACAGGGAGAGAGGGAAAGAGAGAATCCCAAACAGATTCTGAGCTGCCAGTGCAGAACTCTACACAGAACTCAATGCCATGAACCATGAGATCATGACCTGAGCCAAAATCGACAGTCAGCCACTCAACCGACTGAGCCACCCAGGTGCCCAGCTATGGGTATTTTTTTTAATAACACATTTAAAACATGTAAATAATCCTTGGGATTTCTGTGTGTTTTTTTTTCTTTTTTTATCTAAATGTACCTATCATTTATTTTCCAGAGGGGTGCTTTATTTAATGTCACATTAGAAAATATGACACTTAAGTAAAATTCTTTTTATAAAAGAGGGACACATAGAACTAGAGGAAGTAGAATCATAATGGAATGAAATACAATAATGTACCTCTATGTACTCTGCATTGATCGAGCTCTAATTATGTATCAGATAGTATAGTAGGTGTTCTATGCAGTTTTCTCATTAAAGCACCAGAAAATCCAGGCAGTAGTTGTTAGTTCTTCAATTTGTTGATAAATAAACAGGTTTTTGGCCAATCCTTTTCCCAAAGACAAAAGCTGGAACTGGGAGTAAGTTATTTAACTATATTTTCCAAATCACTTACAATAAATAGTCTGTCGAGCTAATAAGTGTAGATAGTACTTGATGCCTTATCTAAGACAGTTTTTCTTAATGTTATAAAAGCAAGTCAGTGACTTATTTTTTCCCAAATTTTTAGCAACTTGAGTAGGAAGCAGTTATATAAGTGAATAAGTTGTATTAAGGACTTATTTGCTGGAGATCCATTGACAAGAGGCAAATTCAAGGCAGATTCAGAGTAAACACCACTGATTTAGTAGTCTAGAGTAGCACCTCTCTAGATGTTGTTGAAGCTACACAAAAACGAGCTCCATAGAATTACACCCACTTTGCAGATTCCACGTGTTATAAACCCATCTGTTACAAGCCCAGAGATACTTTCATGGAAGACTTTCAAGTGTGTAGGGATAAGTTTTTCTTATTTCTATAACCTAAAAAATGCCTAGTTATCATTTGTATTATTCTCTTAGGGATGCAATTATAGAATACCACAGACTAGATGATTTAATAAATGTTTATTGAATTCATATTTTCACAGGTCTGGATGCTGGAAGTCCATGACCAATGGAGATGCTAATGGTGTTGATTTCTGGGGAGACCTCTCTTGTTGGATTGCAGATTTCTGCCTTCTCACTGTGTCCTCACATGGCCTTTCTTCTGTGCCCAGGGAGAAAGAAAAACTTCTCTTCTGTCCCTTCTTCTTCTTATAAAGACAGTAGCCCTGGGTAGTAGATCAGGGATCTATCCTTATGGCCTCATTAATTATTTCTTTAAAGACCATATCTCCAGCTATAGTCACACAGGGGGATTAAAGAAGCAACATAGGCAATTGGGAACGGGGAATGACTCACTTCAGTCTGTAACAGCATTTAATTGTAATCTTCCATTTACTAATTAATGTTTATTCATCCCCATTGTTTTATTCTTTAGTAACAGAAGGATAACATTCCCATTGAAAATAACTGGCTCCTTAACAAAGGTTGATGATTTAAGTATGGATAGGGGCATAGGGAGGGAGGAGCAAACGATAATTGCAATTGCCCTAATGGGGTTTCGGTATACACGAAAATGTTCCTGAATAGCAATAAATATCAAACTAGAAAGATGAAGAATAACTGTAGCTTTTGATATAGCATTTAGAGGTTATCTATGGAAAAGGAAAGCACTTTTTAAAATGTCAAAATATGCACAGAACATCTACACTGATGTGTTCTGCTGACAATGAAATAAACTTACATTCCCTTAAACTATTCAACAAGAAAGGTAACTAATCCTTCATTCAGAAGCTCATTATGCATTGTCATGAAACAGATAATACAATTTCCACAACCCTCTTTTGATTTCATGTCAAACAAATTCTCTCAAAGCCATTTAATAAACAAACAGACAGAAAAAGCAAACCTGAAGCCTCAATTTGTGTAATCGATTACTTTGAGTCATCTATTATCCTTCCCTCCAAACAGATGTATATTTGTATCCAACTGAAGAAAGTTTCCTAACTGAGATTTGGATAAATTACATATTAGGAAAGAAATTAAGGCAGTAGACTTCTTCAACATTTAAAATAAAAATTAAGAACATATTAAATTATCCCTCATATTGAGAATAAAAAATAAACTGAATTATATTAGGTTAAATTAATAAAATTTGGTAATTTCTTGAAAAGACATCGACTCTCTGGGTCTCCATATAAATGTAGGGTTTTTTTGAAAACTTTTCTAGTGCATTCTCTAATCCAGTCCTTTTTAAAAATCTTTTTAACGTCTTATTCCATTTTATGAGAGACAGAGCATGAGCAGGGGAGGGGCAGAGAGAGAGGGAGACACAGAAGCCAAAGCAAGTTCCAGCCTCTGAGTTGTCAGCACAGAACCCTATGCAAGGCTCTAACGAACAAACACAAAATTATGGCCTGAGACAAAGTCAGACGCTCAACTTTGAGCCACCCAGGTGCCCCTCTCTAATCAAGTTCCATAAAGTCCTCTTGAGACCTTAATTTTACTTTATACCTCTCTCTGACTGCAATGTCCTTTCACATGCAGCTAATTTCTAGAAGGCAAACTGACTTCTCTTCAAGTTTGAGCTCAAGAGTGTCTCTTCTTTGAAGAGTTCTTGAACCCTCTAACCCTTGTGCTTTGGCAATGCCATTTTTCTTAAGAACTTATGGCATCCCTCTACTTCCATATCTATCTACTGTACAACCCTCCAGCAAAGACTCATATCCCATTCATCTTTATTTCTCTCCTGCCTAGAATAGGCTTTAGTTCAAAGTAAGAATTTAATATATGTTTCTAAAAGCACAGTCTACCAAATGAGAGTACAGGCTTTTTATCAGAGGGAATTGCCCTTGAATTTCAGTCTTTGCCAGTTACTGAACTTGTTGTTCTGAGCAAGTTACTTGAAGTCTCAACGTTTTCGTTTGCCTGTTTGGATACTGGGGGGAATTATACTACTTATATATTGTGTTATTGTTTAAGTAAATAAAGTTACGGAGAGATAAAGAGATAGGGAGAAAAAGAGGAAGAGGTAAAAAGAAAGAAAGAGAATAAGGACAAGCTTAACATGAACTGGCACATATGCTAATAATACTTCTTTCTAGTACTGTTATTATTTCTCTAAAAAGAAAACTTATATAACTTATGGTCCATTTGCTACTATTATTTCAATAAAAAATGGAAACTTTTTTTAATGGATATATGAATTGCGGATACATAGTTAAGTCTATCTCTCATTGTATTTGCTTTTATGTCATTAAGGACCTTATGTTTCAGAAGGGCCAATGATAAAAATGAAATACAACCATGATTTTCATTAATTTCATTTATGCAACTGAATACCAAATTCTTTTCTCTGAAGACTTTTGGAAATAAATTCAATTATATAAGTTGTGAAACTTTCCCAATATTTTATAAACATGTATGCTACTGATTGTCTCATGTGTGATCTTAAGACTAGATAGGTCTCCCTCTACCATACTTATCTTATTAGTTATCATAATTGTAATTAATGGATTGTATGATTATATAGTCAATTTCTACTTTTTCTATCAAATAGAAGTTCTGTAATGGCATAGAACATATCAATCTTGTTCATTAGTGTTTCCATGTTACCTCTTTGATTTTAAGAGACACAGTTATTCAAAAAATGTTTTGAGAATGAGAAGAAAAAGAAGAAATAAAACTTGAAATACTGATAAACAACATTTAGTGTATCACAAAGTCTTTCAAAAATATTATTTCATCTGTCACTGCATTTCTCACCATAAAATGGAAACTTCCTCCTAATCTTATAGTCAAACTAAAGGATTTACTTCTCTAAGGAACAAAGTCAAAATCTCTACAGTAGTAAGAAGAGTGAAAGGGATGATTTTTAAATTTTGCTAAATGATGAGGTAAAGAGAAGGAAAAATAAAGAACCAACTGATCAGCCAAAAAGCCGGTCTTACCCAGTGTATGAGTAGAGTTGGAGATAATAGAAACAGAGGAGTGATGAGATAATTATGCAAGAGTCTATGATTTAGCTGCATCTGGCCCTAACCCCCACAGTGGTTAGGCATTTTGCAAAATATAGAGGGATGAGCACCAACTTTAATAACAACAACAAAATATTATTCTAATTAACTTGTAACAATCAGGTTTGTTCAAACATGAATGGAGCTCTCTGATAGTCAAGGTGTTCACCTAGGTTGAGCATCTATTTGACAAAAAACTTTTTTGAAGAACTCAAACATTGGTTTCCTGTTAATCAGGAACTTTTTTGATATAAAGTTTTCATTCTTGAGAGAGCATAAATCTCAGGAAACCTCTGAGCATATAGTAGTGTAATGAAAGAAATATCAATGGTTCTAACTAACTATTCATTTGTGTTAATTAAAGATAATAGAAGTAGCAGCAGATTTTAGAGTCTGGAAAGCAAAGAGATTTTAACGCATGTCCTCATGCTGTGCCACCCAGTAAAAAGTCATCACAATAATGTAAACCCATCATTAATTTATTAGTGATTAATTATTAGAAGTTGTCTAGAAAGAACTGCATTTTGCTATTTGTATTAAGTTGTTCAATTTAGTATTTTTTTCATCTCATAACTACACAAAATGAGTTCTTCTTATTATTTTTAGAAGTCTTATTACACTTATGATTTCATGCAAAGATGATATGCAAAATTAAGTTGCTGATGTACTACCTCAAACATTACCAGAAATGGGAGTCAACTACAAAAATTATAGTCACAAGAATCTTAGAAAAAATAAATATCTCCTAAAATTTTAAAGTCTAGTAGATTTATCTTAGCATTGAAATTTTCTAAACAATTGTAAATAGTCTGTATGATAATGATATTTAACAAAACAAAATTTTATTATCATGCTACCCCAAATTGAGCATAACGTTAATCTGTAGTAGATGAAGTTGAGTATCAGTGGAGTAGAAACAGACATTTTGGAAGATTTAGTTTTCTGTTTGCTTTTTATTCAATCCAGGTTTACATAACTTTTTAATTGTTTTTATTATTTTAGTAGGCTAATAGATTTCAGAGGCTTAGTTCCTCTTCTTTTCCTCAAGAGAGCATTGAAGTTTGTTTCAGGAGGCAGTTTAATTACTGACTAGTCATCTTGAACATAGGTAGGCTTCTTTTTTTTTTATTTTGTTAAGGCAGATTTGTGGAAAGACCAAGGTATTTAATGATCCTATAATTTGGCAATACTCAGAATACAAACTATTTTCCCTATGAATCTGTTTAGATTTTCTTTTAGGCTTCCTTAGAATGGGTCTTGAGCAGGACTTATTCTAGAGTATAGATATTCCTCCAAAGTTTTGTTCTTTCTGGAATGCTAACTGGAATTCTTGGTACCAGTGGGGGTCCCCTCATTCTGACCGGGCCAGAATTCCAACATCTCCAAGAATTTCTTGATCTTTAGTACATCTGTCCTACTCTTGATTCTATGAGGACTGCATCCTGGTAAATTTCATATTGTCTTATTCCAAATCCATTCAGCTCAGTCCATATCCAAATTCTTGCAGAAAAACCCCAATCATAATCCACATTAACCTGCTTTCTCCTCTCCAGTCCCATGCTCCAAAGATTCTATCGGCAACCCAATCTCCGGGGGTATGTCTCTTTTTCTTAGCAGGACATCTGTGGAATACTTCCCTGTGTCATAGACAGGAAATTATCCATCAATAGAGATGTGGAGCAAATAGGGAACTCCTAATGTAAATTTCCCTTTTCTCCAATTTGGGAAACACTTGTCTTATACATTTTGTTCAATGTAACAGTTTTTAATTGTAGGGGTACTAGTAGAGAACCCATCATACTTCATTGCGATAATGTTTAATATCATTTTTAGTAACATTTCGAGACTCTGTGAACTAATGAATCCACAGTGTGTGCAATACAGCCTCATCTTAACATATGTGGATAAATTTAGCGTAACTCACAATTAAAGTCAGTCTCTCCTCAAGGTTAATTCCCATGACTCCTCAAATACTTTGCAATCCAAATATACCAATTAGTGACTCTCAAAAGGATCAACCATACTGTAATCCTCATATCTTTTAGTAATATTTGATTTCTGTAAAGTATCACCTAATATATTTTCTTCCATATAAAATAATCACATATTTACATTTCAACTGGTATTTGTTGTTATTAAAATAATTAAATGATAATTCTATTTCAGCATTAAATTTAATTAAACTGTAATTAGTTCTGTTTACTAAAACCATGCAATTCAACATAATTATTTTGCCCTGAGAATTTTCCTCCCTTCATTCAAACTACTTAAATATAATAAAAAGAAGGGTATGACTTACATCTGCCATAATGCAGAAGGATTAGTTATGCAGCAATTTCCAATAAGGGTATGGAATAAGGTCATGATAGTTGCTTCCTAATGACACATGTGGGCAGTGGAATTCCTGGATAATTTTCCACCAAGTATACCAAGTAGCCAATTTATTATGTCTATGAGTGTTTAAATACAAGCATGAGTCATATTTGATCAGAACAGGAAGCTCCAAAGAATAGCTGATTCCCAAGGGTTAAAACTGTGAAGGATATATCAGATAATTATAGTCATCATATTACACAAATAAAAATAAAATGATCTATTGTGCAAAATCTTGCTTACCACATCTAGTCTCTTTTGATCTTCAAGGAGAACATCCCCTTAAAGTGGGAGAGGTGGTGATTGAGCCATAATATGGACCAGTCCATGTTGTCTATTCATGTATCCAGAAAATATTTTGGATAACCCACTGATTTAGACAGAGAAGTTCCTATGGAAGTGAGCTTAATGAGACATAATTCCTGTCTATGTTGTCAAGAAAGATAGCCTAGATAAGAGCATGGACACTGAAGCCAAAATCTTGTGGAGTTGGGAAAGTTAGAGAGTACATCTCAGAGAAAGTGGCACTGTAACCCTAGACAATATATTCCAGAAATACACTGGGAAACCACAATTCCTTCAATATTACATGTGTTGAGGTTGTGAGGATCAGGAGTAAATAGACTATGACTTTTCCCAGCAGAATGTTTAAAAAAAAGAAAGAGAATTGTGTCAAAGAAAATATTATAGTTTTGGGCCAGTGTTGGAAAGAAAATTATTTTTCTCCACCCTTCTTGGTTCTTCAGTTGGCCTGATAATCAAATTGACATAAAACAGATAAACACAAGAAAAACAAATTTAATTTGATATGTATAGGAATCTCACGTACATAACACGTTCAAAGAAAGAAAAGTAAAATGAGATATATACGCCATCCTGAGCTAAGAAATGGGTAACAGACCTGGAGTTTCAAAGGGGAGAGGGACCTTCACAGAGCAACAAGGAGAGCAGATGTTTGGTAATTAGATGTTTACTTCAGATAAATTTTTATATCTGATAATAACACATATTCTGAGGGAAAAAAATTTAGATTTTGTTTTTCTAGGTGGTTAAGGAAGGAGAAAAATCTCTCTTGAGCCCAATTGCCTTGAGCTCAAAATAGTCCACATGCCAAAGTGACACATTCTGGGGAGACTTGCTCTGAACTCCTTTACCAAAGTAGTGTTTATTTTGGAATTATAAAATATATTATAGTGAAATGGAATCCAAGTTTCAGAACAGCCAGTCCCTTGGGGCTGGGTTGGGGGATATGGAAAGAAAAAGGGCAGGGCCAGAGTAACAAACAGAGAGATAACACAATATATATCCAGTACTTTTAGCTTTTACGTTTGTGATATAAATTGTGGCCAAATAACTTGTAGCATTCTCTAAATTTAAAATAATCATTTAAAAAGATATATGTTCGGGTGCCTGGGTGGCTCAGTTGGTTAAGTGTCAGCTCAGGTTATGGTCTCACAGTTAGTGAGTTCAAACTCTGCATGGGGCTCTGTGCTGACAGCTCAGAGCCTGGAGCCTGCTTCAAATTCTGTGTCCCTCTCTCTCTGCTCCTCCCCCGCTCATGCTCTGTCTCTCTCTCCTTCAAAAGTAAATAAAAACATAAAAAAATTAAATTAAAAAAATGTTATAATAATTTAATTTAGATAAACATATCTTTATATTCTCATAACTACAGTTTCTAGAAAAACATAATTTGATTAATTAATTAGCATGTTAATTAATTCAGTAGATAATAAAGTAGTAAGATTTTCCATAAAAGAATCTGTAAACACAACACGAAGATTTCATAATATTTCTAAATTTTTATCAAATTCGTATTCATGAAGCTTACTTCTCAACAACCAAGTTCAGGACTCATCAGTCAGCATTCTGATGGGACCTTCAGCAAACTAAGATAAACTCATAGACAATTTTTTTATTATTATGGAGTGATGTTTTACTTGTGATAATAAAGCTTAGTGCAAAGAAATCCTGCTTTAAATGACAAAGAACTCCCAAAGAAAGAATGTGTGAATATATACTATGAACTATTACATAGAAGTCAAAATTCTGATTGGATAACTTTGGAGTCAATTTTGTAAAAACAAAAAAATTAAATTTCAGTCTTTGGTAACTGGGAGGATAGAAAAGAAGGAGAGGGGGTAAAAGAAAGGGAGGAAAGGAGGGGAAAAAAGAGCCAAATATGACAACAAAACAAAAATAATAAAACAAATAAGTAAAAAATAAAGAGGAGTACGGCTTTTTTCAGGATTTAAAGCTTTCAGAAATATCCTTTTATCCTTTAGAATGCAAGGCATTTAGAAAGGTAGATGGTCTGGGATCAATGGAATTTGATATAGTCTAGGTCTCATGTGGCTAAAACTACTCCAAGGGAATATGTAACACAATTTCACTGTTTCAGTGTTGAGAATTAGTTTTTCCACTAAAGGAAAATTGTATGGTATCTCAGAGACATGAAATGTCCAGGGTAAGCAATCAAGACAGTCTCTTTCTTTATATGTAGAATGACAATGTTAGAAAGAATATGCATCCCAGTTGAAAAGAATAAAAGAAAGACACTTTCATGTTTATATTTACTAAACTTCCCTCTTAGTTATATATCATTTATTAATAAGTTTAAACTAATACTGTTAAAAATTACACTTCCTTGTATGTCAGAACTTACCTAATTACATACAATTTGTGCAGTTTTTAATGTATCAGTTGTACCTCAATAAGACAATAAAAACAATAATTTAAACTTAGTTGTTTCAATATGAACACTATACTTTTGTTATGAAGAAATCACTGATTGAGAAAGCATGCAAATCTGCTTCTCAGCTGGTCGTGGCTCAAAGGAGGAAAAAAAAATAGCTTGGGCGTTGGGGCCTTAACCAAAGCTTGTTCTTGGTACTGTCCATGCAGGCAAAAGTCTTTAGATGAAATAAATGCTTCCCTGAATGTTGATGTTATAAACTGTAAAAGTGGCTGATGTCAGTCATCAAACAGGACAACGAAGGTCAAATCTGGTTTGTCAGTTTGTCCACTTAATGCTCTTGGGAAATTAAAGGATTTACATCTCATATAAAATCCAATAACATTTTAGAAGCATTTTTGTCATTTTCCAGGTGAGAAAAATTATTTTAAATACTCAAGGACAAGTAGCTACAATCATCTTTTAGGATCATTAACTTTTTCTTCCTATAGTGCTAAATGTACTTTATCCTTCCTCAATGCATCCTTAATGCTACTACCAAGGAAAGAAATTTGATGATAAATAAGCTCCAGGCTAAGAATTCGACACTATCATTTAATGTTTTGCTTGAATTGAAGCACTCCCCACTATTCACATAGTAAATGCTTATCCTCTACAGACCAGTTCAAGTTTAATCCTCATTCCATGTTCACTGGGTTTCAAAGGATTCTATGAATGCTTTGGGAGATTTTGCATATTTGATTTGGTGTTTTAATAATTTGAAATAAATCATTTATTTTCTATTTCAGTTGATGTATTTTGACTATTTTCCAGTACTAATAATAACACTCAAATACACATAAGAAGAAAAAGATTCATTGGAAAGATAGTTGAATGGAATATAGTATATTACAATTATGCACTATATACAGTCAAATGTACACATATATGCACATACAGAAGCTTAAAATATCAACTGAAAACAGTAAAATATAAATTATATATGGTTATATATATGGCTTGTATATATATACATATATATGTTTTCATATATATAAACATACAAATATATACTACTATAAATTTAATATATATTATACATATAGTGTAAACCTATATGTATTATATTATAATTTTATATTATATGTATTATATGTTCAGCTCTGTTCCAAGTATCATTTTCTGTTAACTTTACATCACATTAGAAATGAAATAAATCATAGATTTTATATTTTCAAATTAGGGGTGTCATTTTTATATACACATTCAATCTGAATGTAAAAATATTCCATTTTGAAAAAAATGAATGATAGACTGTGTACTTTCCACCTATCTGCGGTAGAGACAGATGTAATGAAAACGAACTAATGGCCTGAATGATTACAATGCATTTATGTGGATCACATTTTTTTAAATTTCTCTTAAAGATTGAGTTTGTCTTCAGTTTTATTTTTCCTTAAGATGGGCCAACTTTCTAGATACTCCTCCAGTGTCTTGCAATATACTATATAAGAAATAGAACATCACAAATATTGAATCATGAGTTGTAGACATGAAACAAATATGTGTCAATTACATCTCAATTAAAAGGAGAAATAGAACATTTTTTTTTTCAGATATCCATGGCTATTGGCATGATTATGTCTGAATTTACATGCATTGGCATCAGCATTTAGGGCATTATTAACATTGACATATAATAATAGATAAAACATCATTAACTGAATTGTATTGGCAGATGTGGTAGCAAGGTAGAATAATGGCTTTCCCAGAATGCCTGCCTAAAATGTGTAAGTATCTTTTGTTACAAAGAAAGAATTGAGGTAGTAGTTGGAATTTATTTGGTTCATCAACCTTGAGAAGGAAAGAGCTTCCTGGATTGTCCTGGTAGGCTCAATGTAATCACAAGTGTCCTTTATAAGCACATGTGGGTACAGGTAGTCAGTGAGGTCCTCATAGAGGCTAAAAAGCCAAGAAAATGGACTCGCCCCTAGAGCCTCCAGAAAGGAATATAACCCTGCCAGAATCATTTAGCCTGGCAATGCTCACTTTGGACTTCTGACCTCCAGAATTATAAAATAATGACTTAGTTCACTAAATTTGTGGTAATTTGGTACAGCAGAAATATAAAACTAATACAACAGGCATTACTCTATTGTGTAGGCTCCAAATTTTCTCCTGCTTTGAAGAAGTAAAATGGGAAAATCATAAGCCTTAAGGAAGTGTGGGAGTTTTCATCACTAATATTTGTGTGAAAAATGCATATCCAAAACAGTAAATGATGAGAAATGGTGATGTCATTAAATTTTTACCCTATCAGAAGTTTTCCCAGACTTTTTTTTTTGAAAAATGATCATTTAACAGTAATTTATTTTACAATATAATTAATAGTAAAGTAAATGATAAATATATCTACCTTTCTTTTAAACCTGGAATCTGGTTCCATGTCCTCATTTTTATTTGGAGTTTTTTAAGCTCCAATGCAGGTGAATAAATTGCAAATATAAGCAACTTCTTAGATAAATTCACAAATTTCTATTTCTCTATCTAGGGGTATTTGTTCTCAAGTTGTAGAAAATATTACCATGGATTTCTTTTCTTGGCTTCCAGGTATGATTTCTTTGCCCATCTTCTAAATATGGAAAAGACGGCAACAAGAGAGGGGTCAACACATAGGTTCTACTTGGCAGTCACTGTCACAATGCACTAGATACAAATAACAAAGTGCTGAATGGACACCTGATGGGAGGATTGAAATTTGTTTAATTTTCTTCAGAGTAAATGTGGCAGAGTTCTTTATATTTTATTTTTTGATGTTATTGATTGTTTGGTATAACCCCCAAGAAACTGGTAGCACAGTAAATTTGGCAGGTGTTGAGGGGAGCTTTTTTGTTTGTTTGTTTAATAGAATACTTTTATTGAAGTATGGTGTGGATATAGGTAAGTGCACACCTCTTAAGAGTACAGCTTAATTGTCAGAAACTAAAATACCTGTGTAACCAGCAAACAGCTCAAGGTACAGAGCCTTACTAGCACCCCAACTGCCTTCTACTTCTCTTTTCTGGTCTCTACCCCCAGTCAAATGGAATCGCCTTGTTTGACTTCTGAAACCATACACTGATATTGCCTGTTTCTGTTATAGTTTTTCTTTTACAGTAAAATCTTTTTTTCTCTTTTTAATTTGGTCTGGCTTATTTTGCTTAATGTTGGTTCCACGTGATTTCTCTAAGAAGTTGCTTATAGTTGTAATTCACTCCTCTGCATTGCTATAAAGACTTTGAAATGTGTGATTGGAGCAAACTTCATTTCTCTATTCCACTGATAAACATGGAGTAGTTCTGAGTTTTCAGCAACTACAAACTGTTATAAATATTCTAATACAGAACCGTCAGTGAATATCTGTACTCGGTTTTAAGTATATCCCCAAATTTGGAATTGCTAATTCATAGGGTAAGCATTTATTTAGCATTAGTACTTTCACATAGTTTTCCAGAGTGCCTTGACAAATTCTCTTGCTTCTAGAAGTGAGATCAGAGTTCCAATTGCTCCCTATGATGATTTTGCCTTTAAAGTGTTATATTTTCTCATTCTTGTTCATCTGGTAGGTGTGCTACAGTATTGTGTTGAGGTTTTAGCATTCATTTCTTTGAGTGATGAAGCACATATTTAATAACTGTTCATATGTTCATGTATCTGTAATGATCAAACTGACCTGTTGTCCATTTTTAAACTTTCTTTTCTTATTTATTTATAAGAATTTTAAATATGCTGAGTCCTTTATTGATTACATGTAAGTATCTTTTCCCAAACAGTAGTTTTCTTTTTTACTCCATCAGTAATGTGTTTTTTTGATAAATGCAAATTTTTAATTTTTATGTGGCCCACTTTTTGTTCTCATTTTTCTTCATTCAGGTTAGTGGAGTGTTTTCTGTTTGTCTATCATTCAGGTTAAGCAAAGTTTTCCTATTCACAAAAAGTTATGACTATATTTTTGTTCATTTTAAGCATAATTGTTTTACAGCCTCAAGATAATCTCACAGTATAAAGGTCCTTATTCTTAATCAGATCTGCAAAGTACCCTATGATATGTATTTAAACATTTGCACAGATTCCAAGGACTAGGATATACTTATAAGGGGGAAAGTAATCACTATGCCTACCACAATGGATAATTATACATAAATATCAAGTAATTATATATACATATATATCAAGTAATATCAAGTAACTATATATAATGTATAATATGCATACATAAGAATATAAATATTAAAAAATATATTAAATGAATTAAAGAGTTTCCTTTGGGGATCAGGACAGGAGACAGAGCTAGGATTCTGGGTTTTAAATTAAAAGCCCTTTGGAATGATTTTCCTTTTTATGGACAATAAAAATTTTAAGCACTAAATGAATCCCAGAAACCAGTTTTTATTTAAGTTCAATCCAGTTAAAAATGTTATGAATCTTTATCCACTAAATTACATACCATCGAGACATAAAATAAAACTTAGTAATATTATTAAACAAGCAACACTTAATATTTTCATATTTGAGAAAATGAATATTTATCATGGCATGGTATTTGTTGTATTTAAGAGGTTTATTATTACTATTTTAAATGACTATTTTAAAACTTCATTAGTTTTTATCTAATGTGGTGATATCTAGAGATATAAACCATAAACCAAATACACAAATGTTCATTGGGGTTCTCCAGAGTTAGTAATAAGGGTGTCTTGAGACTAAATATTTTCCTCTATCATTTTACAACATGTGACATCTTTGTCTTTACTTCTTCATTCACCAGGAGTCCAGAGTAAGCCCCATTCACTCAGTGCCAACCAAAATGCTCTTTTTATGAAGAGATTTCTTTCCTGTTGACCAACTTAGGAATTGGCAATATCTACTTTAATGGTTAACATAACCTTCTGCCAGATGCCAAAAGACAAAAAATACTCATGGAGGAAATGTCTTGAAAACCATTTCGAGGACTATATTTGAAATCCTGAAGCCAGTTATAACATTGGAATTTGTATCTACCGCTAGTGCTTTAACTTTGAGCATCAGTAGCAAGACAGGACCATTTCCTCTTGCCAATGGAAATCATTAACAGTTTTGGAGATTTATAAGACATCTGAGAAGAAAACAATATCATAGATTTCATACTTTTAACATGTTAGGCAATAATTATAGTTCTTTTTTATGATTTCATAACAAATGGAGTTTCAGTTCCTCATCCCCATGTCTCTACCCTTCAGTTATCTCTAGTAGCCAAGACCCATCTTTACAACAGAAAACTCAATTGGGGGCGCCTGGGTGACTCAGTCAGTTGAGCATCCCACTCTTGATTTCAGCTCAGGTCAGGATCTGAGGGTCATGAGATCAAGCCCCATGCTGGGCTCTGTCCCAGCCTGCTTAAGTTTTCTCTCTAAGAAAGAAAGAAAGAAAGAGAGAAAGAAAGAAAGAAGAAAGGAAGGAAGGAAGGAAGGAAGGAAGGAAGGAAGAAAGAAAGAAAGAGAAAGACAGGAAAAGAAAGGAAAGAAAAGAAAGAAAACTCAATTGGCCCTTCCTTTTGGCCAATACAACCGTACCTCTTTCAGAAATTTGGATGACGTCTGATGTACACTAATCTGTACACTAACCTGAGCCAGTTTATTAGAGTCCTTCATCAGTTATCAACAGAACTGCTTGCTGACTACATAAGCTTAAGTCCGGGTTGCTGTTTATGGGCTCACACAACACCCAGCACTATTCTCGTCTTAGCACTTATCATAGCATGTTTTTTTGTTGTTGTTTGTTTTGTTGTTGTTGTTGTTGTTGTTGTTGTTTTAAATTTTTTTTTCAACGTTTATTTATTTTTGGGACAGAGAGAGACAGAACATGAACGGGGGAGGGGCAGAGAGAGAGGGAGACACAGAATCGGAAACAGGCTCCAGGCTCTGAGCCATCAGCCCAGAGCCTGACGCGGAGCTCGAACTCACGGACCGCGAGATCGTGACCTGGCTGAAGTCGGACGCTTAACCGACTGTGCCACCCAGGCGCCCCTTGTTGTTGTTTTTTTTTTTTTTAAGAAACTGGTCTATATTTGAATTTGACTAACTTTTATACAAGTTATCCTGTCTGCCTTATTCATCACTGTATCCTCAGTATTTAACAATCCTTGGGAACACATTTTAGCATGATAGAGGGGATTTTAGCTTCTTCTGTTTGCTTTAAAGTCCCGCATTTCAATGATATAGTGGCATTAGGAGAAAAGTAGGTAAATAATGAAAAAAATAAGTTATCACTCAGCTCTGTTTTATAAGCGTAAGTTATTTAAAATTATTGTGAAACAGTAATGTGCAATCCAATGTGCTTTTGATTCTCAAAAGTTAAGCAATTGAGTGAGAAAGAAGAACTTTTTTTTTCTAAAATAGAATTCTAAATATCAGGATTTCCTTATCATGAGCTAAATTTGGAACACTAAAGAGCTAGAGTTAATATCCATGAACTACTGGATCACAAATAATGCAGCAACTAAATAGAGCTGTTGTCCTGAAAACAGGGAAGAGATAAAACTCCTTTGGGATTGGAAACCTGGAGAAGATTAGTAAAACAGAACACAGAGTTTAGATGCTAGCACAGGCTCTGCTCTCATATTTCCCAACCACCATTAGGGCCAAAATATAGGCATGGTAGTGGATATGGCCTCTCTTGAAGTCAACTGCTAGTTTGGGGACCTGAAAGACTAGGGAACTTTTGAGCTACTCATCCTCTGGAAGTCTGGAAATGGATAAATACATGCAGAATGCCTGTGGCCAACACGGCTGCTATAAAGTAGAAATGGAGATGTTTAGTTGATGAGAGTCTGGTATAGATTTCCTGCATTCCAAATCTCCTTTAGCTTGTATGAGACATGCATAATATCCAAAAAATTTCAGGATACAAGTCTCTGAGAGAAATACTAACACAGCTGCCATGAAATTGTTGGGACGATTATGGATTCCACGGCTGGAGCTACAAAACCCACGGAGCCAAGTTTGGGGTAGAGTCATCCAAAGGGATACTTGAGTTATTTCCAGAACAGTCATCATGCTTTGCCTGTTCCATAAGGTTGGATAAAACACTAACTAGACTGTCCATGAAAGACAAGAGCCAGTTCTCAGTATCACATAGAAAAAGCTAGACCTTAGCAGAAGCCAGTGAGGACAAAAAAGTACTCAAACCACAAGCACCCCTTAATTCCAGGACTGTGAACAGTGGTATATTGGAACTCATTCAAACCAGCTCATTTAGAGCTGACTGTGGGTATTTCTTTCCAACTCCACATTCAATGAGGTCAGGTTGGAAACTTGAAATGGGCCGCCATAACAACATTTGTACCATGAACTTGGAAACCTTCCAAATGGGTGTCTTTCTCCCACCGTCCCCCAGAGACATGGTTGTTAAGCATTTGCCAGCACATCACAGATGATATGTAAGCCTATTGTATATTTAGATTTTCCTGGGAAGAAAGAAAAGAGTAGAGTAAAAATCATCAGACACTACCTTGAATTGGCAAGAATGCATGTGCAGTTCTGCAAAAATGATTCCTAAGAGCTAAATAAACTTCAGATATACAGAAAAAAAAAATGATTGAATCTCTGTCAGTTAATTTAGACTGTAAAATTATGCAAACAATAAGCCTATTAGTAAAGGAACAAATAACCTGATGTTATCTTAAATATTAACCTATCAGAATTCAAGGCAAATATGATACCTTATTACCACTCAACTTACCCTTAGTTAATCATGTCTGTCTTCCCTACTGAGAAAGCCTTCTGCAGCAGAGATACTTTTGTTTTAAACATGTTGAGTTAGTCATCCAGAGAGTGAAAGTCAGCCTTCCCAATGGTTTTGTTACTGCATGGCTTGCTGCCCGTTGTACTGAACTACTTACTGTGCTTCCAAAGATATCCACACTGTCAATACCATCAGCAAGGTCTCTTTTAATTCAATGTATAAATTGGTGCCAAAGTAGCTTACAAATCGGCATTAATTACTAGCTCTTGTAGTGGTTTCTAGGGGAAAGCAACGTCAAAACCTTTGGTAAAGTCTGGAGTTTTCCAGATGTAGTTTTGCCCTGGTGTTGCCATGTATATCTGTTTTCCCTGAACTATCAGCAAGCAATTTGAGTTAATCTCAGAAATCTATAGGTTTGTGGTTGGCCAGTCCCCCAGAAATGCTTATCAAGTTAGCATCACGCTAAGCATCATTTCTCTGAAGGGCCTTTATGGTTAACCCCGTCTAAGTACTACATTGTCACAAATCAGCAATATCTTCCATGAGGGGGGCGCCTGGGTGGCTCAGTCGGTTGGGCGGCCGACTTCGGCTCAGGTCATGATCTCGCAGTCCGTGAGTTCGAGCCCCGCGTCGGGCTCTGTGCTGACAGCTTGGAGCCCGGAGCCTGTTTCAGGGAGCCTGTGTCTCCCTCTCTCTGACCCTCCCCCGTTCATGCTCTATCTCTCTCTGTCTCAAAAATAAATAAAAAATAAAAAATAAAAAAATAAAATAAAATAAAAATATCTTCCATGAGAACATCTACAACTTTGCATTTACTTTATGTGATTATTTAATTAGTAACCAGCACCCAGACTGTAGGATCAGTGAGAGTCTGATCTTGTTAGCTTTCCCTACCTACTGTATTGGGTCACTAGAACACCATGTAGCTTGTAGTGAATACTAATATGTGTTTGTGGGATAAATAAATGATAATTACAAAAATTTACACCAAGTAATATTTTATGTATTTCCAAAGTAATCTTACAAATGATATTAAAACAATTAGTAGGAAATATAATTCAAACTGGTAAGAAATAAATAGACATGATAAAGAACAGTTTAGCATCACTATTACTCAACAAATTTGAAATTAAACCAGCATTTTAATAAGCAATAATAAATAAATACTAAGGGATAGTGAGGTTTCAATTAGCAGATATTCAAATTCCCAAATGGAAAGAATAGAACTTTGTGTAAATTTCTGGTAGATAACTGGTCAATGTCAATAAAAATGCGTACTTTTCTCCAACAACTCCATTTTGTTCAATTATCTTCAGGAAATATTTGCAAAGATGGATAGAACAAAGTGTTCACTAAAACATTATAATGGAAATTAAACATTCAAAAATCAGGATTAGTATAATATCTTAGTTATGAAGAAAGTATTAGGTACCATAAAAACGATGTACTACATATCCATTGATTGATTTAGCAGTTTATTGGCAATATATTTTAGTGAGAGTCCATGATGAGGAACTTTAAATGTTTCATATGTCACATCCCAGAATGCTCTGCGCAGAAGTGTTTACAGTGCTTATCTTTGATGTTATAAATCTTCAGGTATTTCAGTTTCTTTTTTCCTCTTTTTGGGTTTCTAAATGTTGAATGTTTGCTACTTTGATATTGCATTACTCGAATAAATTATTAAGAGAGAATTAAAAGAAGTAGTGGTAAGGCAACAAGTAGTTTCTGCAACCCACTGAAATTGGCTTAAGATAAATTTCAAAAAAAGAGGAGTTGGGTTTGAATATTGAAGCAGGGACTTTAAACTGAAAATTTTATGGGTAGGAGCTTAATACTTTCATATTAAAGCTGTTATTTTCAAATTTAACCTTCTGATGTATCAGAAACATTATTTTTGTGTACCCTTAAGAAACAGACATAGTTAGATGGTCAAATGTGAAGGGCTAAGTTTAAAGTGACTTACTTATGTTATTTTGTTTTATTTTTTTTACTTCAGAGAATGTAAAGAACAGGTGGTATTTTTCCCCCCTCAGGTGGTAAGTGGCAAATGAGTTTTGCTTTTCACAGGTCTGTCTTTTCCCCCTTTTTAACTGTCAGGGCAGAAATATGTTAAGTCCATATAAATGGGGAACACCTGCTGTGGAAAACATCCCTTTTGACTTAAAAGGAGCATTAAAATCTCTGTCACTTTACTGAAATGATGATCAAAAAAGTAAGTACTTAGGTATCCAGGTTATAAATGTTACAAGTAAGAAAAATGTGTTTTGCTGGTTTTTTTTTGAGGGGGGGCAGTGTTTGTTTGTGACTAGTCCATCTCTTGTTATTATTCTTTAAATATGATGAAGCAGAATAGCATGGGTTTAATGAACACAGCCTCAGGTAGGAAGGTCTAGGTTCTAGCCCCCATTCCACAACCTTCCAGCTCAATGACTGTGAACTAGTTGATAACCTAACTGATAAAACAGAGATATAATATTTATTTATAGTGTCATTGTGGGAATGAAATGAAGTAATGCACATAATATTCAATCTGTGTTAATTTTTAACATATCTCATTTTAGTAACTCAGTAAGAGCTTTAATCATTCCCAATTGTACTTTCCATCTTCAAGGCACCAATTCTTCTGAATATTCTTGTTGGGATAAAAGACACTTCCTGGGCTTTGACTCACCTTGACTAGCCATCCGACAAAACATGTACATCAAAAGTCTTCCTTAAGTCATTTTCAAAAACTTTCATGGAGGAATTACACCCCCCCCCTTTTTTCCCCTTAAGACCAAACTTAAGGACTTTGCATTAGTACACTGCTAGATAGAATTTGGCTACCTCTTTTTAAGACATAACTCTGATTTCAACACTTTAATAAAATGCTTACCGAATGTATGATTGGTCTTAAATATTTTAAGTCATGGTTGTCTGTCAAGGATCGTAAGTTCCAAAAAGTTTATCCTTCTCTTTAATTCACCATGTACAACAGCTAACCAGAAGATAGCAATACACTTAGGTTACAGTATTGGTTTTGATGATACAAATATATCTAGAGTAAGGTTTCTCAACTTAGAGCCATCGGCATGCTGGACTGTCAATTTTTTTGTGATAAGAGTCTATCGTGTGCATTGAAGGGTCATTTACAGCACAACTGCCTACTGCAATGTACCCACTAGATTTTTGTTGGTGTTGTTTACTAGTTTACAGTGGCATCCAGTTCCCAGTTGGCACAACCAAAATAGCCTCTAAACATTATCCAATGTCCCCTGAAAGACAAAATAAGCCCTCATTGTAAATAATTAAAAAGAATTCTATCACCATAATTAATATACTATGCGTTTTAAAAAATATCTTGTCACTCTCAAGTAAATTTGTCATACTTGAAGCAAATTGTTTTGAAGATCTAAGCTCATCATCAGGAATCGACCTATTAAACCTTCTGTAGATACCCAGTCATAACAGGTTGATTTTATAACTAAGTATATGGTAAAGAGGGACAGAAAGAAATCCCAGGGTTATAACTTTTCAGCAAATCTCTTTCAATTGTGAATTGTCCTTACAATGATTCGTGCCTGTGATACAAAACTGTCATCAGCTAGACCCCAAGACCTGACCTTTACTGACCACCAAACTTTGTCCCAAAGTTTTCCTTAAGCTCTGTTTTCCAATTTATGTCTTAACTCAGACAAATGGAAAGCAAACTATTGAAGAATAGGGAGTGCCCTGACAAGACCACAAGCCCGCCCAGACAACCCTGACCACCCAGACCAGTTTGAGTTTAACCCCCGACTGGTAAGCCTGTGTGGACCATGGAGTGAGCTCGAAAATGACTGATGACTACCTTTATCTCATTTTGTTTTTTTTTTTCCTTTACTAAATTTTATTTTTTTTCTTTTTTTATGAAATTTATTGACAAATTGGTTTCCATACAACACCCAGTGCTCATCCCAAAAGGTGCCCTCCTCAATACCCATCACCCACCCTCTCCTCCCTCCCACCCCCCATCAACCCTCAGTTTGTTCTCAGTTTTTAAGTCTCTTATGCTTTGGCTCTCTCCCATTCTAACCTCTTTTTTTTTTTTTTTCCTTCCCCTCCCCCATGGGTTCCTGTTAAGTTTCTCAGGATCCATATAAGAGTGAAACCATATGGTATCTGTCTTTCTCTGTATGGCTTATTTCACTTAGCATCACACTCTCCAGTTCCATCCACGTTGCTACAAAAGGCCATATTTCATTGTTTCTCATTGCCACGTAATATTCCATTGTGTATATAAACCACAATTTCTTTATCCATTCATCAGTTGATGGACATTTAGGCTCTTTCCATAATTTGGCTATTGTTGAGAGTGCTGCTATGAACATTGGGGTACAAGTGGCCCTATGCATCAGTGCTCCTGTATCCCTTGGATAAATTCCTAGCAGTGCTATTGCTGGGTCATAGGGTAGGTCTATTTTTAATTTTCTGAGGAACCTCCACACTGCTTTCCAGAGCGGCTGCACCAATTTGCATTCCCACCAACAGTGCAAGAGGGTTCCCGTTTCTCCACATCCTCTCCAGCATCTATAGTCTCCTGATTTGTTCATTTTGGCCACTCTGACTGGCGTGAGGTGATACCTGAGTGTGGTTTTGATTTGTATTTCCCTGATAAGGAGCGACGCTGAACATCTTTTCATGTGCCTGTTGGCCATCGGGATGTCTTCTTTAGAGAAGTGTCTATTCATGTTTTCTGCCCATTTCTTCACTGGGTTATTTGTTTTTTGGGTGTGGAGTTTGGTGAGCTCTTTATAGATTTTGGATACTAGCCCTTTGTCCGATATGTCATTTGCGAATATCTTTTCCCATTCCGTTGGTTGCCTTTTCGTTTTGTTGGTTGTTTCCTTTGCTGTGCAGAAGCTTTTTATCTTCATAAGGTCCCAGTAATTCACTTTTGCTTTTAATTCCCTTGCCTTTGGGGATGTGTCGAGTAAGAGATTGCTACGGCTGAGGTCAGAGAGGTCTTTTCCTGCTTTCTCCTCTAAGGTTTTGATGGTTTCCTGTCTCACATTTAGGTCCTTTATCCATTTTGAGTTTATTTTTGTGAATGGTGTGAGAAAGTGGTCTAGTTTCAACCTTCTGCATGTTGCTGTCCAGTTCTCCCAGCACCATTTGTTAAAGAGGCTTTCTTTTTTCCATTGGATGTTCTTTCCTGCTTTGTCAAAGATGAGTTGGCCATACGTTTGTGGGTCTAGTTCTGGGGTTTCTATTCTATTCCATTGGTCTATGTGTCTGTTTTGGTGCCAATACCATGCTGTCTTGATGATGACAGCTTTGTAGTAGAGGCTAAAGTCTGGGATTGTGATGCCTCCTGCTTTGGTCTTCTTCAAAATTCCTTTGGCTATTCGGGGCCTTTTGTGGTTCCATATGAATTTTAGGATTGCTTGTTCTAGTTTCGAGAAGAATGCTGGTGCAATTTTGATTGGGATTGCATTGAATGTGTAGATAGCTTTGGGTAGTATTGACATTTTGACAATATTTATTTTTCCAATCCATGAACAGGGAATGTCTTTCCATTTCTTTAAATCTTCTTCAATTTCCTTCATAAGCTTTCTATAGTTTTCAGCATACAGATCCTTTACATCTTTGGTTAGATTTATTCCTAGGTATTTTATGCTTCTTGGTGCAATTGTGAATGGGATCAGTTTCTTTATTCGTCTTTCTGTTGCTTCATTGTTAGTGTATAAGAATGCAACTGATTTCTGTACATTGATTTTGTATCCTGCAACTTTGCTGAATTCCTGTATCAGTTCTAGCAGACTTTTGGTGGAGTCTATCGGATTTTCCATGTATAATATCATGTCATCTGCAAAAAGCGAAAGCTTGACTTCATCTTTGCCAATTTTGATGCCTTTGATTTCCTTTTGTTGTCTGATTGCTGATGCTAGAACTTCCAGCACTATGTTAAACAGCAGTGGTGAGAGTGGGCATCCTTGTCGTGTTCCTGATCTCAGGGAAAAAGCTCTCAGTTTTTCCCCGTTGTGGATGATGTTAGCTGTGGGCTTTTCATAAATGGCTTTTATGATCTTTAAGTATGTTCCTTCTATCCCGACTTTCTCAAGGGTTTTTATTAAGAAAGGGTGCTGGATTT
This sequence comes from Prionailurus viverrinus, assembly GCF_022837055.1. Lineage (NCBI taxonomy): Eukaryota > Metazoa > Chordata > Mammalia > Carnivora > Felidae > Prionailurus > Prionailurus viverrinus. The sequence goes on from NC_062564.1 coordinate 180,336,805, forward strand.
TGTCGAAGGCCTTTTCTGCATCGATTGACAGGATCATATGGTTCTTATCTTTTTTTTTTGTTAATGTGATGTATCACGTTGATTGATTTGCGAATGTTGAACCAGCCCTGCATCCCAGGAATGAATCCCACTTGGTCATGGTGAATAATTCTTTTTATATGCCGTTGAATTCGATTTGCTAGTACCTTATTGAGAATTTTTGCATCCATATTCATCAGGGATATTGGCCTGTAGTTCTCTTTTTTTACTGGGTCTCTGTCTGGTTTAGGAATCAAAGTCATACTGGCTTCATAGAATGAGTCTGGAAGTTTTCCTTCCCTTTCTATTTCTTGGAATAGCTTGAGAAGGATAGGTATTATCTCTGCTTTAAACGTCTGGTAGAACTCCCCTGGGAAGCCATTTGGTCCTGGACTCTTATTTGTTGGGAGATTTTTGATAACCGATTCAATTTCTTCACTGGTTATGGGTCTGTTCAAGCTTTCTATTTCCTCCTGATTGAGTTTTGCAAGAGTGTGGGTGTTCAGGAATTTGTCCATTTCTTCCAGGTTGTCCAATTTGTTGGCATATAATTTTTCATAGTATTCCCTGATAATTGTTTGTATCTCTGAGGGATTGGTTGTAATAATTCCATTTTCATTCATGATTTTATCTATTTGGGTCATCTCCCTTTTCTTTTTGGGAAGCCTGGCTAGAGGTTTGTCAATTTTGTTTATTTTTTCAAAAAACCAACTCTTGGTTTCGTTGATCTGCTCTACAGTTTTTTTTAGTTTCTATATTGTTTATTTCTGCTCTGATCTTTATTATTTCTCTTCTTCTGCTGGGCTTAGGCTGCCTTTGCTGTTCTGCTTCTAGTTCCTTTAGGTGTGCTGTTAGATTTTGTATTTGGGATTTTTCTTGTTTCTTGAGATAGGCCTGGATTGCAATGTATTTTCCTCTCAGGACTGCCTTTGCTGCGTCCCAAAGCATTTGGATTGTTGTATTTTCATTTTCGTTTGTTTCCATATATTTTTTAATTTCTTCTCTAATTGTCTGGTTGACCCACTCATTCGTTAGTAGGGTGTTCTTTAACCTCCATGCTTTTGGAGGTTTTCCAGACTTTTTTCTGTGGTTGATTTCAAGCTTCATAGCATTGTGGTCTGAAAGTAAGCATGGTATAATTTCAATTCTTGTAAACTTATGAAGGGCTGTTTTGTGACCCAGTATATGATCTATCTTGGAGAATGTTCCATGTGCACTCGAGAAGAAAGTATATTCTGTTGCTTTGGGATGCAGAGTTCTAAATATATCTGTCAAGTCCATCTGATCCAATGTCTCATTCAGGGCCCTTGTTTCTTATTGACTGTGTGTCTAGATGATCTATCCATTTCTGTAAGTGGTGTATTAAAGTCCCCTGCAATTACCACATTCTTATCAGTAAGGTTGCTTATGTTTATGAGTAATTGTTTTATATATTTGGGGGCTCCGGTATTCGGTGCATAGACATTTATAATTGTTAGCTCTTCCTGATGGATAGACCCTGTAACTATTATATAATGTCCTTCTTCATCTCTTGTTACAGCCTTTAATTTAAAGTCTAGTTTGTCTGATATAAGTATGGCTACTCCAGCTTGCTTTTGGCTTCCAGCCGCGTGATAAATAGTTCTCCATCCCCTCACTCTCAATCTAAAGGTGTCCTCAGGTCTAAAATGAGTCTCTTGTAGACAGCAAATAGATGGGTCTTGTTTTTTTATCCATTCTGATACCCTATATCTTTTGGTTGGCGCATTTAATCCATTTACATTCAGTGTTATTATAGAAAGATACGGGTTTAGAGTCATTGTGATGTCTGTATGTTTTATGCTTGTAGTGATGTCTCTGGGACTTTGTCTCACAGGGTCCCCCTTAGGATCTCTTGTAGGGCTGGTTTAGTGGTGACAAATTCCTTCAGTTTTTGTTTGTTTGGGAAGACCTTTATCTCTCCTTCTATTCTAAATGACAGACTTGCTGGATAAAGGATTCTCGGCTGCATATTTTTTCTGTCTAGCACCCTGAAAATCTCGTGCCAATTCTTTCTGGCCTGCCAAGTTTCAAAAGAGAGATCAGTCACGAGTCTTATAGGTCTCCCTTTATATGTGAGGGCACGTTTACCCCTTGCTGCTTTCAGAATTTTCTCTTTATCCTTGTATTTTGCCAGTTTCACTATGATATGTCGTGCAGAAGATCGATTCAAGTTACGTCTAAAGGGAGTTCTCTGTGCCTCTTGGATTTCAATGCCTTTTTCCTTCCCCAGTTCAGGGAAGTTCTCAGCTATGATTTCTTCAAGTACCCCTTCAGCACCTTTCCCTCTCTCTTCCTCCTCTGGGATACCAATTATGCGTATATTATTTCTTTTTAGTGTATCACTTAGTTCTCTAATTTTCCCCTCATACTCCTGGATTTTTTTTCTCTCTCTTTTTCTCAGCTTCCTCTTTTTCCATAACTTTATCTTCTAGTTCACCTATTCTCTCCTCTGCCTCTTCAAGCCGAGCTGTGGTGGTTTCCATTTTGTTATGCATTTCGTTTAAAGCATTTTTCAGCTCCTCGTGACTGTTCCTTAGTCCCTTGATCTCTGTAGCAAGAGATTCTCTGCTGTCCTGTATACTGTTTTCAAGCCCAGCGATTAATTTTATGACTATTATTCTAAATTCACTTTCTGTTATATTATTTAAATCCTTTTTGATCAGCTCATTAGCTGTTGTTATTTCCTGGAGATTCTTCTGAGGGGAGTTCTTCCGCTTGGTCATTTTGGATAGTCCCTGGCGTGGTGAGGACCTGCAGGGCACTTCCCCTGTGCTGTGGTGTATAACTGGAGTTGGTGGGCGGGGCCGCAGTCAGACCTGATGTCTGCCCCCAGCCCACCGCTGGGGCCACAGTCAGACTGGTGTGTGCCTTCTCTTCCCCTCTCCTAGGGGTGGGATTCACTGTGGGGTGGTGTGGCTCGTCTGGGCTACTTGCACCCTGCCAGGCTTGTGATGCTGGGGATCTGGCGTATTAGCTGGGGTGGGTAGGCAAGGTGCTCGGGGGCAGGAGGGGCAGGCTTAGATCGCTTCTCCTTAGGTGATCCACTTCAGGAGGGGCCCTGTGGCAGCGGGAGGGAGTCAGATCCGCTGCCGGAGGTTTGGCTCCGCAGAAGCGCAGAGTTGGGTGTTTGCGAGGAGCGAGCAAGTTCCCTGGCAGGAACTGGTTCTCTTTGGGATTTTGGCTGGGGGATGGGCGGGGGAGATGGCGCTGAGGAGCGCCTTTGTTCCCCACCAAACTGAGCTCTGTTGTCAGGGGGCTCAGCAGCTCTCCCTCCCTTTGTCCTCCAGCCTTCCCGCTTTCCGAGCAGAGCTGTTAACTTATGACCTCCCAGACGCTAAGTCGCGCTTGTTGTGGGAACACAGTCCGTCAGGCCCCTCCGCTTTTGCAAGCCAGACTCGGGGGCTCTGCTTGGCCGGCGAGCCGCCCCTCCGCCCCGGCTCCCTCCCGCCAGTCCGTGGAGAGCGCACCGCCTCGCCGCCCTTCCTACCCTCTTCCGTGGGCCTCTTGTCTGCGTTTGGCTCTGGCGACTCCGTTCTGCTAATCCTCTGGCGGTTTTCTGGGTTATTTAGGCAGGTGTAGATGGAATCTAAGTGATCAGCAGGACGTGCGGTGAGCCCAGCGTCCTCCTAAGCCGCCATCTTGCCGCAACCCCCCTTTATCTCATTTTGATACTAAAATCTCCACCCAAGGAGGAAGCTCAGCCTCATTTACATAACATACAATGTATGTATAGGCATGTTGCCTTCAGGAGCGTGCCTCACCTCTTTATCCCTTGACAAGGACTCTCTATATAAATATTCATCTTAACCCTAAATAAAAGGTATCTATCCACCCTTGCTCGGGGAGTCATTGTTTTGGAAGCCATTCCCTGTGACCTCCTTAGGTGCTGCAAATAAAATTTTCTTTGTGCAACAACTCAACCTGGTGCAGTTTCTGATCAACTCTCCGAGGAATGAACTCACATTGGTTCGGTTACAAAACCAACTTCAGCACATAAGCCAGAAGCAAGGCTGCCCCAGGGGTGGGACTGAGCCAAATCAGAGGCCTCTTATATGCACTGTGTCCTCCAAAGTTGTGGTTTAGTTTTGCCTTCAACACAGGAAAAATCCACATTTCACTTAACGTATGAAAGAATCTTATAGATTCTTTCATGAAAGCATGCTACTAAGAGTTGTTAAATGTTAACAATTAGATTTCTGGTCATACAGAAAGAATGTGGGTTTCTCAGTAAGAAATATTTGGGTTAAATCCTTCTGAATACTTAATAGTTGTATAATATCAGGTGTTGGTTTGCAAAATTCTCCTTGGGAGCTTCCAGGGTGAAATCTGAAACTAGCCCGAGGGCAGGGAAAGACCAGAAGCCACTCAGATTGGTAGGTGGCTGGCTTAATAAGCAAGGGGATTTACAAACCACCCTCAACCTCCATGACCTCAAGACTAATGGATCTCTTCACAACTGTCAGCCAAATTTTCTTTGTATAAAAGACTTACCTTGGTTCAGTCAAATATACCATGCAAATAGTCTCAATACCACATCAGTGTCTCAAGCTTATGTCCTTGGGGCAGCTTCTAAATGGGAAGGGCTAACAAAGTGCACAGTTTAAGGAGAGAATGGAAAGCCTACGAATATTCCAGCTCACAATTCAATAGTCAATCATGTCCTCTTGATAACCTCACCCAACATCAGGCAAGTCTTTTGTTTGTTTTATGCTTCCAACTTTTTTTTTTTGATGTTTATTTATTTTTGAGAGAGGGGCAGAGTGTGAGTAGGGGAGGGTCAGAGAGAGAAGGAGGCAAGGAATCTGCAGCAGGATCCAGGCTCTGAGCACACAGCCTGACACAGGGCTTAAACCAATGCACTTACAAGATCATGACTTCAGCTGGAGTCCATCACCTAATCAACTGAGCCACTCAGGTGCCCCCCAACTTTTCTTTTTAACAGTAAAATAGCATAACAATCTACAGGATTGTTAGAACTAAATACAAAAATTCAAATAACATATTGCTTTGAACCTAATGTTTGATAAATATTTGTTAAATGAATAAATCATGATAAAAGTGACTCTCAAGAACCTAGAACTCTATAAATACAATATGCATTAGTTTTCCCCTAACCTTTTATTCTAAGGGGAAAAAAAGTTTCAGAAAGGAAAACAGGGAGACAAGGGAGGGGGAAACTTTGCTTTAAGATGTCAGAACAGCATTTTAGTGCCGCCAGTATTTTATGTACCATGGAGCTTCCAATATCATTCAGAAGAAAACCACCTGTATTCATGTCATGTTCAAAATATTAAACCAATTCCAAGTTGGCAAGAATAAAAATAAAACCTTCAGTATGTTTTAGTCAATTGCCTCCTAAACACTTCACTGGACTTAAATTCTGTGCATGTAACACCCTTTAACCACCAAGAGTGTTAATATAAAACTTTAATTTTCCCACTTATATTTTGTATTGCGGCATGCATTTTAAGGTCTTCAACGTGTGATTTAGAACAGTTTTAATTATCTTAATTTTTTTTTCTAGTGTGTGGAGGGGGGTAGTGGATTTACCTTCCTCAACAGAATTTTGCAGAAGTAACAACTTATTATTTGACAGGCATTTACTACAAGAATATAAAACTCAGATGGTCTTGATTTGGACATCAAACATTTATAAAGTACCCTCTACATAACAAATGTTGTAGTAGACATTAGAACTATCAGACATACAAAGCATGGAGCACAACTTCTAGGTGCTATCAGTTTGGTAGAAAAGAGAGAAGAAAGAATTGAGATATGTTATAATAAACAATACAGTGTTTATTATAGGATTCTGTGGAAGAACAACAAAATCTACATCAATGTATGCTTCCTAATCAACTAAGAGAAGCTGTTTTTGAAATATGGAGTATGAAATGTGTCGACCTTTGTTCATAAGACTTTTGAATGCATCTGAGATGAAAACCATGAAGGCCATCAAAGCAAGGTTCTCAAATTGACCTAAACTTTAGAATCACCTGAAGATTTAAACTCCTGACATCCAGGTCAAAACTCCAGATCCATGAAATCAGAATTTCTGGGGCTGGAAACCTCAGAAGCAGGAACTCAAAGCTCCTCAGAGGATTTCAGAGGGCGGCCAAGTTTGAAAAAAACCTGATTTAAAAATAGTAGTTATGTAATGCCTGAAATAAGCTCAATATTTTACTGGCCACTCAATTGGGCTATGAATTTTGTAACAGACAAAACTGGGTGAAAGATAGACTGTTGTTTTGATAAAAGCAAGCATGTGCATTTTCCCAGGAAAAAATAATACAAGATTGTTTTAGTTCACTTGAAACCGAATAACTGTACAATGTGTTATTTGTCGTTGTAGTTAAATCAACTTGACTGTACTGTACCCCTGTTTTTGTTATCTCAGATGAATACAGTAATGGTTTCATAGTAGACCTGTTATCTAATGCAAGTTAATGAGACCCTCCCCCCAAACTTTGGCTGATATGGTTGGCTTTTCTTCTTTGGTAGCCTTGCAATCGTCTTGACAAGGTGCCAATTTGTAAGTTTGAGTCTTCTGGTGACCGTGTTTGTTTTCTTTTTAGAAGAATCAGTCTGGAAGTGAGGAAAACAGAGGGGAGAGCTAGAGCAGAAGGATCCTGACTTTTGTTGAGCATCTGGACCCAGCTGTGCAGCGTTTATCCTAAGGAACTTCCCAGCTAAATACAAAAAAGTCTTTTTTTTTTTTTCCTAGTATTTAGTTGAAGTGAATTTCCGACTCTTGCATATAAAAGCCACTCAATACAGGCGTGGATATCTCAATTAAAATGTTTAAAAGAATGATACCTGTATTGTTTCTTTCTGTGATTGATTAGGTTACAAAATTAAGTAAATTTAGTGAAGATCATCTGAGTGAAGGGATACTGGGGTGAGGGATTAACCTAAGATCATTATAATCAGGGTGTTTTTCTTTCTTAGGTCATTAACTTATGCCATAGAAAATATGATGTATTAGTTATGGATATCATTTAATATTGGAACAGGATTATCTGTTTTTGGAAGAGGTACAAAAATGAGGATAAAATAGTGCTATTTGCTGATAATTGGTTGTTCTATATAGGATACTAACGTAAGGAAGTATGCTGCAAGGCTATGATTAGTTCAAGGTCAAAAAAACTATATGACACAATTAGTATCCAAGGAAAAATATTCTTTTTTTTTAATTTTTTTTAAAAAATTTTTTTTCAACGTTTATTTATTTTTAAGACAGAGAGAGACAGCATGAATGGGGGAGGGGCAGAGAGAGAGGGAGACACAGAATCGGAAGCAGGCTCCAGGCTCTGAGCCATCAGCCCAGAGCCTGACGCGGGGCTCGAACTCACGGACCACGAGATCGTGACCTGGCTGAAGTCGGACGCTTAACCGACTGCGCCACCCAGGCGCCCCAAGGAAAAATATTCTATAGTCATACGCTATTATTTTTATCTATCTATATTAGATAGATAGATAGATGATAGATAGATATAGATATAGATATAGATTTTATTAATTTTTTTTATTTTAGAGAGAGAAAAAGAGTGGTGGATAGGGGCAGAAGGAGAGGGAGAGAGAGAGAGAAAAAGAGAGAGAGAGAATCCCAAGCAGGATCCACATTGTCGGTGTAGAGTCCCAGTTGGGGCTCAATTCCATGAACCGTGAAATCATGACCTGAGCCAAAATCAAGAGGTGGATTCTCAACTGACTGAGCCACCCAGGTGACCCTGTTTAATCTCCTTTCAACCAGTAAGAAAATAGTTTCACATAATTCTGTTAAACCTATGTCAAGAAATGCTTTTATGCATACGAAAAATAAAATGAGGGTTGATGCATACACTTCTCAAGAATGGCCTATAAAAAGAATGAGATTATGTCTGCAATTGCATAGGATAGTGTTAAGACAATCTATATTTCTGATGAAAGTGTCATGGTGGTTTTTATATTTTTCTAATTTTACTAAATTTCAATTACAAAAAGCACTGGCCCTTACTAAATAAATGTAACTTGAAAGGAGATGAAAACAGAACAAACTGAGAATTTCTTTTATAAATTAAGTGATTCTAATAATTCTATTTATGATGCCCAAATTCTTGAACAGGAAGTTTAGCTTAATTTACCCTTAGGTCTATTTATTGTTTGGGGGCCAAAATGCACACATTTCATAGTATAAGAAAGCTATTTTTTGTGATGGATTACTCAAAGAAGGGATCCCTAGAGGATAAAGTTAATTTAATAGCTACAATAAAAGGAGAGAAACATATTTTTCATTTACATTTACACGTATTTTTTTTTCTAATTTTGTCCTTCCTGTCACCAAGAAGCAGTCTCAGAATTCCTTCGTTCTCCGCAGGTTATAGATCATTTTCCTTTTTCCTTTATCAGTCAGTGGAAGGGCCTTAGGCTTTCGTGTCAAACAGATCTGGACCTCAGTTCTAATTTTACCAATACAAGACTTTTGACCTTGTGTGTTTCTGTAAGGAGTTGGGGCCTCAAGTTCCTCATGTGAAATAGGGATAATGATGGCAGGTTTCAATAAATGGTAATTGTCTTTATTTGCTTAGGTTGATGCTTGTGTTAGGTATGTTGCCTCATAATAAGTTGGGCACTAAAATTACTAGGCTATTTATTATATAGGGTAAATTGTCATTTTATTGTTATAGTTACATGTTACAAAACCTTGTCTACTTTAACTAGTAAATCTATCCTCAGACCTTAACTTTTTCATTCTCACCGCTTGTAGAGAAATCACCCAATGATTGATATTCATATTGTCTTATTCTCAAACTTCATGTGTCCAAAATTAGCTCATCAAATGGCCCTTCCATTTCTCCCCTCCTTCCAAAGTTTCCCATTTCTCTCTATGAAAGTATCTTTTTTTTCTTCCTTTAAATTTTCTCAGGTGAGATCATCAGCCATTTTTATTCTTCTTTCTCTATGCGTTGTATCTCATCTGTCACCAATGTCACCACATTTTTTTTTTCTCTCTAAAAGCAGGTCTCTAACTTTGTCCTCATGTCATTTCTACTGTCATTTCTGTCTGGGCCCTCATCAACTCATTCCCTTCTCTGTACCCATGATGAAGCTTAATTAATGAAACAACGATATACACATATAAATAAATGTGGAGAATATATATTTCATGTTCTGAGAGTTGAAAGTCTAATTAGAAGCAATAGTTTAAAATAGCTAGTCAGATTTGAAGCTCATGTTTTTCTTTCATATTAATTTAAATCATCTTAAATTGATTTGGCTAGATCAAAGGATAATTTTTTTAACACTTTACTGTTTTTTTTTCAGTTGGTACTCAATCTTTATTCAAAGACATAACCCAGTTTTTTATGCTGGAAAATATGCCAAATATAACATGATGCAGTATTCTCAAGGCAAGTATCTAAAGTTTTGTTGACAAGGTTTCTGTAGTCTATATTACTTTATACTTTTAAATTATTATCTTGATAAAATTATATTACAAAAAAATTATTCCTTTAATGCTAACACACTTGTAATCTTATTACAAGGGTATATGATTATATGACACTCCCATATAAGAGAGAAAAAGACAAAAACAATACAGCTTCACTTATCTGTGCAATCTAAAAAACAAAATAAATGAACAAACAAAAAACATTCCAATACAGAGAACAACATGGAGGTTGCCTTAGAGGAGATGGTTGGGAAGATGGACAAAACAGATGAAGGTGAATAAATTTCCAGTTACAAGTTATAAAGATGAAAGTCACTGTATAGGGAATATAGTCAATAATATTGTAGTAACGCTATAGGGTGACAGATGGTGACTAAACTTTTTTACCAGTCTATGCACTTGATGATAGTTGAGCCACCTTCCCTGAAGCTACCTTCCCTGAAGCTTCTACCTTGTGATGGCACACTCTTCATGTTTTCCTAGGATCCTGACTTTTATTTCCATCTAGACTTTCTAACTTCCCTTCTCGTCTCCCTCCTCCCCTGTTTCTCTCTCTCATTCTAGACTCTCTCTCAGGAATTTGTATTACCACTCCCCACCCTGCTTTGCATCAACCATCTCGATGGGTAGGACTCCTCAGGCATGGCAAGTCTATTTCATTAGTTCTAATCTCATTATCGTGCTTCACAGCACTATTGAGTAATCACAGAATTTCCTCTCAACTTTTTCTTTTGACAGATATTCAGAAATTCTCGACTTAGATATAAAAATTTTAAAGTACTTTATAATGGTTTCAATAAGAATTAATTGAGCACAGCTTCAGCATTTTAGGCACTTTGATATATAACTTTACATCTGTATAGACAGGTAGATTTTTAAAAATTTCCACTTGAAGCATTTTTGTTTGTCAAAACACTTGGTAGGTAGAGCAAATATTTTGATTCCTATCTTATAAATGAAGGGACTATGAAAATCTTTAGGAAACTTGCCCAGTTTTTTGAATTGCATGATAATGATCTTTCCACAGTTTTATCCTACCCTTTTTATCCTGAAATAAACTATTCAAATTAAAAATAATCATCCTATAGGTTTTTTTTATCATTGTTGATACTGTTTTTTTTTCAAATTACCAAATTAAAAACACTGACTCTTATAAGAAGACATAGACATGATTATGACCTTCATAAGGGTCATATTTTGTTTGAATTACACACTTTACTGTTTTAATTTTTGAATGTTTATAACACAGTGCAGTATGTTCAATCATCTGTAATCATTTTCATGCTCTCCAACTCTTCCTCACTCCCAACTTATATATTCACTGGAAGCAGGGACAAGATTTTTGGGAAAATATTTTTTTCCTGATTTTTCATTTGGTCTGTACAATATTAGTTAATTAACTCAATGTTGTGGACTGAATGTGTCTCCCCCAAATCCATATGTTCAGCCCCTAATCCCCAATGTAACTGTACTCAGAAACAGGTGCTGTGAGGAAGTGACAAAGGTTAAATGAGGTCATAGGTTGAGACTCTTTATCTGGTAGGGCTCATGCATGTATATGGAAAGGAGATGCCAGGGCTCTCCAGATCCTCCATTTGGGGACACCAAAGGCAGATGTCCTTCAGCAAGGAAGGAAGACTGCTCTTGCTAGGAATCGAATCCACTAGTTGCCTTCATCTTGGACTTCTTGACCTCCAGAATTATAAGAAAACAAATTTGTTGTTTAAGCCATCCAGTTTATGGCATTCTGTAATGGCAGCTGGGATGATTAAGACACCTACAGACTGATGGTTTCCGTTTCTAAGTAGAGAATTAACTATGATCACTGTGGGGTAGGGAAGGGAAATATTAGAGTCAAAATATTCCTATGTTTTTAAAGTGTATATCATAGTTGAACTGATAAATTAAATGCTACTCTGTGGTTACATGTTGAAAAATTTTTTGAAATAATTATTTTCAAACAGCCCTCTGGGTTGATGAAATTCTAATATGGCATTTTAGAAAAATCTAATTAAAATGTGTACTATCATAACATTTGCACTTATAAAAGTGATCAGAAAGAAGTAAGATACTCATTATAGAATTTTTCTGAAATATATTTAAATACTAATATGGATTCAGGAGGATAAAACCATAGATAACTTATCATTAGCTACATACAGTGAAAAAAATAGTTAATAAAATCTATCACAAAGAATTCATATATAGTATGGTTCGAAGATATAAAAAATGGACAACAAAAAAGAGTGAGATGGGAAACACAGAGAAATGCCTTTTCCCTATCTAATCCTTACAGTGTAAAACCATTGCCTTAATCCCTACCTAAATCAAAGTATCTATAGTATCTGTCCCCTAACTTCAAATATATTTACTCTCACATCATCTGTCTTAAATGGTCTTAAAAAAAAGAAAGAAAAAAAAAACAAGTTTGTGAAGTTTAATTTTACATTTTAAAATTAATAAACTTAATAAAATAAATGTCTGTATATATGCCAAGAAAGCTGAATTTTGATAACATAATTTTTTACTTAGTTCTGTCAGTTTCCCCCAAACAAATGTTTCATAGCGAACATCTCAATCTAGTTAGTTAATGAGTCCCTCTGATCTCACCTGGGAAACTGAAAATTCTCTGTCCTTCACTATTTAGGTAAAAATTTAGAAAAAAAAAAGTGGTAAAAATTAATTCTCAAAACTGCCAATGCAAAATGTGTATTTGTAGCTTCAAATGCAAATTATGAAAAGAGACTAAATCTCAGACTAGAACTAAAATATATCAAAATATACTTTTGACTTTTAGAGATTTCAATTGACTTTAATATCCTAGATATCACTTTAAATTTTGGAAAGCCTCTCTTTCTGGAAATTTCTTTACCTAAAAATTCACTTTTGAAGTTTTTTTTTTTTTTTTTAATCCTTTAGGAAAACATTTACCCCCGTACTAGCTAGTAATAAAAAACATTTTGAAGTAAATACAGCTTTAAATGTTACCATAGTGCACTACATTTGAATGCTTATTTTAAAATCTAATTCTTTATATAAGGAAGGTTTATTTTCCCCCTCTTTCAATGGTGTGGTGGACTGAATGGTGGCCTCCAAGAAGATATGTCCATACTGGGAATTTGAGAAAACGACCTGAGTTGGAAAAAGGAAATTTGAGGATAAAATTAAGGATCTCCAGATGACATTATCCTGGATTATCAGGGTGAGCTATAAATCCAATGACAGATGCTCTTATCAGAGGCACATAAAGAAGGCCACGTGAAGACAGAAGCAGAGAATGTAGTCACACAGACACAAGGTAAGCAACACCTAGGGCCACCAGAAGTTAGAAGAGACAAAGAAAGCTTCTCCTTTAGATCCTTGAGAGTGAGCACAATTATGCCAAAAACCTTCACTTTGGACTTCTAACCATCAAAAAGTATGAGAATAAATTGCTGTTTTAAGCTATCACATTTGTGATAATTTTTACAGCTACCCTAGGAAATAAATATGCTTTCTCAAATTTGAGAGTTTCTTTCTTTATATTACTTGTCTAAAACAAAGCTAGAAAATGTTACAGTGAGACTTGTAATCTCACTGACTCCCCATTTCAAGTGTATTCTTTTGGTCACAATCCCGTTCAAAGGGCAGAAAACTTTAAGTTAAATGCTTGATCCTCGATCTCTAGAATTTTACAAGTAAAAAAGGACTTACAGATGTTAGAACACAGTCATTTCATACTTTAGAAAAAAAATGAGTCCAGAGAAGCCTAATGGTTTCCTTCTGTTCATAAAACCAACACTGAACCCCAGTCTTTGAACCTGTTGGCAGTATGAATGAATGGCCCTGCGAGTCACAACTGAGGTTCCCAATCTACGGCTTATCCCCCTGTGTAGTCTGCTCAGGCTGCCGTAACAAAGTATCATGGACTGAGTTGCTTAAACAACAGATGTTTACTTTCTCATGGTTTGGGGGACTGGAAGGCCATTATCGTGCTGAGAACTTTCTTCCGGGCATATAGACCACTGCCTTCTTGCTGTGTCCTCGCATGGCCTTTCCTTTGTGTTTGTATGGAGACAGAGAGAGAACACTCTGAATTATGGGGCTAGGGCCCTCTTCTGTGACCCCACTTAACCTCAATTATCTCCTTTTAGGCTCAGTTTCCAAATACAGGGCCCAGAGGGTCATATTGAGAGTTAGGGTTTCAAAGTACGAAATTTGGGGGACACAACTCAGTCCATAATACCTATCACTGTGCTTAGGTAAGAAGAGTATGTCCTAATGTCCCTTGGGTGTGGGAGAACTGTAGCAGTTAATGTTGTCTCCTTTATCAAAACATTTTAGATAAACCTTACAAGAAATCCACATCCTGCCCAAAGAAGATTGAATTCTCTATTTTTTAAAATAGGAATCATCTTTGAGAAAGCTATCCAAAAAATAATGATAATAATAATAAGCAAACTCCTCAAATTTGCAGTAGTAACTATAATTTTCAGTCAACAACAATAACTTTTGTTCTGTATAAATGCATTTACAAAACAAGCATTTGGGAATTCCATTGTAGATATGAGAGGAAAATAGCAAACAAAAGGGGACTGAGAAAAGAATTTGAACATTTTTAGCTCATTGAAGAACAAGTTCCTCTTGATGTTTTCACGGCTGTTCTCACCCTAATTCTTTCTTTTTTTTCACCATGAATACTGCTCAGTCTTCTGAAAACTGCTTGATTGAGGAGTTCTATAGAGGCAGGGAAGGTCAGTAATGGATATTTTCACACTTTAGCCAGAAAGAACAGAAAAGAATCTTCAAAGTTTGTAATAAACAGAGCAATCTTCGGGGATCAGAACAGTCCCTTAGATTCAATGCCAGGTGCCTTCACAATGTTAGCTTCACAAGGTACCCACTCACGTCAGCTACTTACTCTGAGTAGGGAGTCCCTATCCCTGCTGTCAGAGAGAGTCTGGAAAAAAAAAAAAAACAACACAAAAGACAGAGCTGCTGCAGGCATATATTGTACCTGCCAATTTCACAAAACGAAAATGAGGGTGATATATGGTGTCCACGGGGTATTAGGTTATTTTTTCTCTCTACTGCATTCTCTTTTTTTTTTTTTTTTTTTTTTTTTTTTTTTTGTCTGAATGCCTTATATTCCCTTTTCTCGCTCAATATATCCTTGGAGCGCTTGTCCTCTTTTATCAGCCAGTTAGGTGTACCGGAATCAGAATTAGGCCCAAATCAACACTTTTGATATTTCAGCAGACAAGAAAGCACTGATAATAACTTCAGTGAGGTGTCCTGCTCCCGATTACCCGAAACGCGAAGAGATGTCAGTCCGTGGGATGAGCCGCTTCAATCTGTTGGAACTTGGCGTAGAAACCGGTCAGGCCATCGTCAGTGGGAAGCAAGACACATTGTACTTCTGAACCTGTCGAGCGAAATGTGTTAATCACATTACTTACTGAGGTTTGGAGACGGTACTTTCAGTTTCATTTGGAGGCAAGGCTCCCTGAACTGAAGTTTGAAAGTCTAGACTTGATTGGAGTCCCCAGGAGCTCAATTAAATAATAAGCGTATCTTACAAAGATGTAATTTTTTATGCTTATTCGGTAGTATCTTAAACACACAGATCTACAATAGCATTTAGCGTAAGGTATAGGAGTTACACATTTTTTTTATGTTTATTTATTTTTGAGAGAGAGAGAGAGAGAGAGAGAGCGAGCAAGCGCACAAGCAGGGGAGAGGCAGAGAGAGAAGAGAGAGAATCTTAAACAGGCTGCACACCGAGTGGGGCCTAACATAGGGCTGGTTCCCACGACCCTGGGATCATGACCTGAGCTGAAATCAAGAGTTGATTGCTTAACCCACTGAACCACTCAGGTGCCCCTGTAAGTTACAGAATTCTGAATGATAGAAAGTTAAAAACCATTTGTATTCCCACTAAAAATACAAGTTAACCTATCAATGAGTTTTTAAAAATATTCAATTGGATTTTCTTTTAAATATAAATGTTCACTCTGAAAATCAAAATAAGACCTGTGTAGAGGAGAAATATTTTATTTTTCCGAAGCACATCCAATGAAATTACCTTAAATGGGTACATGAAAATACAACTTTGAAGTCGATCTAGAGAAAAGGTGGAATTAATTATTCACTCAAATTAAAAAATATCTCACAGATGCTTAAAAATAATGGATTAAGTTTTATATGTATATTTTAAAAAACTGTCTCTAATGTAGAATTTTTTTTAGAAGGTGAAGGCACTGAAAAAAAAATAGGCCTAGGATACATTTGATAGGAAATTGTACTTTTTTTGGGTAATGGTAATAAAGTCTGTGGTAAATAATTTAGTAAATTTCATGTTGTCATTGAGAATAGTGAAACATTGGCATAAAATGTGCTCTTGAGTTACATATTATAAATTCCATTATTAACAATGTTACATTTATCCCATGCCTATGAAGGAAAAATAAAAGAAAATCTCCATTTGGAGACAGTTCATTTCATCTTCAAATATCAAGATAGGCCTCCTGGAAAACAAAATCATTTAGAACCACTCAAAGTCCATTCTTTTTATAAACTGAGTGATAGTAAATAAGGCTTCGAGAGAAAATTAGATTGCTTCCTATCTTTTATTCTTTCAAGACACAAGAATCTCTAAGGTGTTTGTGTTTGTGTGCTGGAGACAGATTCAATGATGTAAATATTTTGTTTCCTTCCATAAGCTCACTAATTCATAAAACTTCACTCTTGCCTTACTCTTTTTTTTTAAATCTTTTATTTTTTTAATGTTTATTTATTTTTGAGAGAGAGACAGAGTGAGAGTGGGGTAGGGGCAAAGAGAGAGGGAGACACAGAATCCAAAACAGGCTCCGGACTTTGAGCTGTCAGCACGGAGCCCAGTGCGGGGCTTGAACCCATGAACTATGACATCATGACCTGAGCTGAAGTTGGATGCTTAACCCACTGAGTGACCCAGGTGCCCCTGTATACTTGCCTTACTCTTAATACTCATTGAAAGGTAATAAACATATAGGCTTCTTTGAAAGGATTCCACTTGTTTATCTAAACTAACATAAAACCTATTTTGTCATCGTTAATGTATTCAGCCAATGTTTGCTTACGTTATTTAATGTCAGCTGAAATGCTAAGCATTGCAGTGATACATACCACAGAGCCTGACGACCTCTCCAAAAGAAGGAAAATTAATAGTGGCAAATATGATAACTGGATATGTTGTGAACTGTGCGAGTGAGAAGAGGAAAACAGAAGCATGTTCAGTCAGTGATCGTTATTAGTCAATGTGCTTAACGGGAAAATAAGGGGCAGACTTTCTCCACATGCATATAATTAACATAACTACACGTATTTAGGTAATCGTGTATATTATATTTATGCCATATATATTTTTCTCAGGGATATCGGCTCATTGGCCAAATTTCCATATTATATGAACAAAATAATATTCCCCTTGGGACCACATGCATTCGAGGACCCACTTCTTGGCATCTTATAATAGTGTTGTTGTTTTTTACACTTGCTCAAACTAACGGCACAGGCCTTGTGTTAAAGCGGCACACAAGCTTGGTCACTCATAGACTGCAGATGCCCATCTGCCCACATCCCTGCTGCTTCACTGGAAATTGCATTTCCATAGACCAAAGGCTTTTCTCTTACTCTATTCCAGTTTGCTATGGGACAGTTGTTGGCACATACCGCCATGACCCATGTCCCTCTCAGAGCTCTAACACTGATTCAGAGTTGATATTCTGGCTAACTTCCAGGACTTCATTACAGCCAAACCTGCCCGGCCACTTAAAGCTAATTTTGACTTTGTATGATGCTGACAAAAACTGCTCAGGAGTTTACAACATGATGACTCTAGTCAATGGTCGGTGATTCCAATGAACCAGAGAAGAAATCAATGGTACAAGCAAGCAATGGAATAAATGTATCTTCTCATTAAACATCTGGCATCTGGACTCAGGTTTATTTATTAGTTGGGTGACCCTGGATTAATTATTTAACATTTCTGTGCTTTAGTCACCTTTTATCCTTTTATTTATATTAATGGTTCTCAACCAGGGACAAGTATGTTTTTCCTCCCCCACTCCCTGAGTACATGCAGCAATATAAGGAGTCGTTTTATTTGTAGATACTATCGTCATCTAAAAGTACAGGTTAAATATGTTTGAGAGCCCTACGATGAGCCAGACTGCCTGTACAACAAAGAATTATCTGGCCCCAAATATCAACAGGGCCAAGGTTCAAAAACCCTAAATTATATAATGGTCACTAGAATACTTTCTGTGGGGCCTTTACATCCCTCTGTGAGAGAGTCGTTATGTATTCTGTCTGCACAGCTTCCCTCTCCTCAACCCCATATACTCTTCCTTGTTCGTTCAGATCCACTCTTATCCTTGCCTTAGGGTTCTTCCACCAGATACACTTTCTTCTAGAAGTAATATGCCCCCCATATATCTGAAAAATCCCTTCTCTGTCTTTCAATCAGTATTTCTCCATGAAGCCCACCTTAACCAGCCTATTTAAAACTGCACTCGTTCATCCCCAAGAAATATATACACCTATACTCCTGATATCCTTGTGTTTCATTTATTGTCCATAGCACTTAACCCTTTATAGCATACCATATATTTACATATTATTTTCATTGGTTAATTGTTCCCTTGTTAAGATGTGAGCTTCAAGGAAGTAGGGATCTGTCTTATTATTATTATTAGATAATAATAATAATTAGTATTATTAATTATTATTAGATAATTATTAGATAATGTCCCCAAAGCATGCATGGTATGTGAACAATAGATGTGTAATATATATTTGTTGAAGGTGATGCATTCACTCATTAAACACAAAGATGTCTAATAACGATTTGTTAAATTATTTTAATGTTGGGTGCTTTGCATAGCATGGTAGTCTAATACACAATAACATGATATATGATTATTACGCATAATAGTGAATATGTAACTGTCTATTAATGTAGGTACAAAAGGAAAGAAAGCTATAGGTATCAGTGAAAGAGAGAAACATTTACAAATTATATCTCCTATATTTTAAGTGTATAAAAGTGTATAAAAAAGTGTATTAAGTGTATAAAAACATGATCCAATACATTCTTGTGCTTCTCAGCTCAAACGGCATCTTTAGTTTGGAAATGCCTTCAGGATTGGCACTTGGCTTCCTCCTTCTCCTTAATTTCCCCTCAATAGTATATGCTGTGTTATGATTGTATCTTACTAAGAGTCTTGTTTTTGTAAACCAGCGTTCTATAGTTTACTTAATTGTTATGCATTGTACCTGGGCTCCAATAACCATTTATTGTTCTGGGTTATAGCTGTAGTGATCAAGGAAAATTTCTTTATCTTGCTATGAAAAATCCATCATTCAACGTGTCATTAACTGGGAATTGACATTGAAAATTATACATTTTCCATTTTGTACATCTAAAATTTACACAAGAGTTTGAACAATTCACGTCTCCTGGTTTATTATAATAAATGTTTACCAACCGTCTCAAACAAGTAGGTTTCCTTCTCTGATTCTCAATAATTAAGAGCTTCCAGAAATTGTAGTATTTCTTAGAAATTTTACCAGTACCAACTTACTAATTATATGAATATAACCTTATTCACTTCTAAGTTGTAAAACATTGCCAGAGCAAGCCATTTGAAATGAAGTATCTTGCTTTTGCTAACATTTATTCTCCTAACAAGCATGTTTAATCCAGATTTACCACTGAATGCTGGCATGAACAAATCTCATCTCCTTATATATTGTAAAGTAAATTTTCTAATGATTCTACAAGGAACAAATGAATCGCAAAATACAGTAACTTCCTTATGAACGTTTCATTTTGAAATAAATCCCATAATAGAATCTAAATGATCTCAGGTTGTTTGCCTAATCCCTTAGCCTAATTCCATCCCCTTGATATCCAAGCAAAATGGATAATTTTACTTTCCCTCTGCTAATTGGCTGCTTTCCCCTTACCTTTTCCAGTGCTTGGAAATCTAGTGATTGTGGAAAAAAAAGCAAACCTTATTTGTACACACATACAATGAGTTTTCTTTTTATTGCAAACCCCTGAGCTTTGCACACTAACATTGCCAACAAAAACTACTGCCTTGAAATGTCAGCAAACCAAAAATGCCTCCACAAATACTTGATATGCTGAAGTCACAGACCTTCCAAATTTATTCTTGTCTAAATCAGCAATCTCTTCCACAATTCAGGTCTAATTTGAATTGTTATAAGCAGCCCTTAATTGCACGACCTTCTATACCCAACCGGTGAGTGACTCTTGCTTTCATTGCCCACCGCTTGCTGCTGAGAGTAAATTAAGTGCTCAACCGGGGGATTTGCTCTATTAAGACAAAACAGTGACATACTGATTAAATTTAAACTGTCAGATTATATTTCACTTGTTACTATTACCATTTTCTGGAGAGTATAACCAGTTGTGTTTCTTTTTTTCCTTGATACTCCCATTGAAACTTTTGTGCTTCGTAACTAGGGATTGCTGAGCTAAATATGGATTTCTAAACCATTAAAACAGGATTTTTTAAGGAGAAGAATGCCCTTTTTTTATAAAAAGAATTTGCAATCATATAAACCGAGTGGATGGTTAAAAATTCATTGTGTTACAGGAGTCGGGTGTATTCCAGCATGTTTTTGGAAAAGGGGAGATATTTAAATGTCAATGTTTATTTTATTTGGTTCAGTGGCTTTCAAGCTTTATAATCTTTGAGATTCTTACATCATCTTCTCCTTTGCTGCCTGAAGAGCTAGGATAAGAGTTCTCTTAATTTATTATCTTTTTGTGTGTGTGGAACACCCTATCTTTGAAAGTTAAAGGACAAATGTAGAAGGCAGAAAGCCCTGAGATGTGAAGAAGGCAAAGCTAGCATATTCCAGGATATAGATTTATCAACAACTTTTTCATCTTTCAAAGGAAATCTCAATTGCACTCTTCATAGTTCCGTTATGTGCCCTCGTGATGACCTAAACACATTTTGAAAAGAAAAATGATCTAATAAACTCAAGGAATTAAAACTCTTTAAAAGTTAGTTTGCACTGTATTATGATGCTTCTTCCAGGTGGTTTACACAGGAAAATATGAATTTTTATAGGCTGCTTTAAATATAAATAAAACATTATTTAGAAACAGTTTTCACCTAACAAGGATGAAATATTGAACAAAGTGATTTTCTCCAATATGTTTCTTCTGTACCAAAGGCACATTGTGAAGGCTGATAGTATCATGTATTTTAGAAAGGAGGAGACAAACCTAGACATTTTGTCAGACAGCAGTAATTGTTTCAGAGAATGCCAATTAATCGGGGCGCCTGAGTGGCTCAGTCGGTTAATAGACTTCAGCTCAGGTCAGGAACTTGCGGTTTGTGTGTTCAGGTCATGATCTTGCGGTTTGTGAGTTCGAGCCCTGCGTCGGGCTCTGTACTGACAGCCCAGAGCCTGGAGCCTGCTTCGGATTCTGTGTTTCCCTCTCTCTCTGCCCCTACCTCACTTGTGCTCTGTCTCTCTCTCTGTATATCAAAAATAAATAAAATGTAAAAAATAAATTAAAAAAAGAGAATGCCAATTAAAATCAGAAATCACAAAATAAAGTAGTTCCCCTAATGAAATATAGATGCCAGAATTGCAAGTTTTTATCGGAGACTTTTAGAAACAAGTGTAAGCTATCGTTTTTGGCAATGTACTTCCCATTAATCTAAAAAGCCTCAGAGCCTGTTTTAAAATAATTATTTTCTCTCCTCCATGTAACTAAAACATTTTAACCCTTGCTTCATCTTTCCACTCACATGTCATTTCAAGTACTCAGTGTTGAACATATTCCCTTTATAATACATCTGAGCTTACATTTTATTTCTAAAGTCATCTTGGTTAACCACAATTTGGATTTCTGAAAGTCTAGTAACCTATCTCTCAATGTGAGACATTTTAGCATAGATATATGGCATTTCCACTTTAAAATTATTAATGCTAAATTTAAGCCTAAATATGATTGTTTTTCTCATTTTATTGTTTATGTTTCTTCCTTGATTCTTCTTCTTCTCACATTTCCATTGTTTAGATTTTACAGGAATATAACCTCTGTGCTCTTTTTTTTTATTTTTTTATTTTTTTTTAAATTTTTTTTACCTCTGTGCTCTTAATATCGCTCTGAAGTTCTAATAATAATGATGAAAGCAAGGAAGTGAACACGATACCTTAACTATAGAAAACAAACTGATGGTTACCAGAGGGGAAGTGGATGGAGGAATGGGTAAAGGAGGCGATGAGGATTAAGGAGTACACTTGTGATGAACACTGGGAGATG
This sequence comes from Prionailurus viverrinus, assembly GCF_022837055.1. Lineage (NCBI taxonomy): Eukaryota > Metazoa > Chordata > Mammalia > Carnivora > Felidae > Prionailurus > Prionailurus viverrinus. The sequence goes on from NC_062564.1 coordinate 180,358,611, forward strand.
TATGGAATAGTTGAATCAGTGTATTGTACACGTGCAACTAATACAACACTGTATGTTAACTATGCTGGATTTTAAAATAAAATAAATTAAGGGCGCCTGGGTGGTTAAGCGTCCGACTTCGGTTCAGGTCACGATCTCGCGGTCCGAGGGTTCGAGCCCCACGTCGGCTGTGGGCTGATGGCTGGGAGCCTGGAGCCTGCTTCCGATTCTGTGTCTCCCTCTCTGTCTGCCCCTCCCCCGTTCATGCTCTGTCTCTCTCTGTCTCGAAAATAAATAAACGTTAAAAAAAAATTTAAAAAAAATAATAAAATAAAATAAAATAAAATAAATCATAACAAATAAAAAAAGTGAACACTATAAAACAAAAGTGACTTGGAAAAAAATAAGACATGGGGCCTTGTTAGTGGGGGCTCTGTGACTGCAGTTTTCAGTGCAATCCGTGGCTCTCGTATCATTGGCAAAACACAATAGTTGACGTATCAGTACGTGTTTTCTTGTTGTTCTTAAAAACAGACTTAGGAAGGCCCAAATGGAAACCTTTATTATTTGATTTTATATTCTAAAAGGTTTTTTTAATTAATCTTTATCAGCATATGCTTCTTCATATATCAGTGAAGCATGCTAATTTTTTATGTACATCTCGTTACTGCGAAATAAAATGAAAGGCCTCCTGCAGTCAGTCACATTATTTTAAAAGTGCTTTAGATTTCCCTGGGATATTCCAAAAGCAGCGGCTTTATTGTAAGATTTTTTTTTGATACTTAGCCTTGATATGTGACTTACCAGATTGCCACATGACATTTCATGCTTTGTTGAAGGAATTTGAGTGTTTAATAATGAAAATAAGAGTGGGGATTGAAAGAATATCAGCTTATAAAGTTGCAGGGAGACAAAAATCTTTGGATCTCAAAGGGCAGTGCGGAACTTATCACAGAGTAGAAAACAGAAGTTTAAAGTAGATAAAAGCCTAGTTTCCCAACTCTCAGAATATTGTATTGTTGATGAAAATAAAGTTTGTGGCCCCATTAATTCTCTGTTTAAATTCCATTTCCACAATATATTAATGTGGCTATAGACAAGTTATTTACTATCCTTGGGGCACTATCCTCTTTTTATTAAAGACTTTTATTTAAGGACCTTAATACAAATCTCGTAGGACTATTGAGAGGATTTAAATGAGCAGAATTCACTGTGTAAATTGTAAAGAACATGAGTAATGCTGGAGTCAGACGATCTCACAGTGAATTCTGGTTCTGGATCTCAGTAAAAAATCTGTATTCTTGGGGCAAGTTATGTAATCTCTTTGAGTCTCTTATATATTGTACAGATGTTAACATCCTTAAATTTCATATTTACAATCCTTCTACTGTAGACTGAATGTATGTGTCCCTCTAAAATCCCTATATTGATACCTATCTCCCAAAATGATGGTTTTGGATATGAGGCCTTTAGGAACTTACATCTTTAATACTATTATAAAAGAGACCCTGGAGAGCTCTCCTCCCCTTCCACCATATAAAGACACAGAGAGACGACAGCCATATATAAACCAAAGGCAGGTTCTCACCCGACACCAAATCTGCCGATGCCTTGATCTTGAAATTCCCAGCCTCATGACTTGTGAGAAATGAATTTCTGTTATTAAGCCATCCAGTCCATGGTGTTTTGTTATAGCAGCCAAAATCAACTAGGACAACTTCATGAGGATTAAATAAGATGACCATATAAGTCTTCTATTATTTCTTAACACGTCAACAAATACCTTATGGCTTAAAACAATACCCATTCATTTTTTCGTAGAGTCTGTAGGTAAGGAGTTTGAATATGGCTACCAAGGTCCTTTGCTCAGGGTCTCATGAGGCCACAATGTAGATGTTGGCCAAGATAAGTTTCTTTCTCTTCCAAACTCATGTAGTTGTTGGCAAAATTCACTTCCTTGTGATTGAAGGATCGACATTCCAGTGTTCTTCCTGACTCAGCTGGGAATGTTCTCACAGGATTTTTCACAATATAGCAGCTTACTTCTTTGAGAACAACAAAATAATATTATTTTCTTTTCTAGTCCTTCTTTAAGTTTCACCTGATTGAGTAGGCCAACTCAAATCAATAAGTAAGTAAATAAGTAAATAAATAAATAAATAAATAAATAAATAAATATTGGGGCATCTGGGTGGCTCAATGGGTTACGCATCTAACTTTTTCTCAGGTCATAATCTTATGGGTTTGTGACTTCGAGCCCCACATTGGGCCCTGTGCTAAGAACTCAGACCCTGAGGCCTGCTTCAGATTCTGTGTCTCCCTGTCTGACCCTCTCCTGCTCTCTCTCTCTCTCAAAAATAAATAAACATTAAAAATAAATAAACAAACAAACAAATAAATAAATCTCCCTTTTAATGCCAAAACAAAATATCTTGATCCTCAGTTATAGCTGCAAAATTTCTTCGCCTTTGCTTTACGATGTAGCTTAATCATGGCAGTGATATCATATTAACACATTCCATCTACACTCAAGTGAAGCAATTTATATAAAACAAGATAGGGAATCCTGGAGGCCACCTTAGAATTTAGCCTACAACTTCCATGAAAGAAAAATGCTTAGCACAGCAAAAGTACCGAATATATGTAAACTAAACATGCAAAGTGCTCAGCACAGTTCCTAACTCATGGTAAAACTCCCTAAAGAGCACCTCTTAAGATCATGATTATTTCAACTTTTCAGTTATGTGATATAATGTATTTTCCTTGCCAACACATTCACTCTTGATAACATTTGCATTGTTGTCAATCTATCATTAGGGTTCAGCATCTTCCTTGACCAGTTGGGAATTCTGTACTTTTGTTTTAGTAAGGCTTACTCTAGCAAATGTAGTAATATTCCCACAGCCACAAACAAATTCAGTTTCAAAGGAAAAATCATATAGTAGCTACTTGTACTGCATCTTCTTAAGAAAAATAATCTCTTTGATTTTTACCTGGCCAAAAGAAGTCATTTTATGAGAGAAGTTCATGAATATCAGGACAATCAAGTGCTATTTTTATCTGGTATGTGACTGTGCCAGTTTAGTTGACTATTCAAATGTGTATTGAATGTGATTTTCAGTGTCTCTGGTACTAGCATAAACTAAGAAGCCAATATAAAATTGTTTTCCAAAATTAAATTTCTATGAAGTAGTTAAAAGGTTAACTTATAAAGAATACCCTGGCTTACTCGTATTCAAATAATTCAAAAGCCCACTCCGTACAGTGATCTGTTAAGTGGGGATCAATTGTTGAACAAACGGTCTTTGATTCTCCTTAGCCAAACACTATAGCGTTTCCAATTTTTAAAAACTGTATACTTTTTTTTCAACCATGCTGTGAGCACAGCAATTTCTGGTTATATAAAAAGGACTAAATATTCAGTGCTAATTTTATTAGAGCTATGTTAAGATTTTTTTTTCTGCTTATAATTTTCTCTGTTGACTATGGTAGAGATCTTTTGATTCCCAGAGAAATTTACGATTGGACTGAGTCTAAATAATTGTCCCACTTGAACCCATTTTCCAAAAATATGATACTAATATGAGCTAGAGTTTATTAATATTTAGATCTGTTACAATTAAAAGCAGAACTAGGGTCCTATGCTTGGGAGAATTGCATCAGCTGAATAGTCTTTTTTAATAAAAACATAAGGCTGTAATGGAAATCTAGTCTCACTTAAAATTATGCTCTAGATATCATGCTGTGTGGATCATTTTATTTCCCCTAGAAAATATTTCCATCCATTCTTAACTGATACATAGAGGTGACTTTTTCGTCTTTTGTTGAAATAGTGTCACAATTATTTATTAAAGATTGATAAATGAAATAAAAAACAGATGGCAAAGGATCTTAAGGTAATAATGATTTTAACATGTACTTTTATATATGACACAGCCACTTAATCTTTGTAACGGAAATTATCAACCATACTCTGTAAATCACAGTATGGAGAGACCTAAGTCTTTTGGGTATTCGTAAATGCACAACTCAATGCCAGAATTAAATCCACTATGGTGTAATACTACATTCTCGCCTTTTTAAAAAATGTTTATTGTGGTATATTTAAAGCCATACATTTTACTAACATTTCACATTTCTTGTCATTTAATAATAACAACAAGATGTTTTCATTGAAAACAGATCTTTTTACATCAGAGAATTCTGTGGATGAGAGCAGTTGGTTTTTATTCACTTAAGTAGGAGTATAGAATTAGTAGGAAAGAACAACGCAAGTATTAGAAAACCACAATTATGTTCAATCCTTAGCCAATTTACATTGCACATTGAGAATACTCCATCTGTTACTTGATGGTGATTTTGGTCCTAGCTTAAAGATCTAATGATTGAATGAACCTTCACTTCAGTATAGAGGCATGCAGATAAGTGGGATAATCAGGATTTCGTAGTTTTTCAAATATAAGTTGCCTGCAAACTAATACACGTTGGCATTTGCTCACTCAACATCTATTCACAGACAATTCAGTGAATTAACAACTCAGGTTTCCTGCCATGTGCCAGATTAACATGTTTTCATTAGAAAGTAGTCTTCCCATAACCTTTAAGACTATAACACAGACAAGGTAGAGAATTTGTTGTCAGTCCAAGTTTTGTCTCAAATTAACTATCAACAGCATTTACTATTAGACATATTTATTTTGTGTGTGTGTCAGAAGATTTAAATCTTACTCTTAGCAAATTTCAGCTATAATACAGTGTTTTTAACTATAGTCACCATGGTGTGCATTAGGCCCTCACACCTATTCATTTTATAGCCGAAAGTCTGTACCCCTTTAGCAACCTCTTTCTATTGCGCCCAACCCCCAGCCCCAGCCGCCATTTTTTTCTGCCTTTTCAAGGAGTTTGAACTGTTAATTTGGATTCCACCCTATAAGTGATACCATGCAGTATTTGTCTTTTTCTGTCTGGCTATTTCACTTAGCATAATGCTATCAAGGTTTATCCGTGCTGTAGCAATGGGCAGGATTCTTTTCTTTCTCATGGCTGAATAATACTCTTGTGTGAATATGACAACTTTTTTTTTTAATTCATTCATCAGTTTATGGACACGGGTTGTTTCCACACCTTGACTATTATTAAGAGTGCTGCAATGACCATGGGAGTATAGATACCTTTCAATACCTTATTTTCATTTCTTTTGGATATATACCCAGAAGTGGGATTGCTGGATTGTAGGGTAATTCTATTTTTGATTTTCTAAGGAAACGCCACACTGTTTTTCATAGTGGCTGCACCAACTTACATTCCCCAACAGTGCATCAGGATTCTCTTATCTCTTCATCCTTACCAGTATTCGTTAACCTTTGTATTATCCTTTGTATGTCTTTGGAAAAATGCGAATTCAGATCCTCTATAGATTTAATTGGATTTTTTTCCCCTTATTGAGTTGTAGGTTATTTATATATTTTGTATATTAACCCCTTATCAGACATAGGATTTGATAATATATTTTCCCATTTGGTAAGATGTCTTTTCATTTTGTTGATAGTTTCCTTTTCTATGTTGCACTTTTTCCTTTGTTATTGTCCCTCTTGTATATTTTGCTCTTTTAAAAAATTTTTTTTACACTTATTTATTTTTGAGAGACAGAGACAAACAGACCACGAGTGGGGGAGGGGCAGAGAGCAAAGGAGATACAGAATCTGAAGCAGGCTCCAGGCTCCCAGCTGACAGCACAGAGACTGATGCAGGGTTCAAACTCACAACCATGAGATCATGACCTGAGCTGAAGTCTGACGCCTAACTGACTGAGCCACCTAGGTGCCCCAATGCTTTTGCTCTTTTTTACCTTTACTTTTGATGTCAACCACTGTGCTTCCCCCAAAACATCACCAGAGATGATGTCAACGAGCTTACCACCTATGTTTTCTTCTTAAGAATTTTATGGTTCCAGAACTTAAATTCAAAATCTTTAATGCTCTTTGCATTGATTGTGTGTGTGTGTGTGTGTGTGTGTGTGTGTGTGTGTGTGTGTGTATGGAGTAAAATAGGGTCCAGTTTTACTTTTTTCATGTGGCTGTCCAGTTTTCTTGCCTGCTTTGTTGTAGATTAATTGACTATATATGTATGGATTTATTTCTGAGTTCTCTATTCCCTTAATCAATACATCCATTCTTTATGCTTTTACCATACTGTTTTGATTACTATAGTTTTGTAATAGAGTTTGAAATCAGAGAGCGCGATGCCTCCAGTTTTGATGTTTATCAAGATTTCTTTGCTATTTGAGGCCTTTTGTTGTTCCATACAAATTTTAAGGTTGCTTTTTCTATTTTTTTAAATGACACTGAAAATTTGATAGGGCTTACATTGAATCTATAGATGGCTTTGGGTGATAAAGACAGATTAACAATATTATGTCTTCTAGTCCATAAACATGGAATATCTACTTATTTTGATCTTCAATATTTAATCAACATCTTAGAGTTCAGTGTACAGATATTTTGTCTCCAAGGTTAAATTTATTCCTGAATATTTTATTCCTTTTGTGAATGGAATTGTAAATGGAACTGCTTTTTTATTTTTTTCTGATGGCTTGCTGTTGATGTATAGAACTGAAACTGATTTTTGTGTATTGATTTTGGTATCCTACAACTTTACAGAATTTATTAATGCTAACCTTTTTTGGAGTCTTTAGGGTTCTCTCTATATAATGTCATGTCATCTGCAAATAGACACGATTTCTTTCTTTTTAATTCGGATGCCTTTTTACCTATTTCTTGCTTACTGGTTCTGGCTAGACTTCCAGTACTAATATAAATAAAAGTGGTGAGGCTGGGCATCCTTCTCTTATTCCTGGTCTTTTAGCTTTTAACTGTTGAGTATGATATTTATTAGCTACAGGCTTGACATATAAGGGATTTATATGTTGAGGTGTATTCACTTTATAACTAGTTTGTTGAGAATTTTTATAAGAAGAGATGCAGATTTTTGTCAAAAGTTGTTTCTGTTTCTATTGAGATTTTATCCTTCATTTTTAATCTCTCTTTTGTTGATCTGGTATATCACAGATCCCTGGAATAAATTCCATTTGTCATGATATATAATCCTTTTAATGTACTGTTGAATTTGATTTGCTAACATTGCGTTGAGAGTTTTTGCATGTATGTTTATTAAGAATATTTACCTGTAATGTCCTTTTGTTTTGATGACCTTTATCTAGTATCGATATTAGGGCAATGCTGGCCTTGTAAAATGAGAAAGGTATGTTTCCTTTTCTTCTACTTTTTTTTGAAGAACTTGAGAAGGATTGATAATAACTCTTCTTTAAATGTTTGGTACAATTTACCAGTGAGGCCACCTGGTCCTGGATTTTTTCAACGTTTATTTATTTTTGGGACAGAGAGAGACAGAGCATGAACGGGGGAGGGGCAGAGAGAGAGGGAGACACAGAATCGGAAACAGGCTCCAGGCTCTGAGCCATCAGCCCAGAGCCTGAAGCGGGGCTCGAACTCACGGACCGCGAGATCGTGATCTGGCTGAAGTCGGACGCTTAACCAACTGCGCCACCCAGGCGCCCCATGGATTTTTATTTGAGAGGTTTTTGACCATTGATTCAATCTCTCTACTAATAGTCTGTTTGATTTTCTATTTCTTCATCATCCAGTTTAAGTAAATTACCTTTATTTTAGGTTATCCTTTTTTCCTAGGTTGCCCAATTTGTTGGTATGTAATTATTCATGGTAGTCTTTTATTGTCCTTTTTATTTCTGTATTATCAGTTGTAACACCTACTGTTTTCATTTCTGAAAACAGTTTTTGTTGTTTTGTGTGTGTGTGTGTGTGTGTGTGTGTGTGTGTGTGTTTGTTTTTGTTTTTGTTTTTGTTTTTGTTTTTGGTGTAGCTAAAGGTTTTCTTGTTTTCTTTTCAAAAAAAAAAAAAAAGAGGGAGGGGATGCTCCTGGGTGGCTCAGTTGGTTGAGCGTCCCCACTTCTGCTCAGGTCACAATCTCATGGTTCATGAGTTCAAGCCCCACTTTGGGCTCGAACAGAGCCTGGAGTCTGCTTTGGATTCTGTGTCTCCTTCTCTCTCTCTCTGCTCCTTCACCACTCATGCTAAGTGCTTCTCTGTCTCTCAAAAATAAAAATTTAAAAAAGAAAAAAAGCTCTTAGTTTCACTGATCTATTCTGTTCTTTTTAGTCTCTGTCATTTATTTCTGTTCTGAATTCATTTCCTTTCTTCCACTAACTTTGCATTTATTTGTTGTTCTAGTTTCTTGAGGTATATAGTTAGGTTTTTTGAGCTCTTTCTCAATGTAGGCATGTACTGCTTTGAAATTCTGTCTTAGAATTGCTTTTGCTGCATCACCTAAGTTTTAGTATGCTGTGTTTCCGTTTTGGTTTGTCTCAATATATTTACTTCTAATTTCTCTTATGATTTATTTTTGATCCATTTTTTGTTCAGTAGCATGTTGTTCAATCTCCAAGTATTTGTTAATTTTCCACTTCTCTTGTAATTTCACTTTCATACTACTGTGGTTGGAAATGATGCTTGATATGATCAGTCTTCTCAAATTTATTAAAACTTGTTATGTGGCCTAACATAGGCTATAACCCGGAGAATGTCCCATGTGTACTTGAAAAGAGTGTGTATTCTTGTATTGTTGGTTATAATCTTCTATAAATATCTGTTAACTCTGTCAGGCCTAATATGTAGTATATATGTCCAATGCTTCCTTAATGATTTTGTATCTCCATGAGTCCTACATTGTTGAAAGTGAGGTATTTAAATTCCCTGCTATTATTATATTGCAGTCTATTTCTCCTTCAGATCTGTTAATGTTTGCTTTCTAAAGTTAGGTGCTCTTAATATCAACATGTTTTTGTTTCATGCTGGAATATATCATAGTGCTCTCTACTGAAAGAAACTACCCAGAGTGTGACAGAATTAGCAGTTCCTTTTTCTATTTTCAAGTTGGAAACTTTTGTGAAATAGTTCTCACATGTTTAAAATGGCATAGAACAGGCATCAGCAAAACTCCTGTGGTCAAATCCTGTCTGTTACCCATTTCAAAAATAAAGTTCTATTAGAGCACAACCATGACCATTTGTGTAGAACTGTCTATGGTTCTTCTGTTGCTACAGTGGGAGAGTTGGGATAGTTGTGACAGAGATCATATGGTCCACAACATCTAAAATATTTAGACTTTATTTGGCCATTTACAGAAAAAGTTTATTGTTGCCTGGCATAGAGGAAAATGAAAAGATGTTCAACATAAGGGTTAAGGTGATATTATTTAAATAAAATTATTTCAGTTCTCAAAAAGGAGCTGATACACTATGGCTATTGCATGTATTAACATTGTATTATTTATAAATATATATATGTGCATATGTGTGTATACATATATATTTATAAATAATACAATGTGTATACATATATATATGTATACATACACATATATTTTACTTTCTAGAATTCAATCAGATATATTGTCCTTGGGGTAAGAAACAGAACAAAAACACATACATTAAAAAATAAAGGATAACAAGGAGTTTGAGAGTTTTACCCTTTATACTTCCTATTAGTTATATTTTATTTGTAGATAATGGAAAATGTAACAAAGAGGTGTCAAATAATTATTACTTAAGATGAATAATGTATATTAGCTTTTATCTAAATTTAATTCCTCTGTTCATTTGAGAAACTGTAACTCCAGCTTAATTGGATGCCTCCTGTTTGAAACCTGGAAGACAGTTATTATGGGCACTTCTAAGCAAAAGGAGAAGAACTGAGACAAAGGAATAACCTTTCTGATTTTTATAGTGTCACATTTTTCCGTACATTAGGATCAAGTAAGTCCCAACTCTGAAATTGTTATGCAAGAATGGAAAGGACTTTCTGAGTTGAAATTAAGCAGGTTCAAAGTAGGGATAAATAATCCTCCAGGGTTGAAAAAGAGTCTTTTTCACTTAATTAGCAAGGATAATTTGTATTATAAATACAAAAATATTAGATGTATGTAATATTTAATTTATCATGTAACATATATAATTTAATATATTATATATATAATATTTAATCATAGAGGACTATAAGGAAAAGAAAAATAAAACATACATATGGACTAATAAAATTCTACTCCACATATTCACTTACAGAACAATAGTATAACATCGATTTTCACAACATGCATTTATTTACAGATGTAGTATCAAATAAATTCAATTTCTCTTTAGCCATAATGTTAACTCCAACCCTAATATATGTGAAAAATATAGAGGGCCTAGCATAGTTTTCATTCTTGTAGCGAGTAATATGAACAAAAATCCTAGACCTTTTGCTGTTGACTCTAACAAGAAAAAATTAGGAAATGTATATGTGACTCTTTCCAGGCTCTGTGGAATGAAGTGAATGATGCCCATCCTTGAAAATAGCCTCTTCTTAAGACAGCATTGAAAGTATGAAGTTATCCTTGAAATAAGTCTCCGTTCTCAACAACGATCATTGTTTATATTATATATTCACTTCTTGATTGTTCATTTTAGAAACTCCATATTTATTAGCCAAGGCTAAATGATATTTTCCTTTACATACATAAACAAAATATTTTGACAAGTTTCTTAATTAAAATGCTGTGACATTCATTCATTCATTCTGACATCCAAGGAAGTATTAAACAAATTATCTTTTCTTCTTTTACTCTTTTATTGAGCACCTATTGTGTGTCATGGATTATCCTAGTTATTGATGCTACAACAATAAGCAAAACAGAAATAAGTTTCTACCTTCAAGGAGTTTTATATTTCACTGGATTTTAGCAAAGCTTTTCAGTACAAAAAGACGTACTTCAATTTGGTACATAAATCAATGTTGTGCATAATATTTTACTTTACTTAGATTGAAACAGTTATCAGTTTCCATGGAGTTAAACTGCTTTTATATAAGCGACAAAAAAAAAGTAGCAGAAGAATGTGAATGGTGATCAAAGCTAGGACTGAAGCTGAAATAAAGAGACAAGATTTAGAATGTTAAAATAAAGACCTGAATTCTATGTCAATGAGTAATGAGAAATAAGTTAAAATAGTAATGATCAAATGCTTGCAAGTAATTTACGTAAGCCCCACCCTCTGCTGAGTTCTGTGAATATAGACCTCTGATTTATAATAAAATATTCATAGCTAACATTTATTAATCGTATGATATTTGTTCTAAGCGTTTTGCATTAATTCAGTCAGTAAACTATAAAGAAAAATTTTAAAGTTTGCAAACCTATTCATTAGGTACCATTATCAGTCTCACTATATATTAGGGGACTCCAAGCACCCCGAATTTAAATAATTTATCCCAGGTCACAGGGCCATTACGCGGTGGAGCTAAAATTCATATGTACAAAGTTTATACACTGCATTCTTTTACACTAAAACAAGAATTTGGAGTGAATAATTTGTTTACAAAATACTTTTTGACATTTTTAAAATTGTTTGTAATGTTTATTTATTTTGGGGACTTTTTTGGGGGGATTGCATCAAATCTAGATGAAGTTTGGAAGAACTCACATCTTAATGATACTGAGTTTTCCTGTCTTTGAACATGAATAATCTCTCCATTTTGGTTCTTTGATTTCATTCTTCAGAGTTCTATAGTCTTCCTCAAGACTAAGAGAAATCTTGGATATTATGTTAGATTTACACTTCTGAATCTTATTAATGTTTTGTTAAGAATTTTTGTACCTGTGTTCATGAGGGATATTTACCTGTAGTTTTCTCTCTGCCTGGTTTTGGTTATTTGGTAGAATAAGTTAGGAAGTATTCCTCTGTTTCTACTGTCTTGAAGAGTTTGTAAGTAATTGGTATAATTTCTTCATTAAATGTTTGGTAGAATCCATCAGTGAATCCATCTGGCCTGGTGCTTTTTGCTTTGTAAAGTTATTATTGATTCTGTTTCTTTAATAGATATAGGCCTATTCAGATTGTGTATTTTTCTCGTGTGAGTTTGGCAGATTGGGTCTTTCAAGGGGTTGGTCTATTTCATCTAGATGATCAAATTTACAATCACAGAGTTGTTCAGAATATTTTATACTACTCTTTTAATGTCCATGGAATAAGTTCTAGTGTCTCATCTTTCATTTCTGATATTAATAATTTGTGTTCTCTCTTTTCTTTATTCTGACTAGGGGCTTATTAGTTTTATTGATTCCTTTTTTCAAAGAAATAATTTTTGTATTTGTGGAGTTTTTTCTCCATTGATTCTGTTCTTTATTTCTACTATGTTTATTTTCTTCATAGTTTGGATGAATTTGTTCTTCTTTAGTTTCCTATGGTTGTAGCTTACATTATTGACTTTAGATCTTTCTTCTTTTCTTTTTTATTTTAATTTTTTAAAAGTTTATTTATTTATTTTGAGAGACAGAGAGCAAAAGAGGGTCAGAGAAAGGGAGAAAGAGAGAATTCTAAGCAGGAACAACACTGTCCACGCACAGCCCGATGCAGGGCTCAACCTCACAAATTGCGAGATCATGACCTGAGCTGAAGTCAAGAGTGGGACGCTCAACCAACTGAGCCACCCAGGAGCCCCTCTTTTATAATATGTGCATTCAATGCTATACATTTCAAAGCATTACTTTCACTGCTTCCCACAAATTTTAATAAATTGTATTTTGAGGGGCGCCTGGGTGGCGCAGTCGTTTAAGCGTCCGACTTCAGCCAGGTCAAGATCTCGTGGTCCGCGAGTTCGAGCCCCGCGTCGGGCTCTGGGCTGATGGCTGGAGCCTGGAGCCTGTTTCCGCTTCTGTGTCTCCCTCTCTCTCTGCCCCTCCCCCGTTCATGTTCTGTCTCTCTCTGTCCCAAAAATAAAATAAAAACGCTGAAAAAAAAATTTTTAAAGAAAATTAATAAACTTAAAAAAAATTAAAAAAGAATAAGATTTTCAGTAAATATATTCAGAACACTGAGGAGTCAAAAAATTGTTGTGGACTGAAAGAGTTGAAGTTTGGAGATAGGAAAAAAAACCCAAGTATTAAGCGGGGGAGGGATGCAGTACAACATGGAGGTAAGAAGTGTATAATACAGGGGCGCCTGGGTGGCGCAGTCGGTTAAGCGTCCGACTTCAGCCAGGTCACGATCTCGCGGTCCCTGAGTTCGAGCCCCGCGTCGGGCTCTGGGCTGATGGCTCAGAGCCTGGAGCCTGTTTCCGATTCTGTGTCTCCCTCTCTTTCTGCCCCTCCCCCCTTCATGCTCTGTCTCTCTCTGTCCCAAAAATATATAAACGTTGAAAAAAAATTAAAAAAAAATAAATTGTATTTTGAAATTTCTTCTTTGACTCATGTACTACTTAGAGGTAGATTGTTTAGTATCTAAACATTCTGGAATTTTTTCAGCCTTGTTTTATTAAAATATAATTAACATGCAATGTTTTATTAGTTTCAGGTGTACAACGTAATGATTCAATAATTGTAAACACTACTCAGTACTCACCATGGTAAGTGTAGCCACCATCTGTAACTATACAGCATTATTACAATATTATTGATTCCATTTCCTATTCTGTAATTTTCATCTTAGTGACTGGTATTATGAATATATAGCTTCATTTCATAGTATTCTGAGAGCAGATATTATATGATTTTTATTGTTTTAAAATTTTTTAAGGTATGTCTTGTGGACCAGAATGTGGTCTATCTTGGTAATGTTCCATGCAAGCTTAAGAAATGTGTGCAGTCTGATGCTGTGGATGAAGTTGTTGACAGATATCAATATCCAGTTTATTATATAAACTGTCAGCACAGGGGGCCTGATGTAGGGGCTCGATCTCATGAACCTCAAAATCATGACCTGAGCCAAAATCAAGAGTTAGACGTGTAACCAACTGAGCCACCCAGGCACTCCAACCTCATGTGTTTTGATGCTCTGTTGGTAGGCTCATACATGTTAAGCATTGCTAGGTCTTGGAGAATTGACTCCTTTATCACTGTAATGTACCACTTAATGCCTCATGATGTTTCTTGTTCTGAAGTCACCTCTCTCTGAAATTATTATAGCTATTCCTGCCTTCTTTGTTTTCTTCTCTCAAGTTTTTATTTAAGTTTCGGTTATTTAACATATAGCATATTAGTTTTAAAAACAGAATCTGGTGAATCATAACTTACAGTCAACACCCAGTGCTCATCACAAACACCCTCTTTAATGCCCATCACCTATTTAACTCACCCCGCACCAATCTCTCCTCCAGTAACTCTCAATTTGTTCTCTATAGTTGAGACTCTGTTTTCAGGTTTGCCTCTTTTTTTTTTCTCCCCTATATTCATCTGTTATATTTCTTAAATTCCACGTATGAGTGAAATCATATGGTACTTTTCTTTCTCTAACTGACTCATTTCACTTAACATAATGCTCTCTAGCTCCATCTGTATCCTTACAAATGGCAAGATATCATTCTTTTTTTATGGTTGAATAAAATTTTCCGTTGCATATATACCACATCTTTATCTATTCATCAGGCAATGGACAGTAAGCCTGTTTCCATAATTTGGATATTGTTGATAATGTTCCTATAAACATTGGGGTTCATGTATCCCTTCAAATCAGTATTTTTGTATATTTGGGTAAATACCTGGTAGTGCAATTGCTGGCTTATAGGGTAGTCCTATATGTTTAAGTTTATTTATTTATTTTGAAAGAGAGGAAGAGCATGCACAGGGGAGGGGTGGGGCAGGGAGGGAGAGAGAGAATCCCAAGCAGGCTCCACACTGTCAGTGTGGACCTGATGCAGGGCTGAATCTCACAAACTGTGAGATCATGACCTAAGCCAAAATCAAGAGTCAAACGCTCAACCAACTGAGCCACCCAGGTGCAGCAAAGTAGTTCTATTTTTAACTTTTTGAGGAACCTCCACACTGTTTTCCAGAGTGGTTGCACCAGTTTGCATTCTCACCAACAATGTAAGAGGGTTTGCTTTTCTCCACATCCTTGCCAACACCGTTGTTTCCTGTGTTGTTAATTTTAGCCATACTGATTGGTGTAAGATATTTTATTGTAGTTTTGATATACATTTCCCTGATGAGTGATGTTGAGTAGTGTTTCATGGATTTGTCAGCCATCCGTATGTATTCTTGGGGAAAATGTCTCTTCCTGTCTTCTGCCCATTTGTTAACTAGATTATGTGTTTTCTTGGCTTTTGAGTTTATAAGTGCTTTATATATTTTAGATATTAGCCCTCTATCGGATATGTCATTTGCAAATATCTTCTCCCATTCAGTAGGTTGCCTTATAGTTTTGCTGATTGTTTTATTCACTGTGCAGAGGCTTTTCATCTTGATGAAATCCCAATACTTCATTTTTGCTTTTGTTTCCCTTCCCTCAGGAGACATAACTAGTATGAAGTAGCTATGGCTGATGTCAAAGGCGTTACTACTTGTGTTCTCCTCTGGGATTTTCATGGTTTCCTACCTCACATTTAGGTCTTTCATCCATTTCGAATTTATTTTTCTGCACAGGGTAAGAAAGTGGTCCAGTTTCATTTTTTTACATGTTGCTGTCCAGTTTTCCCAACGCCATTTGTTGAAAAAAATGTCTTTCTTCCATTGGATAGTCTTTCCTGCTTTGTCAAAGATTAGTTTATCATATAATCGTAGGTTTATTTATGGGTTTTCTACTTTGTTCCATGGATCCCTATGTGTCTGTTTTTGTGCCCGTACCATACTGTCTTGATCAGTGCAGCTTTGTTTTTTGTTGTTGTTGTTTTGTTTTGTTTTGTTTTGTTTTGTTTTGTTTTTTTAACGTTTATTTATTTTTGAGAAACAGAAAGAGAGACAGAGCATGAGTGGGGGAGGAGCAGAGAAAGAGGGAGACACAGAATCTGAAGCAGGCTCCGGGTTCTGAGCTGTCAGCACAGAGCCTGACAAGGGGCTAGAACTCACAAACTGTAAGATCATGACCTGAGCCGAAGTTGGATGCTTAACTGACTGAGCCACCCAGTTGCCCCAGATCACTACAACTTTGTAATATAACTTGAAGTCTGTAATTGTGATCTCTCCAACTTTTCTTTTTCAAGATTGCTTTGGCAATTCAGGGTTTTTTGTGATTCCATACAGATTTTAGAATGGGTTGTTTTAGATCTGTGAAGAATGCTGGTGTTATTTTGATAGGGATTGCATTGAATGTGTAGACTGGTTTGGGTAGTACAGACATTTTAACAATATTTGTTCCTCCAATCCATGAGCGTGGGGTGTTTTTCCATTTCTTTGTCTAATCTTTAATTTTTTTTTTCATAAAGGTTTTATAGTTTTCAGAGTACAGATCTTTTCCCTCTCTGATTAGGTTTTTCCTAAGTATCTTACAGTTTTTGGTGTAATTGTAAGTGGGATCAATTCCTTGATTTCTCTTTCTGCTGCTTCATTATTGGTGTATAGAAATGCAATACATTTATCTATGTTGATTTTGTATCCTTCAACTTTGCTGAATTTGTGTATCAGTTCTAGCAATTTTTGGTGGAGTCTTTGGGTTTTCTACACAGAGCATTATGTCATCTGCAAATAGTGAAAGTTTGACTTCTTCCTTGCCGACTTAAATGCCTTTTTTTTTCTTTTTGTTCTCTGATCACTGAGGCTAGGAATTCCAGTATTATGTTAAATAACAGTGGTGAGACTGGACATTCATTTCTGTCTTGCTCCTGATAATGGAGAAAAGCTCTTAGTTTTTCCTTATTGAGGATGATATTAGCTGTGGGTTTTTCATATATGGCCTTTATGATGTTGAGCTATGTTCCCTTTTTTTGTTTTGTTTTGTTTTTTGTTTGTTTTTTTTTAATCAAGAATAGATGCTGTGGTTTGCCAAATGCTTTTTTCTGCATCTATTGAGAGGACCATACAGTTCTTATCCTTTCTTTTATTAATGTGGTATCATGTTGATTGATTTGCAAATATTGAACCACGCGTGCAGCCCAGGAATAAATCCCATTTGATCATAGTGAATGATTCTTTTAATGTACTGTTGGATTCAATTTGCTGGTATTTTATTGAGAATTTTTGTATTAATATTCATCAGGAATATTGTCTGTAGTTCTATTTTTTAATGGAGTGTTTGTGTAGTTTAGGAATCAGGATAATACTCACCTCATAGAATGAGTTTGGAAATTTTCCTGCCATTTCCATTTTTGGAATAGTTGGAAAAGAATATGTATTAACACTATTTTTGACGTGTGATAGAATTCCCCTGTGAAACCATCTGGCCCTGGAATTTTCTTTGTTGAGAGATTTTTGATTACTGAATCAATTTCTTTGCTGGTTATTGGTCTGTTCAAGTTTCTATTTCTTCCCATTTCAATTTTGGTAGTTTATATGTTTTTAGGAATGTATCGTTTTCTTCCAGATGTCCAATTTGTTGGCGTATAATTTTGTATAATTTTTCATAATATTATTTTGTAACTATTTGTATTTCTGTGGTATTGGTTGTTATTTCTTGTCTCCCATTTGTGATTTTATTTTGGGGGGGTCCTTTCTTTTTTCTTTTTCATAAGTTTGGCTAGAGGTTTATCAATTTTATTAATTTTTTCAAAGAACCAGCTCTTGGTTTCATTGATCTGTCTTACTTTTTATTATCATTATTATTTTTTAACTTTCTATATCTTGTGTTTCTACTCTAATTTTTATTATTTCCCTTATTCTGATGACGTTAAGCTTCATTTGTTGTTCTGTTTCTAGCTCCTTTAGGTGTAAGGTTAGGTTGTTTGATATTTTTCTTGTTTTTTGAGGTATCCCTGTATTGCTATATACTTCCCTCTTTTGACCGTTTTTGCTGTAGCCCAAAAGTTTTGGATCATTATGTTTTCATTTCCATTTGTTTCCATGTATATTTTTAATTTATTCTCTAATTTCTTGATTGATCCATTTATTCTCTAGTAGCATGTTTTTTAATTTGAATGTATTTGTGATCATTCCAATTTTTTTCTTGTGGTTGACTTCAAGTTTCATAGCCTTATAGTCAGAAAATAGGTACAGTATGATCTCAGTATTTTTGTATTTGCTGAAGCCTGATTTGTAATCTAGAGTGTGATGTATTCTGGAGAATGCCCTTGTGCACTTGAAAAGAATGTGTATTCTGCTGCTTTAAGATGAAATATCTGGAATTTATCTGTTAGCTCCATATGGTCCAGTGTGTCATTTCAAACCATTGTTTTCTTGTTGATTTTTTGCTTGGATGATCTGTCCATTGATTTAACTGGAGCATTGAAGTCCAGTAATACTAAAGTATTATTTTCAATGAATTCCTTTAGGTTCATTATTTGTTATATTTGTTATGCTTGTTATATATCAGGGTGTTTTCATGTTGGAAGCATAAATATGTACAATTGTTAGATCTTATTGGATTGCCCCCTTTATTATGATACAGTGTTCTCCTTTACCTCTTGGTACAATCTTTGCTTTAAAATCTAGTTTGTCCAATAAAAGTATTGCTTCTCTGGCTTTTTTTTTTTTTCATATCCATTTGCATGATGAATATTTCTCCATCCACTTACTTTCAATCTGCAGGCTTTTTTGGTTCTAAAATGAGTCTTTTGGGGTGCCTGAGTGGTTCAGTCAGTTAAACATCTGACTCTTGGTTTTGGCTCAAGTCATGATCTCACAGTTTGTGGGACCAAGCCCCGTGTCAGGCTACATCCTGAGATCATGGAGTCTACTTGGGATTCTGTCTCTCTTTCCTCCTCCCCTGTTTGGATTCTTTCTTTCTTTCTTTCTTTCTTTCTTTCTTTCTTTTCCTCTCTCTCTGTCTCTCTCTCTCTCTCTCTCTCTCTCTCTGTCAAAATAAAGAAACAAAACTAAACTAATGAATCTCTTCTAGGCAGCATATAATTGGGTCTCATTTTTTTATCCATTGTGGCAGTTTATGTTTTTTGATTGTAGTGTTTAGTCTACTTAAATTCAGAGTGATTACGATACATATGAGTTTAGTGCCACTTTATTACTAGTTTTGTAATTTTTTTTTCTGGAAAGTTTCTTTTCCTTTCTAGTCTTCATCACTTTTGTTTTTTCCTTCCCACTTAAAGAGTCCTCTGTAATATTTCTTATAGGTCTGGTATAATGGTCATGAACTCTTTTAGTTTGTTTTTCTCTAAGAACCTATTTATCTCTCCTTCTATTCTGAATGCTATTCTTGCTAGATAGAGTATTCTTGGCTGCAGATTTTTCCCATTCATCATGTTGAATATATCATACCACTCCTTTCTAGCCTGAAAAGTTTATGTGGAGAGATCTGCTGCTAACCTTATGGGACTTCCCTTGTAAGTTAAGGACTTACTTTGTCTTGCTGCTTTTATGATTTTTTCTTTATCACTGTATTTTGCAAATTTAACTACAATATGTTTTGGTTTGGGCCTGCTTTTGTTGATTTTGATGGAAGTTCTCTATGCATCCTGGATTTGAATGTCTGTTTCCTTCCCCAGATTGGATTAGTTTTCAGCTATTATTTCTTGAAATAAATTGTCTGCCCCTTTTTCTCTCTTCTTTTTGTGGGACTCTTATGATATGAATGTTATTCTGTTTGATGTAAAACCCTGAGTTCTCTAAGTCTACACTCATGTTCTATAATTCTTTCTCTCTTTTCTTAAGCTTCATTATTTTCCCTAATTCTATCTTATTCATTCCTCAGATTCTTCCATCCTTGTGCTCATCATTACATCCACTTGGCTTTGAACCTCAGTTATTGTATTTTTTTATTGCTGCCTGATTTGTTTTTGGCTCTTTTATTTCTGTAGTAAGGGTATCCCTGAAGTTTCCATGCTTTTCTTAAGCCAAGTGGGTATCCTTATAATTGTTGCTTTAAATTCTGCATCAGGCATATTGCTTATATCTGTTTTACTTAGATCTCTGGCTTTGTATTTTTTTGAGGGGATGAATTCTTACATCTTGGAATTTTGTGTACATCTTTGTCTTCTGCTGTGTGTTGGAAAATCCTGTTATGTTTCTTGCTCCTATGAGTAATGCCTTTATGAAGAAGAGGTCATATAATGTCCAAGACCTGGTGCTTCAGGAAGTGTCTCTGTTGTGTGCTGTGTGTACTTCACTGGTGTGTTTTGGCTGTTCTATCCCTCAGGTCAGTCCCCTGCAGAGGTTCTCCTTGTCTTCCGTGTACAGTGTTCAGACCTTGACCAGAGTGTGGCAAGTTTTAACTAAGTATGCTCTGATATGTTTGTTAAATGAGACCTGATGCTATTTCTACTAGAACTGAACCTCTGCAGAACTCTAAGGTCAGTAGACGTGGTATGTGTAGGGGTTTGTGCTGGTCTTCTGGGAAAGGACCCATGGTCCTTAGGCACACCTGCCAGAGAAAAGCAGTACCAGCAGAGTGTGGGGAGGTAAGACTTTGTGTAAGCAAGTTAGGCAGACAGAGCTGGTGCTATGCTGTTTACTGAAGTTGATATATGCTGAGGGGAATGGAAGAGAATTGGAGTCAGCCAGCTCCTTTGTACATGGAGAGAGAAGTCTGTGCTTCCGGACCTCAGTGAAGCCCTCCCAGAAGAGGAAATAATTTCTCCTCATGTGTCCTAGGTGTTTTTCAGATAGCTGTTTTTACATTGCGTGTGTCTGAGTTGTTTGTTGGCTTGGAGTAGCACAGTGCACTTTGGGCTCTATCCCAGCCAAGTCCAGTGACTTTTAAAACTCTGACTTTAGGGACCTTGTGTGGTGAGGACCTGTGCTGGTGTTCTGGTGGAGGGTATCACCACAGTGGTACCCATGTAGATTTGATCCAGAAAGGCAGTCATGCCAGAGCACAGGGGCCGAGGATTTGGCACAAAGCACACTTGCAGCCAGTGCCCAGGCGAGCCGCCCTCAGCACGTGTCTCTTTACCTATGCTGAGGGGTGGGAAAGGGAAATGACACCTGCTCACTCCTTTGTCTCCAGAAAAGCAATGCCACCTCTTACAGATTTGCTTTAAGAAGAGGAAGCAATCTCTCCCTGTGTACCCTAGATGATCCTTAGATCATCCTGTCTCCTGTGGGGTTGCTTGCCTGCCTTCTCTCCAGGAGAAGGGCAACACTCAGTTCTCTATCCAACCAAGCCCAGAGATCTCCAAAACTCCAGTTTTTTTAAATATAATTGGTTGCAAAAACTCACAAAAATCAGCCTCTCTCATTTTCCTAGCCAATGGCTTTGGAAAAGTGTTCTTCTTGTGTGGATCCCTGTGTGCTCCACTCTTTCTTGCCTTTCTCTGTGACCAAGGCTCCCTCTCTTCTGCAGCACCCATGATCTCTTCCTCCTTAAGCCATGTCTCCAGACTTTCTAGCTTTCTTGATGTAGCATTTCCCCTTCCTCTAGTTGTGCAGTTTTGTCTATCAGTCCTCGGGTCAATTTCTTCAATATTCAGAATGATTTGATAGTTACCTAGCTGGTCAAACCTAGGGTCCTCCTACTACACGGCCATCTTAACTTACCCCCCCCCATCCTGTTTTCTTTTGATTAGTGTTGTCTGTGTGTGTGTGTGTGTGTGTGTGTGTATTTTCATTCATTTACTTTTTAACTTATATTTGTCTTTATATTTAAAGTGGGGTTTGTAGGTGACATAGAGTTGAATTTTGTCTTTTGATCTACCATTGCATTCCCTGTCTTTTTATTGGTACATTTTTATCATTCATGTTTAAATTGATTATTAATATGTTTGGATTAATATTTACCATGCTTGTTTCTTTTTATTTTTAAAAATTTTTTTTCAACCTTTATTTATTTTTGGGACAGAGAGAGACAGAGCATGAACGGGGGAGGGGCAGAGAGAGAGGGAGACGCAGAATCGGAAACAGGCTCCAGGCTCTGAGCCATCAGCCCAGAGCCTGACACGGGGCTCGAACTCACGGACCGCGAGATCGTGACCTGGCTGAAGTCGGACGCTTAACCAACTGCGCCACCCAGGCGCCCTTACCATGCTTGTTTCTATTTTCTTTTTGTCCTTTTTATACTATTTTTTTTCTTCTATTCTTTCTCTGACTTTTTGTAGCTTTAAGTGGACATTTTATGATTCAATTTCCTTCCTTTTTTTTAATTTTTTTAGTAGTTGCCCTAGAGTTTGCAAAATGCATTTACAACTAAACCAAGTCCACTTCGAATAACACTATACTATTCAATGTATAGTGTGAATACTTTATAATAACAAAATTATCTTAATTCTTCCTTCCCATTTTTGTGTCATAGCTGCCATTAATTTCACTTATGTTAAGCATGCATAAGCAATATGTATGCTATATATATGTGCATATAAAATCAAATATATTGCTATTATCATCTTGAATAAAAAGTTATGTTAGATCAGTTAAGAAAATTAATTTTTATAATGATTGTTTTAATGTTTTTATTTATTTTTGAAGGAGAGAGAGACAGAGCATGAGCAGGGGAGGAGCAGAGAGAGAGGGAGACACAGAATTTGAAGCAGGCTCCAGGCTCTGAGTTGTCAGCACAGAGCCCGACGTGGGGGTCGAACTCACAAACTGTGAGATCATGACCTGAGCCAAAGTCAGTTACCTAACCAACTGGGCCACCCAGAGGCCCCACAGTGATCTTCTTTTCTTTATGTATATTCAAGTTTCTGATCTACTACATTTTCCTCCTCTCTGAAGAACTTGTTTCAAATATTACCTCTGTACTTCTTGCCCTCTCCTCCTCCTCCTTCTTCTTCTTCTTCTTCTTCTTCTTCTGTATTCCAAGTAAGTGTATTTTTGTCTTTTGTAATTATGTCACAGTCTATGGATAAATTTCCTTTCATTTTTTTTTAGTCTTTGTTCTCTTCGATACTTGGTTTTTGAAGATTCTAACATATGCTCTTTTTCAGTCTTTTCTCAGCTGTCCAGTCTACTATTGGACAGTCTACTACTACCACTATCAAAGTCAATTATCATTTCTGTTAGTGTTTATTTCTTTCACTTCTTTATTATTTCTTAAAATTCCTCTTCCCTACTTAATTTATCCATATGTTGTTGCACAGTATCTACTTTTTTCCATTAAAGCCTGCTCTTAGCTGATTAATTATATTTTTAAAAATTCATTTTCTGATCATTCTAACACTCTTTCCATGTATGACTGTTTCTGATGTTTTCTCCCTTTCAAAAAGAAATTGCAGTAAATAAGACTTTGGTGATGTAGTGTTAGGTATGGGTGAAGGAAAGCGCTCTAGATCCCTATAATTAAATTTTAGTCTGTTGGTGAGCTTATGCTCTTAAGATGAGAACTTTCTTGGTGCTTCTCAGCCCTCTCCATTTAAGTAGGATAGAATGGCTTGAGGGAGCTAGGGTTGGTGATATGCCTTCTCTTAGGTAGTTTAGGATATGATAAATCCCCAGCAAGTTAGTCTTTAATAATACACTTTCTTTTAAGGGCAAACAGAATGCTCTAGTATGTTTCAGATTTGTTCCTTTTTTTTCCCTATTCCATAAGCATAACAAGATTTTTCTCTGATATTTACTGTGAGAAACTAGTAGAACTCCTAATGGTAAGACCACAACAGTATCGATCTATGAATGGGCCCTTTTGGAGGTTTAAACCCTAAAACTTGTCCTCTGAGCTTCCAACAATTAATCAATTATGATTCAAGTTTTCCTTCCCTGTCACTCTTGTTCCTATGGAGATTTCTTCTCTAGGAAGCTGTATTTTCAATTTGGTGGCAGCACTGTGCCTTGTGGCCTCAGTTCTCTGAAAATCAAAATAAAGTTGTTCTGTTTTCCTATAGTGCCATGAAGATAATAAAGTAATCATGGGAGATGGAGTAAGTCTTGGGAAGGAGTATGTACTGCCAATAATGTGCATATGCAAAGTATTCGATGATCCAAATAGTTATAAAGGAGAAAGATGATTATGAATTAGAATTGTCCACATAGAATGGATAAACATCATCTTGGTTATCCCATTTTGTCAGTCACCAGTCAGCCTAGCTGAGCTTTGTACAGAAATTAGACACCCAACATTGAACAACAGTATGTTGAGTACCATATTTAAAATTTCCAATGAAAGGGAGATCTATATTACATATGTATGAATATAACCAAGTTACACAGTTGATGAATATGGATTATGCTTGCCCAGAGTAAGCAACATCTAAGGTCTTTATGCAGATACATCAAATTATTATCAAAATTTTCCTCAAGATGTGATTCTGGATGAGGAAAGTTGCCTGAGGGAGTATTCTGTTGAAACTCAGTTTCTGGATCTTGAAGCCTGCAAGAGGTAAACATTTTATGTTAGAAATATTCCTTCAATTTATTAATTGGACTAGCTAATTAATAAAGTTGTACTGTTTTAGGTATGCCACAGTATAGAAGTTGCTAATGCAAAAATCTTAATTCACGAGATAATTAAAAAATGGGATGAGGTTCCTTATGAAAGAATTACCTATGGGTTTTCATTCATTATGAGCAAGAAATAAATTACAATTGTTAATAAACCACTTTTAAGCCATATATTGTAATAGATGTCTATTTGCATTATTATATTTAACTAACAAGCAGCTATGTGAATTAGATGCTCATATACCATTTTGCAGATGAGCAAACTGAGACAAAAAAAAATTGAGCAGCTGGTCCCTAACCACCTAGATAAGAAAATGCAGTGTAGATATTACAATATTAAACAACCTGACTACAAAGCTTATCTTCCTTTCTCTAAAGATGTTTTTATATCTTTAAAATTAATTTTATATGTAAAACATTATTTATAATGTGAAGTTGTAATAGTTATAGAGACAGACAAACATGGTTTATTGGCAAATTTCAGTTTTTGTCAGCTACTATTTCTCTATTGTAAGATATTATCTGGAAGAATACTTTAGAATATTGTAGATTTGCCCTTTATTGTTCTCGTTAATCCTGTTGTTCCCTCTCTCAAACTAAAGTCTAATTGCTATCTCTTAATATAGCAACAACTTTTTGCTATTTGTGATTTTCCACAGCAACTGCATCTAATCATATTAGTGGGCTTTCTATTAGCATGAGTAAGTTCTCTGTTGCTGCATGACAAACCATCTCAAAGCATGTTGACTTTGAATTATTCACTATTTCTTAAGAGTCTGTGCTTACAACAGGCAGGGTTTTTTTTTATTTTTTTATTTTTTATTTTATTTTATTTTTTTTTTTCTGATATCTGCGAGACTTACCCACATGGCAGCAATCACCTGATGACTTGTCTGGAAATGGATGGTTTACTAAGGTCTTGCTCACATATATCTGAAGCCCTGGTGCTGGTTATTGGTAGATCCTCCCTCTTTCTATTTGGTCTCTCATTTAGTAGTATAGCTGAGGTTGCTTACAAGAAACAGAAGCAAAAACAACAAGAACTCTTAGGGCTATGCTCTGGAACTCACACAATACTGAATTTTCCCAATCTTATAGCAAGTTATAGGACCAGTCTCAATTCAAAATGTTGGGAAATAGTCTCCAATTTGTGAAAGAAAGACCACAAAATATTGTTATCATGTTTTTCCAACCTACCACAATCACACACTTTTCTCTTTATGTTATTACTAGAATTAGTACTAGTATTGACAATGCTAAGAGTTACAGAGTAATGTGGAGCTAAATACCACTAACCCCAGAGCAAGATGTCCTTGATTTCAAACCCTAGCCCTGTAAAGTTGGGCAAATAGCTTAATCTTCTTATGACTCAATTTTCTTATCTGTAAAATCGATATGATCATAATATTATTTACCAATGAGGTTATTAAGAGGGTTAAATTATTTAACACTATCAACTGCTTAGAGCTGTACCTGACAGTACATATATTTAACAAATGTTCTATACTTTGTTATATTAGAATTACTTAACCAATATGCTATTATAGTACTTTGAAATTATTAAGTATTTTCTACATATTTCATGCTAAATCTAGTTAATGTCAAGGTATGTCATAGTTTTAGATTATTAGTTCAATGTCCACATTGGGAATGGATATGATACAATCCCACTTCTATTCATTTTCCTTTTCTGGAATTTAACCTCAAATATTCTTTCTCTTTCCTTTCTATAGTCAGTTTTTGAATGCTATCAGTTGTCTTAAATTATCATTTTCGATTTATCCTTTTGCCACTGCCTTGGTTCAGACTTCTATTGCCTCATAAATAAATCATTACAATGACCTTCTTGTAAACAAGACAGCTTTTCTTTGTCTTGGTTAAAATTCTCCCAAACACACAAACTGAGATGAGGACTTAGGTACTGAAAATCTATTTGGGGCATGATCACAGGAAGCAGTATCTAAGGAATAAGTTGCTTATATGGGCACCAAGGCACACTTCCACTGCGAACTTTGAAAGAGTTCAAAGTAGAGAATCATCCACATAAAAGATGGGGAGGGGGCCATTACCTATGAACTTCTATTCTCTCATGCATGAAAATCTACCCCTGAGCACCTTAAAACTCCCCAATTCCCCAGTAAGTCTGGGCTATTGTCATCAGGAAACTCTACAGAAAAGTTTGCAGGATAAATGGGTTAAGGTAGGAAACCAGGATAGCTTGATTAATTTGAGCTCACAAAATGAGACTGAAATCAGATGTAGGTTGAGGGATATAATATAGTCACCAGAAGCCTCTGTCATATACAAATCTGACTGATACCTGTCTTTAGAATAAATCGTCTAAAATCTAAATCTAACTTCAGCACATTTGATCCCCCAAAGATGCCCATGGGTTAACCTCTGGGAACTTATCAATGTGTGATGTTATATATCAAAAGAGATGTTTCAAATGTAATTAAGGCTGAACACTTTAAAATAGAGAGATTATCTTAGATTATCTATATGAGCTTGATGTAATCAGATGGGTCCTTAAAAAAAGGAAAACAGACTTCTGGTTTTCAGTTCCTCATGGAAGGAGCTTAGATATGACCAATCTGTCATCACAAGTAAGGAGGTAAACAGACTGAAAAATCAACAACTTTTCTTGGATTACTAAAAGAGAATACAGAGAAAACTGTTGCCACCAACATTGGAGAGACCAGTGAATACAGGGAGTCTAGGTTTACTGAAAGAGACAAGCAGAAACTGCCTCAGGAGCCAATGCTTGTTCAGGAAAACCTGAACTGTAATTGGAAAATTGCTGACAATTCAGACTAGGCAAGCCTGACAGTTCAACTCCAGGATGTCTCAGTCTGAGAGAAGCACCTAAATACTGTAAGATTTAACTCCTGGAGCTTGACTGAGTCCTACAATAAACATTGTGGAAAAATCCCCTTGGGCTTCCAGCATGGGAGATAGTGCGGTGGGAGGGATGTAGGGAATCATTTTAATTTTGTAAATGTTATTTATTTTTGGGATAGAGACAGAACATGAGTTGGGGGAGAGACAGAGACAGAGAGAGGGAGACACAGAATATGAAGCAGGCTCCAAACTCCTAGCTGTCAGCACAAAGCCCAATGAGAGCCTGAACTCATGAACCATGAGATCATGACCTGAGCCAAATTGGATGCTTAACCCACTGAGCCACCTAGGCACCCCTGTAATGAATCATTTTATAATATACTGGAATACCTTGTTCTTTTAAGAAGGTCTGCCCTCAAGAAAAGCTAGTTAACCAGAGACCAACCTACAGGTGTATTATCAGAGCCTAACTGATCTTGAAGGAAAATACTCAAAACTCTCTAGCCCATTCTAACTATTGTGGATAGCTAGATGGATAAAGTAGACAGCATGTAAAAACCAATGTACAATGCAAGAGAGAGCTACCAATCCTAATAAAGAACTGAAAAAAATGCTAGTGATAATTTTGAAAACATTAGCAGAAATAAATGCCTTTGCTAGACTTAGCAGACTGGACTCAACTGAGGAAACAATCTCTGAGATAGAGGTTTTATCAATAGAATCCTTGAAAACCAAAATCAAAGAGAATAAAGACTGAAAGAAACAACCCCGAATACCCAAGGATGGTGGGACAATTATGAAGTGTACAACATGCATGTAGAAACTGCAAAAGACAATATCACGAAGATTGGAAAAATAGACACAGAAGATTTCCAAAAGATACACGTGATAAAGGACTGCTGTCCAAAATACACAAATACTTAAAACTCAATAAGGAAAACAACTTGACTTAAAAATAAATATATTAGACATTTCGCCAAAAGAGATATACAGATGTCAGATACACAAACGAAAAGATGCTTCATATCATATATCATCAGACAAATGCAAACTAAAACAATAATAAGGTATCACTACACACTTCTTATAATAACCAAAATCCAGGGTACTGACAACAAAAAATTCTGGTGAGTGTGTCAAAGAACAAAGATTCTCATTCATTGCTGGTATAAATGCAAAACAATACATGTCTTTTGGAAGACAATTTAGAGGTTTCCTACAAATTCAAATCTATTTCAATCGGACCTTAGAGCAAGTGCAGTCCTTGGTATTCACCCATAGGCATTGGAAACTTCTGTCACACAAAAATGAACGCACCAAACCTTCATGTGCATGTTTGTAGAAATGTTATTCATAGTTACCAAAAGTCAGAAATAAGCAAAATGTCCTTAAGTAGATGAGTGGATAAACTGTGGTATATCCAGAAAATGAAGTATTATTCAGTGTTAAGGAAAAAAAAAACACAATAATCTGTCAAGACACGCAAGGACATATAGGAAACTTAAATGCATATGACTAAGTGAAAGAAGTCTATCTGGAAAGTCTACATACTGTGTGATTCCTGTTATATGACATCTAGAAAAGGAAAAACTATGGAAAGAATAAAAAGGCCAGCAGTTGCCAGCAGTATGGGAGTAGGAGGAGAGATAAATAGAACACAGAAAAATTTCAGGGCAGTAAAAATTCTCTGTATGATATTATAATAACGGAGGCATGTCCTTATATACTTTTCCAAACCTGTAGCGTGTATAACACCAAAGTGATTCCTACAGTAAACTATGGGCTTTAAGCAATTATGATATGTCACTATACTTGCATCTTTGGTTTAAAAAAAAAAATCATGGCATCCTGATGAGTGATGTTGTTAATGGGGGAGGTTACACATATGTGGGGACAAAGTATATGTGAGAAAACTCTATACCTTTCTCTCATTTTCTGGTAAATCTGCAACTGCTCTTTAAAAAAAAAAGTTAGAAAAAAAGAAACTAGAACACCTTCTCTAGTTATAAGAAGAGATATGGCAGAACACTGAAGTACAAAAAGATTACCAGTGTGAGAGGATTTGATGTGCCATCACTGGTTCTACGATAGAGAACCACATATACAAACTAGAGAGAGGTCTCCAGGAGCTCCTGGTGGCCTCTAGCTGCCAGCCAGCAAGAAACAGTTATCTCAACTATATATCTGTGAAGAACTGGATTCTACCAACCCGAATGAACCTGAATCCCAGAGTCTCTTGATAAGGGCCCAATCAACACCTTGGTTTCAGCCATCTAAATGTGGGTCTGGTAAAGCAATCTAACCAACTGGGATTTTTGACCTACAAAGCTGTGAGAGAATGAATTTAGATTGTTTATATCATTAAACATGCATGTTCCTTTACAGCAAAACACAATTAATACAATGTTTAGAGAAATGTTTAATCAGTTCTCATCACTTTGCTGGACACTGACAGAATTCTTTAGTAGAGCGTTTAGTCTCCACACAGCCTAGGTCTCCAGTGGTAACTCCTGCCATCCGCTGGAGGCATTTATGTCAAACAATATCAAAATTACTTTCAAGATGTCCATCCATCCATCCATCCATATTATCTCATTAATCATTTTTTTAACAAGTGTTTTGTAAAAATTATGATCTCTTTACCCTATATCTATATATCTGTATATCTATATATCTATATCTTCCCTGATTGCCACTCTCCTTTTCAAAGTTGGAAAGAAATTTCACCTAGACAAGAAAGCAAAGGAAAACTTAGATACAGAAAAAAAATCAAAGCAAGAGAAAGTAGATCTTAAATAAAATAGGTGGGGTATTTAAGTGCAATTACAGAACCGTGAAATATGAAAAATAAGGTAGGCAAAGGAGGGAGAGATGTGATCTAGAATGATCATGTGTACAATGGTATAGAGCTTATGTTTTAATTATTTGAGAGGATGCATTGAAAGATATTTGGTAGAGGATTGTAGAGTTATATTTAATGCTTTTTTAAAGAGGTCTCTAAGCAGTATGAAGATTTTTGAAAAAGTCATAATGTAAGTAATCTACGTAGTCAATAGAAGTGATAAAGATGTGAGACAGGTTTATGACAGAAGTGCTGATGGAGACAATAATACTTAAACATTTGACTTAGTATCTTCAGCAAAAAAAAAAACCTTTATGTTACACAACCTCAATAAATCTTAAAAATATTATGTTAGAAAAAGTGGGACACAAAAGTATACATACAGTACGGTTCTATTTATAACAAGTTCAAGAACAGGTGAAACTGAATTGTGATTGATCTCAGATGAACAGTTGCCTTTGGAGGCTGAGTCCAAATACAAAGGTCATGAAGGGATTTTTAGGGATGTTGGAAATATCTGATACCTCAATTTAGTGTAGTGTTTTCACAGTTGTACACATTAGTCAAAACTGAACACAGTGTACGTTAAAATTTGTGCATTTCATTATATGAATTCTACACCTCCATGGAGTTGATTAAATAATTCTGACAGATGTCAGAAGTAAGGAGAGAAGATAATCAAATCGATCAAAAGCCTCAGGCTTCCTGCTTGGATAGGAACATGGGAATGTGATGAATTGAGAAAGGGAATCCATAAAGTACAGTTTGGACTAAGAGAAAAAATTAGCATGATGAATTCATTTTGCAATATTCATTCTGATATATGTATGAAATAGCCAAATACAACTGTTTGGATTTTTAAGCTTGAAGTTCAGGATAAAACATAAGAGTTTGTCTCCATCAGTTTTGCTGTTATGAATATGTTTTAATTTATTTGTATTTCACTGGCTGCTGCTGATATTCAAGAAAGCCATTCATGTTTACGTATCGATTCTGTAACTTCCTACATTACTAAACTCTCTAAATTCTAGTAGTTTATAAACCATTTTTATGGGCTTTCTATGTAGACAGGCATAATATCCACAAATACTGAAATTACTTCCTTATTCTCAGAATTCTCAGAATTTACTTATTTGATATCTTCATTCTCTCTAAAGGCACTTCCAGCACAAGAAAGTGGCTTAAGTCTTAAGACTTAATAGTGATTCAATAGTGATGTGATCTTGGACAAATTATTTAACTTCAGTGAGAATAAGTTTTCATCACTGCAAATTGAAAAGAATAATAATACTTGCATGTTAATTGTGAAGAGAAAGTAATAATGAAATACCACCTGTAGCAACTTATTTGAAATAATATCTACAAATGTTATTTCTTTATATTCATGCTTCTTTGCAATATGGTTTTACAGCTACTCCTAACTCCCTGGCAAGACTATAGTTTTTCACTTCCTTTGAATTTGAATGATCTCGTGCCTTGATGTACCCATTAGCATGCATTGTAAATGATGATGTACCAAAGTTTTCTGACCCCTGTTCTAGTCAATTGCTGAAGAAAAACTCATGAGTATATTATTTCTTGGGTTACTGAATGCTTCAAACAGCGTTTAAAGAGCTTTGCCAGTTATATTATAAACAACACACATATATAATATATATAATTATAATTATGTATATGTCTCAAATATCATTTGTCTTCCATTGTTTTGATTTGATTCTCTTGTGATTTCAATTTTACATAATTTAGATTCTTTTTAGCCTGTCTTCAAAAATCAGTAAGTTTGGTTCTAACCATATTTATGCTTTTTATTTCTTCCTATATCTCATTTTTATTCTCTGGGTGGTTTTGCTGCACCTTTCCAATGCCCATTATTAAGTGTTCATTTGAATTAATTTTTGCTCAAACCTGTGGCCATTTGATTTTCATTCCTGATATTAGTTTATCTTTTATTTTTCATTCTTTGATAAGCTTGGTCATCTTTGTTTCATATCTTCGTTTTATTTTTCTTTTCCTACCCATCTATGTTCTTTTTGAATTTCTGAGTCAAGTTATTTATTTGTATCTCTAAATACTGATTTGTAGATATTCAGTTTGAAGTGTTGTATTAAGGTTAATATCTGCTTTAAAATGTTTTATTGGGGTTACTATATTTAAAATACTTTGATATTTCTTTTCCTTTTTTAGTAACAGTCTTGCATAAAAAAAACTTTCTGCAGATGCATTTTTTATAGACATTTCTGGAGATTTTTGCTACCCTCCACTTGCATTGAAAACTTGAGATATGTGTGGTTTTCTTTTCTCTTAAAGATCATAGTCTTTATTTATTAAGAAATTCAAATTATTGGACTATTATTATCTTTGGCCCATTACCTCAACTACCTCAGAAGTTTCCTTTTCTTTTTTTAAATATATTTTTCTGGATATAGAATTCTATGTTGACAGTTTTTTGTTTTAGTTTGATTTCGTTTTGGTTTTGGTTTGTTTCAGTTTACATATATTGCTTCTCTATCTTCTGACCTCCCTTTTGTCTAATGAGAATTCACAGTCACTGGTGATTTATACCATTACATCCGTGTTGCCTTCTGTTTCCAGCTTCTTTCACTAGTGTAATGTATTTATAGTTGATCCATTTTATCACACATATCAGTACCTCTTTTTATGGCCAAAAATATCTTATTATATGGATATGTTCCATCTTGTTTACCATTCATCAGTAAATGGGTATTTGGATAGTTTCTGCTTTTTGACTGTCATGACCCTTTAATTTAACATAAAAAGAAAAAAAATCCTCTGGCAGGATTTTCTTATGAGACTTCCAGAAAGGTATAAAATCTAAGGGAAACATTAGTTATGTTCAAACCGAGTGTTCTGAAATGTTTCTCTCTGTGCTGCTTATAAATCATATTTTTATAATATAAGCCTAATAAAGCAGGACTATTTCACTTTATGGTTCATGTTCTTTCCCTAGAGTTAGGTGGTCAATTATCCATAGAATAAATGAATAAATACATGTTCTGTGTCCAGTACTAGTCCCTATTCAACAATTCATTAGGTAGATATATTTTTTCTACCCATTCAATTGTATTAGATTGATTATTGCCATAAGTTTGTTCTATACTTGCGAACAGAATGCAACAAATGTTGGTTTTTCTAGAGAATATCCCAGGCATTTGTTGTAGCCATCAGAGACAGTTCCAAATTTTATCTGCAGAATATCTAATACAATACTTTATTCTTTAGGAACAAAATTTGGGTATTTACTATGTAGCTTCATACTGGATTATATTATTTTTATTTATTTGTTAACACTTTTTAACGTTTATTCATTTTTGAGATGCAGAGAAAGACAGAACACAAGCGAGAGAGAGGCAGAAAGTGAGGGAGACATAGAATCCAAACCAGACTTCAGGCTCTGAACTGTCACATAGAGCCCTTCCCAGGGCTCAGACTCATAGACTGCAAGATCATGACCTGAGCCAAAGTTGGGCGTTAAACCAACTGAGTCACCCAAGCGCCCCTTTCTTTATTTCTTAAGTTCATGGACATTTAACCTAAAATTTGGTCAACATATTGGATTTGTTATCAGTATAGTAAATGAGAAAAAAAATGGCCATACTACTTTGTAGCTCTTTTAATCAAATATGGAGTTTAATTTCTATATCCCTTGAATATGTATGGGTTGTCCTGGTGACTTCCTTTGAACAGTAGAATGCAGGAGAACTGATGTAAGAAGTATAAGCCTCAATTTTAAGAGACATTTTTGTGTCCACTGTTACTATCATTGTGGACCTCAACACCTTTTGCATAAATCTGGGCTAAACTAAAGGAGATTGAAAAATCACATGGAACAGAAATAAGCCATCCATGGGGAGACTTCTCTGGACCAACTGGCTGTCAGTCATCCTGGCAGATGACCACAGATGTCTGTATAAGTCTTGCCAAAATCAGTGGAAAACACACAAAGATAAACCCAGCTCAAAATTCAGAATGACAGATTTTAAATAACTCAATGTGATTTTAAACCACCAAGTTTTAGCTTGAATTGTTATAACACAAAGTTAACTAATACAATTGATAGATTGGTCAAGAAAGTCGTGTATATAAACTCATATAGTTTAAAGTAAATTTCAAAATTCTAGGAAAAAACAAGAATATATCTGACAATTTTTGAACTTTAGATGCATTAGCTCTTCTGGTTGGTACAATGGTAATCATTTCTTCTCCCGTATTTTCACCATGGGTTGTTTTATATGAACACAAGCAACAAAAGCATTCTGTCAGATAATCTTTTTTCCCCATTATTCTATCTGCTTCTGGTCTTTTATAATAATCTGTGAGATCAATCGTATCTTTGACAAAATTGCTGGCTATTGTAAATTCATTTATTGAAAAGCAAAAGCAAGACATTCTACACAAGAACGATGAAAATGTAAAAATAGAAAATGTATCAATTCAGTAAGAAATGTTAGGTTAAAGAATTTTCCTTGCTATAAATAACCCCCATTTCTTTCAGATATGTAAAATAAGAAAAATAAAACCTATAGAATTCACACTGTTAATAATGAGCTTTGTGATATCCAACAGCAGTTATAGAGAACATCCTTTCTGTTTCTTATGCAAATGCAAGAAATACATAGTGAACGAAAATCAACTGGAAGATTTGTTATCTTTGAAGAATTCATGTGTTAGCAAAACCAGATGTGCAACATTAGACTGCAAGGGCTTAAGTCATATGACTTAATTAACCCTTATTAGTTTCTGAAGAGGAAATAGAAATTCAGGGTAAGTTCTTTCTCCAGTGACAAAAACAAACAAACAAAAACAAACAAAAAAAAAACCCATCTAGTTTTACTTGTTTTTTTTTAATTTTTAATGTTTATTTATTTTTTGAGAGAGAGACCGACCGACAGAGCACAAGAAGGGGAGGAGCAGAGAGAGGGAGACACAGAATCTGAAGCAGAATCCAGGCTCCAAGCTGTCAGCACAGAGCTCCATGCGGGGCTTGAACTCACAAACCACGAGATCATGACCTGAGCTGAAGTGGGACACCCAACCAACTGAGCCACCCAGGAGCCCCTAGTATTACACATTTGTTGATCTAAGTTTTCTGATTTCCAGTTAAATAATGATGTATATACATTCCTGATTAATTTTAATTGCTTTATCATAAAACTGAGGTCTTAATTCATTTGTTGGTAAAGATACAAATACTTAGAAATTTTAAAGAATTTAAAAGTATTTAGCATACATTCACTTAAGAAAAAGCTTCATTTTTTGTTTTTAGTATTTCTTGAAGTACATTATATTTTTCGTTTATCCTACAAATTATGAAGTAAACAAGGCTTTTGAAAATATTTTTGCATATGCAGTTTTGAATATTGTTCTATGGACCAATTGTTTTACACATTAGAAGTTTTTTGGGGTGCCTGGGTGGCTCAGTCAGTTGAGCGTGCGACTTTGGCTCAGGTCATGATCTCACAGCTAGTGAGTTCGAGCCCCGCGTCAGGTTCTGTGCTCGTGGCTCAGAGCCTGGAGCCTGCTTTGGATTCTGTGCCTCCCTCTCTCTCTGGCCCAACTCACTCGCATTCTGTCTCTGTCTCTCTCAAAAATAAATAAACATTAAAAAAATTAAAAAAAATAAGTTTTTGCTATTTTATTTATTTTTATTGAAATGTTAGCTTAATTAGTTAAAAAGGAAAAACAATATATATTTTTTTTCCCAAAGCTAGTTGAAGACAAAAAGACAGTGGCTAGAATTATGTCTTGGAAAGAAATGGTTTTGGCTTGGTTAGTAGCTCCACCTTTTACTAATTCTGTATGGGGTCCCAGGGGGGTGTTACTTTATATCTAGGTTACTTTACTCTTATGAGATTTAATTATCTCATCATTGAAAATTCTTGATATATATATCAATATCATATAGATACGTAGATAATATGAATCAAGAAATGTTGACTACTATATGAGTAGGAAGAGTCGAGAAGAAGCAGTAGTAGCAGCGATGGTAGTAAATAAAAGGCAAAGATAAGAATCTTGGGACGCATTTTCTTTGGATTTGTGGCTTTTGCAAAGTCTATATGGTTGTTTTTTGTCTGGCTGTCAGAAACAGAACTCCTGTTTTTGGTAATATGAAAAGTCTTTATTTATTTATTTATTTATTTATTTATTTAAGGGAGAGCACGAGCCTGGGAGGGGCAAAAAGAGTGGGACAGAGGATGGAAAGTAGGCTCTGAGCTGACAGGCTGATAGCAGCAAGCAGGATGTGGGGCTGGAACTCACCAACCTGGAGACCATGACCGAGCTGAAGTCAGCTCTGCAACCGACTGAGCCACTCAGGTGCCCTGGTAACGAGGAGAGTCTTGGAGTCCATGCTCAAGGAAGAATTTTCTGAAACTAGGGTTAAAAAAAAAAAAAAAAAAAAAAAAAAAAAAAACAGTACCCAAAACAGTATAGAGACTCAGTGCTGGATCACTCAAGATAATTGAGTGCTGATGTTGATGCCGACGATGATCCATAGGATCTTCCAGTCCAACTCCTAATGTGTTTCAATCAGACTCATTTTACAATGACAAATTAATTTTCTAAGTTGAAAAAGTTAAGTTTCAAGTATTTGGAAAATCAGTGTGAATAAGCTATTATTCCCTAGTGAGAAAAGAATAAAGGGATAATAAGAAACAAAATTGAGGAGTCGGAGGACATCAGGTAAGGAGAGGTAGTGGGATTTTTCCTCAGTGTTACTTCTTTACTTTCTTCATTTATTTTCCTCCGTCCCTCTAAATTAATTAATTTTTTTAGTGGTTGACATTGTTAAAAGTGAGTCAATCTCTACGGGAGCATTTCTCCAGGGAATGTTGCAAAACTCTGATTCTGAGAGAAAATTGTTACCTTATAGCCAGTGCATGGATATTATGTGGAACCCCAAATGTATTCTATCCTGTTCTATATTAATCCACTTGAAACAACAGGTGCATCAAGCATATGAATGCCCTTGTGGCAGAAAAAACAAAAATATGCAAGTGATCTAGATTAGAATTTTTCAGATTATTTTTTTTTGAAACTTCGGTCTTTTTTTTTTTTTGACCCTTTACAAACACACACACACACACACACACACACACACACACACCCGTGTGTGTGTGTGTGTGCGTGTGCCATTCCAATTTTTACAAGTAGAAAAATCTTAAAGTAAAAATGTGTGAGCTTTCTTGCGCTCATCAATGAAGGTCACACAGCAAACTGACACCTTAAAGACCGTAGTAAAAGTGGGTGCTCCCATTTCTCTGGGTTTTACCTCCAGAAAATTTACCAGTCTCTCACTGTGAAGAACCAAGCAACATAGTTTTCTGGCTCTGGCAGTGGAAAGGGGAAAAAATAACCACTGTGAAATACACCCAAATCTTTATGCCTCACAAAGGTCAAACTTCAGTTTGCGTTAAACAGTGTTATTCCATCTAGTGGATGATGTCTTCTCAACTGCATCCTTCTAACCTTCCTATCTCATCTAATTGAGGCTAAAACGTTACAAAACATATGTAAATATCACAGCCCAGGGCATAAGGTCATGAAAAACTAAGATTTAATGATACCATAACAGGACACCTCCTCTGCAATCCACAACATTAATTGGATTCCAGTGCAATAGCAGTGGATTATAGATAAAGAAAAAAAAAAAAAAAGAAAGCTTACCAGATGCATTCTCACCTTGAGAAGGAATTATTGGAGAAGCCCAAAGACAATAGTAAAGACAAAACAAGAGTAGGAGGATTTTTACAATCTGCCACATAACAACTATAGCAAACACTAAGCAAAGCTCTATTTCAAGCCAGAGGAACCTAATTCCTCAAACTAAAGGCATATATAATTCAGTTTCTGTTACCCAATATTTTGTGTTTGTTTTCAACAAAAAATTGCACAGCATACAAAAAGCCAAGAAAAAATCTGAAGAGACAAAGTATTCATCATAACAAGAGCCAAATAGGACATAGATGTTGAAATTATCAAATGGAGAATTTTAAATAAGTATGATTAATATGTTAAGGGATCTAGCAGAAAATTATACAGGACAGAAACTCAGATCTATATAAAGAAAAGGAAGATCATCAAAGAAGAAATACATAAAATCCATACTTTAAAAATGTTCCCATT
Source organism: Prionailurus viverrinus (assembly GCF_022837055.1). NCBI lineage: Eukaryota > Metazoa > Chordata > Mammalia > Carnivora > Felidae > Prionailurus > Prionailurus viverrinus. The sequence goes on from NC_062564.1 coordinate 180,396,676, forward strand.
CTTAACTGAACTAAGAAATACTGTTTAAATTAATAATATAATAATATATCGGGTGATTGTAGCATATGGATAAGTTAAATGAAAGCAACATCAAAAGGGACAGAAGGAATAAATTAGGGAAACCTTATTAAAAATATCTCCACCATACATGAAGCAGCATAGTCTACTTCTCTGAAAGTTGACTTACTTAAAAGTCTATGTTGCTGGGGTGCCTGGGTGGGTCAGTTGGTTAAATGTTCAACTTCTGATCTGTGATCAGGTCATGATCTCACAGTTTGTGAGATCAAGGCCTGCATAGAGCTGTATGCTGACAGCATGGAGCCTGCTTGGGATTCTGTCTCTCCCTCTCTCTGCCCCTCCCCTGCTTGCTCTCTCTCTCTCTCTCTCTCTGTCTCAAAATAAATAAATACACTTTAAAAAAAAGTTACTAATTCTAAGACCACTACTGATCTTTTTATTTTTTTTCTTTTTTTTTTTAATGAAATTTATTGACAAATTGGTTTCCATACAACACCCAGTGCTCATCCCAAAAGGTGCCCTCCTCAATACCCATCACCCACCCTCTCCTCCCTCCCACCCCCCATCAACCCTCAGTTTGTTCTCAGTTTTTAACAGTCTCTTATGCTTTGGCTGTCTCCCATTCTAACCTCTTTTTTTTTTTTCTTCCCCTCCCCCATGGGTTCCTGTTAAGTTTCTCAGGATCCACATAAGAGTGAAACTATATGGTATCTGTCTTTCTCTTTATGGCTTATTTCACTTAGCATCACACTCTCCAGTTCCATCCACGTTGCTACAAAAGGCCATATATCATTTTTTCTCATTGCCATGTAATATTCCATTGTGTATATAAACCACAATTTCTTTATCCATTCATCAGTCGATGGACATTTAGGCTCTTTCCATAATTTGGCTATTGTTGAGAGTGCTGCTATGAACATTGGGGTACAAGTGGCCCTATGCATCTGTACTCCTGTATCCCTTGGATAAATTCCTAGCAGTGCTATTGCTGGGTCATAGGGTAGGTCTATTTTTAATTTTCTGAGGAACCTCCACGCTGCTTTCCAGAGCGGCTGCACCAATTTGCATTCCCACCAACAGTGCAAGAGGGTTCCCGTTTCTCCACATCCTCTCCAGCATCTATAGTCTCCTGATTTGTTCATTTTGGCCACTCTGACTGGCGTGAGGTGATACCTGAGTGTGGTTTTGATTTGTATTTCCCTGATAAGGAGCGACGCTGAACATTTTTTCATGGGCCTGTTGGCCATCCGGACGTCTTCTTTAGAGAAGTGTCTATTCATGTTTTCTGCCCATTTCTTCACTGGGTTATTTGTTTTTCGGGTGTGGAGTTTGGTGAGCTCTTTATAGATTTTGGATACTAGCCCTTTGTCCGATATGTCATTTGCGAATACCTTTTCCCATTCCGTTGGTTGCCTTTTAGTTTTGTTGGTTGTTTCTTTTGCTGTGCAGAAGCTTTTTATCTTCATAAGGTCCCAGTAATTCACTTTTGCTTTTAATTCCCTTGCCTTTGGGGATGTGTCGAGTAAGAGATTGCTACGGCTGAGGTCAGAGAGGTCTTTTCCTGCTTTCTCCTCTAAGGTTTTGATGGTTTCCTGTCTCACATTTAGGTCCTTTATCCATTTTGAGTTTATTTTTGTGAATGGTGTGAGAAAGTGGTCTAGTTTCAACCTTCTGCATGTTGCTGTCCAGTTCTCCCAGCACCATTTGTTAAAGAGGCTGTCTTTTTTCCATTGGATGTCCTTTACTGCTTTGTCAAAGATGAGTTGGCCATATGTTTGTGGGTCTAGTTCTGGGGTTTCTATTCTATTCCATTGGTCTATGTGTCTGTTTTGGTGCCAATACCATGCTGTCTTGATGATGACAGCTTTGTAGTAGAGGCTAAAGTCTGGGATTGTGATGCCTCCTGCTTTGGTCTTCTTCTTCAAAATTCCTTTGGCTATTCGGGGCCTTTTGTGGTTCCATATGAATTTTAGGATTGCTTGTTCTAGTTTTGAGAAGAATGCTGGTGCAATTTTGATTGGGATTGCATTGAATGTGTAGATAGCTTTGGGTAGTATTGACATTTTGACAATATTTATTTTTCCAATACATAAGCAGGGAATGTCTTTCCATTTCTTTAAATCTTCTTCAATTTCCTTCATAAGCTTTCTATAGTTTGCAGCATACAGATCCTTTACATCTTTGGTTAGATTTATTCCTAGGTATTTTATGCTTCTTGGTGCAATTGTGAATGGGATCAGTTTCTTTATTCGTCTTTCTGTTGCTTCATTGTTAGTGTATAAGAATGCAACTGATTTCTGTACATTGATTTTGTATCCTGCAACTTTGCTGAATTCCTGTATCAGTTCTAGCAGACTTTTGCTGGAGTCTATCGGATTTTCCATGTATAATATCATGTCATCTGCAAAAAGCGAAAGCTTGACTTCATCTTTGCCAATTTTGATGCCTTTGATTTCCTTTTGTTGTCTGATTGCTGATGCTAGAACTTCCAGCACTATGTTAAACAGCAGCAGTGAGAGTGGGCATCCTTGTCTTGTTCCTGATCTCAGGGAAAAAGCTCTCAGTTTTTCCCCGTTGAGGATGATGTTAGCTGTGGGCTTTTCATAAATGGCTTTTATGATCTTAGGTATGTTCCTTCTATCCCGACTTTCTCAAGGGTTTTTATTAAGAAAGGGTGCTGGATTTTGTCGAAGGCCTTTTCTGCATCGATTGACAGGATCATATGGTTCTTATCTTTTTTTTTTGTTAATGTGATGTATCACGTTGATTGATTTGCGAATGTTGAACCAGCCCTGCATCGCAGGAATGAATCCCACTTGATCATGGTGAATACTTCTTTTTATATGCCGTTGAATTCGATTTGCTAGTATCTTATTGAGAATTTTTGCATCCATATTCATCAGGGATATTGGCCTGTAGTTCTCTTTTTTACTGGGTCTCTGTCTGGTTTAGGAATCAAAGTAATACTGGCTTCATAGAATGAGTCTGGAAGTTTTCCTTCCCTTTCTATTTCTTGGAATAGCTTGAGAAGGATAGGTATTATCTCTGCTTTAAACGTCTGGTAGAACTCCCCTGGGAAGCCATCTGGTCCTGGACTCTTATTTGTTGGGAGATTTTTGATAACCGATTCAATTTCTTTGCTGGTTATGGGTCTGTTCAAGCTTTCTATTTCCTCCTGATTGAGTTTTGGAAGAGTGTGGGTGTTCAGGAATTTGTCCATTTCTTCCAGGTTGTCCAATTTGTTGGCATATAATTTTTCATAGTATTCCCTGGTAATTGTTTGTATCTCTGAGGGATTGGTTGTAATCATTCCATTTTCATTCATGATTTTATCTATTTGGGTCATCTCCCTTTTCTTTTTGAGAAGCCTGGCTAGAGGTTTGTCAATTTTGTTTATTTTTTCAAAAAACCAACTCTTGGTTTCGTTGATCTGCTCTACAGTTTTTTTAGATTCTATATTGTTTATTTCTGCTCTGATCTTTATTATTTCTCTTCTTCTGCTGGGTTTAGGCTGCCTTTGCTGTTCTGCTTCTAGTTCCTTTAGGTGTGCTGTTAGATTTTGTATTTGGGATTTTTCTTGTTTCTTGAGATAGGCCTGGATTGCAATGTATTTTCCTCTCAGGACAGCCTTTGCTGCGTCCCAAAGAGTTTGGATTGTTGTATTTTTATTTTCATTTGTTTCCATATATTTTTTAATTTCTTCTCTAATTGCCTGGTTGACCCACTCATTCCTTAGTAGGGTGTTCTTTAACCTCCATGCTTTTGGAGGTTTTCCAGACTTTTTTCTGTGGTTGATTTCAAGCTTCATAGCATTGTGGTCTGAAAGTAAGCATGGTATAATTTCAATTCTTGTAAACTTATGAAGGGCTGTTTTGTGACCCAGTATATGATCTATCTTGGAGAATGTTCCATGTGCACTCGAGAAGAAAGTATATTCTGTTGCTTTGGGATGCAGAGTTCTAAATATATCTGTCAAGTCCATCTGATCCAATGTCTCATTCAGGGCCCTTGTGTCTTTATTGACCGTGTGTCTAGATGATCTATCCATTTCTGTAAGTGGGGTGTTAAAGTCCCCTGCAATTACCACATTCTTATCAATAAGGTTGCTTATGTTTATGAGTAATTGTTTTATATATTTGGGGGCTCCGGTATTCGGCGCATAGACATTTATAATTGTTAGCTCTTCCTGATGGATAGACCCTGTGACTATTATATAATGTCCTTCTTCATCTCTTGTTACAGCCTTTAATTTAAAGTCTAGTTTGTCTGATATAAGTATGGCTACTCCAGCTTTCTTTTGGCTTCCAGTCGCATGATAAATAGTTCTCCATCCCCTCACTCTCAATCTAAAGGTGTCCTCAGGTCTAAAATGAGTCTCTTGTAGACAGCAAATAGATGGGTCTTGTTTTTTTATCCATTCTGATACCCTATGTCTTTTGGTTGGCGCATTTAATCCATTTACATTCAGTGTTATTATAGAAAGATACGGGTTTAGAGTCATTGTGATGTCTGTATGTATTATGCTTGTAGTGATGTCTCTGGGACTTTGTCTCACAGGGTCCCCCTTAGGATCTCTTGTAGGGCTGGTTTAGTGGTGACAAATTCCTTCAGTTTTTGTTTGTTTGGGAAGACCTTTATCTCTCCTTCTATTCTAAATGACAGACTTGCTGGATAAAGGATTCTCGGCTGCATATTTTTTCTGTCTAGCACCCTGAAAATCTCGTGCCAATTCTTTCTGGCCTGCCAAGTTTCAAAAGAGAGATCAGTCACGAGTCTTATAGGTCTCCCTTTATATGTGAGGGCACGTTTACCCCTTGCTGCTTTCAGAATTTTCTCTTTATCCTTGTATTTTGCCAGTTTCACTATGATATGTCGCGCAGAAGATCGATTCAAGTTACGTCTGAAGGGAGTTCTCTGTGCCTCTTGGATTTCAATGCCTTTTTCCTTCCCCAGTTCAGGGAAGTTCTCAGCTATTATTTCTTCAAGTACCCCTTCAGCACCTTTCCCTCTCTCTTCCTCCTCTGGGATACCAATTATGCGTATATTATTTCTTTTTAGTGTATCACTTAGTTCTCTAATTTTCCCCTCATACTCCTGGATTTTTTTTATCTCTCTTTTTCTCAGCTTCCTCTTTTTCCATAACTTTATCTTCTAGTTCACCTATTCTCTCCTCTGCCTCTTCAAGCCGAGCTGTGGTGGTTTCCATTTTGTTATGCATTTCGTTTAAAGCGTTTTTCAGCTCCTCGTGACTGTTCCTTAGTCCCTTGATCTCTGTAGCAAGAGATTCTCTGCTGTCCTGTATACTGTTTTCAAGCCCAGCGATTAATTTTATGACTATTATTCTAAATTCACCTTCTGTTATATTATTTAAATCCTTTTTGATCAGCTCATTAGCTGTTGTTATTTCCTGGAGATTCTTCTGAGGGGAGTTCTTCCGCTTGGTCATTTTGGATAGTCCCTGGCGTGGTGAGGACCTGCAGGGCACTTCCCCTGTGCTGTGGTGTATAACTGGAGTTGGTGGGTGGGGCCGCAGTCAGACCTGATGTCTGCCCCCAGCCCACCGCTGGGGCCACAGTCAGACTGGTGTGTGCCTTCTCTTCCCCTCTCCTAGGGGCGGGATTCACTGTGGGGTGGTGTGGCTCGTCTGGGCTACTTGCACCCTGCCAGGCTTGTGATGCTGGGGATCTGGCGTATTAGCTGGGGTGGGTAGGCAAGGTGCTCGGGGGCAGGAGGGGCAGGCTTAGATCGCTTCTCCTTAGGTGATCCACTTCAGGAGGGGCCCTGTGGCAGCGGGAGGGAGTCAGATCCGCTGCCGGAGGTTTGGCTCCGCAGAAGGGCAGAGTTGGGTGTTTGCGAGGAGCGAGCAAGTTCCCTGGCAGGAACCGGTTCCCTTTGGGGTTTCGGCTGGGGGATGGGCGGGGGAGATGGCGCTGGCGAGCGCCTTTGTTCCCCACCAAACTGAGCTCTGTTGTCAGGGGGCTCAGCAGCTCTCCCTCCCTTTGTCCTCCAGCCTTCCCGCTTTCCAAGCAGAGCTGTTACCTTATGACCTCCCAGACGCTAAGTCGCGCTTGTTGTGGGAACACAGTCCGTCAGGCCCCTCCGCTTTTGCAAGCCAGACTCGGGGGCTCTGCTTGGCCGGCGAGCCGCCCCTCCGCCCCGGCTCCCTCCCGCCAGTCCGTGGAGTGCGCACCGCCTCGCCGCCCTTCCTACCCTCTTCCGTGGGCCTCTCGTCTGCGTTTGGCTCCGGCGACTCCGTTCTGCTAATCCTCTGGCGGTTTTCTGGGTTATTTAGGCAGGTGTAGATGGAATCTGAGTGATCAGCAGGACATGCGGTGAGCCCAGCGTCCTCCTAAGCCGCCATCTTGCAAAAACTACTGATCTTTTTAAATAAGTATAATCCTAAGGGGAAAGACAAACGGAAATCATTTTAAATGATCAATTAAAACTAGAAAAGGCAGATAAAAGGGAAAAATGAACATATAAAATAGAAAATCATTTAGACGGTAGATCTTAATGCAATTATATCACTCATTTTATTGTTCGTTTTTTTTTTTGAGGTGTAATTTACATATTACATACCAGTTTCAGCTGGTCAAAATAGTGATTCAATATTTGTATATATGTTATGAAACAATCACTATAATAAGTTTAATTAACATCCATAGCCATTCATAGTTACAACGTACTAACTTGCAATGAGAGGTTTTAAGATTTACTCTTTTACCCAACTTTCAAATATGTATACAAATACAGTGTTTCAACTATAGTCACTATGCTGTGCCTGCATTTCCATGGCTGGCTTATTTTTTAACTGGAAGTATGCAACTTTTGACCCCCTGCATTCACTCGTTTTGCCCACTGCCCACCTTTGACAATAACCAATCTGTTCTCTGTATTTATGAGCTTGGTTTTTGTTTTGTTTTGTTTTTAGATCACATATAAATTAAATCATATGTTACGTCTTTATCTGACTGTATTTCACTTAGCGTAATGCCTGCAAGGTCAGTCCATGTTGTTGAAAATGGGAAGGTTTTTTTCTGTTATATTACTAAATCTCCACTGTGTGTGTGTGTGTGTGTGTGTGTGTGTGTGTGCGTGTCTATGAAATCACATTTTCTTTATCCATGAATCCATTGATAGACCCTTAGGCTGTTTCATTGTCTTGACTATTATGAATAATCCTGCAATGAACATGGGAGCCCAGATATCTGTCAAGATAGTGATTTTGTTTTTTTTAGATATATACACAGAGGGGCGCCTGGGTGGTTCAGTGGGTTAAGAGTCTGACTTCAGCTCAGGTCATGATCTCACAGTTTGTGAGTTCAAGCCCCACGTCGGGCTCTGTGCTGACGGCTCAGGGCCTGGAACCTGTTTCAGATTCTGTGTCTCCCTCTCTCTCTCTGCTTCTCCACCACTCACGCTCTGTCTCTCTCTCTCAAAAATAAATAAACATTAAAAAAAAAAAGATACATACACAGAAGTGGGATTGCTGAGTTTGGTAGTTCTATTTTTAAATTTTTGAGAAACCTCCATACTGTTTTCCATAGCAGCTATACCATTTACATTGCCACCAACAGTGCATAAGGGTTCCCTTTCCTTCACATTCTTTCCAGCACTTTTTATTTTTTATCCTTGTAATAATAGCTATTGTAACAGGGTAGGGTGATAACTCACTGTGGTTTTGTGCGGGTTTTTCTTTGTTGGAAGAAGGAGCGTAAAAGAACCTATAGACATTTTAATTAAAGTCAGGCATTGTAATAAACTCTGACAGTCTGGGTCTATCTTTAATTTAATTTGATGTGGGCTGCTGGAATGTTCTAAGAATTATGGCAATCCTGGGTGGATAAAAAGGGAGACTTTCTGGCATATTTTCTTTTTGAAGGTGGAAATTACAGGCCCATAAGGATGACTAGTGAGATAATCCTGCATGACTGTACTAAATTTAATTTTCCTCTTTGCATTTCTGCTCAGTGTGGTTTTGATAGTGATGTTGAACATCTCTGCATGTACGTGTTGGCCATCTGCATGTTGTCTTTCGAAAAATGTCTATTTGGTTGTTCTGCCTATTTTTTAAGTGTTATTTTTTCAGTATTGAGTTGTACAAGTTCATTATATATATTGGATATTAATCCTTTATCAGATATGATTTGCAAATTTTCTTCCTTTCAGGAGGTTGCCTTTTCATTTTGTTGATGATTTCCACTTCTGTGTCAAAGGTTTTTAGTTTGATACGGTCCCATTTGTTTATTTTTGCTTCTGTTTCCTTTGCTTTTAGATTCAGATCCAGAACAATCATCACCAGGACTGATGTCAAGGAGCTTATTACCTCTCTTTTCTTCTAGGAGTTTTATGGTTCCAAGTATTACATTCAAATCTTTAATCCATATTGTGTTAATTTTTGTGTATTGTGTAAGTTAACAGTCCAGTTTCAGTCTATCGTGTGTGGCTGTCCCAACACCATTTATTGAACAGACTGTCTTTTCCCCATTGTATACTCTTGGCTCTTTTGTCATAAATTAATTGACCATACATATGTGGGTTTATTTCATGGCTTTGTATTCCATTCCATTGATCTATATATCTGATTTTATGCTGATACCATACTGGTTTGTTTATGTATTTATGTATTTATTTATATATTTATTTATTTATTAGCGAGAGAGATAGCACACATTGGAGGAGAGCAGCAGAGAAAGGGAGAGGGAGAGGGAGCGAGAGAGAAGGAGAGAGAGAGAGAGAGAGAGAGAGAATCCGAACCAGACTCCATGCCCAGAACAGAGCCCAATGTGGGGCTCTATCTCATGACTGTGACATCATGACCTGAGCCCTAATTCAGAGTTAGATGCTCAACAAACTGAGCCACCCAGGCGCCCCAAATCCATGATGTTTTGATTACTTTAATTTTGTATTGCATTTTGAAATCATTTTTGTATTATAGTTTGAAATCAGCATGTTATACCTCCAGTTGTTTTTTTTTTTTTCTCAAGTTTGATTTGGCTATTTAGGATCTTTTTCATTTTCATACAAAATTTAGGAATTTTGTTTTATTTCTGTGAAAAAAAATGCCCTATCAGATGGAATTTTGATAGGGATGGCATTGAACCTGTATGTTGCTTTGGGTAGTATGGACATTTTAACAATATTCTTACAATCTATGAGAAAGGAAATTTCTTCATTTATTTGTGTCATCTTCATTTTTTTTCATCAATGTCTTAGAGTCAGCACACAAATCTTCCTTCTTTTGTTTAATTCATTCTTAAGTATTTTATTCTTTTTGAAGCAGTAGTAAAAAGGATTGTCTTTCCAATTTTCTTTGTAATAGTTTATTAGCATATAGAAAAGTAACTAAATGTTATCTTGATTTTGCATGTTGAAAACTCACTAAATTTGTTTATTATTTCTAACAAATTTTTGGTGGATTCTTGAGGGTTGCTGTATATAATATGTCATCGGCAAGAGTGATGGTTCTACTTTTTTTTTCCAATTTGGGAATTTTTTTTTGCTTGATTGCTTTGGCTAGAACCACCAATAATATATTGAGTGAAAGTGGGTAAAATGGGCACCCTTGTCTTGTTCCTGATCCTACAGGAAAGACTTTCAAGTTTTCACCATGGAGTATACAGCAGTAAACATGTAAAATGAATAGAAAATGGATAAAAATATGGTAGATATTAATCCAACTATATTAATAATTTTAAATCTGAATGGTCTAAATACCACAATTAATAGGCAGAGATTGGAATAGTGTATAAAAACTAGTATCCAACTGTATGGTATCTAAAAGAAAACCCCTGAAATATATAAACTCAGATTGGTTAAAAGTAAATGGATGAATAAAGTTATGTCATACTAACATTAAATAAAATAAAAACAGATAGAGTATCTCTTTAATTGTAGACAAAGAAATCTCCAGTACAAGGAAAATTATAAAGAATAAAGAGTGTCATTACATAACTATAAAGAGTCAGTTCCCTCAAGAAGAAATAGTAATTCTAAATGTGTATAGTGCGAACAATACATTGTCAAAATATGTGAGGCAGTTTGATAAAACTGCAATGAGAAATAGTCAATTCCACTATTAAATTTGGTAACTTAAACATACCTCTTTCAAAAATTAATAGATGAAACTGGCAGAAAATCAGTAAGGATATATTTGACCTCAAGAGTGATAACTATCAAGTTGATCTAATTAATTGGTATTTATTGAATACATCTGGAGCAGCAGACTAAACGTTCTTCCCAACCTCCCCTAAGACATTCTCAAAGATAGACTATGTTCTCAGCAATAAAACACACTTTAGCCATTCAAAGGTTTAGGAATCATTCAATGTATGTTCTCAGAACATAGTGGAATTAAACTACAAATCATCGACTTAAAGGTAGCTGGAAAGTCCCTCGATTTTTGATGATAGAATAACACAGTCCCAAATAACATGTGACAAATAAGTCTTAGAGGAATTTAAAAAGTAATTTGAACTACATAAAATTAAAATGAAATTAAAGCATGTGGGATTTGTAGAATTCATCAAATTTGTGGGAAGCTTGAGAAGCAATACATAGAGGGAATACTAACTTATACTATTAAAGACATGTATTAGAATTAAAAAAAAAAGATCTGAACTCAATAGCTTAAGCTTCTGCCAAAAAAAAAAAACAAACAACTAGAGGAAGCAGAGTAATTTAGTCCTAAAATAAAAGCCTTACACACATATTTGAAGCAACTTTATATGTAATCGTCCACGGTGAAAGCAACCAAGATTTCTTTCTATAGATGAATGGATAAACAATAATAAAATAAAAGGAATTAGCATCAAGCTATGACACACGAGGTGAAAAATGTGAGAGAAAGATGCAAAGAAGTTGTGTGAAAGAAATAGGTTTGAAAGAAGTAGGTTTGAAGGAGCTACATACTGCATGTTTCAATTTTATGGCATTTTAGAAATGACAAAACGGCAACATTAAAGAGCGTAGCATTTACCATGGGTTCAAGTGGAAGAAAGGGAAGGATAAATGATGGACCTAAAGGGGGATTTTGAGGGGGTGAAATTATTTTCGATGATACTATAATTGTGGACAAATGAAACAATACATTTGTTAAAATCCATAGAACTACAGCACACAAGTGAAACTTATGCAAACTCATGCAAAGTATATGCAAACTTCTAAAAGTTAAAAACAACACATTTACAAAGTTGGATAATTCATGATTAAATGAAGAATGTGTCAAAACTATCTAACTGTATTTAAAGTACATGAAATAACCTCTATGAAAGGGGATGGAAGAGAAAGGGTTACAGACCTAAGTATCTTGGGAAATGAGTGGAGTCTGATTTAGTCAAAGATTTAGTAAAACAAACAACAAACAAACAAACAAAAAAATCACACATGTGAGATCTGTATTCTAGTTGACAAAATTATTTCCTGTGGTAGTGTGCATTAACAGTTCTAATACTATTAAACATGTAAACTGGAATTGAATAAATGGAATGACTGGTGGATGGTGAGAGCTAGATTTATTACTTTCAGAGTGGGAAGTTGAAGATGAACAACGAGAGGAAGATAGAATGATTCTTGTGGTAATGGATTAAAGTTAGAGATATCAGTATGAACATGCATGTAGCGTAATGTAGTTACAGAAATCAGTATACACAATTTTTTTCTGCTCTGTCAGTTGAGAAAGCCTAGAAACAGAGACTATCCTATGATCAGTTAGCACATGTGGCATTCAGGTCTTGGTTCTTAATACCATTTTCTAATAAAAGGAACCAGAGCCTTATAGAGAAATGGCTGATTCTAAAACAAGGACAGACAATATACCAGATGCTCTCAGAGCGTCTTGTGGTTCCAGAAAGTAAGGATGTGCTAAACATACTTGCTCACTCACTCACTCATAATGATTGTTTGTCAAAGAGACACAGAGTCAACTGAAACAATTTCTATTGGCCAAAGTTGAAACACTTTGAACAGCAAAATAAATGAAGTATTGGATTATAACCAAAAGTATAAAACAAATATCCATGATTCAATTTTGATTTAAATAAAAGTTTGATTAAACAAATAAAAGAATGTGGAAGAATAGACAAATCTCCCATGCAGAAGAATTCCGAGCAATTTATGTAAAAACTCCACCCTTGAAAACATGAACTGCAACTCCCTACATCCTAACAATTGGCTATGCATAGTAATATCTTTCTCAAATACACAATATGGGCAGGACAGAGGGGAGACTAAGTTCTTGGTGTCTTACTCAGGTCAAGCCAAGTGTCCAAGTACAACATCAAGAGTGATAACTCATGTTGATAATATGTAGCCCTGGTCTGTTGTGATAAAAATGATATTTAGCCTCTGTGGTCCTCATAATCCCAGTCTCATCAAGAAAATATCATACAAACCCCAACTAAGAAATATACTATAAAATATCAGTAGTCTTCAAAATCTGAAGATCTTCAATAACAAAAATAGTCTGAGCAAGTGTCTTAGTCAAGAGGAGCCTAAGAAACATAAAAACTAAATGTAATGTGGTATCTGGAATAGGATCCTGGAGTAGCACAAAGACATTATTCAGATATCGTTTGTTTTTACCTGAAGCATAGACTTCAGTTTATAATAGCATGTCAATATTGGTTTATTAATTAGAATATATAGGGGCCCCTGGGTGGCGTAGTCGGTTAAGCATCCGACTTCAGCCAGGTCACGATCTCGCGGTCCGTGAGTTCGAGCCCCGCGTCAGGCTCTGGGCTGATGGCTCAGAGCCTGGAGCCTGTTTCCGTTTCTGTGTCTCCCTCTCTCTCTGCCCCTCGTCCGTTCATGCTCTGTCTCTCTCTGTCCCAAAAATAAATAAACGTTGAAAAAAAAAAAAGAATATATTTACCATACATTTGTAAGACGTCAATAGGGGAAACTGGTTGTGGAATGTATGGAGATTCTCTATATTATCTTCCCAAATTATTTGTAAATCTAATATTGTTCAAACATACATTAAAATGTAAAATAAAGAAAAAAAAGAAAGAAAAAGAAAGAAAGAAAGAAAAAAAAGAAAGCCCTTCTAGTGATAATGTACTGCTAATAATAGTGAACAGTAGGACTTTTAGGGTCCTCTATACTATTCTGGACATATGGAATATTATAATGCAAATAATTACACAACAAACCCATAGAGAGATCTTACTAATAATTCCATTTTATAGATGAATAAACTGAGGCACAGAGAGGTTAAGTACCTTGCCCAAGATCATGGCAATTAAGTAACGGAGCCAAAACTCAAATCCAATTCATCACGCTACAGTAACTATACTCATAATGACCTCACTATTTTATCTCTTGAAGTAATTGGCCATGTGTTTTAATAAGTGGGTTGAGTTTCAAAACACCCATCAAGCTTAGGAAACCCAAGGAACGAGATCTTCTGATAGACACCGATAGAACAATCAATGGTATCTCAACAACTTCTGGGTCTGACTCTCTCTTTTGAAAATTTCTTATATCTTTTATTTTCCATCACCTTCTATTTTTCCTTATCCCCATCCTGTATTCCTAATCTTTCTTGCTCCTTTTCATTTCTCTTTCTCACTTCTGTTGTCTTAAATCTTCATGCAACTGACCTTTTGATTCTTTAAAATATGTTTTCTTTCCTAGACATATAAATATGGTTGGGATCTCTCAGTGGCTTGTTAATCTCACTGGTAGCACTGAAGACTCATCCTAGAATTTGGTGGAAAATAAATACTGTTAAGTTTGTCATACTAATCCATTTTACAGCCTTATGTTCCAAAGCTCCTTTTTGCCTATGGCTTCAACACTCCCTGCATATTCACATTGCTTGTAGTCTTTATTGATTAAAAAATTTAGACATTTTATCCTATCAAAAATTAAAAGAGTATCTTTATCCACAAATGACGATGTGGAAGCTTGAAAAAAAATTCCACCTTCTCCTAGGGCCACAAGAAGTGATGACAATATACTGAAACGATTTGGCTTTATTTTAAAATGCTTTCATATTTTTGCAATTTAAGAAACAGACTTCATTCCAAATGAGGTTAATAAGACCACTAGGATTTATGGTCATGTTTGCAAAATAACCCCTTAAAGTTCTTGAGACCAATTTTAATAATAATAAAATAATATTTTTCCTATTATATTATTAAACTGTCAAGACCATGCTAAATTACTTATCATTGTTATATATTTCCAATATAGCAAGACTTTTCCAGGATTATATGGTCACCAGATTGGCCTCAGCACAGTTACCTTAGTATTTAAAGCTCTACGTTTAGCCTATTTTATGTAGGAGTTAGGATGAGCTTCTGTCAATATGATTTATTTCTTTAACCGAATTAGCTCCAGTTTTGTTTTTTTAATCATATTTTTCTTTGCGTGAACACATTGTTTGAAACAAAAAGAGTAAATATATTGAGCTCAACTTTGGAACAAGATTATTAATAAACTAAGCTCAAATGCATTATGAGTCCATTTTTTCCCCATCCCTGTTTCTGTCTTTGTCTCTCTGTCTCTCTCTGGTCTCTAATCTACATTTGCAAATGCCAACAAATAGCACACATCAGCTATTTATGAAGGCCCTGCTGCCTTTAAAATCAATCCAATTAGATCTTTTCTCACGAGCAAGTTCCTTCAAATAACAACATCCTGTATGAAAAATCAATGCATGAATCAACAAATAATCATTGAATACCTAATAGAGTTGACTATAAATACATGGGGTTATTTTCCTTCTGATGATCTGAAAGGAAAGAGTAATTACTGAGGAGTCAGTCCTACATTTATGGGCTGTAATGTCAGAGTTATAGAGCTGATAGCTTCTCAGTGGGAAATATCACTAGCTATGCTCGTGTTTCAAAGATGAGTGCATATCTCTATCACTGTTTAATAGTGTTTAAACCTGTTAATGCATGTAGTCTGGTGAAATGAAGCAACCAAAAAGACATTAAGTAGAAAAATAGTTTCCCTGGATTTGTCTATCCTGGAAATACAATCTACAGAATTCATTTGGTCAAACCTTCAGTTAAAATTTGACATATCAAATGGACAACCCAAAGGAAGCCTGTGTAATTCTCCAAATGGACTGCCTTCCATGAAGCTTCTTAGGGCTCATGTAATATGACTCAAACAGCTTTAGTTACTCTACTAATTGCAACCATTTTTTTTTCTTTTAACTTTCAAATCACTTTATATTTGCACATATATTTTATCTCTTTTTCAGTCTCTTATTTTATTTGGAAGACCTTCTTTTGTATGTATGTAAAGTACCTGTATTCTGTTGCAACCTACCTCATATACCTTTACCTGTTCGTTTCAGTTGGCATCCCCCAGCATTATATCCTTCTTGAGCAATAGCCCCCATTTTTACTGGGTTATCCATTTATCCACAACTCTTTGTCCATGTGGTCCAAGTGAGAAGGTTCCACCCCCCCCCCCCCAGTTTTCAGCTCTATGCTCTGAGCCCTTGATAGCAAACCATATTTGAAATATATTAATTTAGTTTTTCTGAGTGCCTGCATGTTCGGGTATTGTTCTAGGCATTTTGCAAATGTTAAAGAAGAGAAAAGTGTTTATATGTTTGTATGTACACGTGTGTTACTCATGCACGTGCACACACACACACACACACTTCCTTAAACAAGGGGGAGAAATGGTTGACCTTTAATTTTCAAATATAAAAAGTAAAAGTTGGTTGATTGTATTGGGAGACTAAAAAGAAAAAAAATAATAATAATCTTTTTCTTACTCCATATTAAAAACAAATGAGGGGCACCTGAGTGGCTCAGTCAGTTAAGCGTCCAACTTTGGCACAGGTCATGATCTCACTGTTCGTGGGTCCCAGCCCCATATCGGGTTCTGTGCTAACAACTTGGAGTCTGGAGCCTGCTTCAGATTCTGTGGCTCCCTCTCTCTCTCCCCATCCCTACTCTTTGTCTCTCTGTCTCTCTGTCTCTCTCTTAAAAATAAATCAACATTAAAATTTTTTTAAATAAAAATTAAAAAATAAAAACAAATATAATTAACATTGTCTTTGGAATTCCTGTTTAACACTAATAATATTACTTAGTTCTCTTTGCCTACCCATAATTTCTACTCCTTCCCAGTTTAACTCTTGTGTATTTCATAGTCCTACCATTGTATATTAACAAGCAAGAAGGTGTGTTTCATTTTATGAAGCTGCTGATGGGAATATGGAAAATCTTTGGTCAAAAATTCCAGAGTTTTCCTAACTTAATTCTAACTTCATACACAAATACATTAAATTTTAAAGAAAATGACCATTCCCAACATAGACAACACATATTCTACATACACATTCTACATTGCAAATATATTTTGCACATTTTGGTCTTTGTCCCTTATCCCACACTAACATCCATTCTGCACCTATTTTCTCCCTTATTATTGACTAAGGAATTATTCAAAATGCCCATTTTAAGGATGTTCACTGAACATTGACTGCCACACAAATAAATATAGAGCAAAGTCCCTTCTCTCAATTATCGATTTTTATTGATGTCATTGATCTCTTTGGAGCTTAGAAAAGAACACAAATATTCTCTCCTTATACTAGTAGGATTTCAATGAGCTCCATCAGAGCTGTGGGACCTTTCTTAGTGTTGCTCCTGAGGTGACAGATAGGCCCAACCCACAGGACTTTAAGCAAATACATATGTTTGCACTTAATGGGAGATCCTTAACAGAACTAGACTGGACAGATCATGTTCCAGAAGAGTTGGATGGACTCTTCTGTATTCGACTGGGAGCATGGAGAAGCAGTAATAAAATGAATTCAAAGTGTTAAGATTTTTTTGCCTAAATTTATCTATAATATTTTGCAAGAAGCTCTACAAAAAATGAATAAATCTTTGATGTGATGATGAGAATAACCACCATTTATTGAACAATTAGAAGCACTTAACATTTTGTACATTTTTTTTTACTGATGATCTCATTTATTTTTTTTAATTAATTTTTTTTTGATGATCTCATTTAATCCTTACAACATACTTCTTAGGTGAGTGTTATTTTCATCATCCTTTTTAAATGAAGAACTTAAAACTAAGAAGATTAAATAATCAACATTTAATTGTACATCTATTGTATGACAGTACTTTTATTAGCTGCTTTATACACATGTACATTATCTCACCACAACCTAGTAACAACTCCATGGGGTGAGTTTCTCTTTTACCCCCATTTATCAATGAATAAATACACAGATACACGGAGGAACTTACACAAGTTCACCTACCTACTGTTAGGTGAACACTCAAGCCCACTGTAGAAACTCAATTGTGACCACTTTCTATGCCTTTCATGGATTTTTTTTTTTTAAATCAAGATGTGCCGGACTTCTATATCAAATATAACTGATTGAATTCTGGTTGTGACATATAGCAGCAGTTAACTTTCCTGAAACTCAGTCTTCTCTGTAAGATTAAACAAATATATCTAGTTCAAAGGGTTGTTTGAGGTTTAAATGAGATACCAGTATTTAAAGCATTTAGTGCAGGGCTTGGTACATGGTAAATACTCCATAAATAGTGGTTGCTAATTTTAGGTATTAGACCCATGATTAATATATTAAATGCAAGGTAAATACTAAAAAGTGCTTAACACTAGTACAGAACAATTACTTAACAAACACATAGAAATTTTTCGATAGATAATACATTGTAAATCTTACATCTGTATAGTGCTGCAGAGTGCACATTGGTGTCAGGCAATTTGTCTTTACACATTTGAGTTTAATTATTTTCCCTTGGGTTGGGTAAAGCAGAAGTCTGTCGCCCCTCTACCACATAGGAAAAACAAATTGTGAGTGATTCATCAAATCAAAAAATGACTAATGTTTGAGCTGGGAGTCCTCAAATAAAGTCTCTCAGTGCATATCCACAATTATCTCAATATCATGTACAGTTACCAGAATAGACAGCAACATACTGGTTTTATATATAATTGAAATTTAAGTACAAAATCCTTTTACATACTTATGTATCAGTTTCAAATATGAAAGCTTAACATGTATATGGATGCCAGTTTTTATCAAGAAGCAGACTGTGTAGTAATAATACAATTTTAGGTATGTTCATTTTAAAAATCATATTCTCTGCTATTTAAAGAAAAATCTGTCACTACCATAAAGGAACCAGAAAAATATAAACATTTAAAAATAGAGGGGTTTTGAAAAGTATTGTGGGTTATAAGAAACTGATTTCCTTCCATTAATTTAAGCCAAGGCAATTGAGGGAAATATATGACTCTGGAGAAAAATGCCAATTGAATAGGATAAACATACTTAATTTAAGAAATAAAAGCTATTTTCCTTAAGCAGATATTGCTATCTGGAATAGTGAACAAAAATCAAGTAGACATTACTATTTAAAATATGCTCAATTATAGTTTCTGTACATACATACTCATATAAAAGATGACTGAGTACATTTGAAAAAGTTCATATAATAATGAAAATTAGAAATAGATATGCTGTTTCCCATACTGAAAACCAACAAGTCCTTCCTATGAGGCTCTTTGGATGAGGGAATGTAATTCTTATCAATTTCTGAATCCCAACACTTGAGGAAAGGTGGAAAACAGATGTAAAACACAGAAGAGGAAGGATAATGGAGGCTCTAAAAAAAAAAAACTAACACAAACGTCTATTAATTATATTCTGTCCTTATTTTTTGTTAGATTAACTCATAGAACATACTGTAAAATGACATTTGATGTTTTCTTCTCCTTAGTACCTAATCTATTCCAATCAAATTTGCTTTTGGGGGCGGGTGGGCACCTGGGTGTCTCCATTGGTTAAGCATCTGACTCCTGATTTTGACTAAGATCATGGTCTCCAGGTTCATGAGTTCAAGCCTCGTATCTGGCTCTGTGCTGACAATGCAGAGCCGCTTAGGATTCTCTCTGTCCCTTTCTCTTTGCCCATTTTCCTTGGGCTCTCTCTCACTCTGTCTCTCTCTCTCAAAATAAATAAACTTAAAATAAATTGCAAATTTGCTTTCCTGACCCTCAGTCTGAGATTAATTGGCCTCTCGCTTGACTTTGAAGTATTCAACAAGAAATCCCTCTACTTCCTCTATGGTATTTCTACCTCCTCTCAAATGTTCTTTCTTCACTTTTATTTCAGAAGAATTTTATTGATCCCCTTCCCTCATATCTCTTCTAGGTCTATTATTATTATTTGGTGTTTTGTACATCCAATATCTCAATTGATCTTGGTTTGTCTAACCTAATGTTATACTCAAATCTCCTTCATGAGGAAGCATGGGTCCTTTATCTCAACACCCTTCAAGGAACTCTTGAGCTTAGATACTATAGTATGATGTAATGATCAAAATATTCTGGAATACATAATAATAATAGCTAGTTAGGCATGTAACATGTGCTGCTCATAGGTCCACATACTGTAACTACCCTTTAGTTCTCAGAAAACTTCATGAAATTTAAATTGTTGTTTCGTTTGGGTCTTGTGGCAGATTGATGTTACTTAAATACATTATTTAAAATGTGTTCCTTAAAACTACACTTGACAATGAAGCAAACACAGTCTTCAATAAGTGGCGCTGGAATAAGTTGACATCTACATGCAAAAAATGAATCTAGATACCAATCTTACATCTGTCACAGAAATTAGCTCAAAAAGGATCAAACACTAGATGTAAAACTCAAAACTATGGAAGGGGGGCTTCTGGGAAGATGGCAGCATAGGTGGACGCTGAGCTCACTGCATCCTGCCTCTCAATTAGATTCCACCCACACCTGCCTAAATAACCCAGAAAACCGCCAGAAGACTGGCAGAACTGAGTCTCTGGAGCCAAGCGTGGAGGAGAGGCCCAGGGAAGAGGGTAGGAAGGGCAGAGAGGCCGTGCTCGCTACACTGACTGGCAGGAGCGAGTGGGGTGGAGGGGCGGCCCGCTAGCAAAACAGAGCCCCTGAGTCTGGCTGGCAAAAGCATAGGGGCTGGACAGAGTGTGTTCTGACAGCAAGCGGGACTTAACATCTGGAAGTTTATAAATTAACAGCGCTGCTCGGAGAGCAGGAGGGCTGGAGGACAACGGGAGGGAGAGCTGCTGAGTCCCCGGACGACAGAGCTCAGCTTGGCGGGGAACAAAGGCGCTCATCAGCGCCATCTCCCTTGCCCATTCCCCAGCCCAAATCCCAAAGGGAACCGGTTCCTGCCAGGGAACTGGCTTGCACCCTGCAAAACAGAGCCCCTGAGTCTGGCTGGCAAAAGCATAGGGGCTGGACAGAGTGTGTTCTGACAGCAAGCGGGACTTAACATCTGGAAGTTTATAAATTAACAGCGCTGCTCGGAGAGCAGGAGGGCTGGAGGACAACGGGAGGGAGAGCTGCTGAGTCCCCGGACGACAGAGCTCAGCTTGGCGGGGAACAAAGGCGCTCATCAGCGCCATCTCCCTTGCCCATTCCCCAGCCCAAATCCCAAAGGGAACCGGTTCCTGCCAGGGAACTGGCTTGCACCCTGCAAACACCGAACGATGTGCTTCTGCGGATCCATCCTTCTGGCAGGTCTGTCTCCCTCCAGGTGCCGTAGGGCCCCTCCTGAAGTGGATCAACAAAGGATAAGCTAGCTGAGTCTGCCCCTCCAGCCCCTGTGCACCTTGCCAATCCACCCCAGCTAATATGCCAGATCCCCAGCACCACAAGCCTGGCAGTGTGCAAGTAGCCCAGACGGGGCATGCCTCCCCACAGTGAATCCAGCCCCTAGCTGAGGGGAAGAGAAGGTACACACCAGTCTGACTTTGGCCCCAGCGGTGGGCTGGGGGCAGACATCAGGTCTGACTGCAGCCTCACCCACCAATGCAAGTCATTCAAGACAGCACAGGGGAAGTGCAGCACAGGGTGCAGTTCTGCACCACTCCAGGGACTATCCAAAATGATGAAATGGAAGAATTCCCCTCAAAAAAAACGTCCAGGAAATAATGACAGCTAATGAACTGATCAAAAGTGATTTTAAAAATAAAATAGAAAGTGAATTTAGAATAATAGTCATCAAATTAATCGCTGGGCTTGAAAACAGTTTAAAGGACAGCAGAGAATCTATTGCTGCAGAGATCAAGGGACTAAGGAACAGACAAGAAGAGCCAAAAAATGCTATTAATGAGCGGCAAAATATAATGGAGACAACATGGCTCGGATTGAAGAGGCAGAGGAGAGAATAGGTGAACTAGAAGATAAAATTATGGAAAAACAAGAAGCTGAGAAAAAGAGAGATAAAAAAATCCGGGAGTAGGAGGGGAAAATTAGAGAACTAAGTGATGTACTAAAGAGAAATAATATACACATAATTGGTATTCCAGAGGAGGAAGAGAGAGGGACAGGTGCTGAAGGTGTACTTGAAGAAATAATAGCTGAGAACTTCCCTGATCTGGGGAAGGAAAAAGGCATTGAAATCCAAGAGGCACAGAGAACTCCCTTCAGACATAACTTGAATCGATCTTCTGCATGACATATCATAGTGAAACTGGCAAAATACAAGGAGAAAGAGAAAATTCTGAAAGCAGCCAGGGATAAATGTGCTCTAACATATAAAGGGAGACCTATAAGACTCGTGACGGATCTCTCTTTTGAAACTTGGCAGGCCAGAAAGGAACGGCAGGAGATCTTCCATGTGATGAACAGAAAAAATATGCAGCCAAGAATCCTTTATCCAGCAAGTCTGTCATTTAGAATAGAAGGAGAGATAAAGGTCTTCCCAAACAAACAAAAACTGAAGGAATTCATCACCACTAAACCAGCCCTACAAGAGATCCTAAGGGGGATCCTGTGAGACAAAGTACCAGAGACATTGCTACAAGCATGAAACCTACGGACATCACAATGACTCCAAACCCATATCTTTCTATAATAACACTGAATGTAAATGGACTAAATGCGCCAACCAAAAGACATAAGGTATTAGAATGGATAAAAAAACAAGACCCATCTATTTGCTGTCTACAAGAGACTCATTTTAGACCTGAGGACACCTTCAGATTGAAAGTGAGGGGATGGAGAACTATTTATCATGCCACTGGAAGTCAAAAGAAAGCTGGAGTAGCCATACTTATATCAGACAAACTAGACTTTAAATTAAAGGCTGTAACAAGACATGAAGAAGGGCATTATATAATAATCACAGGGTCTATCCATCAGGAACAGCTAACAACTATAAATGTCTATGCGCCAAATACCAGAGCCCCCAAATATATAAAACAATTACTAACAAACATAAGCAACCTTATTGATAAGAATGTGATAATTGCAGGGGACTTTAACACTTCACTTATAGAAATGGATAGATCATCTAGACACATGGTCAATAAAGAAACAAGGGCCCTGAATGATACATTGGATCAGATGGACTTGACAGATATATTTAGAACTCTGCATCCCAAAACAATAGAATATACTTTCTTCTCGAGTGCACATGGAATATTCTCCAAGATAGATCACATACTGGGTCACAAAACAGCCCTTCATAAGTATACAAGAATTGAAATCATACCATGCATATTTTCAGACCACAATGCGATGAAGCTTGAAATCAACCACAGGAAAAAGTGGAAAACCTCCAAAAGCATGGAGGTTAAAGAACACCCTACTAAAGAATGAGTGGTTCAACTAGGCAATTAGAGAAGAAATTAAAAAATATATAGAAACAAACGAAAATGAAAATACAACAATCCAAATGCTTTAGGATGCAGCGAAGGCAGTCCTGAGAGGAAAATATATTGCAATCCATGCCTATCTCATGAAACAAGAAAAATCCCAAATACAAAATCTAACAGCACACCTAAAGGAAATAGAAGCAGAACAACAAAGACACCACAAACCCAGCAGAAGAAGAGAAATAATAAAGATCAGAGCAGAAATAAACAATATAGACTCTAAAAAAACTGTAGAGCAGGTCAATGAAACCAAGAGTTGGTTTTTTGAAAAAATAAACAAAATTGACAAACCTCTAGCCAGGCTTCTCAAAAAGAAAAGGGAGATGACCCAAATAGATAAAATCATGAATGAAAATCGAATTACTACAACCAACCCCTCAGAGATACAAGCAATTATCAGGGAATACTATGAAAAATTATATGCCAACAAACTGGACAACCTGGAAGAAATGGACAAATTCCTAAACATGTGCACACTTCCAAAACTCAATCAGGAGGAAATAGAAAGCTTCAACAGACCCATAACCAGTGAAGAAATTGAATCAGTCATCAAAAATCTCCCAACAAATAAGAGTCCAGGACCAGATGGCTTCCCAGGGGAGTTCTACCAGACATTTAAAGCAGAGATAATACCCATCTTTCTCTAGTTATTCCAAAAAATAGAGAGGGAAGGAAAACTTCCAGACTCATTCTATGAAGCCAGTATTACTTTGATTCCTAAACCAGACAGAGACCCGGTAAAAAAAGAGAACTTCAGGCTAATATCCTTGATGAATATGGATGCAAAAATTCTCAATAAGATACTAGCAAACCGAATTCAACAGCATATAAAAAGAAGTATTCACCATGATCAAGTGGGATTCATTCCTGCGATGCAGGGCTGGTTCAACATTCACAAATCAATCAACGTGATACACCACATTAATTAAAGAAAAGATAAGAACCATATGATTCTGTCAATCGATGCAGAAAAGGCATTTGACAAAATTCAGCAACGTTTCTTAATAAAAACCCTCGAGAAAGTCGGGATAGAAGGAACATACTTAAAGATCATAAAAGCCATTTATGAAAAGCCCACAGTTAACATCATCCTCGATGGGGAAAAACTGAGAGCTTTTTCCCTGAGATCAGGAACACGACAGGGATGTCCACTCTCACCGCTGTTGTTTAACATAGTGTTGGAAGTTCTAGCATCAGCAATCAGACAACAAAAGGAAATCAAAGCATCAAAATTGGCAAAGATGAAGTTAAGCTTTCACTTTTTGCAGACGACATATTATACATGGAAAATCCAATAGACTCCACCAAAAGTCTGCTAGAACTGATACATGAATTTAGCAAAGTTTAGGATACAAAATCAATGTACAGAAATCAGTTGCATTTTTATACGCTAATAATGAAGCAACAGAAAGACAAATAAAGAAACTGATCCCATTCACAATTGCACCAAGAACCATAAAATACCTAGGGATAAATCTAACCAAAGATGCAAAAGATCTGTATGCTGAAAACTATAGAAAGCTCATGAAGGAAATTGAAGAAGATATAAATAAATGGAAAAACCTTCCGTGCTCATGGGTTGGAAGAATAAATATTGTCAAAATGTCAATACTACCCAAAGCAATCTACACATTCAATGCAATCCCAATCAAAATTGCACCAGCAGTCTTCTCGAAGCTAGAACAAGCAATCCTAAAATTCATATGGTACCACAAAAGGCCCGGAATAGCCAAAGTAATTGTGAAGAAGAAGACCAAAGCAGGAGGCATCACAATCCCAGACTTTAGCCTCTACTACAAAGCTGTCATCATCAAGACAGCATGGTATTGGCACAAAAACAGACACACAGACCAATGGAATAGAATGGAAACCCCAGAACTAGACCCACAAACATATGGCCAACTCATCTTTGACAAAGCAGGAAAGGACATCCAATGGAAAAAAGACAGTCTCTTTAACAAATGGTGCTGGGAGAACTGGACAGCAACATGCAGAAGGTTGAAACTAGACCACTTTCTCACACCATTCACAAAAATAAACTCAAAATGGATAAAGGACCTGAATGTGAGTCAGGAAACTATCAAAACCCTAGAGGAGAAATCAGAAAAAGACCTCCTTGATCTCAGCCGCAGCAATTTCTTACTTGACACATCCCCAAAGGCAAGGGAATTAAAAGCAAAAATGAACTATTGGGACCTCATGAAGATAAAAAGCTTCTGCACAGCAAAGGAAACAACCAACCAATCTAAAAGACAACCAACAGAATGGGAAAAGATATTTGTAAATGACATATTGGACAAAGGGCTAGTATCCAAAATCTATAAAGAGCTCACCAAATTCCAACCCGAAAAACAAATAACCCAGTGAAGAAATGGGCAGAAAACATGAATAGACACTTCTCTAAAGAAGACATCCGGATGGCCAACAGGCACATGAAAAGATGCTCAACTTCGCCCCTTATCAGGGAAATACAAATCAAAACCACACTCAGGTATCACCTCACACCAGTCAGAGTGGCCAAAATGAACAAATCAGGAGACTATAGATGCTGGAGAGGATGTGGAGAAACGGGAACCCTCTTGCACTGTTGGTGGGAATGCAAATTGGTACAACCACTCTGGAAAACAGTGTGGAGATTCCTCAGAAAATTAAAAATAGACCTACCCTATGACCCAGCAGTAGCACTGCTAGGAATTTACCCAAGGTATACAGGTGTACTGATGCATAGGGGCACTTGTGTCCCAATGTTCATAGCAGCACACTCAACAATAGCCAAATTATGGAAAGAGCCTAAATGTCCATCAACTGATGAATGGATAAAGAAATTGTGGTTTATATACACAATGGAATACAACGTGGCAATGGGAAAGAATGAAATATGGCCATTTGTAGCAACATGGATGGAACTGGAGAGTGTGATGCTAAGTGAAATAAGCCATACAGAGAAAGACAGATACCATATGTTTTCACTCTTATGTGGATCCTGAGAAACTTAACAGAAACCCATGGGGGAGGGGAAGGAAAAAAGAAAAAAAAAAGAGGTTAGAGTGGGAGAGAGCCAAAGTATAAGAGACTGTTAAAAACTGAGAACAAACTGAGGGTTGATGGGGGGGTGGGAGGGAGGGGAGGGTGGGTGATGGGTATTGAGGAGGGCACCTTCTGGGATGAGCACTGGGTGTTGTATGGAAACCAATTTGACAATAAATTTCATATACTGAAAAAGAAAAAAAATAAGAGCCAGGTGAACTCTGCCTTCCTACCTCGACTTCAACCAGAAAAGCTCTAAACCTGCTTAAAGGGCCCATGATTTTTAAATTTTTGTTTAACAATCTAGGGGAACCCTATACTTTTAAAAATGAAGGAATCGAAGAGAAGTTAAATAACTAGAGAGAAGTGTTGGCAAGTGAATGAGTGGTGGAGATCAATATGTAAATGAAGAAACCAATGTCTGAGGTCTAAAGAAGAGAAGGAGGTGAAGTTACCTGATCATAGGACCCAGAAGGATGAGCGCTTTCAAGAGATGGTTCCTCTTTAGCATGAATTACAAATCCAAAGTGGGCTTTGTTGCCTGACCTAATATTAGTCCCTCTTCCTGGGAACCTCATTTTCTCATAAAAGTGAAATAAAACAAAATGGCAGCATGAAAAAAAAAACCTCAAAACTATGAAACTTCTGGAAAACAACAGAAAATGTAGATGATCTTGGGCATGGTGTGTTCTGATACAACACCAAAGACACAACTCATGAAAGAAATAATTGATTGGCTGCACTTAATTAAAATTTAAAACTTTCATGAAAGACAACATCAAGAAATTCGAGAAGCAGCTGACGGGGAAATAATTTGCAAAAGACACATCTGATAAAAGACTGTTATCCAGAATATACAAAGAACTCTTTAAGTTCAACAGTAAGAAAACAAACAAGACCTTCACAGACAACTCACCAAAGAAGATATATAGATGGCAAACATATGAATAGATGTTCCACATCGTATGTCATCAAGGAAATGCAAATTAAAACAACAGTGAGATACCACTACACTAGCATTAGAATGATCAAAATCCAGCACACCGACAACACCAAACGTTGGCAAAGATGTGGAGCAATGGAAACTCTCATATACAATGAGAACTCTCTTCAATAGGAATTACCATTCCTGGAGGAAATTAATAAGGCTACAACCGCTTTGGAGGACAGTTTACCTATTTGTTACAAAACATACACTCACAGAATGAGATACCACTTGATATCTGTTAGAATAGAAGAATTGAGCTATCAAGCCAAGAAAAGACATTAAATACAAGAACATTAAATACATATTGCTGAGTGGAAAAAAGCCCTCGGACAATGCTATGTACTGTATGCTTCCAACTATATGACATCTAGAAAAGCCAAAACTATGGACAGAATACAAAGATCACTTGTTGCGAGTAACAGAGGCTGGAGAGGAGGAAAGACGAGTAGATTGAGCATAGAGGATTTGTAGAACAGTGAAAATACTGTTTCATATTATAATGGTGGATATATCCAATTATACGTTTGTCCAAACCTATACAATGTACAACACCAAGAATGAACCACATGCGATTATGGACTTGGGGATGATTATGATATGTCAGTGTGGGTTTATCCTTGGTTAAAAGAAAGTACCATTCTGGTGAATCATGTTGATATGAGTGGAGACTGTGCATGTGTGGAGACAGGGAATATATGGGAAATGTCTATACCTTCCACTCAGTTTTGTTGTAAACCTTAAACTGCTCTAAATGGTAACACTTATCTTTTAAAATCCAGTATTCTTGGAAATATATGTTAAACAAGTTTTAAAGTGGTACTAAAAAAGATTGGCAGGTCATGATTTTGTTTTGTATCTTTTTTTTTTTTAAACTAACTCAATTGGGCCTAGGTGATAAAGTTTGAGAGATACTTACAAATAAGAAAATAAAACAGCAATAAAAACAACACAACGATTGACATGTTTTGGAATCCTGAATGAGGAAGAAAGGAAAGCTAGACTATTAAGGGATTGGTCCGGGAGTAAAAAGTCTCTATGAAGTTAAAAGGTAGGTGTATTTAAAAAAGGGAAACTGAAAGTTAGAGAAGCATGAGATCAGATAATGCAATTTTTTAGTAGGAAATATTGTCTGTTGGTAATTCCTGGATTATTACAAAGTTTAAATTTTGGCCATGAAGTGTATTAGGGTGTATGTGGCATGAGATTAAAGCCATTGGGGTTGAGGAGAAACCACAAAACATGTGAATTAAAACTTAATTATATGAAGTAGTTAAACCTAAGATAATGGCAAAGTTAAGGATAGCTATAAAGGCAGGGACTTAATCTTTAGTGAGTAACTGAGAGTGATAACAAAGAAGGGAAGAACGTAATAAGAGCAGATGATCTGAATCTAACATCGTTTTTATTCAATAATAAAAGATTAATAGTTTAGAATAATATCATAGACAAATCTATCATAGACACCTGCATTCCTTTTCTCGATGTCTTCCTCTCTGCCGTCAGTGTGCGGTGGCTGAAGGACTACCCACGTGAGGCTGAAGGGAACACAGCAGAGGCCATGGATTTTGCAGAGACCAGGGTTTATATCAGAAAAGGGTGGACAGAAAAGATACTCATTTTAGTGGACTTGCAGTGGAGAAGGCCAACAGATCAAAAAGTAGGAATTTCACAGGGGGACGCAAAGGAGAGTACAAATTAAAGGAATTTAGGGTGCTGTTTCAAAGACAATAGATGGTTAAAATGCTTTAGCATCTGAAAGTAGTGAAAGTGGACAGAGATAATAAGTGTGTTGGAATCAGAAAATATCAAACTATTTGTAGGAACTTTGTACAGAAGTCCATGCAAGGCGATCACAACACAACCAGAGGCATTTGGTGCTGTTTGAGGGCAGATACTGCTCTGTGCTTGGTAAACAGTTGCTCACACTTTCATGTAAAAATGAACCTCCTATTAACTTTTATTTGAGATACATGCCTTCTGGGGGTTCCTGGATGTCTCCATTGGTAGGGCATGTGACTTTTGATCTCAAGTTTGTGAGTTCAAGCTCCATATTGGGTGTAGAGATTTCTTTAAAAAAAACTTAAAAATAAAAATTAAATAAAATACATTTATAACAGAAGAAGAGTGACCACAGGGCAACAGTTTTTTTTTTAAATATATATATATTTTTTGTCTATAAGATATCCTTAAAAAAACATTTTTCAGGAAGAAGCATATTTTTCTTTATCATTTTCATGCTGCATATCCATTCTAAAACATTGATTTCTCTAGTGGTCTTGTAAATCACCCAGAAGCAGCTTGTATTTGTGTGGCTCTATACTACATATGTTTCTCATTATTACATTGTACCCTTGATCTGACTTTTTCTGATAAGGCTAAATTGAATTGATGTGATAAAAACATGCTTCTTACTGGAAACAGTCATTATTCATAGACAACATTCCAGTATCACACACCAAACAAATGTAGAAACAAATCCTATGTTCCACATAAGGCAATTTTGGGGAAAACAACATTCACAGTCTCAGTATGGTTGCTAATCATAAATATCAGCAGTTTTCCTTCTCTCTCCATGCTGTTTAGTAGTTCTCATAGACATCCTTCATAAGGTGATGGAAGGTTCCAGTGGGACAGACAGGGACTTTTCAGTTGGGCAGTCTCAAATCTTCTTTTTTTTTTAATTTTTTTTAACGTTTATTTATTTTTGAGACAGAGAGAGACAGAGCATGAATGGGGGAGGGGCAGAGAGAGAGGGAGACACAGAATCCAAAGCAGGGTCCAGGCTCCGAGCTGTCAGCACAGAGCCTGATGCGGGGCTTGAATCAGGAATGGTGAGATCATGACCTAGGCTGAAGTTGGACGCTTAACCGACTGAGCCACCCAGGTGCCCCTCAACTCTTCTTGATTCTGTCATTCATTGGTGTTTACTGGTGGTATTGGGCAGTCATCAGACACTTGACCGTTAGCTACTGTGCTATACCGCCTCTCACAGTACCAACACACATGGCTAGAATGAGGAATAAGTCAAAAATCTACCTTTCCTATCCTGTCTCTTTATCTTACAGCTTAGGACAGTGAAGTTGTTTTTCCAGAGTCATAACTATCAGGTGAGAGAACGGAGATTCAAAAGCAAAAATAAAATCTATCGTCTAAACTTCATATCCAATGCACTTTCCGATATAATACAGTTTTTTCATCATTTGGAACATGTGTAAAGTATACTTGCTTTAGTTAAGAAAATAAAAGAAATCTGTGAGGGCTATAATCTTTCAGTTTTTAGTCCTGATAAAAAGAGAATGCAAGCCAGGAAGGGGCAGAGAGAGAGGGAGACCCAGAATCCCCGCTGACAGCAGAGAGCCCAACAGAGGGCTCTGAACTCAAGAACCTCTACAAACTCGGGAGCTGAAGGGGGACAAAACCTGAGCTGAAGTGGGGTGCTTAACACACTGAGCTGCCCAGGCTCCCCACCCCCTTTTTTTAATAGTAGAAAAAATTAGCAATCTTGAGAACGGTGCTATACTTACTCTGCACTTTATAATATTTATGTACATTGCAAATATCAATTTCTCTTTCCCACATATTTCAAAATAGTATCCAGGAAACATAGAGGTATGTTCTTGCTGTTGCTAAGATTCAAAGATTATCTGTTGAAATGATTACTTATTAATGTATTCAAGCCCTAATTTATTTTTTAATTTGCATATTTTCTTTATTTTATTTTCTAATAAAGATTGGATATGTTTAAGATGTACAACATGGTGATTTGATATACATATTCATAGTGAAATGATTACTGTAGTCAAGCTAATTAACATATCATATCCCTACATAGTTACTATTATGTGTGTGGGATAAGAACACCAGAAATCTACTGTCTTGGCAAATTTCCAGTATTCAGTGCAGTATCAGCTATAGTCATCACGATGTATATTAGTTCTTTAGACTTATTCATTCTACATAACTGCAAGCTTCTACACTTTGACAAGATCTCCCCATTTCTCCCATATCCCTGCCCCACTTCTACTCTCAGCTTTTATGTATTCAAGGAGATTCTGCCATTTACAACAATATGAATGAAGCTGTCCTGGTGGACAGTAGGCTAAAAAAAATAAAACAGCCACAAAAAGAAAAAAAAAAAAAACCTTTCAAGATCTCACTTATACATGGAACCTACAAAAGTGTGTTTTCTTTATCCAAAACTATATTGAGCGATGGGATAAGACAAAGACCTGATTTCTAAGATATGTGGTTAAAAAAAAAAAAGTAAGAGTATGTATGTATTGCGAAACATTTATACCCATTACAAATATTCTTTGGTTTCTATTCTTGTTAAGTGTCTATGATCTAAATCTGTTATTTTCTTACATCTTAGAATAGTAAGAAAGTGAGAAATTGTAAAGGCTTCTTCTTCCCTTCTATTCCTATAACCAATGTCCATGGAACTATATCGTAGACACAGTTTCTCCAGATTCCAATTTGTCGTATTTTCGTAGAGAACTACTATACCAATAACCTGAATTTACACTTTGACAAATATCCTTTAGAAATGGTATTAAGACACCAGTAGAGATTCCTGCACCAGAATACAATTAACTACTTGAATATCTTGAATTCTAAAGAGATCCTGATTGAGTATAATCAGATCAATTTAAATCTCTTTTATCCTATGGGGACAATTTTTAAGTGCTCACCAGGTTACAGGCATATGTTCTTGAAATGAGCAACTCATATTTTAAGAATGAATCATCTCAATGATTCTTCATTGGTTCATTCCCAATTAGAAGCAGATTTTGCTCTCCATAGAGAGGTTACAAATCCCATTCAGTTTTGTTTACTTTAGACATAACAGAGAAGGAAGTATCTCTCTTTGGAAATTTTGTACCCGTGCATTCTATTATATGATTGTCATTTTTTGTCAACTAAAGAAATTTATGTCACCAAATTATAGGACTTTTAAACATATAATTAATTGGTGAAATGTTGCTTGCATGTACGTATCCTAATTTCATGAAGTTGATCTGAAAACTTCATTTGCCTGGAAACCATTTCAAGACTCATTAATAATGAACTTTCATGAATGTATGAAGATAATACACCACAGCTCTGCCCTGTTTGTGGAGTTTTACCACACACTCCCTCATTGGCAATGGTATCTGTTCATTTATTCTTAGATTCCAACCTGCTCTCTTCTTTGTTGCACATTAACTTTAACATGCAGTTATTAAATACATTACTATTTTTGATTTTTAAAACTATGCATGTATATTCATATGCATATGTATATTGTGAGAAGTGAGATAATGCATTTTCAGAAATACCAAATAAAAGCTGTGCTGTTTACTTATCAATAGGTTTGCAACCTATTGGAAATATGTACAACTCACCCCCCACCCCCACCCCACCCCCCACCCCTCCACCCCCCGCCAGCAAAGAATTCCCAAATCCTTAGACACCTCACTTCCTGGTTCTTCTTCCCCTCTCCATTTTTTCCCCGCTTATTTTTCGCGGGCTTTCCAATGAGCATGCACCAAAGAATTGAAGTCTCTGCGTCCCCTCAAGGAATGGACATTTGTTCCAGTCAGACTACTTTTTGCCTTATATGGGCATGGTAAGGCTGTAAGTTCTGTACTACTCAGCCAATGAGGAATCAGGGAGGGAGTTGCTCGCTAGATCAATTGCCTGCTGTAACTGTCCTGAGTGTGCCTCACCCATCAGACACCTGCTCATGCAAGAATGCTGATTAGAGCTTCCCTTCACTGTGCTCCCAGTCTCCACTTCCCTCCTTTGATTGGGTCAGTGGACTTTTTTCTCACATATATAGAGAAAGATAATGTGCATCAAAATATCAATACTTTTCTTGGCATAAAAAGACCAGAAGGGGGGGGGGGGAACTTTGTATTTCTGTATTCTGTAATTTTTTATTTATTTTGTATTTTTAAAAATTTTTTAATGTTTTATTTTGTTTTTGAGACAGAGAGAGACAGAGTGAACAGGGGAGGGGCAGAGAGAGAGTGAGACACAGAATCTGAAGCAGGCTCCAGTCTCTGAGATGTAAGCACAGAGCCAGACGCGGGGCTCGAACTCACAAGCTGTGAGGTCATGATGTGAGTGGAAGTCGGATGTTTAACTGACTGAGCCACCCAGGCGCCCCAATGTATTCTGT
Organism: Prionailurus viverrinus; assembly: GCF_022837055.1. Lineage (NCBI taxonomy): Eukaryota > Metazoa > Chordata > Mammalia > Carnivora > Felidae > Prionailurus > Prionailurus viverrinus. The sequence goes on from NC_062564.1 coordinate 180,429,554, forward strand.
AATTTTTTTAAAAAAGTAAAAGATTTACTTGTGTACTAACTGTTAGAAATGTGGCACAAATTCAGAAATATGAATCATTACCACTGTCAAGTTTACAAGACAAGGGAGATATTCTGAAGGAACAACAATAAGAGTAGTAGAAATAATAAATTTGTGTTTTCTCTAGTACTTTTGAATTGACAGGTATACTCATAAAGGCATTTAAAGAGGCAATATTGTCACCATTTTGTGGATAAGGACTCTTACCTTGATAGTCCTAAATGAGTAAGTGATAAGATTGAACCCACACATTCTAACTATAAATCTAACACACCTTCCACTATAATTAATTTAAAAAACTCTAAATGATGTCCTTTTTTAAGATGGAGAAAAAAAAATGTCTTAAGAGCAGGTTAAAAATAGAAGCTCAATCATCAGAGAAGAGCATTTGGGCAAATTGAGACTCATCCCCTACCTTCTAGCACAGCCAGGATCCAGATATTTGGGAATTCAGAAAGGCGAGCTTTCTGGACAAGAGATAGAACACCAGGAAAGGCAAAACTTTGGGGGGCGGGAGGGGAAAGATGATCATAAAACAAACAAAGATGTAGGAAAATGTAGAAAATAAAATTTGATTAATAAGTGTCTAAATCATACTCACATAACTGTGATTTTGGTATTTTTTGTTAAATAAACTGGATAAAAAAAGGAAAAAAATGATTTAAAAATGAAGAGAAATATACTTAGGTAACCAAATGGGACATCTATTTCCTCAACACCTTTGCATAATTTATGATGAAAAATTGGTAGATTGTTTAATGTTTATTTTCAGAGAGAGAGAAAAATTATTTTTTAATGTTTTATTTTTTTTGAGAGCAGGAGGACGGGGCCGAGGAGAGGAAGAAAGAATCTCAAGCAGACTCCACACTGTCAGCATAGAGCCCAACACAGGGCTGGATCCTGGGAACTATAAGATCACGACCTGAACCGATATCAAGAGTAGCGTGCTTAACCAACTGAACCACCAAAGTGCCCCTGGTAGACTTCTATTGTGCACTCAGTATTTGCTTGTCAGATGTTCATACACATGTTTTATTTAAATACCATAACAACTCATAGAAGTAGATATTATCGTCTCCATTTGTAGATGACAAAAATAAAGCTCAGAGGTTCAGTAACTTGGGCATAGTAAGGCCTCTAGGTAGTGGCAGAGCCAGAGTTTAACACTGGGTTGCCCAGATTCAACTTCACAGTCCAAGTAATTACTATTATTATCATCACCATCATCATCATCATGATTTTAAGAAGGCTTCACGCCCAGTGTGGAGTCCATTGCAGGGCTTGGAATCAAGATCCTGAGGTCAAGACCTGAGCTGAGATGAAGAGTCAGACATTTAATCAAATGAGTTACCCAGTCATCATAAGTGATTATTATATTTTTAAGTTTTAGTTTAAGGACCCTAAACTTAAAGAAGTTTGAACCAGTGAACCAATCTCTTCATGATTACTGCTAAGTTCTTTTAATTTTTAATTTTTTTTAATTTATTTTTGAGAGAGACAGAGTGTGAGTGGAGGAGGGGCACAGAGATGGAGACACAAAACCTGAAACAGGCTCCAGGCTCTGAGCTGTCAGCACAGAGCCAGACACATGGTTCGAACCCATGAACGATGAGATCATGACCTGAGCTGAAATCAGATGCTTAACTGACTGAGACACCCAGGCGCCCCTCTCACTGCTCAGTTCAAAGTGTGCATTAGAAGCTCTTATTATCCCTATCTCAACTTCATAAATGTCATCTGTGTATATGCTAAAAAGGCAAGCTATATAAAATCACAATAGTACCTTTCTTGCTATGCAATCCAGACAAAAACCTTAATTAGAAAGACATCTAAAAGTTCCCTCTTATTAATTATCCAAAATTTGCTCCCTCACAATCATTTGCTCGTCATACTTGCTATTACATGGAAGTCAGATATCTTGGTTTGTGAAAATTCAATTACTTCTACGTTAACTCAGGACCAGGAAGTTTTCTTGTTTGTTTGTTTCCAAAATGCACCATATACCTCAGTCATAGCTACAGAAATATAATGCCTTCATTGATTAACAATAGAGTCTACAAAAAAGGTATTGGAAAAAGAGCAGTTGTAGTCTCGTTCCTTTACCAACATGGATAGCTCTCTGATGTCATGTGACTGGAAATGTTTCACACGTTATGTGTAGTACAGAATAAAGACAGCTTGAAATTAAAACACATTCTGAACATTGTAATTTCAAGCTTATGAATGTTAAACATTACTACAGTTATAAAAGCTCTAATATTTCATCATTTGAAAATGATGATTAATAACATAAAAAAATAATGCCTAGCTGTCTGGTAATATTTTCTTTTCCAATGGTCAGTTACGTTGGAAATTTAAACTTTTCAGTTATAGAGATTTTTACAAATTACAGAAACCTTCACCACTCCTTATTAACCCAGCTACTTTATGATAAGCAAGGCAGGCAATAATGTACAATTTGTTATTTGACCAATTACCACCAAAGGAAAAAGAAAGGAATAATGTATTTTAGTGCATGAAATAATACGGAGGAAAAAAACAACAGAAGAGACAGAGATGTATATGAGGTTGCCAGCTTAAATATGGTGGTCAGGAAGCACTATTTATAAAAGTGAAATTTAAGTGCAGACCTGAAGGGGGGAGAGAAAAACCCAAGGAGCTCTGGGGGAAGATTCCAGACCATAAACAGAAAAGATGGAAGTATGGCTAACAAGGAGTAAGAGAGGGATTTTGGGAGATGATGGAAAACACATGGAGTAAGACAGTCAGGCAAGAGCTGGGAACACATCTGTGGGACCTTAGTTTTTAATCTGTATACTATAGCCACATATCAGAGGATTCCAAATAGGCAAGCATATTATAAAACACTTTAAAAGAAACTGCTGGGAGCTATGTCATGAATTGGCTGTAGAGGGCAGATAAAAGGCAGAAACAGTAAATCAGTTCTGAGCCAACTGCAAAATACCTGGCAAAAAGTAACCACCTTGAGGAAAGCCTGGGTGGCTCAGTTGGTTAACTGCTTGACCTTTATTTTTAATGTTTAAATGTTTATTCATTTTTGAGAGACAGAGTGCAAGCAGGGGAGGAGCAGAGAGAGAGGGAGACACAGAATCTGAAGCAGGCTCCAGGCTCTGAGCTGTCACCACAGACTGTGAGATCACGACCTGAGCTGAAGTCGGCCTCTTAACCGACTGAGCCACCCAGGCGCCCCCGGTTGGCTGCTTGACTCTTGATCTTAGCTCAGGTCGTGATCTCACAGCTGGTAAGATCAAGCCCCGCTTCAGGCCCCACTCTGGGCTCTGGGCTGACAGCACAGAGCCTGCTTGGGAGTCTCTTTCTCCCTCTCTGTCTGCCCCTCCCTGCACACATTCTCTCTCTCTTTCTCTCTCTCTCTAAAAAAAAAAAAAAAAAAAAAAAAAAAAAGAAAAAAAGAAGAAGAAGAAAAGAAAGAAAAAAAAAGAAAGGAAGAAAAAAGTAGAATTGGAAAGAATTATAAGTCTCATCACATTTAATTTATTTCATAGATGAGGAAACTGAGGTTCTAGGAAGCTCAGAGACATTACCAGGAGCACAAAAGCACTTGGGGAGCACATATCAGTGAATATCCAGTTTTCCTCACTCACCAGGATGGGAGTAGTGCTGTTTTCCTGTTTAGTGAATTGTGAGCCTGGCAAGTTTTGAGAACGCAGGGCTAGTAATAGAAATTGACCCAGTTGTTAGGAATAATATTACAGGATGCGTGGAGACTAAGGGAACTAGCCGAATGTACGGAGACTACTCGCATCCACAGACAATGGGCAGCAATTTCTGACAGTTGAGCAATAGAAGAAGAAATGAGACTTTGCTTGTGTGAAACAAGCTATAATAGATGTATGCTCAGCATACAATTTTTTCTTTAGAATTTGAGATTGTTGTCAAATGTGATTTTTGCAGTGATGCAACTGTTTTTGTTTGAACTGTGTGAGGAAAATGGTTTATAGCTTCACATGTTAGTTGTTTGTTACTGTGGACTTTCTGTTCTGCCCATTTAACTCAGTCATAATCAAGTGGATGGGTTGATGTTTAGATCATGGGATCCCTTGAGGAAGTCAAAGATAGAATGATGGGAGTATTTTAGGACAGACATCGCAGAGGCCTTCTCAAAATCTGAAGTAGAAGATCTTTGAGACCAATGTGGTCACTCTGACCACCAAATGCCTGGATTACAAGGAAGGAATAGACTTGTAATTATTCTGAGATTTTTTTTATAAATGAAGAGTAAAACTGAAGAAGAAAGGCTGACAGAGAAAGGTTCTGGCAGCCAAATACTCCAATTAAGTCAAGAGCAAGGAAAGGGAAAGAAAATGGATAAATCTTACTTTGTGTCTATCCATAAGGAAGCTGGCGTACCATTTCAGTCCAGAAGAGGTTGCAAACTCCATACATTCTCTATCCAATCTATAAGAGCACTTCAGACTAAGGACAAACCTCCCAGAAAAATACAAAAAAAAAAAAATTGTCCATGCAAATCAGTAGTTTTTCTGTGTGGAGAGAAAACATGGTATGGTTCAGAAATAACTTAACACTGTATTTCTTACCCGGAAGACAAATGAATATTCTGTTGGTGTTTTTCTTAAGAATAACTATGAAATTGAAACCTTTTGTCATATTTGCTTCATAATTTCTCAGGAAAAAGATATTTACGAATGTAGTTGCAGCTAGTGTGGGAGGACTTCTTAAAATTACTTTTTTCTCTTCACTAGGGATTATCATTTTTGGGTGTGTTTTTGCCATATTACACATTATGCACACTCACAAACAACATGTAATTGTTTTTGCATTTTTCAATACATATATGTAAATGGTGTTATGCATATAATATATATATTGCATTTATATATATGTGTGTGTATATATATATATATATATATATATATAGGTAAATGGTATTATACTGTGTATATCCTTTTGATACTTGTAAACTAAAACCAGCATTATGTTTCTGCAATGAAATGAGGTTGATAATTGTTGCTCTAGTTGATTTGATTTCACTGCTCAGAATGTTTATCACTTTTCTAATACATATCTTGTTTAAGAAGTTTAGACCGTTTCCAATTTTCTATTAAAATACCGAATATTGTTCCTCTTTGTTGTTCTACATACTCCTAAGTATTTAGAATTTGAAGTGCATTAAATATTATGATCATTAATGGTTATGAAGTTGTACCTCATTGTTTTAATTTTCCAACCCATAACCATTAAACGTAGGTGTATTTTCTTATATTGATCCACCAGTAGGTACCCTGTTGTGTGAATAATTTGTTTATGTCTTTACTGGTTCAGTTCTTTACTACTCTACAACAAACCATTCTAAGACTCAGTGACTTAAAACAATAATTTATTATTTCTCATGTTTATGTGAGTAGACTGGAGTCAGCTGGAGGATTCTTTTGTTCCCTGAAGTGTAGCCGAGGTGGCTCAGGGAGGTGCATTCAGCTGGGGGTTTGGCCAAAGACTTGGGAAAAAGTTCTCTGCAAAAAGATAATAAGACGTCTGTGTCTGGACCTGTCAAAGATCTGAGATTTACTGTACTTGCAAACTGAAAAGTTTGCCCACTAGTTTTCAAATTCTCCAGTACTATGCACACATTTTTAAGTTCACTTTCTTCCATGTTGTTAAACAAGAAATATTTTCAATTATATCAAACTTTTTTTTTTCCAAAAAGTTAAATGACCGAAGAGAAAGGAGGGAAGGGGGGGAGGGAGGTAAAAGGGAAAGGGAGACCGAAGACAGAGAAAAGAGGGCATAAAGAAGGGAAGGGGAAAGGAGAGAAAAGGAAAACAAGGAAAGAAGGAAGGACAGAAAAAGAAAGAAGAAAAAGATAAACATTTGTTACAAGGAATCAGTATTGATGCATTGTTAAAAACGAAGACAATACTTTATTCAAATTTCCTCATTTTCCCCCTAATGTCTTTTTGTCCAGAATGTCATCAGGGATGTTTCATGACTGTGACCACCACCAAAATCTTCTCAAATTTTCTTTGTTCTTGATTACTTTGACTTTTTTGAGGATTACTGGTTAGGTCTTCTGTAAACTGTCCCTCCTTTGAGTTTTATATTTAACCGTGTTTTTGGTTAATCATGATTATACTGGAGTAACATTTTTTTAATGTTCTTTTATTTTTGACAGAGAAAGAAACAGAGCTTGAGCAGGGAAGGGTCAGAAAGAAAGGGAGACACAGGATCTGAAACAGGCTCCAGACTCTGAGCTGTCAGCACAGAGCCCCATGTGGGGTTCAAACTCACAAACCGCAAGATTTTGACCTGAGTCAAAGTCAGACCCTTAACCTACTGAGCCATGTGGGGTAATGTATTTTTGAGAGAAAGACCACGAGAGGCAAAGTGTCATTCTCATCATATATTAAGGGTATATCAATTGTACATGCAATTGAAGTGACTTCCTGCTGTTGATGTTAATTAACCGTGATCACTTGGCTTGAGGTAGGGTTTGTCCGTCTTTGTTTTTGTTTTTGTTTTTCAGTGTAAAGTTACTCTGTATGTCTCCATTTCCATATTGTTCTTTGGAAGAAAGCAACTATGTGCAGACCACACTTAAAGAATGGAGAACGATGTTCCACTTCTTTCAGGGTACCTACAAAAATTATTTGGACTTCTGCAACAAAGGCTTGTCTATTCTCACTCATTTATTTAATCAATAATTTAATTTTTATCAGTATGGGCCTGAGTATTTTTTTTTTTTTTTTTTTGCTTTGAGTTGTGATTCAATACGTCTTGTTTTCTTGCTCACATTGCCCCAGCTTTAGCGACTGGGGGCACTTTCATTTGGCTCCTGTATTCCTTTGACATACTGTATCATTGGTGGGGAGATGGGAGGTGAGGTGGAGAAGAGAGGTTTTGCTTAGATTTCTTATTTTCTGCCAGTGTGACATGTTTCAGGCCCATGTTGTAGTTCTTGTTCTGTTCCTGGAATCAACTCCTTCTCCAAGGAACCCTGTTTTCTTTTGTGGAAGAATGATGTTAGATCGCAAGACCTGGATGCTATTTACCGTGATTTACTCCATGGTCTCTTAATTGAGACATACGGGATGTATGGATATAATTTCTATATGTGAAAACTGTATCTGTGTTAATCTAAATGAGTTCATACTATAATCCATTACCACATGCAGTGTTCTATTCCTTGCTTATCTTAAAAAAAAATTACCATTTATTTGTTTTTGAGATAGAGGGACAGAGCGTGAGTGGAGGAGGGGCAGAAAGCGAGCGAGACAAGAGAATCCAAAGGAGGCTCCGGGTTCTGAGCTGTCAGCACAGAGTACAATGCAGGGCTCAACTCACAAACCGAACCATGAGATTATGACCTGAACCAAAGTCGGATGCTCAACTGACTGAACCAACCAAGTGCCCGGATCCTTTGCTTACCTTTATCCTCCCCCTACAGCAGTGAGAAATATGGCTCCATCAGTCAACCATCTACTTCATTGTTCGCTTCCAACATACATGTGTAGTAGTATCAGAAATATTAACCCCTAACCCCATGAGAAACCAATGTATCAACTAGGATGTGGTGATTATGAACAGCTCTATTAACCTTTGGTCTTATACACTCCATTCATTTTGAAATTAAATCAGTACCCTCTCCTTCATCCCCTTCAGTGAGTGGTTTCAGCACATTTTAAATAGATTTAGAATCTTTTGTCACATTCTGCATTCCAAACAGGGATTCTATAACTGCTCTTCTTTTTTTAAATTTGAATACATTTTTTTACTGTGAAGTTCTATGGATATTGACAAATGCTTATTACCATATATATATGACATATATATGATATATCATATATATCACATATATCATATATATATGTCATATATATATGGTCTTTATATATGGTAATTATATATATGGTAATTATATATATATATATATACATATATATATATATATATAATTATAGTATCATACTGAACAATTTCAACACCATAAAACACCCTGTGCTCCATCTATTCAGTCTACCAAATTCTGGGCCCTGATCTGTGTGCATAGAACTGTATAGTTGGCCTTTTCCAGATTATCATATATTTGGAGTGATTTAATAAATTCAAGAAGAAGTGTTGGCTTTGAGTTCATTCGGGTTTTTCTTATTGTAAAGAAAAGATCAACAAACATCCAAGTTCTTTTTTTTTTAAGTTTTTATTTATTTTTGCGGGAGAGAGAGAGACAGAGTGGGAGCCGGGGAAGGGCAGAGAGAGAGGGAGACACAGAATCCAAAGCAGGCTCCAGGTTCTGGGCTGTCAGCACAGAGCCTGACTTGGGGCTCAAATGCCTGGACAGCAAGATCATGACCTGAGGCAAAGTCGTACGCTTAACCAACTGAGCCACCCAGGCACCCAAACATCCAAGTTCTTACCAAGTTGAAGATGAGACTGAAAGCAACTTTTATATATTTGTGTTTAAAATTCCAACAATGTAATTTTTTATTATTATTTTTTGATAGGCAGTCTTGACAAATTAAGGAATAGGTGACACTTTTTTAGAACATAGTTTTTTAATAATGACTGATATTTTTAGGAAGAATATTATTTGATATGATCTGAGTTTTGAATGTTGGTGCAGAACTTATGTTGATGAGAATTCTGTGGAAACTATCTTCATACATGCTTTAGTCTTATGTCTACACAGCATTTAGGAACATGACTTTTTTTTCTTTTATACTAAAATTTTACCCTGGATTATTTGTGGAATATGTATTTACCTGCCCATGGAAAAATGACAATTCTTACACACACTTTACCCACAGTTTCCCCTTTATGTATATGTGTTAATGTATATAAATTATTACTTATTGGCACATATAGATTTCTGTCTTAAGACTTAAAATTGAAGCTGTGTTATGAGATTAGTATGTTCTCAATCTCTAAAACGTCTTATAATCAAGTTGCACGTGAGGAATTACAAATTTATTTATTTACTCCATATTTATGCCTTCTGTATACCAGTAAGAGTCTGATAAAAATATACAAAGAGGTTTATAAGATTTTAATATCAGAGGTAATACACTGTGCCATCAAATCCTTCTAAACAAGTAGATATGTTGTGATCAAAAGTAGGGCAAAAAATCTCTAATGATCATAAGAGTTCTTATAAGTAATAACATAAAAGTATTCTGCAAATATTTTAATATTATAATGCATATTTCATATAATCATATTACTTTTTGAACAAACTAGGACACTCTGGATAGTGAAAGGGGACACTTTTCAATAATTATGCAGGTACAACAAGAATAATTTGAAAATTACCTGAGAGAATTGGGATACATTGTCATTCTGTGTAAAGTACCATCATATCTTCTTTTTTGTTGTTGTTCCTAAAGTGTATTTATTTATTTTCTAAGGAGAGAGAGAGAAAGAGAGAGAGAGAGCGAGCACACAAACAGGGCAGGGGCAGAGAGAGAAGAAGAGAGAGAATCCCAAGCAGGCTCCACGCTGTCAGCACATAGCCTGATGCCGGGCTTGATCCCATGAACAGTGAGAGCATGACCTGAGCTGAAATCAAGACTCGGATGCTTAACTGACTGAGCCACCCAGGTATCCCTCTATCTCCTTTCTTAAATCTGTGATTCATCATTTTAAATCTCATATATGCAGTACGCTTATTGGGTATATCATGTACTGATCACTGTTTGACAGTTAAGCTTTTATCATTGAAGAAAAGAGAAAAGCTTATATTTATTCTTGTAGCAACTGTAACAGCATGACTAAGTGCCATTGAATACGGGAACTTGGTGTAGAAAAAATATTTCTATTTTTTAAGTTTATTTACTTATTTTGAGAGAGAGAGAACATGAGCAGGGGAGGGAGCAGAGAGAGAGGGAGAGAGAGGATCCCAACAGCCTCCACACTAGCAATGTAGAGCCCCCACCACCACCCCCCCTCACTGCCCCCCCCCCCGCCACCCGCCAGGGTTCAATCCCAGGAACTGCAAGATCATGACCTGAGCCAAAAACAAGAGTCCAATGCTTAACCAACTGAGCTACCCAGGAGTGCCTAGAAATTATATCTTAAGCTAAGTGTAGCATTTCCAAACTGAAATGATGCCCTACACACAAACATGTTCATGCAACTGTTGTTTTCCCAGCATAGTTATTTTAAAATCTTTTTATACAGGATTATTTTTCCTTGCCTTTAATGTACTTAGAAATAGAACCCTTCTAAGTTGATCTCTGTATTAATAATAGTAAGGTTAACATTTATTTATTAATTAGTTATTAACATAGGTAATTTTAGGACTGGGTCAGAAGCTAGACATGTTTTGTTAAATATCAGAAGCATAGTTTCTGCTTTCCTGAAAGAGAACTATCATTATCATCAATGATAATGTTTACCTTTGGAGGGTGTCATTCATAATACTATTAAATAGTTTTCATTTTGAAATTTTCTTTATCAAAAGAATCATACTTTCCACAAATTAGCAAACTGATTGTGCTCTACAAAAATAGCATTGCAAAATAGCAATCCCCCACTTAAAACAGTTTCTGGCATGTATTAGAAACTGAGCAAATAATTATTCAGTGAATCAATGGATGAATAAAATTCAGTAAATCTTAGGATATTTGTGTGATTTTTTAAATGTTTATTTATTTATTTTGAGAGAGAGAGAGAGAGAGTGTGTGAGCAGGGGAGGGGCAGAGAGAGAAGGAGAGAGAATCCCAAATCAGAACTCATGCTGTCAGCGCAGAGCCCTATGTAGGGCTCAATCCCGTGAACTGTGAGATCATGATCTGAGCCGAAATCAAGAGTTGGATGCTTAACCTACTGATCCACCCAGGTGCCCCAAGTCTTTGGATATTTGTGGATAGAGATTTGATACTGGTAAGTAAAATGTATTGTTACTCTAAATGTCTTACTTAGGTAAGTAATATGAGCTAATGTGGAAATGTTGGGGTTTGGAGAAACTAGTCAAGAAGGAATTCTTGAGACATTTTCTGTGGAAATAGGTGGTTTTGTTAAAGCACAGGGACAGTACCTGTGGGCAGAAAGAGCTACATTGAGGTTGTGAGGGGTGACCAGTTATATACTTTCAAGTTGGGAGGAGGTTGGGGCTAGGTTAAGTGTCTAAGCAATTTTGGAAGCATGGTTTCCAGGACCTTAAGGGGGCTAGTTATTAGGAAAAAGACATTTGTTACTGCCTAACAAAACCCTAGGTGAGACCCTGGATGTATATCAGTGGGCCACATGCTTGGAGGATGATTGCTAACATATATCTTGGTGGGTACAGATAAAAGAAGTTTTCAAAGCAATTTTTATATGTTAAAGGAGACTTAAAGATTGTCTTTTGCCTTAACAAAGTATTAACATCGAGACAGTTGAGTTCCTAAGGGAAAGTCACTCTGCCTGTCTCAAGGACTTGTCAATGGGCTGCAAGTCATTTATTTACTTATTTATTTATTATTTATTTATTTTGGCTTTGTTCCCCACACCATTAACTCCCTGCCTATACATAGGAACTAGTCTGAATTTAAATTTTTTTCAAGCCATTTGACGTCAGTAAATAGACTAATATGGAAAAAAAATGTACATTTAGAAATTACATGGGAAGTTTAATAATGAACATCTAAAATAACATTCTCAGTAGAAATGCCAACCAAATTTGCCTTTCGTGCTAAAATTTAGAAAACTGCAATCAATAAGCCATCACACTTCAGGAAATACGGATGTCATCACCTATAAGCGGCCCTTTATTTTATGTAACGCTAAGAAAAAGTGCTAATGAGCTAATGAAGAATGTGTTTATTAATTTTTTTTCAAATTTTATTCGTACTGAAAAAGTTTAAGAATTACTGAGATAGTTTTTAAAACTTGTATCCGTCTTCCATGTACACAGAGAGGAAAATCTGAGAAAGTAAACTGTTTCATATGTTCCTAAATCTTTTTTTGTATCCAAAGGTAATTTTTCTGAATCTAATTTTGAATCACATTTGTTGCTGCACCACAACAAACAAGATTGGTCACCGTGTCAAGAGTGTTAGTGATAACACTATTTCTTGTCAACACATCTTGTCTCCCACATTTTTTTTTTCCAAATCACTGATGCCTATTCTATAAACTTTTATGTCGGTATGTTTTTGATCTGCCAATGATATTAATTGAAGGTTTTCTTATGGCAGCAAAGGTTCTCATTCTTTTTTCAAATAATCTTTAAGTGGTTTGTTGACTGAAATAATGAGAGATTACAATTGGCTAGTTATCCCAGTAAGAACAACAACCAATTATAGGCATAGGAAATGACAAAAGCTGACTGTATAATAGCAGCAATGGGTTTTCACCCAGTGTAAAACATCACAATTTCAGAGATATTTAAATGTTAATTGGGTGTGTGATAATGTGTTTGTGAACATGTATTTATGTCTAAGATATTGTATATGTGCATATATACATGTACATACTTTAATATATCACCTTATTGCAATGCAATATATACAATAAATGAAATATAATACAGTAAATCTCTGTAGTTACTACTGGCATGAATAATGCAAACAGTATGAATGATTCATTTCAACGTTTATTTATTTTGGGGACAGAGAGAGACAGAGCATGAACGGGGGAGGGGCAGAGAGAGAGGGAGACACAGAATCGGAAACAGGCTCCAGGCTCTGAGCCATCAGCCCAGAGCCTGACGCGGGGCTCGAACTCATGGACCGCGAGATCGTGACCTGGCTGAAGTCGGACGCTTAACCGACTGCGCCACCCAGGCGCCCCTGAATGATTCATTTCAAAATATACTAGCTATTATCTTGTTTTAATGTTTTATTTATTTATTTATTTATTTATTTATTTTTGAGGGAGAGAGAGAGAGAGAGAGAGAGATCATGAGCGGAGGAAGGCGGAGAAAGAGAGGGAGACACAGAATCCGAAGCAGGCTCCAGGCTCTGAGCTGTCAGCACAGACCCGAACACAGGGCTGGAACTCCAGAACTGTGAGATCATGACCTGAGCCAAAGTCAGATGCTTAACCAACTGAGCTACCCAGGTGCCCAGACTAGCTATTGTTTAATTGCAAATTTATGTGCTTATTTGAAAAGCAACGTTTAGACAGGAAAAAAAAAAAAATAAAAAAAAAAATAAATAAATAAATAAAATAAAACTTCCCTAAAATACATTGGAAGTATACTACATTTTAGATTATCTAGAGGAAAGCTTAGGTATTGTGTTACCGTTTAGTTATGTAGCATAATAAAACTGATTTTAATATAAGCTTATTGCAAAAAAAAAAAAATCTCATATTGTAGCATTGGCTTTCCATTTCCTATCTACTTGGCCACATGAAACTTGGGTGCCTGTAAAGGCAGGATAATAACTAATCCTCTTTGGTGTTTAGCGTCACTTAATCCTTTCTGGTACTTATCCTATTAACATTTTTTCTCTCGTATTTAAATGCCAATACAGAGCACTCAAATTACTTGCATTTATTTCTGTGCTTCTGACTTTCCCAGTTTAGAGAAAGTACCTTCAGAAATGTTTGATTAAATATATGCATTTATCTGTGTCTGTATTCATTTTCAAGTGCTTATTCTAGTTTAATGACTTTTAGCTTGGATATTTTAAGCTACCAATTTATGTTTACCATTATTTTGTCACTGTAGAGTTCATCTGCAATGTAACATAAGGTCTTTAACCGGGTTATCAAAAATAACATATAAAACTTTTGCATAATTCTAGATTTTACTTAAAACCTTACTCGAGATGTACCTTAAAGCACGTCACTGAGCATTGCTTATATTAAAGTGTGTATACAAATATATCTTATCTTTTGAAGAACTCTTAGTTGGACCAGGCTAAGTTATACTGCACGAACTAGCATGTACAAAATCACAGTGGTTTTGAAAAGCAAAAGCTTATTTGTCACTCAGAACATGTCCTTTGTAGGTTGGCAGGAGAGTCTGTTTAGACAGACTTGTACTTCTGGACCACCAACACAAAAAGGTTAAGTTGTGGCAAACTATGCTTGGCTTTTAAAACTTCAGTTTCAAAGTATCACATTTTATTCCCTTCTTGTTTCCTTAGGGAAAGCAAGTCATGAGGGGGTAGCAGAGAACCTCAAGTCCCCTGGGAAATTATAGTCACACTGTATCTCAGATAGAGAAGAGGAAATATTTGTGACCAGCCCTGATGACTACTACATTCAATGTCATGCAGCTTCCCTTTAAAGGAACACTGAGAGGGACGTCTAGGTGACTCAGTGGGTTGAGTGTCATGTTTTGGCTCAGGTTATGATGTTGCATTTGATGAGTTCTAGCCCAGCGTCAAGCTCTGTGCTGGCAGCTGGTAGCCTGGAGCCTGCTTTGGATTCTGTGTCTCTCTCTCTCTCTCTCTCTCTCTCTCTCTCTCTCTCATTCTCTCAAAAATAAATAAAAATATTTTTTAAAAATTTAAAGGAACACTGAGAAACTTAATAATTTAAAACCAAGACCTTGAGGAGCTAATGTATGTTTAACTTTCTTTTGAAAAAAAAAAAAATGAAGATTAGAGAATTTTTAGTGTTACACATTTTTTTTAGTTTATATATAAGAAATGATTACATAAATGCATATGTTGTATGTTTTGATTACCCCTGTGTGTTTGCATATAGCATTTAATTTAATACTTCAACAAATTCACTGTATAAATATTTTTATTCTCCTCTATCATGATTGAGGAGGAAACTTAGACCAGAGAATTTAAGGAAACTTTTCTAAATTACATGCCTAATAAATCATCCTACTAAAATCTAGTTCCGTTAGTTACTGGTTTTCCTGAAACAACATGTTATCTCTTAGGAAAAGGAGAAAGTACCCTTTAGATAAATGAGAAAACATTTTTTTTTGTAGGTATGACTTTTAAAATTATACTCAGTCTTGAACTTCCCTGCCTTTAAGTGGGATTCAAATATGAAGTATTATGAATTGGGCACTTTCAACACAATGAAATGAAAGTCTTGGGAAATCCTTTCCCTGTGAAGGAATTATAAAACTGGACACATATACTGAAAACAAAAATTTCAAGTTGCCTGGGTGGCTCACTCAGTTGAGTGTCCAACTCTTGATTTTGCCTCAGGGCATGGTCCCAGGGTCTTGGGATAGAGCTTTGCATTGGGCTCCACGCTGAGTGTGAAGCCTGCTTAAGATTCTCTCTCTAGCCCTCTTCCTCACTTGCGTCCTCTCTCTCTCACACACACACAAAATCCGTAAATAAAGAAACAAATAAACAAACAAACAAGCAAACAAACAAGTTCAGCGTTCTGGAGGAGGGAAACAGCATATAACCGAGAAGTGGGTTCTTGAAAAGATACCGAACTTTAGTTAAGAACAGTAAGACTCTGGACTGTGCTTAAACAGTGATTTCTCATCATTCATCTGACCCCCAGTTTGGTCAAAGCTCTAACTCTACTATGGAAAGAAAACTGTGAAAACCACAAGTTTTCCTCATGGAGACAGTTCACTGGACTTCGAGGAAGAGCAGAAGTGCCCTATCAAATGCATCGTAAGCAAACATAGCAATCCGTGTGGCAAGAGAGGGAGGTGGACAGGGGCTCCATTAGTCTGAGGTTGGAGTCCTGGTTGGTTCTCACCTCTCACCACAACTATCCAATATTGTGCTGGAGGTCTTCGCCAGTGAAATAAGGAATATATAGGTGTCACCCATATCAGAATGGAAGAGGCAAGACTGTCGTCATCCACAGATTATATATGATATGATCCAGTATGTAGGACATTGTAAAGAATCTACAAAAAATACCCCCAAACCTAGGAGCACTTTTTTAGTAGGCCCAATGGTGGACTCCAAAATAACTTCACATTGGAATCCCTCATTGTTGTAGATGCTATCTTGTATGTCAAAGAGTTAATCACATCTTTTGTAATATAAGATAATATTAAGTTAAAGAGGTTGAGAAGAGGAATTTATCCTTAATTATCTGGGTGGGCATAAGTGCAATAACGTGCAACCTGATGAAAGGAATGCAGAAGGAGGTTAGAAGAAGGGAGACACAGGGAGGAGAAGGTGACGTGAAGATGAAGGCAGAGACTGGAGTGATAACTGTCACAAATTACGGAATGCCAAGGAATTTGGGGCCACCAGAAGCCACCAGAAGCCACCAGAAGCCAGAAGTGGATTCTCCCCTGAGAACCTGCAAAGGGAGCAAGCATGGCCTTTTCATCCCTTGATTTTGAGTCCTGGCATCCATAACTCCCAGAGAATTGATTTCTGTTGTTTTAGGCCACCTGGTTTGCAGTTTCTTGCTCCATCAGTCTCAGGAAATTAAGACAAATGTCAGCATAAAAACTATTGTATCTGCAATCTAGAAATGAATAATCCACAGGTAAAATCAAGCATCTAAGTCGGTTTACAATAAGATGAAAAAGAACAAAATACTTAGGAATAAAGTTAATAAAAGCATTAACAAAACTTGCAACGCAGTACAAAACATTGCGAACAAAAATCCAATATCTAAATCATGCTTATGAGATGAAATACCTCAAGATGGCAATTCTCCCCAAATATATATGTGTGTATATATATATGTATATACATATATATGTATGTATATATACATATATATTTATATATGTATATATAAATATATATGTATATATATGTATATATATACATATATATTTATATATATACTTATATATTTATATTTATATTTATATATATTTATATATATTTTTATATATTTATATAAAATATATATATTTTATATATATATATGTATATATATAAATATATATGTATATATATATATGTATAGATAGATAGATAGATAGATTCAAAAATTATTCCCATCACAATTCCAGCTTTTTTTTTTTCATAAACTGACAACTGGATCTTAATATATACATTGAATTCAAAGGCTCTAGAATAGCCCAAATAATTTCATTGTGTATATATATATATATATATACACATATATATTTATATATATATACATATATATGTATATATATACATATACATGTATATATGTATATATATTTGTATAGATAGATAGATAGATAGATAGATTCAAAAATTATTCCCATCACAATTCCAGCTTTTTTTTTTCATAAACTGACAACTGGATCTTAATATATACATTGAGTTCAAAGGCTCTAGAATAGCCCAAATAATTTTAGAAAATAAAAACCAAGTTTAGAGGACTACACAAACCATTTTAAAAACATACTACAAAGCTATAATATTGAAAACATGGTATTAGTGTAAAGAGTGTTATATAGATTATATACATATGTAACAGAATTAAGAGTCCAGAAATGAACACTTTCATGTATTTCAACTTACTTTTTTTCAAAGATGCCGAGGCAAACGTCTTCAGTAAATAGTATTAAGACATTTTGAATTCCATATTTACATATAGTTTATACTATACACATAAATTAACTAACTTATCTGATAAAAGACTTGTTTACAGGTTATATGAAGAACACTTATAATTCACTAGTGAGGTGACAAACCACCTAGTTAAAATAAAGATAACAGATCAAACAGATATTTCACCACAAAAAGAAGATATGTGGATGGAAAATAAGCCCCCTAGAAAATGTCTATTATCATTATTCATTAGGAAAATTAAATTAGAAGCAATATAACATCGCACAGCAAGCCCACTAGAGTAACTACAATTAAGAAGAGACAATAATGGGTATTGGCAAAGATGTCAAATTAGAACATTCATACTTTGCTGGTGGGGGTGTAAAATGGTTGTATTAGTTTTCTATCACTGCTATAACAAAATTACTACAAACTTATTGACTTAAACAACACATTTACCATCTTAACAGCTCTGTTGGTCCGAAGTCCCATTTGGATTTCATTGGGCTAAGACGAAGGTGTCATCAAGGACTGTGTTCCTTTCTTAAGCTGGTAGGGAGAATCGTTTCCTTGCTCATGCATATGCTGGCAGAATTCAGTTCCGGGCCGTTGTAGTACTGAGATCTTTCTTGGTGTCTGTGAACTGGGTGCCACCCTCTGGCTTTTAGAGACCTCTCTACAATCCTTTCACATAGCACTTACAACATCTCAGAACAAGCAAAAGAGCACGGAATCCTCATGCTGTCGTCTTTCTCATGTCTCTTCCTCTTTCCCTCCTACTTTTAAGGACCCTTATAGGTAACATTGGACCCATCTGGATAAGCTCAGATAATTTTGCCGTCTCAAGGTCAGCTGATTAGCAATCTGAATTCCCCCTGCTACCATAATTCCCTTGCCTCGTGTGACATAAATAGTCACAAATTCTAGAGATTAGAACTTGACCATCTTTGGAGGGTAGGTATTCTTTTGCCTACCATAATAGTACAGACACTAAGGAAAGTGGTTTCTTAAAACATAAAAAAAAACTTAAAAAAAGTTAATATGTCACTCAAATTTTCCAGCTAGGAATCTATCCAAGAGGTTATGAAAGCATAATTTCCATACAACAGCCAGTTCACAGATGTTCCTAGCAACATTGTTTATAATAGCCAAGAACTGGGAACAATCAAAATGTTCATCAACTGGTGAATAAGAAAAATGTGGTATAACCATACAATGAAATACTATTCATTAATGCAAAGAAGCAAACAATTGATCTGCAATGCAGCAAGGAATGACGCTCAGACACATCATGGAAGATGAAAAGTTTACTCATAAAATTCTATAATTGTACCATTTATCTTAAAAATGCAGAAATGGCAAATGTTTAGAGACTAAAGGCATATCAGTGGTTGCCTCATGCTGTGGGCAAGGGAGCATTTACAGTAAATGTGCATGAAGAAATGTTTTTGAATAATAAAAATGTCCCAAACCTGGATTATGGTGATGGTCACACACCTCTGCAGAGGTACTAAAAATCGTTGAATTCTATCCTTACTATGGGTAAATGTATGGTACATAAATTACATAAAAATATGCTAAAATTCCCCTTTCATAAATTCATGTTTCACAAGTAAGCTAGCATTTTCTGAAGAGCACTTCCATTGTTAGCTAATTCATTATATATTTTGAAATTTTGAAGCTTAATAATACTAAGACCTCCAAAACTTATACCAGCTTCCTCAGACAGAGGGCTCCCAAGGGTTTCCCCTTGCCCACTCTCAAAAACATCCCATACATGGCACAATCTACTCCAAGCAGATTTTACCAACAGCAACATGCCATAGAAGCACTATTCTTCAATAGATTAAAAAACAAAAACAATTGGGGTGCCTGGGTGGCGCAGTCGGTTAAGCGTCCGACTTCAGCCAGGTCACGATCTCGCGGTCCGTGAGTTCGAGCCCCGCGTCAGGCTCTGGGCTGATGGCTCAGAGCCTGGAGCCTGTTTCAGATTCTGTGTCTCCCTCTCTCTCTGCCCCTCCCCCGTTCATGCTCTGTCTCTCTCTGTCCCAAAAAAATAAATAAATAAACGTTGAAAAAAAAAATAAAAAAAAAAAAAACAATAACACAAAATCTTGAGCTTTAATTGTATAGAAATGAAGTCATGAACAAGTTCTCCCTACTCTTTTGAGGATAATTTCTCAACTATGAACTTTCAAATTGGGTTACTCAGTCTTACTCCACTGGGTTATTATCAGAATGAAAAGGAACAATGTATAAAAGATGCCCATCGCAGTGCCTGGAAAATTCTAAGTATTCAACAACTGTTAGCATTTTTTTTTTTAAATAAAAGGACTTCACAGCTGAATTTCACTTTCAGTAATTTTGGTTTTCAGCAAATACAAAGAAGAATTCTCCACTAAGTTGTTGGATCTCTAGTTTATTTGATGTGTTTGCAATATTTATCCATATACATCTGTATCCAAGCATCAAATAGGCCCCAAATAGTGGCGCACATGTTTTGATAATATGGAGGATGAACATCCTCCAGAGTAGTGTAAATGCAATTGAACAACTATGTTTTTATATTTTTTTAATTTTTTTTTGAGAGACAGAGCATGAGTGGGAGGGGGGCAGAAAGGGGGGGGGGCACAGAATCCAAAGCAGGCTCTAGGCTCCCAGCTGTCAGCACAGAGTCTGACACGGGACTTGAACTCACCAAGCATGACAACATGACCTGACCAAAAGTCACATGCCCAACTGACTGAGCCACCCAGGCATCCCTGCAATGGAACAACTATTAAATATTCAAAGTGATATGAACAAAAATGGGCAAGAAGAAAATCACGATTATAGCTAGATAACAATTAGTGACACAGCAAAAAATTATTTTCATGGAATATGTTACTATTTCAATGTTCTGTGATAAATGGGAGGAAATACAGACATAAGAGGACTGGTAAAGTGGAGTGGTTCACCAGGTTGGTGACAAGGTAAAAAAAAGTTTTATGCCAGAGGAGTCCACACTAAGGAAACTTTTACGTACTTCCTGTATATTATGTTCCTGATGAAGAACATTGCTGAACTGCAAGTGGCAGTACAGAATTTGGTTTTGTTCAGGATTGTGCTAGAGTCAGACTTCACACTCTTGATTTCAAATCTCAGCGGTGTATCCTTGCAGCTATGGTAAGGCAACAGCTAATTAAATAAAGTCCTACTCCTTGTCGAGGAGTTTGAGAGGTATACGGCTGAAATACCAAGCTGTGAGCTTCTCCTGTCGGTACAGCAGCTTCTTAAGTACAAATAAACCAGAAAAATCATGAACTTCACTGCTCTTTTTTTTTTCTCCCTGAGGTTTTGCTATGTTAAGTGGGAAGTGATGACAGAACAGGGAGCAAAAGTTTGAGAGTCCGAAAACACATTTTTTTTTCTTGTACCTTTTACTAGAGGGCTTCAGAAATATGGGAAAATATATGTATATGATACTTTTAAAATTTACATAGTGTTTATTATATACTAGACATTTACATGATCTGCAAGGTAGGTACCGTTTTTATTCCCGTTTTACAAATAATGAAATTTATATACAGAAAATTAAATAACCAGTTCGATGGCAAACTCACATGGTTAGTAAATACCAGAACTCAAATTCACACCCAGACCGTCTCTGGAGTTTCCTTTAATGGTTTCACACACTAAATATATATGTAAATTCATGCATGTTTCTGCATATATACATTTGCAATCAATGGATTTGTATTTTCCTTTCTCAGCATTGAGAAGTTACTGACATACTATTTGTTGACTTAAGGCACGTGTCTTTGTTGATTTGTAATTATTTTAAAAATGCGTGCATTTTGCTCCTGTCTTTGATTTTATTTTCCAACTCTATACCGTCTACAAAGATTGGTGTCATCCAGGGGCGTCTGGATGGCTCAGTAGGTTGAGCATCTGGCTTCGGCTCAGGTCATGATATCACGGTTGGGGAGTTCGAGCCCCGCATTGGGCTCTTTGCTGACAGCTCAGAGCCTGGAGCCTGCTTCCGGTTTTGTGTCCCCCTCTGTCTCTGCCCCTTCCCCACTCGCGCGCGCGCGCGTGGGCTCTCTCTCTCTCTCTGTCAAAAATATAAACATTAAAAAAATTAAAGATTGGTGTCATCCAAGTGCTTCTGATGAGAAACTGGTTTAGTAATATTTTATAGCTATCTTTCATTGTGGTTCACTAAAGTAAAAAATGTTATTCCTCCTAACATGTCAGATCTATACCTCAACTTTTTTTCCTAAGGTATTTTAATACCCAAACTCCCAGAACAAGCAAGAAACTTGAAATGCCATTCATATTCTCATTTATACCCATATTAGGGAGAAAATTCTAAACTGGATTTTGACCAAGAACTCTTATCTAGACCTTGTTTTGATGATCTCTCCTTAACATCTATTTTTCCAGGAGCTTCCAGAGAGTTTGTCATAGGAGGTTATGTACCAATGGTACAATTCGTTTGATAATTTAACACTTGTGGAGTTCACAGTTTTCGTTTTGTTCAGACTTAAGCAAAAAAAGTCTCTTAATATTATATATTCTGATAAGCATTTAATTCTACGAAAATACCCTTAACCAAAAAATCTAACCACTTGTTTAGGCCAAAAGGTTACATGGCAGAATCTTTCACATATCCTCAATAACATCGTAGAGTTAAAACTATGGATTTCCACTGGCATTTGTTACTTATAAAATAAAAATCTATCACTCATAAGTAATGTCACAGATATGTTGGACGTAAGTACCTCTTAAATGCGTAGATGCATTGACAAATTATTATGGTAGAATATCAAATATGAAAGACATTTTAGTGTAGCTTTGTATTTTGGGTGAAAGGTTCTGATATCCAAAGTTTTGAGGCAACTTTCCACTGAAGCTTTAAATATAACCATGTGGTTAATCCCAAGTGGCAACATTACTATTGGATGTTTGGCACATAAAAATTATTGCTGAGTATCCAGTTCATATTAGCCTAGAGTAAAAGTAAAATTGGTAGAACGAAAGCGTATACTGATTTGCTAATGTAGCTAATCCTGGAAAACAGTAAATGGGACAATTAATTTTCTTTTTTTTTTTTAATTTTTTTTTAACGTTTATTTATTTTTGAGACAGAGAGAGACAGAGCATGAATGGGGGAGGGTCAGAGAGAGGGAGACACAGAATCTGAAACAGGCTCCAGGCTCTGAGCTGTCAGCACAGAGCCCGGCGCGGCGCGGGGCTCGAACTCACGGACGTGAGATCGTGACCTGAGCCGAAGTCGGCCGCTTAACCGACTGAGCCACCCAGGCGCCCCATGGGACAATTAATTTTCAAGGATACTTTTATGCAAAAACAAAAACAAAAACAAAACAACAAAAATCAAAAAATCCTTTGACGTCCCTACCTCTCTTTAATTGGGTTTTCATATTTAAACCCTACATACATTACTTGTTTTACTCTTTCAATGAACTATAAATTCTTCATAAAACCCTAATTCGCCAGTCCAGTTAAGAACTGCCCATATAGAGAAACCATAACTCTTTGAAAATCTGAATTTAAACATACTCCCAGGGCTCCTAGGTGGCTCAGTCAGTTAAGGGTCCGACTTCGACTCAGGTCGTGATCTCACGGTTCATAAGTTTAAGCCCCGCTTTGGGCTCTGTGCTGACAACTCAGAGCCTGGAAAATGCTTTGGATTCTGTGTCTTCCTAGCTCTCTGCCCCTCTCATGCTCTGTCTCTGTTCCTGTGTCTGTCTCTGTCTCTCTCTGCCTCTCTCTCTCTCGCTCTCTCAAAAATAAATAAACATTAAGAAAATCTAAATTTGAAAGTATTCTCAGGGCACCCTGGTGGCTCAGTCAGTTAAGCACCCAACTCTTAATTTCGGCTCAGGTCATGATCTCATCATCATGAGAGCCTCACACTGGGTTCCACACCGAGTCTGGGCACTGTTTAATGATTCTCTCTCTCCCCCACTATCTGCCCCTCCCCTGCTCCTGCATGGATGCTCTCTCTCACTTTAAATAAATAAATAGGGGCGCCTGAGTGGCGCAGTCGGTTAAGCGTCCGACTTCAGCCAGGTCACGATCTCGCGGTCCGTGAGTTCGAGCCCCGCGTCGGGCTCTGGGCTGATGGCTCAGAGCCTGGAGCCTGTTTCCGATTCTGTGTCTCCCTCTCTCTCTGCCCCTCCCCCGTTCATGCTCTGTCTCTCTCTGTCCCAAAAAATAAAATAAACGTTGAAAAAAAAATACATACATACATACATACATACATACATACATAAAAATAAAAATAAATATTCTTTGTGATAGACTTCTGATATTGCAAATGTTTGTTATGAATAATGCCTATCAGTAAACAAAAGCCATAGAAACACATTTTTCTAATCATTTTTTGGCTAGGGTTTATGATTTTAGTGAAAGAACATTTGAAAGTAGAAAACTCTTGGATTTAGAGAGAGTGGGGCTATGATGTGTGGCTTTCCAGGACAAATAAGGCTAAACTATGCAGAAGGAAGTGCTGAGTTTTAAAGAGGCCCACACTGCGGTCAATAAATGTAAAAAACAGTCTTTCATTTCAACCATAGATCAAGGGAAAGGAAAGTCAAAGAAATCCAATGTAGGGAAGAAAGCACAGTTTTAAATGTTGACTTGGCAATTTGAGAGCTACCTCCTTCAGGGTTCTTAAATCTTAGGAACTTTCTTGCATAATGGAAATCGTAGCCTCGAATTTTTTGTTTAAGTTAATTATATCATATCATCTCCCCCAGAGGTGAGCACTAGCACAGAGTTGTACCGTTTGGAACACTTGATTTTTTTTTTTCTAATGGACAGTGTCATTCTGTAATAATGTTCACTCTCCCCTACTAATTCCACAGGATTATCACAGGAACTTCCATTTGCTCTAGCATTATCTCACCCATTGTCAAGTTGATTTGTCCTATGGCGAGTACCTGTGCCAGCCTGCCCAATAAAAATTTTCCTGGGGATTTTTAGATTTCAAAAAGAATCGTAACATTCTCTTTATTGCCACTGAAATTGTAAGATGTAATGTTCAGGAACTGTCAGCAACTATATTTTATGACATGTCGAAAAAGTAAAAACCAACTTCCATAGAGAATAAAGATGAAAGCCAAAGATTTGCATTCTAGGCCTCATCCTTGACTTCCAGAAGTTTAGTTGTTAAACTCTTTTTTTGAGATTCTAGAGATGCCCTACTTTCATTCCCATAAAGCTCCCATTACCTTGAGTTCTTTCCATGTGGGCTTTTTATCTAATGCAACATAGATTTTTCTAAATGGTGAATTATGGGTAGAAGTATATGCAACGAAGGGTTTATTTTCCTAACTCATAAATAACAGAATTAAATATGTTTCTTTCCATAGGGAAATCAGGGAAACAAACTGAGACAAAAGGAAAGGCTTTTTCTCATGTAAAAACAAGACAGTAGTTCTAGAAATATTTATAATCTTCCCTACTTGACATCCTTCATCTCATGTTCATACATGAATTTGCCTACGGCTAATTTGAGAGACTGAAAGAAATGAGGCAATGAGAAGGATACATGGGTTATAATCAATAGGATGGGGAGACTAAAATATAGGGAAGTGCTATCTTATGCCTGGTAGCTGCATATACGCCAAGGAGGATATTAGCCAGAGCATGAAGACTTGTATTTTATGAGATGCACCAATAATTATTACTTTTGGAATCCCAAAAAATTATCTAACCAGGAGTAATTTGACCTTTTATGAGCTATCGTATGCAGTCAGGTTAGATTCACCTAGAATTTCTTCAAAGAAAATAACTTTTGGGGCAAAAACCCACGTGATTGGGAAATAACGTTTTTCTCTTCTATGAAATGACAAGCAATCTGGAATAACACCAGTTCTGAGCTTATTCAAAGTCTCTTTGTTATTTCTAAGAGTCCTTAGGTGTGTCTCACGTGTGCTTCTGAAGCTACATGGTCTGTCTACACCAACTACAAAGCCTTTCACTGTCCATAAAGCTAGAGAGATGTCTCACGACTCTTAAAACCAGATATTAAGAAACCAATTGCTGATATTTAGGATAAGAACTGTAATCTCTAATAAATGCTGATGTGATACAGAAGTGTCTTCCTCTGATAATAAAGCAGTTGTGACCTAATCAAATATCCCTGTCACATCTGATTGTAATCACACATATGGACATTATTGATAAGTCGAAATTATGCTCAGTATGTTGGGTGCATGTATGCTTCCAGTTTGGAATCAAACTCAATGTAGTGTTAAAACCCGGTTCTGTGGAGCGCCTGGATAACTCAGTCGGTTAATTGTCTGACTCTGGCTCAGGTTATGATCTTGCTGATTGTGAGTTCAAGCCCCACGTCAGACTCTGTGCTGATAGCTTAGAGTCTGGAGCCTGCTTCAGATTCTGTGTCTCCCTCTCTCTCTGCCCCTCCCCAGCTTGCTCTCTCTCTCTCTCAAAAATAAAACATTAAAGAAAAACAGTCTGTCACTAACTAGCTATTTAACTTTAGGCAAGTTGTGTACTCTCTCAATTCCATAAGTGTTTCATATTTAATACAGAAATGATAACAGCTTGATTCTATTGAGTAATTGTGACTATTAGAGCAAGTAATGTGGTATGGGGGACTAAACCATCCTGTGCTCCAAACAGAAGGGGGAGTATTATGTTAAATTTTCCAGTGTTTCACAATTATGTTGTGTGATGATGCCTATTTTAACCTGCTTTCATTCATTGATAAATTTCACATATTTATTGCCGTAGATAGAGGTGCAGCTTCCATGAAAGTGGCATACATCTTAGTGAAAAACACTATGTGCGTTCAGAATTGATTCTTCCCACTGATTACTGAGTCACTACATTTGGATGGTATTTCTCTCTCCTTAGGACTGGTTCTTTCAAAGATTGATTATTTGCCCTCCACGCAAAAGCCTTATGGATACCATTTTACCTCTTAACAGACTTGTAAAAACAACCACTATTTTACCTAGGACATTCTTCATACACATCTGAGATCTTCATCTCAAGCAACGATCAGTCTCCTGGAGGTCCCTCTAACACATCAAAATCAGTATGAAACTACCACTTTAATTCAAGTTGGGATGTATACATACAAACACACATGTAGTGATTTACATGTACATTGTGCACTAAATACTGATTTGTCTCAATCTTACCCGGAAACAAACAAAAATATCCTTCATGATAAACATCATCTCAAGTTTTTGAAATACCTGTGAGGATCAGAATATTCTATTAAGTAGTTTTATTAGTGCTTATGACTTTCAACTTGATATCTCTTTGGATCTTCTTAACAATCAAATTAGTCTTAAAACCCTCAAAAAATTTGTTTTGTCTCAAATGGCTTGCTATCATAATAAATGCTGCTCTCTGGGTGCACATTACAAATGGGATGCCTCTAAAATCTCCACAGATAAGCAAATTTAAACCTGCTGTCTGAAATGTTAATTAATGCCTTGGCCTAGAAGCAATGACTTGGTGTTCTACACTTAAAAAAATGTAGTACAAATGTGTATATATCTCAGGTAAAAGCTGGAATTAATGGAAATTTCTATGACTAAAAGACCTAAAATTTAAATGGAAAAGCTTAAAATTTGCACATGTTCCTCCCATGGCCAACCACACGGACTTATTTGGAGTCGATTTAGTAACCTCTCTCATGCATTCTTTCTGCCTCCTTTGTCCATGCTAATCATTCTGAACCAGAAAGTCCCAATTTCCTTGTTAAATTTTGTTGCTAACAGTACTGAGGAAGAACATGAGTTGGTGAAGAGGAATAAAAAGGACAGAGTATCAAGTCATTATCTTCTCTAACTTTGTAGCTAAAATATTACCAATTTGGGTTATAAAACTCAAGTTAGAGCTAAACCTCAGCTCTGCTTCTAGCTGTTTGAACCAAGTTACTGAACCTCTCTGATCCTTGAGAGTTTCATAAATAAAATGGACATTATAATGTGGTAGTTTCATGGGCTTGCTCTGAGTGTCACAGAAAAAAAAATGTAGTAAATGAAGTGTGATGATTCAATGTAATGCCGATATGGAACAGTACCAAATGAGGCAAAATGGTGGAACTTTTAGTCTGGTGCCTAATCAATGTAGAGATGGTTAAGTCGGAATACGTCACATAATCACATTTTCAACATCTTTTAACCTGTTGTATTTTAGAAATCAATGTTCTTTCCATTCCTGATTATTTTCCATTAAGGCATTTACCAATAAACCATTTTTTTTGATAAGCATTTCATAGACAAGGAACCAATAAGTCCCTCAATAAATCTGCATTAACTGTCCAGTGTGCTTGAGCACTAGATAAGAGGTTGAAGACACTGTGTAGTACTCAACAAAATAGCCCTCAAGGAACTTTCAGATTAATGGAGTAAGAGTTACATATTTTTAATCATTATAGAAGCAACCCAAAACCACCTACTGATATAACTGGTAGGAAAGAAAACATACCCAGTGTGGAAGAAAGATATAACAAGGAGACCTAATTTATTTTCAGAGACTAGAAAAGATTTCTCTGTACGGCTTTTCTTCGCAGTTTATACATTCTAAAATAGTTGAAAACGTAATCAACAGGGGGCAGCTGGATGGTTCAATCAGTGAAGTGTCTGACTCTTGATTTCCAGTCACGTCATGATCTCATAGTTGGTGAGAGCTGACAGAGAGGAGCCTGCTTGTGATTCTCTCTCTCCTTCTCTCTCTGCCCCTCCCCTGCTCATGCATTCTCTCTCTCTCTCTCTCTCTCTCTCTCAAAATACATAAATAAACTTAAAAAAAAGAAAACACAATCAGAAGAAAGATAATATTTTGTGGCACATCAAAAGTGTTAATAAATTCACATTTCATTGTCCAGAAATAAAATGTTACTGCAACAAGACAAGCTCATTCATTTACATACTGTCTATACTGATGCTTTCATGCTACAAGAGACTTACATAGTTGAAGCAGAAACTGTTTGGACCACAGAGCCTAACATGTTTACTAGATGATCTTTTTCAAAAACATTTTATGACTCCTGGAAAAAAATATATATATATATACACATATATGTGTGTATATATATATATATGTATATATATGTATATACATATAGTAAATAGGATGCTACTGAAGGGTGTTACTGAAATGTTTTTAATCTATTGTGGAGCTTTATAAGATTTACATTTTTAAGACCTTTCTGCCTGACAAACATTTTTTTTCAGGTTTATTTTCCTCTTAACATGAAAAAGTAAGGATTCAAAATCATGGCTCTTTATTAAAAGTTTGGAGATGACTGTTGGGATAAAGTAATAAAACTCATGCAGGCTCATTGCTACTTGATTTAATAAACATCTTTGAAAACATAGCATACTCAGACACTGTGTTAGGTGTTAAATAAACAAAAATGAATCAACTATAGCTCTTGTCCTCGACTTGCTTACAGTCTATTCAACATATGGTTTCAATAGCCTGTTAGCAGATTTACAAATTTGGTTGATTTAACACCTTCCTCTCTATGTTTTCTATAGAGTAAATAAAGGAATTCATGGTAACTCAAGAAAGACTTCCAATTCCTAAGATTTAAACAATAATTTGTTAGTCACTTTTTTAATGACTGCATATATTATTTGTAATCTAGTCTACAACCCTCTGAAGTGGTTGGATTAGTTCAACATTGTGAGAAAACAACAGGACAGAGAGAAACTCAGTAACTTGCTCAAGGCTTCCAGAATAATAGCAGTGAAACTTTAATTTGAGTCAAGATCTATCTTAGTTAGTTTGGGCTGCTATAAAAATAGCATAGACTGGGTAGTTTACAATCTACAGAAATGTGTTCCTCACAGTTCTGGAGGCTGGGAAGTCTAAGATCAAGGAGCTACAAATGCCAGTTATTTCCATGTCTGGTAAGGACCTGCTTCACTGTGTCCTCATGTAGAAGAGACAAAAGAACTCTCTGTGTCCTCTCTTAAAAAGCCATTAATCTCATCCCTTCTCAAAGACTCGCACCTCCTAATACCATTACCTTGGGTGTTAAAATTCATTTCAATGGTGGGGGGTGGGAGACAAAAATATCCAGGCCATAGCACTATCCACCTGCAAATTTTGTGTTTTCCCACTTTGCCAGGGTTTACTAAAGTTGCATCATAAATGACTGCAGAGACTTAAGGTGAATAGAGATGTCACGCACCACATTGAATGTCTTAAGAAAGCTATTGTCATCTCCTCTCACCATTTCTTTTCGACATAGTACTGGAAATTCAAACTAATGCAATAAAACAAGAAAATAAATACAGTATATAGATTAGGAAAGAGGACAGGGACATCTGAGTGGCTCAGTGGGTTAAGTGTTTGACTTCAGCTCAGGTCATGATGTCGTCATTCAGAAGTTGGAGACTCGCCCTGTGTCGGGCTCTGTGATGCTGGCTCTGAGTCTGAAGCCTGCTTCAGATTCTGTGTCTCCCTCTCTCTCTCTGACCTTTCCTGCACTCTCTCTCTCTCTCTCTCTCTCTCTCTCTCAAAAAGAAAAATAAACATTAACATAAAAAAAGGAAAGCATTGCCTGAGTGGCTCAGTTGGTCATGTGGCCGACTTTGGCTCAGGTCATGGCTTGGCAGTTCAGGAGTTTGGGTCCCCAGTAGAGCTCTGTGCTGACAGCTCAGAGCCTGGATCGTCCTTCTCTTCCTGTGTTTCCCTCTCTCTGCCCCTCCTCGGCTCATACTCTCTCTTTCTCTCTCTCAAAAACATAAATAAACATTTAAAATTTTTTTAAAAAAATGAAATAAGACAGAAAATGGTCTTTGTTCACAGATTACTGATAATCATGTAGAAAATCCAAAAGAATCAACTCAAAACTCCTGGAACAATTAGAGATTATAGCAGCCTTGCTGTGTCCAAGGTTAGTATACAAAAGCCAATCACTTTCTTAAGTACCGGCAATAAACAAATGGATTCGAAATAAAAAACACAGTGCCACTTGTGTTAATATCTCCAGAATGAGATACTTAGGTATAAGTCTAAAAAATGTGTATAAGCTCTTTATGAGGAAAACTACAAACCTGATGAACAAAATCAAAGTAGAATTAAATAAATGGAGAGAGATTACATGTTTAAGCACACACACACACACAAACAATAATGTTAACATGCCATTTCTTCCCCACTGTCAATATAATACCAATTAAAATAAAATAAAAATAAAAATGCCAGCAGTTATTTCGTGAGTATTGACCAACTGATTCAAAGCTTATGTGGAGAAGTGAAAGACACTGAACTGCCAACACAATATTGAGGAAGAACAAAATTAGACGACTGACACAATCTGATACCAAGGCTTAGTACAAATCTATAGTAAACAAGACATGGATGAAAGAGAATAGACAGCGAAGAAATAGACCCCCATAAATATAGCCAATTGATCTTGACAAATGAGCACAGGCACTATAATGGAGCAAAGATCGTCTCTTCAACAAATGGTGGTGGAATAGCTGGATGTCCCCATGCATTCATCATCATCATTCTTACCACCATCGTCATCATTATCTAGACACAGACCTTGTATCCTTCAATAAATTAACTTGAAATTGATCATAGACCTAAATATAAAACTCAAAATATAAAGCACATAGGAGAAAACCTAGGTGACCTTGGGTATGACTTTTGAAATACAACACCAAAAGCATGATCTATGAGAGAAACATCAGATAATTCGGATTTATTAAAATTAAAATGTTCTACATGAAAGACAATGTCAAGAGAATGAGAAGGCAAGCCACAGACTGCGGAAAAAAATGCTTGCAAAAGACACATACAAGAAAAGATCATTATCCAAAGTGTGCAAGTTACTCTTGAAACTCAAGAATAAAAAAAAAGATTAAAAAATGGTCAAAGATCTTAACAGACACCTCATCAAAAAAGAGCTACAGATGGCAAATGGCGATGGGCATATGAAAGATGCTCCATTTCATGTGTTTCTACTCCAGAAAATCTAGTGAGTTTCCCCAAGCAGTAAGAGATTGGGAGTGTGATCTGAAGGTAACTGCTTATAGTAGGGAGCAAGAAAAACCTAGTGGAGAGGCTCCCTACAAAACCTTCTCTGGAATTCTCACATGTCCCCAAAGGGACATGCAGAGTATGACTGGCTATTATATAAAATACGGGGGTCACAGTTCAGATTTAGCCAAGGGAAGCAACAACAATTAAAGGATTTCAATAGTTACCTATTATCTTAGGGAGTTTTGTCATGTCTTCTCTCCCATTGTCCTGCCCCATCCCTCTGAAAGGTCAAGGCTCAGGTGAGAAAATCACCAGACCAGCCCTAGAGTAAAGGAAAAGGAAGTTCTCAGTTACTGAGCCTCAAGGCTGGTGGACTGGAAAATCAGACAGAATATGGGAATTTTAACTGCCTGAACATTTAATGATAGCATGTAACCAGGAAGTTTAAAAACTTCAGGGAAAGGAGATTTAATTTGGAACATCAGAGGGTAGTGGAGGAGAAGAATAAAACTCTTTGTTATCTGTACCTTCAGCCAGTTGGATTTGTTCATACAAAGCCTATGCCTCCTCCGCAGTTGCAATTAGAGTCAGTCATGTCATAAAGCCTGTCTATAAATTTGAGAAAAGTAGAATTTATCTATGAATCCTTAATCCTATTAGTCCATGAATAAGTTTAGGGTGAAGAAAATCAATCTTATGAAGACCAATAAATGTGGCTTAGGAATACTAGTAAGTTCTTCCAAATGCTATTAGTCTCCCCGCCACCAAATAACACTTTGAAGAAACATATAGAAGAGAACAAGTCATAAAAATAAATCATACTGTGTTGCCAAAAGTGTCCCTCCAATGTCCTTGACCGTCATGGAGGAAATATGTTTCATGTCTGTATATGACTGACCCTCTAGCAACAAGCTCAGTACCTAGAACCCAATAGAAGAATAACTTTTGGTAAATGAATGCATCATCTTTAAAAATTTTTCGCTTTAGCTTGATGTCATTTTCCTGAGTTTTTCATCTACTGTGAAATGTGAAAGGAAGGCTGTTTGTAAAGTAAACAACAATTAGACAATAGCTTCAGTAATGCATCTATTAGAAAAACTAATTTGTTATTTATTTTCTTGTGAAAAGTGTTAGTGAACTGCGGTAAGGCCAAAATAATGAGTCTCTACATATTTGTACTTATTGAGTTATAAGTTTTCAATGAAATTTGGAAAGCCATTGATTATCACACTAAATTTGTGGAAGAATCTCATGCAGTTAATATTATTAACGCCATTTCAGAGTGGAGAAAACTGAGGTTCAGAAAAGTTACATACCATGCTTAATGTGACAGAACTTATAAATTGTAGAAAGAGGATTTCAACTCGGGCCCATCTGTTGTCAAGTAAATGGAATCCTTAGAAGTCACTGTTTTTTGGATAAGCATAAAAATCACACACTCCCACACTTTAACTTTCCTAAAGAAACTTCT
Source organism: Prionailurus viverrinus (assembly GCF_022837055.1). Classification (NCBI taxonomy): domain Eukaryota; kingdom Metazoa; phylum Chordata; class Mammalia; order Carnivora; family Felidae; genus Prionailurus; species Prionailurus viverrinus. The sequence continues at coordinate 180,462,413 of NC_062564.1, forward strand.
TAGTGTGAATTCACAAAGTTTTAATTAAGCATTTGAAACATAATTTTTGACGATTATTTTTTTTCTATTTGCATCATAAAAATAATAGTTTTTTAATTATTTAAATATAAATAGAACATGCTCTTTCAAACTATGTCCTACCATATGTTTCAGATATATGACTTTTCCACCACAAAAATTGTTCTACTTTTCACGGCTGTGACTACTAAACTAGAAACCTAATTTCTAGTTGATAATATTCCTGGCTTATTGAGTTTGTTCTTCAGATAAAGATATTTTGTGAAAACATGAATGTCTTTTCAACTCATATTATTTTTCTTGATGTCTAGAAAGAAATAGTACTAGTATTTCTTTGGGAACAAAAGAGGACAGCCTATGTAAGAGAACTCTCAGTAATATTGCCTTTTCATGATCATCTGCTAATTAGTCTACTGAATTTGTCTATATCTTCATCACCTAGCACTTTTGAATGATGTGGAAAAAATCAAGTGGGAAATGTACACCATATATCTGATGTTGCTAATTGCCTAATAATGTCTTTTCTTCCACGGAATCATTATTTTGGAAAGACATCATCATCATTTATAAATTTGACACAGATATCTGGGCAGAGTGTAAAATCATATTCTACTTTTCCTTATGCATACAAATAACCCTTACATATTAAAATGTAACTCCACAATGGATTAGCAGATCCAACTAGTGTTAGTTTTTAATACGTCTGACATTTATCATTTCACATTTTCTTCATCAGTACTGACTTACACTAATCCACCATCATCTCCTGCTGGGACCACTGAATCACCTTCCTAACTGGTCTCCTGACTTTTCCCCTTTGCCCATCTACAGGTGTTTCTCCACATAGCAGTTAGATGATTGTTGGAAAATGTGTCTTATCATTCCTCTTCTTAGCTCAATACCTCTAATGGATTCCTGCCTTTCTCTAAGCAAAATCCAGAGTTTTTATAGTGAGTGACAAGCTTCAATATGTCCAGGTTCCTGTCTACTATGTTTTGCTTTGTGTGCTACTGTACTATCAAAGATAAGCACAGTCAGACATTAGTTAAAGTAGCGAAAACACATTTCATTTAGTTAACTACTAACAATAAGCAAAGAGCTAAGCCCCATTCTAATCTGTGCAGAGGTGACTGGGCATTTTAAAGGGAGAATGAAGGAGTAAGGAGAAGGAATTGAATAGAGTTGGGGCATAAAATGTTCCAAAAAGTGGGAAAGAGGGTACATATGAAACCTATCTATATTTGCTCTCTGGTATGCTCCTACCACACCACCTATTATCAGGGCTTGGCTAGGATAAACAGTAAATTATTTTGTCAGCATTGAGTTTTCTCAGGGAGACATTTTAAGGTAGGTTGGGGTTCTCCTAAAGAAGTGTCTTTGAACAGTTAGAGTCTATGTCAGTTTTTGTTGAAGTCTTTATAGGCCAAGGTTGAGGCTCAGTAGGGATGATGGCTCAGAGGGGTCTGTTTGGAGTTTGCTCAAGGAGAAAATCTTTAGCACAACACTATCTTCTTTCACCCTCACTGGACTCCTCCTCTTCCTAAACGTGCCAAGCACTTAAGATGCTTCGAAAGTAGTGTTTCCTCTTTCTTCTATCTGGAATACTTTACCCACAGCTAACCACACAGCTTGTCTCCACTCTTAGTCAAATCTCCGGTTATTTTTCATTTTCCCAAGTGGGGTCCTTGATTGTTCACACTGATTTCCCCTCCTTCAGATTGCACAAATGCCTTCTGGTTTAGATTAAATTTTATACATTTTAGATTCTAATAACTCTACGGTTCCATTTTAACATACTTAAGCACAGTAGAAACTTTACATTATTTTGCAATTTTCTGAGCAATGTTTGCTTTATTTTTCCTCCTGTAAGATCCATGATGATGTGACCTTAACTAATTTTTATTATCACAGAATCTCAGTACAGTGCCTGGCATAAAATGTATATTCAATGCATATTTCTAATAAATTAATGGCTAATTATGTCAAATTGATACTAGAGAGTTAGAGCATTAAGAGTACAGTCACCAAACCTCCATCTAGTGGCTCAAATAAAAATGCAAAATAAGGAAGAATAAAAGGTTTTAGAATGACCTAAGAGTCCTAACAACAACAACAACAACAACAAAAAGCATGCATGTAGATGGTGTGTGTGTGTGTGTGTGTGTGTTTCTAGGTCTTCTAATAAAAAGGAATATCATGGCTTAATTGTGTCTGATTTACTATCTTTAAATGTAGCTAGGAAACTTTCTTACTTCAAAAAGTGCATATGTAAACTAGCAAAAAAATGTTAAAGTAGTTTACAGATTTCATTTTATAACTAAACAATAAAGATATCAAATTGTTCTCTCTTCCATGATTTACTTTGATAGTCAGTGATTTCCTGAGGACCAGTCACCTCACAACTTGTTACCTTGGTTTTCCCCACTGGGGGGTGGGGGGGAGGATGCCATCATGCACTGATAATCAGCTCATTCTGTCCTATCAAATTAATTCTAGTATTTGCCTGAGGCATTTTCACATTTCTCCTTTTCTCAGCCAAGAGAAGCCATATATAGATATTTGCCTAAAATAGGCTGTAAGTACTACATCTAGAGGAAGAAATGGGGCATTGTATGGAGCTAGTATAAGATAAACAGGAGAGAAGAGCTTCCCCTGCCCCAAATGAACTCAGAGTCTTAATAAAATCCATGGAATACATTATGATACTAGAAGTTTACATGTGCTTCAAGTAACTCCTAAAAGAATGTAGAATTGACAAACTGAAAATGTTTAAAATTGATGGGGCAACAGTCAGCTAGATTTTCCCACTTAACGTGCTTTAAAACATTAGCTAAGACAGGGGCACTGGGTTGCTCAGTCGGTTGAGCGTCCGACTTCGGCTCAGGTCATCATCTCACGGTTTGTGGGTTTGAGCCCCTCGTCCCGCTCTGTGCTAACAGCTCAGAACCTGGAGCCTGCTTCAGATTCTGTGTCTCCCTCTCTCTCTGTACCTCCCCTGCTCATGCTCTGTCTTTCTCTGTCTCTCAAAACTGAATAAAGATTATTTTTTTTTTAACATCAGCTAAGGCAGAGGGCAAGGGAAACCAGAGACTGATCCTACAGCCAAGCATGTAGATCAGCCTAATTTTATATTTGAATAAAATGAATAATTGTCCTGAAGATCCAAAGCAGCAAGGAGGAAACATGATAATGCAAGCCAAGAAACAGAACCTCTGTTTTGGTGCCCTTGCCTTATTTCTTCCGTTGTTACAGTTTTTGTGCTTTGAAAGAAGGTCTGAGCATCTACTCCAAAATCTACTCTGTAATCTTAGGCGGAACACAACCCAGCGAACTTTTTGCTTCCCCATTTGTAAAATGAGTATAATAATTTTACCTACCTCCCTGGAAAGACTAGAAACAATATAGGGTTGTTTTCTGGATTAATATATTATGTAAAGCACATAGAATTATGTCTGACAGTATTTTAAGGTTAGAAGAGTTGTTACTATTATTCTCAACTCATGAGCTTAGCAAAGCATAATAGAGATGCATATAATTTTATAGTGTCTGGCCCTAGTCTTTTCTCCTGTTTTCTCATTTTACAGGTCTGAAAAGTTGGGGAGAGAAACGTTCATTTTATATCACTTCTCTATAAAGCTTGCTCAATCTATGTCTAAAATTTAACAACAATGAAATAAAAAGAAAAAGAAAACAACTAAATGAAGCGGAAGAGACATAAGGAAAAAGTACATTTTGCTTTGTTTTGGTGTGTGTGTGTCTGTGTGTGTGTGTGTGTTTTGTTTGTTTGTTTTGTTTTTTTAACAAAACTTTAAGGGCACCTGGGTGGCACAGTGGGTTAAGCTTCCGACTTCAGCTCAGGTCATGATCTCATGATCTCATGGTTTGTGAGTTTGAGCCCTGCGTTGGGCCATGTGCTGACAGCTCTGAGCCTGGAGCCTATTTCAGATTCTGGGTCTCCCTCTCTCTTTGCCCCTCCCCACTCATACTCTGTCTCTCTCTCTGTCTCTGTCTCTCTCTTAAAAAAAATAAACATTAAAAATAATTAAAAATAAATAAATAACATTTGTAAGTAAAATAGAGTATAAAAAGGAAGCAAATACATAGCACATGAAAAGACACATGCAAAGAGTGTTCTTATTTAAAGGTGACCTTCCTAGAAATAGCATCAGATTTCAAAGTTACATTTTCAACCTTGATGTCATCAGGAGACACCAAACACAGAATATTTAAATATTTGGGGGTTTGCAAAAGTCTAAGTGTTATATCCATTTGATAAAATATGATGATATTCAAGAAAATGTCTCCTAAATGCCAAAGTCACTTTTGAGAGAAATCAATTCCAAATTGATGATAACGAAGATAAGTCATAATAAATATATTTACAGGTTACTGAAGACACATCTAGATGCTTTGGTTAAAGATACACTCTACATGAGGTTTGGTATACTTCATAGTCACACAGGATGCTCTCATAGATACATAAATATAGCATAAATATAACAAGAGTCAAGAACTCCTAATGCATAAGTGAAGATTTCTTAATGTAACACACTGTCTCCTACTCCATATATTAAAGGATTTTTGTGTTAACTGCATCATAAGCAGTTCAAGGACAGTGACAGGGATATTAGTAGGACTACAATCATGTAAATGGCCACTAATTGGGAAACATAAGAATAGGTGAGATAGTTTGGAAAAAGTTATCAAAATCTCCATTAGAAGTTTTTTAATAAAATTTTATTTCTCTTTTAATCCAATCTCAACAATATACACACAGGCCTATGATAGTCATGTACTCTTTCATATAGAATAGCAACCCCATTTCTGACTAGTATTTCTAATTCTTTTGGTATCATTCAACCTTAAAGTTCACTGTTCAGGACAAAAAATAAAAGTAGTAAAAAGTGGCAACATTGTGACAAGCTCTATGGTGTTTATTGCCATTCCAATATAGGTACCTGTCAGTATTTCTCTCAAGAATTCAGTGACATGAAAATTCATATTATCTCTTCTTCTTCATACCAACAAGTTTTTTTTTTCATAGCTAAAATGAATGTCATTTATATCTTTATTGAATTCCTGAACAGTAATAGCCCTTTCAACAATTGTCTCTTACCTCAGGTTGAGATCTAGCTCCACAGCTTTGAACCCATGATAGCTATGAAAACCAGCCACCTAAAATGTATTGGAGTCCCCTACAGTAAAATGTACGAGTTTGGAGCCCCCCAAATCTCTAGTCCTCCAAGATTGCAACTATTTGCCCTGAATAGAAGCTCACTATAAAGCTTCATTCCCAGGGTTTATCTTTGTTTCTTCTCAGAACTCACTCTTTGTCGGCCTGCAAATGTCTAAGGTGTTGGTTTGAAAATATCAGTGGTGATTGTTTAATATCACAGCTTCCTGAGGTGGTACACCATTGAGGCTAACAAGAGGTTGACCAAAACATTTAAAAGAAAAAAAAAACTGGTAGATGATGCATCCACTTGAAGGTTGAAAATCACGTCACTGGGTGTTTAGAAGACCACACACATGTACAAAGCTGTGGGCATGCCAATGAAAAAATCTGCAAATGCCCTAATGTCTCACCTTTCAGTGACCTTGAGTCTCTGCACAAGTAGAAAGTGAAGGTTAAGACAAATCTGTAAATTTACTGCTGGAATATTGAAAACCATTATGCACAGCACCTTGGCAAGAGCTGAGAGACTTATTGGTTCAAGGAATTTAAGGAAATATCTGCCAATCATTAAATGACCATTGGGACAACTGAGGAGAGAATTAAGTGGCTGCACATAGCAAAGAAGACAGACATTGAGAATTCATTAAGGAATATAGTAAACAAAACAAAACACCATCAAGAAGAAACAGAAATGACAACCAAACTATAGGGAGAAGAGATCTCATTTCCAGTGTAACCACATAATATTAAAGTTGTCTAATTTTCAATAACAACAGCAAAAATATGGTACACAAAAAGAAACAAGGAAGTATGGGTCATATACAAGAAAAAGCAGTCCATAAAAACTAAAGAAATCCAGACATTGGATTTACCAGAGAAAGACTTTAGGCATTACAGATATGTTTAAAGAACTTAAGCTAATCATGTCTAAAGAATGAAAAGAAAATTTGAAAACAATGACTCATTAAATTAAGACTAATCATATGCTAAATACAAATTCTGGAGTTGAAAAATGCAATGACAGAAATGAAAATGTCACTAGTGGAACTCAAAAGCATATTTGAACTGACAAAAGAAAGAATAAGCAAACAGAAGACAAATCCATTAAGATTATCCAGTCTTGGGGAGCCTGAGTGGCTCAGTTGGGTAAGCATCCAACTTCGGCTCAGGTCATGATCTCAGTTTGTGAGTTCCAGCTCCGCTTATCAGGCTTTGTGCTGACAGCTCATAGCTTGGAGCCTGCTTCAGATTCTGCGTCTCCCTCTTCATTCTGTCACTTCCCCCTCTCACTCTCTCTCTCTCTCTCAAAAATAAATATACATTAAAAAAAATTATCCAGTCTGAAGAACAATAACAACAAAAAAATTAAAATTAATAGAACCATGGGGCACCTGGCTGGCTCAGTCAGAAAGCATGCAACTCTTGATCTTGGGGTCATGAGTTCGAGCCCCACATTGGGTGTAAAGATTACTTTAAATAAATAAATAGTAAATAAATAAATAAATAGAAAAACTTTATAATAAATAGTACCTTAGAAATCTGTTGGATACAAACAAGTGTACCAATATACATAAAATGGGAGACCCCCAAGGAAAGGAGAGAAAGAAAAGGCAGAATGAATATTTAAAGCAAAATAGCCAAAAATTTCCCAAAGGGGATGCAAAATGTTAAAATGCATATCCAAAAAGTTCAACAAACTTTAAGATAAACTCAAAGAGATCTCCATCTACACATTTTATAGTCAAATTGATAAAAGACAGAACAAAGACAGAAACTGAAACAGAAAAAGAAAAGAGACTCACAAAGAATCTTCAATATGGTTAACAGTTTACTTCTCATCAGAAATCATGGAAAGAAACCAAAAAGCAGTGGAATGCCATAACCAAAGTGCTGATTATCAAAAGATTGTCAACCAAGAATTCTACATAACTCAAAGCTGTCATTCAGGATAAAAACGATAAATTAAGATATCCCCAGATAAACAAAATCTGACAGCATTCATCTCTAGGGTACTGGCCTACAAGAAATACTAATGACTGTCTATTAGATTGAAATAAGTATTAACCAAAGTCTACACGAAGAATTAACACCACTATAGGTAACTACGAACATACTACAAAAGGCAGCCTAAATATGTATTTGTTTGTAATGCATTTCTTCTTCTGATTAAAAAGAAAAGCACTGCATAAAACAAAAATTATAAGATTGTTTTGCTGGACATAAAACGTACAAATTATTTGTGTAACAATAATAGCGAAAATGTGGCGCGAGGAAATGAAAACACTATTCAAGCAAGGATTTGTTATACTATCGATACTAATCTGAATTAACTTGCCTTAAATTAAGATATAATTTAATTAAGATGTTAATTGTGATCTCCAGGGCTACTATTAAAAAAGAACAAAAAATAGTAGAACAGAAATGGCAAGGCTACTAAAATGGTACATCAGACTTTGGCACTCTAACCTAAAAATGTCAATAATGAAGAAATAGAAGAACAATAGAATAAAAGAATTATAGAAAACAAATAGCAAAGTGACGGCCATACATCTTAATTTGTCAGTAATTCTAGTAATGTAAATGAACTAAACACTCCAATCAAAGAGCAGAGTTTGGCAGAGTGGATAATAAAACAAAACAAAAAAGATAATCAAGTATTTGATAGCATCAAGAAACACACATTTAAATCAAAGAAACAAAGAGATTGAAAATAATAAAAAAGATAGACCATGCAAACAATAACCAAAAGACAATTGGAGTGGATATATTAGCATCAGAATCAGACACGATACACTAATTTGTTGTTAGAAAAAAATAAGGCCATTGTATACTGATGAAAGTCATATTCCATTAAGAAGACATAAAACATTTATATGTACCTAAGAAAAGAGTCCTAAAATACATGAAGTAAAAACCTGTCGATATTGAAAGAAGTAGACAATTCAACAAAAAGAGTTGGTGGCTTAAATTCCCCACTTTATTAATAAATAGAAAAACTAGGAAGAATATTAACCTGAAAATGGAAAATGTGAGCAACATTGTAAACCAAATAGACCTAACATACCTATGGAACACCCACCAACAGCAGGATACACATTCTTCTCAAAGGTGCATGGAGCAGTCTTAAGAACAGACCATATGTTAGGCCATAAAACTTTTTTTTTTTTTTTTTTTTATTTGAGAGATAGAGAGAGAGTGCTGGAGTCCAGCTCCAGCAGGTCCTGGGTTTCCCGAAGGATGAAAGGCGTCGGCAAAAAAGTGAAAAAAAAAATAAACAAATAAAACAAAAATAAAAATGGACACAGACAACAGCAGTGTGTTGAACTGGCCACTTTATTGTGGCAAACGTGGCATTATATTTGTTAGCAGTTTCCTTGTAGCATGAGTCATCTATGTTTTCTAGCATTACCTAATTCTAAAAATGTTCCTATCTATAATCACCTTTTAAGGAATAACATGGTTATTTTCTCATAACGTTCCCTCCTGCCCTTTGCTTATTGATTAATTTCTTACATTATTTTCATTATGTACCTACGTTTATCTATAATCTACAGAGCATTTGCTTTGCTGTTTTCATGAAAGGTCATCTACCGCTCAACACCTCAAGTGGAACAGTGACAGGGACATGACCTCTTTGTTGTTTCCCCGAACCATTTGTGGTTTGAGGAACAAGTGTTCACCTTGGTCCGAGGTGCCAGGAGAGGGCCAAGAGGGCCTTAGGAACCCATACCTTATACATTCTCAGAGAGACAATGCACCTAGGAACTAACGGACCATTCTGTACTTTAACCGACTACGTTCTGTCATCATCTGGAATGCTTCCTGGGGGCCAAGGGGGCCTAGGGGTTGGAGTAACTTGTGCCCACAGATACACTCCTTTGTTGCCAGAGTGGGGCTTTTAAATCCATTTGTCCCTACTTGGCTGGGAAATGCATGAGGCTATCCTTCCTTTAGGTAGAGGAGTCTTTATAGGGGGTGGCAAGGGCTAAGTGCAGGGCCGCACAATTTCCTTGCGGAACCTTATTACTTTCCCAGTGGTTCTTTTCCCAGGAGGCCTGTCGAGGGCAATTCCTCAACAGACAATCCCCCAAGTACTTTTATTAAGGCCAAATTACATGAAAGCGGGAGTACAAGAAGCTTCATTGTCGGAGGGCCACCCTGCTGTCCCGATCCGTCCACTGCCCGGGCCCTGCCATCAGGCTGGTTGGAGAGCTCGGCTTCCGGCAAGAAAGCATGGGGTTGGGAGGCAGAGGGGCAAAGGGAGAGAGAGAGAATCTTGTGTGTCCATGTGCAGAGCTCTATCCCATGACGTTGTGATTGATCATGGCCTTAGCCAAAATCAAGAGTCAACAGACGGAGTCCCCAGGCGCCCCAGACATTAAACACTTTAAAAGAGTGAAATCATTAAAAAATATTCTTGGATAACAATGGAATTAAATTAAAATGAGATTTGGTGAATTTACAATAGATGAAAAGTAAACAAGACATTTCTGAATGATGAGTATATCATAAAAGAAATTGTAAGATTAGAAAACACATAGAGGTAGGTGAATAGAAATGAAAACACAACGGACTATTTATTATTCCATAAATGGTTCGTAAAAGGAAGGAACATGCTGCAACAGGAAGGAACCTTGAAAACATGAGGCTAAATGAGCACAGCTAGTCACAGAGGCTCATATGTTATATGATTCCATTTATATGAGATGTTCAATACAGGCAAAACCACAAAGACTGAGATGGTTTTGCAATTTTGAAGTCTTGGGGATGGGGGAGTGGGAATGGGTATTGACTGCAAATTAGCATGGACTCTTTTTTAGGAGATACAAATGTCTAAAATTATATAGTGGTGGTAGTTACACTGAGTTATATACTTCATAAGATGACTTTTATGGCATGTGAATTATATCTGAATAAATTATATGTATATGGATTGCATCTGAATAAACATTTTTAAACGTTTATTTATTTATTTTAAGAGAGAGAGAATGAGAGAGAGAGAGAGGAGTAAAAGTGCTGGAGGGACAGAGAGAAAGGTAGAAAGAAAATCCCAAGCAGGCTCCATGCTGTCAACACAAAGCCCGATGTGGAGCTTGATCCCATGAACCATGAGATCATTACTGATTCGATCCAAAATCAGAGTTGTGTGCTTAATCAACTGAACCACCCAGACACCCCTAACGCTTTTATTAATGACAGATAACAGAACTTAAATCTCGACACAAACCTTCCTGATTCTAAAGGATTTGAGATTCACAGGACCAAATTGTCTTTTGGGCTTGCAACAAGGTAATACAAACACCACTGGTTGCGCCAAATCATTTATCCCATTTATCATGCAAAAGCATTCACAGCATTAGTGCCTATACAATCATAATCAACAGCCATCAGCATTTGACAGACAAAAGTCTCCAAATAATGAAATTAGTAATACAGCAGAAAAAAGAAGGTAAAACCTGAAAGAGGAAAATCAACACTATAAGAAAAAATTTGATCCTTGTTTTTTTATATCAGGCATTTTCATCCTATAATAATAGATTTAAAAAGGCTATTCTAATACCCTAATTCAAAAGCTAAGCTTTCTCATGAAGTGCCTCATGCAGATATAGTCTAGACTAATAAAAATTGAAATAGCATTCTTAATATGGAAATATCCTTTGAAATAGATATATTACATTGCCTGATTTGATATTTTAAAGGATAATATCTCACCTCAGTCTCTCTTAATTTGTCTTTTTCTCTCTCTTCCTTTCTTGTGCACACACACACACACACAGAGATACTTGAAAAATAACTTTAAGATTTATCATAGTTATTGGGAACAGTTATAGAAATTATGTTCATGGGTGTTTGACATTTATATTTGATAAGGCTTACCAAATTAACAACAAAAAGTAGAAAAGTCCTTTATGTAGGCTTTTACTGGAATTTCAGGAAATAAAAAGATGAAAAAATTGAGTTTATATATTGATACTTTTAACATAATAGACGTCATTTCTTTTTAAATAAATAATAAACAAACAAAAAAACAAATAAATAAATAAATAAAACAGGTGTTTAGCCATGAGTAAGATTAGACATCTAAATTGAACAGATATAGGGGCGCCTGGGTGGCGCAGTCCGTTAAGCGTCCGACTTCAGCCAGGTCACGATCTCGCGGTCCGTGAGTTCGAGCCCCGGGTCAGGCTGTGGGCTGATGGCTCAGAGCCTGGAGCCTGTTTCCGATTCTGTGTCTCCCTCTCTCTCTGCCCCTCCCCCGTTCATGCTCTGTCTCTCTCTGTCCCCAAAATAAACGTTGAAAAAAAAATTAAATTGAACAGATATAGAAGCACTTTTCTGCCAAAGTATGTTTAGTACCTTTCTTTGGTAAAGTGTGTAGCTTAATACAGTTTTTATCAGTTAAATGCTTAATTTAAAGTTGAAATGAAAATAAAAGACTGAATATGACTCCATTCTTAAAAAATAGCCCATGTAAACCCTTAGCTCTGTCTTATAAGTTATAAAAAAACAAAAACAAAAACAAAAAACTTCTAAGTCCTAAATCACTGATTTCTCACAAGAAAAATACATTAGGAGATATATGTTCACACAGGGTATGTAGAAACAAACATTTTTGCCTTTAAATATTAAACAGATAAAATTTAAATCTTTTGGTTTCTTATTTAGGGAAAAAACGATAATAGTCATTTAGGAGGTATCTCACAGTATAACAATACTCCAAAACATGGAAAATAGAAGCAACTATGTTTATTGTTTAACTTATAAACGAAGTAGTGTAAAGGTCTTGAACTGAATCCCATAGTTGAAGATATTTGTATATATCATCTTAAAATTATGTCTTAAAATGTGTTTCAGATTACTGAAAACATTTCATTAGTAATTTTATTTTTTTTAACTTTTTTAATGTTTTATTTATTTTTGAGACAGAGAGAGACAGAGCATGAGCTGGGGAGGGGCAGAGAGAGAGGGAGACACAGAATCCGAGGCAGGCTCCAGGTTCTGAGCTGTCAGCACGGAGCCCAATGCGGGGCTCAAACTCACAAACCGCGAGATCATGACCTAAGCCAAAGTCGGTCACTTAACCAACTGGGCCACCCAGGCGCCCTCATCAGTAATTTTCTAAGGAAATGTTATGACTAAAAATTTTGTCTAAGATACATTGTTTTGTTTTGTTGGAAGAGAAAGGGATAGTGATTGGGTAAGGGGCAGAGGGAGAGAGAGAATCCCAAGCAGGCTCCACTATATCAATCCAAAGCCTGATATGGGGCTCGATCTAACAAATCATGAGATTATGACCTGAGTGTAAATCAAGAGACAGAAATTTAACCGACTGAGACATCCAAAGTACCCTTAAGATACACTGTTTTGAGAAGCTATCTCAGTGACTTGTAAAACTTCCCACTCATTCATTTTGTGAGTTTCAGTAAACCTTGATGCATTTGTGTTTATTGAAATTTAAAAGGAACTCCAGAATGGCTTAAAAGGTGAGCTCTTACTGTTACTGCAAAGGGAAATATATGTACATAATTTCATAATCATATTTACCCTAAAAAATTTTTAGCAACACGCCTACCCTTGCAATTATGGCAATTATACTCCAAATTAGTTCTAAAATAACAAGATGAAAGCATACATAAAAAGATAATGAAAATTCTCCAAACATACAGGAAGTAGACTTTGGAAGTGGATTCTAAATCTTTAGACCAGCCAACTAGCAAGATTAGTAGAGGAATATAGGGTCATTGGGAAAACAGTATCTGGAGAGACCGTAGTATTGAAAGGAAAATAATCCTTGACAGTCAAATGGCCTTTATTGGATCCTAATTACAGGTTTCCCTTGCTACCCAAAATCTGCTTTACGCCACTGTGCTTTTACCAAAAGTCTGTAATAGTACATGTTTTACACTACCAAAAAATATCCAATAAGATTTTCACTTTTTTGAAATGGTAATTGGTTCCATGTTTTTGCTATGGTAGCTTATGAAAGGGAGTGCTCTATTTTCTGATAGCAAGGGAAACCTGTTAACCTCTTCTTGTGGAGCTCATTTCATTATAAGACACCAAATTCATAGAATTTTGCTTAAACGAAACCAAGCATAATATTGTTAGTAATCATCCACAAACACTCCCATGGAAGATTATTTGCACAGGAGTAAAATTTCTGAGTACCTAACTCTGCATTATAAACTCTTTAAAACAAATTTTTAAATTTTGTCAAGGACAAATTGTTTCCCACACTGAAGTTGCACTTATAAGCCTTAGGTCAATATGTTTTTATTTTCTATCAACAGACTAATGGAAAAAAAATGACCAATGAAATAGTTATTAAAATTCAGATGGTTTTGTTCTGGTGGATTATAAAGTGGTTCCTTTTCCAGAAGGAAGAAATATATTACATAAAATTACTAAATTTGAAAATTCAATAAATATCTAACAATGAAATCAGCTAAAAAATTCACTTTACTCCAGATCTGAATATTTCCCCTTCCTCTTTACAGTTTTGCCTCAAGAAAAGCTGATACATCAGATTCAGATATGGGCAAATTTTGACCCACGTTCTTGCTTTTTTTTTTTTTTTTAATGTAGCATAAAGAGAGAATATTGAGCAAAGCAGACTGAGAATACTTATTTTAATTTAACATATCTGTATTATTTATAAATATGATACCATTTGAAATAACAAATGTCATCCATGTAGATAACTAACTTCTCTAATAGAAGAACCAAGGATATACTTCTTAAGTGATTCAGTCTAAAGAAAATATTTGTTACAAGAAATGTTATTAAAAAAAACTTCTAAATTGGAATTTTGCATTAATTGCTTAACTTTCTACTTTAATGTGCTTTTTTTAGCACTATGATTACATTCTTCTATATCTCACATCATGCATTTTATCAATTATTTTTCTTCATCAAACAGTTACAGTGGAGAAGGTAAGAAAAAGTATGAGGTAAATACTGGTCAGAATATTAAACTCCTGTGAAAATTAAGCAGTTGCCCTATTCGTAGAAGGTTTGGCCACTTAGCAGAATCCATGTGTACTCAGACTGTTTTGTTGGTTGTTCTTCAAATCGGTTTTGTTAGCCCCACCAGAGACTTTGGCTTTCAATGTAAAGAATCAAAAATTTTGCAGCATTCAAAGTTCTTAAAAATGTGGCTCAGTGCAACTCAGCTTCCAGAGTTCCAGCATCAGGTTTGCTCACATATGCCAAGGCCGACCATGAATTCTCTTCATTCTTATTATTTTGATTGTGGTGTAATTGACAGGCAATATTATATTAGTTTCAGGTACATGACATAGTGATTTGACTTCATATACATTTTCAAATGTGGTGAAATTGTCACCACAATAATCCTAATTATCATCTGTCACCTTACAAAATTAACGCAATTCTATTGACTATCGTACCCATGGTGTACATTATAGCCCCATGATTTCTTCACTTTATAGCTGGGGGTTTGTACTTCTTAATCCCCTTCATCCTTTTACTACACCGCCCCACTACCACCAATCACCTCCCCCCACCACGTCTGGCAACCACAAATCTGTTTTCTGTATCTATGAGTGTAGGTATAGTTTTGTTTGTTTTGTTTTTTAATTTCCACATCATCATGCAATATTTTCATTTCTATGACTTTTTCCTCTTACCATAATACCATCAAGTTTTATCCATGTGGTTGCAAATGGTAAGACTTCATTGTTTTCTGGCTGAGTGGTATTACATTATGTATATATTCTTTATCCATTCATCTATCAGTGGATACTTAGGTTGCTTCCATAACTTAGCTATTGTAAATAATGCTACAATAAACATAGGAGTGCATATAACTTTTCAAATTATTTTTTCCTTTTTCTGGGAAATGCCCAGAACTGGAATTACATGATCATACGGTACTTTTATTTTTAGTTTTATGAGGAACCTCCATACCGTTTTCCACAGTGGCTAGATCATTTTACATTCCCACCAACAGTGTCTGAAGATACTCTTTTCTCCACATCCTCGCCAACATTAATATTTCTAGTCTTTTTGATACTAGCTATTCTGAGTAGTGTAAGATGTAATCTCAATGTAGTTTGCATTTCCCTGACGATTAGTGACATTGAGCACTTTTTATGTGTCTGTTGGCCATCTGTTTGTCTTCTTTGAAGAAATGTTCATATTCTCTGCCCATTTTTAAATTTGATTATTTGGGTTTTTGGTGTTGAGTTGTATGAGTTCTTTACATACTTTGAATATTAACCCCTTATTGAATGTATCATTTTTAAATATTTCCCCCATTCAGTAGATTGCCTTTTGCTTTGTTGATGGTTTCCTTTGCTGTGCAAATAATTTTTAGTTTGATATATCCTGTTTTTCGTTTGTTTGTTTCTTGGTTTTTGTTTTTTTGTTTTTGTTTGTGCGTGTGTGTGCATGTGTGCATGTGTGCATGTGTGTGTGTGTGTGTGTGTGTGTGTGTGTGTTTACTCGTATTTCCTTTGCCTTTGGGGACAGATCCAAAAAAAACCACACAAAATACCATTAAGACCTATGTCAAGGACATTACCACCAATGTTTTCTTCTAGGAGTTTTATGATTTCAGGTATTATGTTCAAGTCTTTATCCATATTGATTTGATTTTTATATATGGTGCAGAATAGCGGTCCAGTTTCATTTTTTGCATATAGCTGTCCAATTTTCTCAACACCATTTATTGAAGACACTATCATTTCTCCATTGTATATTATTGACTTTTTTGTTGTAAATTAACTGACCATCAGTCTGTAGGTTTATATCTGGGCTCTTTATTCTGTTTTATTGATCTATGAGTCAGTTTATGCCAATACCATAGGATTTTTTATTAGTAGAGCATTGTCATATATTTTGAAATCAGGGAATGTGAGACCTAGGGCTTTTTTTTTTCTCTTTCCCAACATTGTGTTAGTTTTTTAGGGTCTTTTGTGGTCCCATACAAATTTTAGAATTTATTTTTTTTTAGTTTTGTGGAAAAATTTGTGGGAATTTTGATAAGGATTGCACTGAATCCGTAGATGACTTTGGAAACTACAAACATTTTAACAATTTTAATTCTCCTAAAACATGAGCAGAAAATAGTTTTGCATATATTTGTATCTTCTTTAATTTCTTTCACTAATGTCTTACAGTTTTCAGAGTGCATGTCCTTTACCTTCTTAAATTTATTCCTACATATTTTGATGCAATTTTTTAAATAATTTTTTAGTGTTTATTTTTGAGAGAGAGAGATAGAATGTGAGAGGAGAAGTGACAGAGAGAAAGAGAGACACCTAATCTGAAGTAGGCTCCAGGCTCTGAGCTGTCAGCAGAGTCCAATGCAGGGCTCAAAGTCATGAACCGTGATATCATGACCTGAGCCCAAGTCATATGCTTAATTGACTGAGCCAATCAGGCAGCTCTGATGCATTTTTAAATGAACATGTTTGTTTACTTTGTCTCCCTGATAGTTTATTATTGTGTATGGAAACACAACAAAATTTTTGTCTATTAATTTTGTATCCTGCAACTTAACTGAATTCTTCATTTAGTTCTAACTGTTCTTGGTGGAGTCTTTAGGGTATGCTCCATATAACGTGATATAATAGCATGTCATCTGCAAATAAGAAAAGTTTTCTTCTTCCTTTCCAGTTTGGATGTCTTTTATTTTTTTACCAATTGCTCCGGCTACTATTTCCAATACTATGTTGAATAAAAGTGGAATTAGTGGGCATCCTTGTTTTGTGCTGTTATTAGAAGGAAAACGTGCAGCTTTTCAAGGTTGAGTATTATGTTAGCAGTGGTTTGTTGTATATGGTCTTTATGATTGCTAATGTGCATTCCCTCTATACCCACTTTGTTGAGAGTTTTTATCATAAATGGATGTTGAATTTTATCAAATGTTTTTTTCTGCATTTATTGAGATGATCATGCAATTTTTATCAGTCATTTTGCTAATATGGTATATCATGTTGACTGATTAGCAATTATATCATTCTGCATTCCTGAAGCAAATTCCACTTGATCATGGTGTATGATCCTTTTAATGTACTGTTGAATTTGGTTTGCTAATATTTTGTTGAGGATTTTGCATCTAGTTTGAGTAAGTTTATAGGCCTATAGTTTTATTTTTTGGTGATATCCTCTGATTTTGGTATTAGGCTTTATAATGCTTGCCTCATACAATGATTTTGGGAGCTTTCCTCCTTCTTTTTTTGGAAACATTTGAGAAGGATAGGCATTACATCCTTGAATGCTTGGCAGAATTAGCCCGTGAAGCTGTCTGGACCTAGAATTTTGTTTGTTAGGAGGTTTTTGATTACTGATCAATCTTCTTACTAGTATTGCTCTATTCAGATTTTCTAGTTCTTTATGATTCAGTCTTGGCAGGTTGTATGTTTCTCACAATTTATCCATTTCTTCTAGGTTGTCCAAGTTTTTAGAATATAATTGTTAACAGCCATCTCTTTTGATCCTTTGTACATCTGTGGTATCAGTTGTAAAGTCCCCTCTTTCATTTCTGATTTTATTTATTTGCGCCCTACTTTTTTTTTTTTTGGTCAGTTCAACTAAAGATTTGTTAATTTTGTTTATCTTTTATAGGAACTGCTCTTAGTCTCACTGATCTTTTCTATTGTCATTTCAATCTCTTTTTCATTTATTTCCACTCTGATCTTTATTATTTTCTTCCTTCTACTAATTTTGGGGTCCATTCTTCTTCTTCTTCTTCTTCTTCTTCTTCTTCTTCTTCTTCTTTGTTCCTTTAGGTATAAAGTTAGATTGTTTACTTGAGATTTTGCTTGTTTCTTGAGGTATACCTATGAACCTCCCTCTTGGAACCACTTTTGCTGCATCCATAGATTTTGCCAAATTGCATCTGTTTTCATTTATCTGTACATATTTTTTTTTCTCTTTTGATTTCTTCTGTGACCCAATAGGTGTTCAGTAACATGTTGTTTAATCTTCATGTGTTTGTTGTTTTCCTGTTTTCTTCTTTAAATTGACATCTAATTTCATTATATTGTGGCCAGAAAATTTGCTTGATATATCAGTCTTAAATACTGAAATTTGTTTTGTGGCTTAATATGTGATTTATCCTAGAGACTGTTCCATATACACTTGAGAAGAATGTGTATTTTACTACTCTTGGATGGAATGTTCTCTATATATCTATGAAATTCATCTGGTCTAATGTGTCATTTGAGGTACATTTCCTTATTGAACTGTCTGGATGATCTGTTGGCGGATGTAAGTGGGGTAATAAAGGCCCCTGCTATTATTGTATTGTTGTCAACTTTTCCCATTATGTCTATTAATATTTGTTCTACATATATAGGTGCTTCTACATTGAGCGCATAAGTAGTTATAAATGTTGTAACTCTTTGTTGGGTTGACACCTTTATCATTATTTATTGCATCTCTTTGCCTTTTATTATAGTCTTTGTTTTAAGGTTATGTTTTCTGAGAGAAATATAGCTATACCAACTCTCTTTTCATTTCCATTTGCATGGAATATCTATTTCCATTTTTTTCACTTTCAGTCTGTGTGTCTTTACTTCTAAAGTGAGTTTTGTAAGATATAACATTACATATATGTAAAATATATATACATATCTATCTATATCATCTATATCTAATCTATATCTAATCTATCTAATCTATCATCTATCTATCTATCTATCATCTATCTATCTATCTTGTTTGTTTAATGCATTCAGTCATTCTAACTCTTTTGATTAGAGAATTTAGTCCAATTACATTTAAAGAAATCATTGATAGGTATCTACTTATTGACATTCTTCATGGTTTTCTGGCTGATTTTATAATTTTTCTCTATTACCTTCTCTTTCATTCCTCCCTTATGGTTTTGATGTTCTTTTTAGTATTATATTTAGGCCCCTTTCTCATTTTCTTTTGTATTTACTAGAATTTTTTTGCTTTTGTTACCGTGAGGTTCATATATATCATCCTATGTACATAACAATCTAAGTTGATAGTGACTTAAACATGAACACATTCCAATATTCTATATTTTTGATGTCACTCTCCCCCATGTTTTATATTTTTGATGTCGCTTTTTGCATCTTTTATGTATCCCTTAACCAATTATAATAGTTTTATTTAACTTTATTACTTTTATCTTTAACCCTTCTTTGTGGCTTTATAAGTGATTATTACCTTTATATATATTCACTTTTTCCAGTGATTTTAACATCATATGCCTTCTTTTGTTATTATTTCTTTTCATCTTAAAGAAGTTCTTTTTAGTTCTTTTTAATGTTTCTTATAAAGCTATTTTAGTAGTAATGATTTTTTTTTTCTTTTGCTTTTGCTTTTGCTTGTCTGGAAAATTCTTTGTCTCTCCTTCAGGTCTGAATGATAACCTTGTCAAGTAGAGTATTCTTGGTTGTAAGTTTTTTTTTTTCTTTCAGCTCTTTGAATGTGGCATGGCCTTTCTTTGTGGCTTGCACATTTATGCCAAGAAATCTCCCTACAGTCTTATGGGATTTGCCTGGTATTTTAACTTTTGCCATTTTAATTATAATATATCTTGGTGTAGTCTTTTTGTGTTCATTTTATTTCAAACTCCCTAGGCTTTCTAGATCGGGATCTCTGCTTCCTTCTTTAGGTTAAGAAAGTTATCAGCCATTATTTCTTCAAATACATATTCAGTCCTTTTCTCTCTCTGTTCTCTTCCGTGCCCCCTATAATGTGAATGTTATTCTGCTTGATGCTGTCACATATGTCTCTTAAGTTATCTTCTTTTTTTGAAAGTAGTTTTCCTTTTCGCTGCTCTGAGTTGCATGGCTTTACCTTCCAGTTTGTTGATCTGTTCTTCTACCTCATGCAGTCTGCTACTGAACCACTCTAGCGTATTTTTCAATTCAGATTTTGTATTCTTTAGCTCTGCTACTTCTGTTTGGTACTTCTGTTTTCTGTCTCTTTGTTGCATTCTCACTGTGCTCATCTATTCTTCTGAGTTCAGTGAGCGTCTTTGTGACTATTTGAATTCTTGGTCAGGTAGATTACTTGTCTCCATATCATTAACGCCCTTTTCTGAATTTGTGTCTTGTTCTTTCATCTGGAAACTATTTCTCTGTTTTCTCATCTATTGATGAGATTTTTGTTTGTTTTCATGTGTTAGGCAAAACAGCTAATTCTCACAGTCTTGAAGTAGCCTTGTGTAGGTTATGATCTTTCATGTTCAACCTTACCCTAGTTCTTGTTCGTCTCTCAAACTTTTGTGATTATCTAAGCCTCCTGATTTATACTTAATTTATGCCAGTTGTTGAGGGTGTGCCAAAAACTGGCAGTGATCCAAGAGGAGGAATTTCACTTGGCACCTAGTTTCAGGCTGATTGGAAGCCATACCCTCAGGCAGCAGCTTTTAAAATATGCAAATATATACAATCCTGTCGGACCACAGCTGTAATCCCTATTGACTTTCAGTCTGGAGGTGTCCCCTGGGGGACAATTCTTTCTGGGAAGTTTTGCAAAGTTATAACAAGACCAAGTGGAGGCACAAGGATTGTGTCTCCTTGCTTATCTCCCTGGGTATGCCTCTTTTGACTCCAGGGAAAAGGGAAACATGTAGCCTGTCCCTCAGGCTGAAGTTGCAAGCTAATAGGCCATTTTCACAGGAAGACTGGGGTTATGTTTCAGTCTGATGCCTGCGGTACCTTGGCCAAGAGCTGTCTTTCCGATTGTTACAGTCCCATGGAGCTCTGCAATTCTAACCCTCTTGGCTTTAGCGATGCAGCTGGAGAGTGCAGTTGGACTGGCACACATGCTGGCTTCAGAAAGGCAGTGGGAAAATATCTTGTCCACACATGCCCATGTGCTTCAACAATGCAGTAAGATTGCCTGTCTGCACATGTGTTTTGGCTTTAGGCTGGGCATGGGAGGATGACTGCAAGAGCTTATGTCCACTAGCCCTGGACAGGGGGCAAGGGAGTGTTGTAACACCCATGTTGCCCAACTTAACTAAGGAGCGGGAGAACTCCATGATTGTTCATGCTTCCTCATCCCAAGGAGTGGGGAAGGCTGCACCTCCCTGTGATCTCCCGTCTCAGCAAGTGCTGCAATCAGTAGTCCCTGTCTATCCCAGAAAAGCGATTGGAAGCTGTCATATTTGAATTTGCCCATCTGTCCTAGCAGGCTACATGAAGGATGTAACAATTGCATCTGCCAGTGAGTCTATCCCAGGGGAGGGTCTCAATCGTACGCTAACCCTCCAGCCAATGTTTCTGTATTAGTAAATGAATCTCCTTCACATATAATCTCAATTTCCTAAAGAACTCTGTGATCCCTGGACACCGGTCTTGTTGGTTTGCCCAGCTAGATTTTCTGGGGTCTTGTCTTTCCAGTACATATTCCAAGTGCTGGCCTACCTGATGTGGGACACTAGCCACTCGCTCCTCTGAGAGAAATGTCTGTCTGGTGAGATCCTTTCTTTTGTTTGTCACCACACCACGTTTGGAGGTGTTTGTGACACCATGTATGTGCCTTTTTTTTACTCATCTTGATGTCCTTTTATCCTTTGTTGTAGAAAACAGTTCATCTAGCTTTCAGGGGGATGATCCATATGTGATCACCATAGATTTGGTGCGTCCCTCTGAAGAGGTGAGTTCAGGATTTTCCTATGCAGGCGCCTCTCTGCCCCCCCTCCAGTTTTCTATCTCAGCATTCTTAAATTTACATAGAACATTCCCTCTGCATGGACCATTCTTCTTCCTTGTTTTCTGTCCTGCAGTCTTGCTCATCCTCAAGGCCTAGCTCAAATTTTCCATCCTCTGAATCTTTTCCCTTCCTATTCCAGGCAGAATTAATCAATTCCTCCTTTATGCTTCTATCACACTTCTGGTGGTGAACTGAAGCTAGCTATCCCTTGTGACAGTTGATTGTTAACTATTCGGGAATTTTCAAGCTGATATTTATACTGCTAAGAGCTTTAAATCAGCCATGGTGAAAATATTTACACTATAGTAATGGGCAAACCAAGGCTCTTCCTCTCACCCTCCAGAGAGCTGGTTTTCCAGCATAGCGTTGCTTGTGCATAACTTATGATATATATCTTATTGCCCTTTTGGTTTACAGTTAAAACATAAGTCTCTTCTATGATGTAAGGAGCTCACCAACAGCAGAATCAGCATCTTAATTAATTTTTCTACCTCCCAAAACTCGGGAAAACTGTTTGCAAATGACAGGTGATCAATAAATAACAATTTAAATTTTAAAAAAAGCATCAAAATTAAACTAAATTGTTTTCCTAACTCATTCATAATAAGCCATTAAGTACATTGTATAATCACTTAAATATATTCCTAGTTCTGCAATATGTAGAAAAAATATGTCTCTGTGACCCAGTTGTAGAGATTGAACAAGATAATGGTTACCAGAAATGAATTTTAAATAATAAAAAATCTACTTAAAAATCCAGAATCTATTGCTAATTTCATTATGATTGAGGCATTTTATACAGTGCTGTCAATGTCCCTATTGTGTCAAAATTTTCTTCAAATACTTGTGAAAATAAATTAATAAGCAATATTTAAACTAATTCCTCTTTGTGAAGCAAACACTATTATTTAGCTCACTTTTTGAAAATTAAATTCTATGGCTACATAAAACTTGCTTATGGCACTGAATGAGCAAGGCACTATGGAGGAAAAAAGAGTGAATAAATTATATAATTTCATGTTCCAATCTTCCAGCTAAGCTTTGTCTACTTCTTAAGACAGTCTTTCATGTATAGTTTCCTTCAAATAGTGTTTTCTGCAGCCCAATTAAATTTTTAAAAGTTTGAGATAATTGGAACATACATATCATTTATAATATTGTTTTATTATATATGTTAAATGATTGCAGCTAAATCGAATATTCCAGGAGTTGATTTGGAGCAATTTTACACTAAATTTGGGTGCATCTACTTTAGAAATGTCTACATTGGATTTCTGATCAAATTAAAAATAATAATTCCAGTGCCAATTGGAACATGACTCAATGGTTTTATTCAACATGAATCCAAAATTTTAGTGAGGAATAAGAACTCTTTTTAATAAATTCTCACTTACAGTTTGTTAAATTAAGACACGTTTCATGACGTAAGAAAACATCTTTTTTGTTATGAGGCAAACAGAAATGTTAATACTGATACTCAAGCTTCGATTATGTAAACAAAATGCAGGGGAAAACTAGGCAATAGAGAAGCAAAAGAGTTACATATGAATGAATAGATGTGATTTTATCTCATAACAGTGTTTTTCTTGGTAACTTCATTTTCAAAAGTATATATTTTAGGACTGTGAACTTAAGAATCATTTACATTCATGTCTCTTTTCGATGCTTCACTAATTCTTCTTAGCATTTACATGACGATGAGTAGGAAACCTATGATTCTAACATAGAATCTTACAACCGTGTTTTGCTTACAGTATAAAAGCAATGATATAACAATAGTTCAAACAGAAGAGGACAAAATCAATATAAGGTAACTCATTAAATATTAGGTTAAAATATTTTTTCTGTGAGGCAGAAGAAAAGTTAAGGGCAGATCAACAGTTCTGTGAGTTACACCTTATAAATATTTATCTATTTGCTGAAAGAGCATTTTTGGAATCAGGAGCTATGTGGATGAAACAACATAGGGAAGAGATAAAATGAATGAATCTATGCAAATACACTTGATTTTTAACATGAGCAATAGATTTAGACTGATGCTCTAAAACTATGGACATAAAAGCTTTGGATTTCTTTTTAAATAGGTATAGAAAATCAATATCGGTGAGAAATTTTGCAGATTTCTTTCTCCAAGCTGGTTTTCGAATGGCCTCCATGGCTTTGCAAAATGGGAGGAAATCCAGGAAGCCCCAACACTCTGGTTCAGAGAAAGTGCTGTTGACCAACATGTTCATTTTGCCAAGAAAGCTGGAAATTTCCAATTTTATGTGAAGCATTCTAATTTTTAAGTATTGCAGACAAAACAAAACAAAACAACAGAACCAATAGGAGCCCAAAACAGATATATGAGCCTAATATATAATAAAGACCACCAGTTTCTGATTTTTCTTTAAATTCCCTGTATAGAACATTGTACATTTTTTCCAAAGGAAATGATACAAACATTTTTAAACTAGTGAATGAACAAAATGACCATTTAAAACTAAATAATTTACTCTTTTCATATCTGTGGTCCTAAGTATTTATAGGACTGCAGCTTTTCTGAGGGAATAAGTTCCAACTCCAGGTATGCCTGGATCATTGGCTTTAAACACCAGGTCTTACTTACTTATTTACTTAGAGTTAGAGAGAAATAAGGTTGAAGGACAAACTGGTAGTAGACATATAAAAAGCAAAGGATTAAAGATCTGATTATGTGTTAAACACTCCCAATTCCCCTGTCAAGAATAATTCAGATTAAAAAAAAAAAATAAGAAGAACCCAGAACTTCTCATATGTGGTCCTAACCATAAACATATATATTTTTCAATTGTATATAATTGTCTACCCTTATCTAAAAGCATTTGAAGTCAATTTGGCATTTTTAAAATGAGGGATTTTAAATATTCATCAAAGGTATACTGTCTCTAAAAATGCTCTTTAGCTATTAAGGAATCAACCTTAATCTGGCCATTTTAGTGGACGTTTAAAAAACCGCCGAGCAATGCAAGAAACATTGAAAATTAATCTGAAGGGCAAAATGACCCATTTAAGTATATTTTTAAATCAGTTCAAATGAGAGAACTTTTGGGTAGACTTCATCTGAATTACCATTTTGACCAAGTTAGCAGCATTATAAAACAGGAAAGTTGTTGTATGAAGGAAAACTGAAAATTCTACTTTCTACTTCTCCCCAGATATGTGTGCAGCCCAAGAAATATAATAGCATAGTTTGGTTTCTTTAACCTTATCTCATTAATTTGAGTATATAAAAAATATATTTCTCCAAAGAGTCTACTTATATTTATACCATTAGTCAGACTTTAAAAACCTTAAAAACAGGATATGTCATCTCCTGGTTATTGAAATTTAGGGTATTTTTAAGGATGCTCCCAAATACTTTAATACAGGACAATATTTCACAATGATCAATTAAATCATTTTCTATGTTTTCTGTATTTTGACCCTGCTTTTGGAGATTCATCCAAACGCCTTAAATTGTATCTTAACTTTATATGAGAAGTAATTCTTTAAAAAACTATAAATGTATATTTTAGTAGCCCAAAGATTATTTTAAAGCTTTTTGGATATGCCCTCATCCCTATAATAACAAAATACTTTGTCTTCTGGGGCGTGTTTTTTTTTTTTTTGATTATTGAGATAAGCTTGTTAATTATATACATTACCTTGTTTTATTTTGCCTAATTTCACAACAAAATGAGGCAGAGATTGGTTGGGGAGTCATTGGTTTGTCGAATGTTATCTATAATACCAAAACTAACAATACATTTGAAATAAATCATTTTAGATGTTTGCTTTTTCATCACATTAAATGTCAAGCACTTTTCACACGTCATATTTTTAATAACTTTGCATTTTAAAATAGTTTAAGATTTACAAGAAAGTGGCAAAGAACATTGAGAGTTCTTATCAACGTCACAATCAGTTCCCGTTAGTAACATCTTACACTAGTGTGGAATATTTGTGATAGTTAATGAAAATTATTGATATATTAATATTAATGAGAGGATATTTTATTAAATTTTCTTAGTTTTCATCCAATATCCTTTTTTTATTTTATTAAAAAAAATTAACATTTATTTATTTTTGAGAGACAGAGAGAGACAGAGCATGAGCAGGGGAGGGGCAGAGAGAGAGGGAGAGAGAGGAGACACAGAATCTGAGGCAGGCTCCAGGCTCCCAGCAGTCAGCACAGAGCCCGATATGGGGCTCGAACCCACAAACCGTGAGATCATGACCTTAGCCGAAGTCAGATGCTCAACCAACTGAGCCACCCAGGCACTCCTCCAATAGCTTTTTTTGTTCCAGGATCTCATCATCATATCTAACTTATGCTCCTCCTGGCTATGATAATTTCCCAAACTTTTCTTTCTTTCTTTTTTTTATGACATTGACAGTTTTGAGCAGTATCAATCAAGTATCTCACAGGCTTTTCCTCATTTGGGATTACCCTGAAAGCTTTTCTTATAATTAGATGGGGGATATTGGTTTGGAGAAGGAAAACCACAAGAGTAAAGTGCCCTTTTTATCACACCATTTCAAGGTTACATGCTATTAACATATCTTATCAGTACTGATGGAATGAATCATTGATCACCTGGCTGAGGTTGTGTTTGCCATGTTTCTGCACTCTAAAGTTACTCTTTAGGGGGACCTGGGTGGCTCAAGTCAGTTGTGTGTCCAATTCTTGATTTCAGGTTAGGTCATGATCTCAGGGTTGTGAGACTTAGCCCCATGTCAAGTTCCCCACTGACAGCACAGCCTGCTTGGGATTCTCTCTCTCCTTCTCTCTCTCTCTGTCCCTCCCCCACTTGCTCTCTCTCTCTCTCTCTCTCTCAAAATAAATAAATTTAAAACAATAAAAAATAAGGTTACTATTTTATTCCTGTTTACTTAGCGTACTTTATGGAAGGCAGTCACTAGGAGCAGTCTACACTCAAGGAGAAGGAGTTATTTCCAACTTCACGAGAGTGGAGGCTCTGCATAAATTATTTGTAATTCTTCTGCAAATGGGGATTTTTCTATTCTTTCTGATTTACTTGTTTACCTAATCATTTATTTATATCATGGATGTTTATTTTATACTTTGGGTCACTTCACAGTTTTCCAGCTTTGACTTTTGGAAGCTCTTTCAGTTGACTCCCATTTTCACATTGACCCCCCCCCCACTACCCCTATACCAATCACATACCAATCACTGGTGTGTGTGTGTGTGTGTGTGTGTGTGTGTGTGTATGATCCCCTTTATTTTGTTTTTGTTGTTTTTGGAAAGGTTTTCTCTACTGTTGAAATAGAATTTTACTGGCTATAGGTTTCATGCTTGGTGGGTTTTTTTAATGTTTGTTTATTCCTTCATTCATTCGTTCATTCATTCATTCATTTTGAGAGAAACATCATGAGCAAGGAAGGGGCAGAGAGAGAGAGGGATCAAATGTCACTGTGCTATTACTGCAGAACCCATCTGGGGCTCCTACTCATGAACTGTAAGATCATGATCTTAGCCCAAATCAAAAGTCTGACCCTTAGCTGACTGAGTCAGCCAGGTGCCCCAAGGTTTTTGTGTTGTTTTTTTTTTCTCAAAATTATATATACCTGAATTTATTCTCTTTTTGCATGACATCTGGCAAGAAGTTAACTATAATACTTATGTTTGGTGGTCTACAGTAAGGTTTTTTTTTTTCCTTCTGGCTTCTTCCAAGACTTTCTGTGTCTTTAATTTTCTGCAATTTCAATATGATATGGCTTCATGTGTTACTCTAGTTCGAATGGGTATTTATCCTGCTTGTCCCTCTTTTAGCATCCTGAATCTATTGTTTGGTGTCTTTCATTAATTACAAAAAATTCTCTGCTATTACTTCAAACGTTTATTCTACTTTGTTCTCTCATCTGCTTTTGCTCTTCCATTTTTGTGCATTTTACATGTTTTGAAATTTTCTCACAGTTCTTTGGTACTCTATTTTTTTTCTTAATTTTTTTTCCTTTCAATTTCAATTAACTATCTTTGAACTTACTGATTCTTTCCTTAGCCATGTCATGTCTACTGTCAAATCTGTCAAAGGCATTCTTCATTTTTCCTACAATGTTGTTTATTGCCAGCATTGTCTTTTAATTCTTTCATAGAATTACCATACCCCTGCTTATAATACTCATCTATCTTGCAATAGTGCGCTTAACATATTTACTTTTTCTGGTAGTGTCCTTATATATGAATCATAATTATTTAAAATTTCCTGAGTGATAATTCCCACATGCTTATTATATATGGGTTTGGTTATGATGATTACTTTTTTCTTTTTGCACTTTTTTTTGTTGCCTTTTGACATGTCTTGTAATTGATTGGTTGAAAGCCAGACATATTGTATGAAATAGTAGGATCTGAGGTATCTAGACTGTTATCGTGAGATTTTATGTTAATCTGTCTATGAGTTGGAGTGTGTTTAATGTTTGTTATAGTTGTAGATAACACAACATTCACATTATTTTAATGTTCATGTTTTTGTATACCCTGCTGACTTTGGGTTTCCCTAAATATTCCTCCTTGGAGAGAGTCTATATCATGTAACCCTTTCAATTAGAACTCACTCTTGCTACTCTTACTATACTGAAGTCCTTTGATGTGGTGGTAAGGTGTGGGACAGGGGCTGCACTATATAATCTGAAGACTAAAATCTAGTCGTTTAGGGGCCCGTGTACCCAGGCTGTGACCTCCACAAGTATTTCACCCATTATACAGTTGTTCCTTCTGTTCCCTATTCTCTTTCCTGGGTATAGAATTCCCAAGTGTTCTCAGACTACATCCTTGGAATTCTGACCCCTGTTGACTATGCTTTGTTTTGTTTTCCATGTAGGTGAGATTAGGAGGGCTGGGAGTGACTAGATTGGGGGAGGGGGGCTCCCCTCTCTCAGCTGGAATAAAGCCTAGGCAAAGTCCTTCCTCCAGGAGAATATTTATGTATTATTTAGAAGGATTTGGGTAGATTTCACAATGATTACTCTTCCTTTTTCCTCTACTACAGTCATGAAGGAATATTTCTCAGATATTCTTTGTAAGAACCTGATGTGGGGGCACCTGGGTGACTCAGTCAGTTTGGCATCCAACTCTTGATTTCGGCTCAGGTCATGATCTCATGGTTCATGGGATCAAACACCATATTGGGCTCTGTGCTGACAGCACAGAGCCTGCTTGAGATTTTCCCTCTCCCTCTTTCTTTGCCCCTCCCTCTCTCTCACTCTCTCTCTCAAGATACATAAACACACACACACACACACACACACAAAACCCATGTATTTCCTGAGAGTAAAACATATACAAGCAGCTTCTATCTGTCCAGCTAGTCCATACTCAGATTCCAGCAATTAAGGCAACATTACCATTTACATATTTCCATTAGTTTAGGTCTCCAGTGGGAGACCTAACAGGTCTAACAGGAGACCTAACAGACCTAACAGGTCTCTGTTAGAAGATTTAGTCTTTCTCTCAATGGCTGGGTCTTTCTCTCCAGGTTTCAGGATGGCAGTTTGCCCCGCAACCACAGGCCTGTAGTGGGTACAAGAAAAAAAAGAAAATCTTGATTATCTGCCCCACATTTTGTTGTTGGTTTAAGGATGGCAATGACAACTTTGAAGCTCTTTATATGTTGGAGTTTAAAATAGTGAAATAATTACCTTTTAAATGTAAAATCTTCTTAAACTTCTTGTAGGTCATTCAGTCCCCAATATTTGTGGAAACAAAAATATAATAATAGGTTATTTCCTAAATCAGGTAAAAGATAACTTATAGGACTATAAATTTCATGAAAGTATCTCCTATAAAGATAAGGTGAGGAGTTCTCTGGAAAGACAACACATTTTTGAATACATGCTTAAAAAAAGATAATGCATTTTTAATAATTAAGTTTATTTCAAAAGTATGCAAATACATTTATTCACATAGTATCAACCTATAGAAGTCTCCACACCTAGGGCATACTGAGTCTTATAATTTCTACCATAATTACATTTATACTTAAGCTAAGGAAAGGGCAATTCAATTTTAGATTTTAGGACATTAGCTGATTTATTCAGGGGTCAAAATGGGTATGTTCCCTTGAAAAGCAATGAATCGACTCAATGCATTCCATATCCCATATATTATTTTTATAGCTAAGGAGTCCTTGATATTTTTAGGATTGCCTATAGTTTTTATGTGTGTGTGTGCCTCTACTGCAGAAATTAGTAAGAAAGAAAGAAAGAAAGAAAGAAAGAAAGAAAGAAAGAAAAGAGAAAAAAGAAAGAAAGAAAAAGAAAAACAAAAAGAAAGAAACGTATGATACCTGGAACTTCAGCTGTTTGCCCATTGTATATTTGGGTGTATGTTTACCACTGAAGTTTTTTTACAAGTACTCTCCCAAGATTGAAAAGAATTTCTCATAATGTTTCTGCAACGTAAGTAAAATAGGTCAGACAGTATGTGAGCTTAAATGAAAATCACTAAGGAAGACTGCCCACAAATATACTTCTCTTCTTTCTTCTTTAGCTTTCTAAATGTATCTACCCCGCTGAATAGAGACTTTCAATAGGGGAATGAAAATACAGGCTATTGTGTAGGTGTATAAATTGTGTGCACTGACCTAAACCAAAATTGTTAACATAATTCAGAGTCATAAGTTTTGGCAGATGAGTGTGTGACAGAAAAATACACACTAGGTGGAAAACAGGGTGACATATTTATTCTCAACTGACTGGTTAATGCAGCCATGTCCTGTCTGTCCTATGTAACTCTATATTAAAATTTTGAAGAGGACATTTCTTTGTAACAGCATGATACGTCTTTTGATATCATCTGACTTCATATTATACTAAGATACTAAATGTAAATAGCATATACTAAAATGTAGCATATACTTGCTATGTCTTTAAAGAGGAAAAATCAAGATGGAATGCATGATGGACTAAGTTGATTACTAAAGACAAGTGTATTTTAAACATTGTGTAATAGTAAAAAACGAACAGCTAATAGACGAGAGAGGATACGGTCACAAAATGGAACATGAAGATTCGTTAAATTAAGCACTCATAACATGCAAATTTGAGACTAAAATTTATCCTCTTATGATTACGTTTATACAAGCAATATATCTTTTAGACTTTTTACAGGGAATACGATGCAGAAATAGGACTTAGATCAATCGGTCAGTGAAATATGCCTGACTTTATATCCACTGACAGGAAAATTTGTAAATTACCCAAAAGTTACAAAAACTACTTTTCAATGTCATTTTGTCGCCTGCTCACACTTAAGTTTGATTTAGAGTGTGAAAGAAATGGCACAGACCCTACTTGCTATATAAAGTTCACATTTAAGGGGCGCCTGGGTGGTTCAGTCGGTTAAGCGTCCAACTTCGACTCAGGTCAGGATCTTGCAGTTGAAGAGTTTGGGCCCCAGGTCTGGCTTTGGGCTGACAGCTCAGAGCCTGGAGCCTGCCTTGGATTCTGTCTCCCTCTCTCTCTGCCCCTCCCCCGTTCATGCTCTCTCTCTGTCTCAAAAAATAAATAAACATTAAAAAAAAAAAAGACAAAGAAAAAAGTTCACATTTAAGAAATAGGTATTTATGAGCCAGAATTTTTTCCTTCCTTTCCAAACTGAAATTTAGAATGGGAGAGTTGTTTTTGTTTTTTTTTTTTGTTTTTTTTTTTTTTTGTTTAGTTTAGTTTTGTTTTGTTTTGAAGAAAGCCCTGGCGTGCTAACTTTAAAGAATAGATTGGGCTGCAGTGGAGGAAGCCTATAAAAAAGAGAAAAAAGCTTAAGTGCCTACTTCCTCCTTGAAACTGTAGCCAGCAGTTAGAAATGGAAAGGAACCTACAAGATAATTAAGATAAATCACATCCTGAAGCCTTTTAATATTTTTTGCCCTAGGATTTAGAACTTGTGATTTTAGTTTTTTTGGAAAACACTTCAATGATGCCTGACATTTAAACAATTGTTTAAGAGGGGTGCCTGGGTGGCTCAGTCGGTTAAGTGTCCGACTTCGGTTCAGGTCATGATCTCGTGGTTTGTGAGTTCGAGCCCCACGTCTGGCTCTGTGCTGACACCTCAGAGCCTGGAACCTGCTTCAGATTCTGTGCCTCTCTCTCTCTTCTCTCAGCCCCTCCCCTGCTCACGCTCTGTCTCTGTCTCTCAATAATAAATAAACATTAAAAAAAATTAAAATAAATAAATAAACAATTGTTTAAGAGAAGAAAATAACCATGACAGCAAAAGATGAACTGAACTGTACTCTGGACAGGAAGGAATGTAAATGGGAGTGTGTGATTTTAAAGCAGTGCACATCAAAAAACAATGTGGTGACAAACAAGCAAGCTAAGTGACTTTCAAACTGTGAAACTAGGTCAAATATCAGATCAGGTGTGTTTCTGTAGCAGCAGCATTTTGTTACCTGAATTGCTTAAGTTTGAATATTGAAGTTTAGTGTATTTACTTTAGTTTAACTATACATGGCTCCAAATTTCATTTAGGAGTTAAATTTCTATCCCTGAACTACCTGAGGCAAGATAATAGCACAAATAAACAGCAGTTTCTAGAGTCATGGCTTAATCTAACATTATTCACATCGGATGATAATCACAGCTCATTTGCTCATTTGGGAGTCTTTCCTTTGGATCTTAAAAATAGCCTGATATAATGCAGTCCCCTGAGAGGAATATCAACAAAAAGCACTGTTCATCTTCCCTAACCTTAGTTAATAATAAATCCTTGTCAAGGAACTCTTGGCAAAAGGTTAGATTGGGAGAGAAGAAGTCTTGCAAAAAAAACCAGTGACTTCAGGAAGGAGCAAAGAAGAAATGAGGGAAAGAGGTTAGTGAAAGGAGATAGTATCTGAAAAAAAATTATGAATATATATATATGTATATATATATATATAAAATACAACATAGAATATATATTATAGTGTAATATATAATAAATATATATATATACTTACATACACACATACTATATATGTAGTATACACACACACATATATATATATATATATATGTGTGTGTGTATACTACATCATTAGCTCATATTTAAACATTATTTAACATGTAGAAGGTAACCTAAGAGTTTCAACATCTATCATCAAAGGGTAGTTGGGGTCACAAACCTGGAAGTTGTTACATACATTTTTCATAGCAGATTTTTCCAGAGCAAATCTGAATTTAGGTGGCGCCTTGCACTTTCCCTTTTCATTATGCCCTTGCCCCTTTTTACTCAATTGGGCTGCGTGACCTTTCTGCTCTTTATGCACAATTATTTCACCAGTTTTATCCCACTTGCCCAGTGGAATCGTTACTTCTGGGTCTGAGGATGCTCTTGCTTCAATTCCTGTGTTTCTATCTCAGGTCTCTTGTGGTTTAAGAAAAACAGTTTAGACTCGACTGTAACTTCCTGAATGAAGATTCCCCCTTTGAATTACTCCTCCTTCCTTGAATTTTGATTTTTTTTTAACTTCTCTGACCAGAACCAGTACTTACAGAGCTGACCAAGAGACATGTTTGTTCCATAGCCTCTGTTCTTAGACACCTCATCAGCATTGACCTCTCAAACTCTGCTCTTGGCTTCCTACCTATCCCCCACATATTGACATGCACCAAGGGAATTAGCACACCAGGCATGTTTATACATGCCACGTTGTCCTGAATTTTTATCTGAAATATATGATCTTTCATTCTTTGAGGATTTAGGCAGTCATCAAAATGCACCATTTAGATCTCTCGCTGCAAGAAGTGTAATTGAAAACCCCACCATTTTCAAACTGAAGATCTTGTTCTCTCAAGCTGCTTTCAGCTAGGGACTGAGCATGGCTGGCCCATTCTTGCAACATGTGGCAACCTTGGCCTAAGCACACACTCACCCCTCTGCCTCCATGAACCTTTCTAGAAACTATACTATAGTTCAAGACTCTTAATACACATTCCCCTTTCTTTCCCTCTCTGCTTCAGAAATGTTATATTTGCATCAGACCCGAAGACTCACCTGGTTTTTCCCCCTTATTCTTCATGGGTGTTTTACCCAATCGTTTTTTTTTTTCCCATTTCTATTTCAGGTTGGTGTTTGCTTTTTGGAAAACCCAAACTGACATAAGAACGTAGTATATATGACCTCCATTCAAAGTATCATGTCCATTAATGAATTTTAATGTAAAGTAGTAAACAATTTCATGGCTACTTAAGTTGGAAGTATTTGGAATGAAATACCAGTTCTGTAGAGCACTAGTTGTATAATTTTAGACTCTAATATCAAGTCTTAAGCTTTCTATTTTCTAAAATAAAAATACCAATACTTTTTTCTTATAGAAGGAGGATCCTCATAGAGGAGGATTTCTACATATGGTAAATATCTGTTAAGTGGTAACTTTAAAAGTAATGAATGAAGAATCAGGAATCTTTAGGAAATTCATTTTGGCATGGGCATTGAAATGCAATTTTTATATTCTTCTAGAGGACTGAGGAAATGTCAATTTGAATAAGGAGAAGAAAGATCGGTGCGGTTGGCAAGCTCTCCTGGAACTACCTGTGCAGAGTTGAAGTTTTCCTGAAAGTCCTGGGGGGGTCAGAAGTCCTGACTTGGTAAGGGATTTCGGTAGGTTTTAGTTTTTAATAGGAAAGAATCACAATCCCATGAAAAATGCATCGCTAGGACCCCCACAGACCTGTAGAAACTGAACTTCTGAAATTTTAGCTTTAACAGTGTTTTTTGCCTGCATTTGAAAGATTATGGAAATGGCCTCATTTTTAAGTTACCCCCATCCTAGGCATGATCTTTTGGGGTAATTAGTGCTGCGTCCTCAGGTCATTTTAACCCTCAGATAATCTGACTGATGCAAAAGGAAAGAAACATATGGCAATTCAGAATCTTTGTAAGGTTTAAATGTAGTGAAAACATCATTAAAAGGAACTACAGGTGTTTGATATAGAATTTTGATCTGCAAAAGTCTGCTACGTGAAAAAAATAGTGAGTTTGTATTTTAGTTTATTATTCAAACAGAATCTGCAATAATCAAATATTAAAGTTCTATATACACTAGAAATGTCCTGCTAGTTTAAGAACATGATATGCACGACAGAAGAGAGGTGTTGAGGTCAAGTCTGTCATTTCCTATAACGCGACTTCCTTAAAGATAGATGGTAATGCAGGTCAGTGATAAGAAAATAATGGACCGTGTATATTCAGACAATAAGTTAACACTGCAAGAACAAATTTGGCTTCTTTTAAAGTATCAGAGCTTTGATTAAGCACTTAAAAATGTTACCGGTGGGAAAGTCTGTGTTGTGTGGATGGAGGTCCTGGTTCTGGCATTCCCCATGAAAAGATTTACGTGAAGATCCATGCCCCGATAAAGACAGCCAGAAGGAAAGTAGCAAGCGCAATGTTCTCAAGGAGGGAGAGTGGGCAGGTCGGGGCGAGGTGGAACTGGCCTCTAGGTTGCTTTGGGATTCCTTGTTTATTGGGTCTCTCTGGGCTGGGAGGAGCTAAAAGTCACAGTGGGGTGGTCTCTAATGGAGGCTGCTTTCAATCATTTGGGGGGGACTCCTCCCACAGGTAGGGAGGGGGAGTTTTTGATCCCACAAGGTTAGTACCAGAAGCATCATGGCAGCCTTTATCCACGTGGGAGTAGGGAGGTGCCTATAACCACTAGGCAAATTCATCATAATGAGTCTACAGGGTTACCCTGGGGCAACCGTGCAAGAGGACAATGCGTGCTCTGCACCTGTGGCTCTTGGTCTGTCAGCCACAAGGTCTTGGAAGCCACAAGGTCAGGTCAGCTCCTGTCTCTGTCATTCCCCTGCTCAAGGACTGGGGGGATTCCTTCCACTGCTCATGTCTAACTCCTACCTCACAAAAATAAGATGTTACCTCTTAGATTACTGGTGCTATCTAAGGTGATGATTCACAAATGAAACAACACAGAAAAGAAAGTGGATAGAATTTCTTTAACAGATTTATCTGTAATTATATTCTAAGGAATTATATACAGTGATGCTGAGTGAACACATTCATATTATTTTAGTAGATGTAATAAATAAGAAATCCCCTGTAATATTGGCAGAAATCAGTTTCAGCGGAGGAAAGAACATGAACTTGCTGAAAAATGGACTAGTGATAACATAATCACACTGTATATGAATCCACAGCAAGTAGTAGTTTTTTTTGTTTGTTTGTTTTTTGTTTTTTTTTTTATTTAAAAGTTTTAGAAACTCGGTGAGCCTGGATGGCTTAGTTGGTTAAGTGTCTGGCTCATCATTTCCACCCAGGTCATGATCTCAGGGTTTGTGAGTTTGAGACCCACCTAGGGCTCTGTGCTCACCCTGCACAGCCTGCTTGAAATTGTCTCTCTCTGGCTCTCTCTGCCCTTCTCCCCCCTGCCCCCACACATGCATGTGAGCCCACATGTGCTCTCTCTCTCTCTCTTTCTAAATAAAGACACTTAAAAAAAAATTAAAAACTCATGATCAAATCATACAGTCGAGGGCTAGAAATGAGACCTTGTACCCAAGAATAATATTGCCAATTTAGAAGGATTCTTTTTCCTCTTAAACCAGAGATTAGAAGATTTTTTTCTGTAAATGGCCACATATTAAATATTTTTAAGCTTTGCAGGTCACTTATGGTCTTTGTTCCACACTATTTTATTTCTTTCTTTTTTCTTTTTTTCTTTTCTTTTCTTTTCTCTTCTTTTCTTTTTTAAAAAACTTTAAATATTTTTGAAATTTTCTTAGCTAGAGGTGGAGCATACAATGACCAAAGGCCAGATTTGGCCCTAAAGGCCGTAGTTTTGCCTACCCTTGACTAGTATCCTTGAAATAAAGATATTCACACCCTCCACAGAGAGGGTGCTGCAGAGGAGACAGGATCAATGAACTCCCTGATAAGATAATGAGTTAAAATAACAGAAAACTCCATCCCCAGGTTCTGGGATGTCACACATCTCTTAGAGAGGACTGGAATATCTATAAATGAGAAACTTACCTGATTGGACTATCATATGGAAATGCAATCAATAGTCTACATCCCCTTTCACATTCTAGCTGGTACATTTGATTTTGTTCCTTCCTTTCCCTCCTTGCCCATTTCTCCTTTATAGATACAAAACGATTTATGATTTTTAATAGGAATAACTGAATATATTCCCCCACCTTATTTAACATAACGGACGAAGGAAAAATCGGTAAAGAATTTGTAGTTATGATGTGATTTTTATTTGTTATCTTCCATACAGAATTATTTGACATGGCTTAAGTTGAATATAGCAATAGTGTCTCCACTCACTTGAAATTAGAAGACTGCTTAACTTTGAGATATTTTAACAAACATAGAATTATCTACGTTGCACGTATAGAAAAGAAGGCAAAGGCCTTAATTGCTTTTAGTGCTTCCAACCCACAAATCAAGTGGAAGATTTTAAAAGAGCATAAAAGAACATATTTTTGTGGCATTCTGAAATACCCTTATTTGGAATGCTAATTATAATCAGCACACATATTATAGTGTTTCATCTAGAGAATAATATATTTCACTTTTGACCTTATAGCCTTCTATGATGTCCTTATGCAGAATTCACATTTCAATGACAAAAGAGGCCAGAAAAGAAGTCTGTTGATGGATGTTAAAAGCTTCCTGTGGATGCACATCATAATACTTTTTGATCACTCTGGATGAGACATTTTTTGCAAGATGCCCCACTTAAATAGAATGTGATTCTAATCCTTAAATGATTGCAGTTTCCAAACAAAATAAGAAAGAAAGAAAAAGAAGGGAGACGACATATAAGAAGTGAAACAGAGAATTAAACTATAACTTATGGAAGAAATGAGGAAGCAAAAAAGAATGACGTAGAGAGAAAGGTGGATTTTAGAATGTATGAACTAAACGTGAACAGTACCAAAGTAATATAAAATGACAAGCAAAAGCACAGGAAACAAGACATAGGGACAAAAGCCATTTAAAATTTTCAATTTGCTTGACGACTTTGAGCAAACCGTGTATTTTATAGTTTCTTTTTCTATTTGAGAGTGGAGACAATAGTCGAATTGAGCCTGTATGTTCAACAAATACCCTTGGGTATTTTCGACATTTTAGTGAATTTATATTGCATCGAGATTGCCAATTTTATGGAATATGATGGGACCATCTGGAATGGGCCTAAGACGGTAGCCACGAGCCACTTGTGGCTCCTACGCACCTTAAGTGTGGCTCGTGCAAAAAAGGAACTGGAACTTCAATTAGATTCATTTGAATTTAAAGTTAAAAATGTGAGCCCTGATAATATTTTTCTGTTACAATATTGCTCTTTTGGCAGGATTACATTTCACTGTAACCATTGTGTTACATTAGATGGCATTGTTGTATCGGGTGCCCATGTTGAACTCAGGCATGGTTTCTAGTATCATAAATAAACATATCAACAATCTAGTTAGTATCAACAAATTCTGTTCAATTGGTGTGTGTTTTTTTTTTTTTGATGCAAGGGTGTAATACTGTAATGTGATTTTTAAATATTTTATGAGAACGTGAGTTACAGTGATACCAATATAAGTGGTTATTGATAATTAAATGGAAATATCTGGGCACTTGGCTGGCTCAATTGGAAAAGCACGCAACTCTTGATCTCAGGGTTATGAGGGGTAAAGCTCCATTGGGTGTAGAGATTACTAAAAATAAGTAAACTTTATTTTTTTTATTTTTTTTAACGTTTATTTATTTTTGAGACAGAGAGAGACAGAGCATGAACGGGGGAGGGGCAGAGAGAGAGGGAGACACAGAGTCGGAAACAGGCTCCAGGCTCTGAGCCATCAGCCCAGAGCCCGACGCGGAGCTTAAACTCATGGACCGCGAGATCCTGAACTGAGCTGAAGTCGGACGCTTAACCGACTGCGCCACCCAGGTGCCCCAAAAATAAGTAAACTTTAAATGGAAAGATTATTCTAATGATAAAAAGTATTTTCCAAATTTAAAAACTATAGAACAAACTTTAAAATGTAAAACAAGGCAGAGTACCTATGCAGAATGGAGTTTGTACTGTGACTACCATAACAGTAATGAAAAATAAAAAGATTAGGAGAAAGCTTGCCTCAAATGTCACCATCAGTGGCCATTGCAACTCACTACGAGAGAACAAACTGAAAACAAACTGTTGGGTAAAATAATATTAAAAACAGCAAAGTGTGCAATAGTAATAAACATTTCCAGCAAAACAGGTAAATTCCTTGAAATATTTCCTCTCAACATTAAAAAAAATCGGTAAATTTGATAACCTGAATTCAAAATTAAATGTCCAAAAAAGTTTGTATTGCTTTTAATAGGGTATGAGCTTATACTTTGGCCAGCTATAAAATAGACTGACTTAGATTAAAAAAACATTTTTCAGTGATAGTATAAGAAGTTGTTATTTTAGGGCCATCTGGGTGGCTCAGTCAGTTAAGCATCCAACTTCTGCTCAGGTCATGATCTAAGGGTTTGTGAGTTGGAGCCCTACATGGGGCTCTGTGCTGATAGCTTGGAGCCTGGAGCCTGCTTTGGATTCTCTCTCTCTCTCTGTCTGGCCTCCCCACTCACACTCTGTCTCTCTCTCTCTCTCTCAAAGATAAATAAACATTAAAAAAATATTTAAAGAAGTGGTTATTTCAGTTATGGCTAATTTGTAAGAAAATGGTGAAAAGGTTAATGTCTATACAAAGTTGTGTGAGTTTTTTTTTTTTTTTTTTTTTTAGTTTATTTGTTTTGAAAGAGAGAGAGAAAAAAAGAAAAAAAAAACAACAACTGTGCAGAGGAGGGGCAGAAAGTGGAGCCCTACTACCCGGGGCTTGATCTCATGAACCACGAGATAAGGACCTGAGCCGAAACTGAAGTTGGACTGAGCCACCCAAGCGCCTCTGAAAAGATTTTTTTTAACGTTTATTCATTTTTGAGAGACAGAGATAGAGCACGAAAGGGGGAGGAGCAGAGAGAGGCAGACACACAATCCAAAGCAGGCTCTAGGCTCTGAACTGTCAGCATAGAGCCCCATGCGAGGCTCGAAACTCAAGACCTGAGCTGAAGACAGATGCTTAACCGACTGAGTCACCCAGGTGCCCCAGTGAAAAGATTGTTTTTAATTCAATTAAGCTATCAAGGAATTGCCAGTACAACACAAGACTTTTTTTTTTTAATATCAAAATATCAATTGATTCAAAATTGTACTTTTCTTTAGCTTTAGATGAATTGTGTTTTGTCTTCAAGAAATTCTAAATGTCAATGAGGACTAGTAACGCAACCCATGGAATAGGTATTTAAAATATTTAAAACATCTGTCAAAAAGTGTAACATAAGAAATAATGATTTCTATTATAATATAAGAAACATCATTATATCAGGTCAAATCCCCAGGTATAGTGGAATTTTAAAACAAGAGACTGGTGTTTTTCTTAGAGCATCATTTAATTCTTTAAGGCATATGGATAATATTTGTGCTCATTAAACGGAAGCAGACTGTTTGAAAATCATCATGGGATTAATGGATAATATTCTTGCATATATATGTACAAGTGTTATGAATCATCACCAGTTTACGAAACTGTTGAAAGAAATAGAAGATAATGGTGATTGTATTTTGGAAAAACTCACTGCCTGAATATTAGAAGGGTTTTATAAAGATTCATCATATTGTTAATTCCATTTCAAGACTTTCTTTCTTTTTTTAATGTTTATTATTATTATTATTATTTGAGAGAGAGAGAGAGAGCATGAGCTGGGGAGGGGCAGAGAGAGAGGAAGACATAGAATCCAAAGCAGGTTCCAGGCTCCCAGCTGTCAGCACAGAGCCTGATGCGGGGCTCAAACTCACCGACCAGATCATGACCTGAGCCGAAGCCAGACGCTCAACCGACTAAGCCACCCAGGCTCTCCAGTCAAGATTTTCTTGACACAAAAAGAATGCTTGCTAAATATATCACAATGAAAGGCAATTAAAAAAAAATAGCAATGTGGTTTACATTTGCTCACTAACAAACAAATATAAATATTCTAAATTTGAAGTTCCATGTAAAGAAAAACTGTGTTACTTCACTAGACAGGTAGGATTATTTAGGATTAAGGCTCAACTTTTCTTACAGTAATAATAATTTTCATAATTTCATAGCATGAATCAATAGCAAAGATTTTTCACTGGTGACCAACAGCATGATATATAAACTGTAACATTTCCAGTAAAATTGGAAGGATGTTCTGTTGATATTCACAAATTCAGAGCTGCTTTCCAATTTGTAAAACATTCGGAATTGAATGTTCATACGATAAATTGACACAAGAGTGAATTTATGTAATTAATTAAATAAATATAATTTTAAATCAGATACTTTTTCTTCAAGCCGAATCAATTATTTTGTTAAAGACCATCCTTTTTAAATGAATGCAAATGTTAAAAGAAAATCATTTTTGATAATCAATTCTTTATTGGAAAACAATATATTTGGAAGAACTGAGATGCCTAAGTCTATAAATTTCATCAGTAAATTCTATGCAATTTAAAATAGAGTTAATGTATTTCTTGTGAAAATTTGGCATCTAATTTGAGGCGGGCTGTAAGTAGAAATGTACACCGGATTTCAAAGAAGGCACAAAGAAAGAATGTAAAATGTCTCACTTTTATACTCATTCACAATGAAATGTCAACATTTTTAATATTTGCGGTTATGAAACATGTTAATAAAATTAATCTCACTTGTCTCTTTTTACTTCTATATGAAACAATTACCTTAAAATTACCCGGATTGCTTGCATTTTATTTCTACGGGATAGCCCTAATCTAGAGCATATAAGAAAATCAATGTAAAGCATAGGCTCCTGTCTTTGTCACAGCATTGATCAGTAAGAGGAACAAAAACACACTGTTTTTCTCACTATTTAACCATTGATTTTTGCTTGTAGAGCATTGAAGGGATTTGTTCACGGGTGCGTACATTTGTTTTGTTTAAGGAACACAACAAGAATTTTAAAATCTGGATTTAAATCTAGGGTTTTTCGCTTAAAACTGTTCTGTGCTGAAAACGATACTTCTGTAAGTAACATTGTGGAATTAATGGTTGCCCTATAAGGTACTTCCACAATTACCAAGGGGGAAAATGAAGAATACATAGTTCTTAGGGGAGCCTGGGTGGCTCAGCCCGTTAAGCAGCTGACTTTGGCTCAGGTCATGATCTCATGGTTAGTGAGTTCCAGCTCCATGCGGATCTCTGTGCTAACAGCTGGGAGCCTGGATCCTGGTTCAGATTCTGTGTCTCTGTCTCTCTGTCCCTCCCCAGCTCACACCCTGTCTCTCCCTCTGTCTCATAAATAAATAAATAAATAAATAAATAAATAAAACATTTTAAAAAAGAATATTTAGTTCTAAATGTTACATTTTTCTATGAGATTCATAAAGATTTTATTAGGCAGTCGCATTTTCTGCTTGAATAGATATATACTTCATAAACCCTCACTAGCTAAGGTGATGCAACATATACTCAAATGTTCTCTCTTATTATCAGCAAAGGAAAATAAAGGCATATATTTTGAACAATAAAATTAAATAGATAAACAAAATATGCTTAAAAGTAATTCATTTTATTCATGGATTTCGGTAGGAAAAAAAATCCTAAAACATTCTTATACGAGTTAGTAAAAAATCTCCAAATACTTAGAAATTATACAACAGACTCAGAAACAACACATGAGTCAAAGAAAGAATAAATCTCAAGATATTTAAAAATATTTAACAAGATGCCAATAGAAAGTTAAGTTGTCAAAGTTTGCAGTAAAAGCAACACTGAGAGAGAAATACATAGCATTGAGTGCACATATTAGAAAAGAAGAAAGA
Source organism: Prionailurus viverrinus (assembly GCF_022837055.1). Lineage (NCBI taxonomy): Eukaryota > Metazoa > Chordata > Mammalia > Carnivora > Felidae > Prionailurus > Prionailurus viverrinus. The sequence continues at coordinate 180,505,133 of NC_062564.1, forward strand.
TTTAAAATCAATAATCTAAGCTTGCATGTTAGGAATCTCCCATTTTAGAGATCCTAGGAGCAAATTAAATCCAGAGTAAGCAAAAGAAAAGAAATAATTAAAAAAATAGAGTAAACATTAATGAATTTAAAAATAGGAAATCAATAGAAAAAAATCAACAAAACCAAAAACTGTTTCTTTGAAAAGATCTCTAAAATCACTAAACATCTAGCCAAGGTAACAAGAATCAGCAAACAAAAAAAATGACCCAAATTACTAACACCAGAAATGAATGAGAAAAAAACCAGTACAGATTTCATAGATGTCAAAAGGATAACAAAAGGGCAGTATGAATAACTCTATGCTCACCAATTTGATAACCTAAATGAAATGGACTAATAACTTGAAAGACGTAATTTGCCACATAAATAAAAGACAATCAGAAAAGTCCTGTATCTATTAAAGAAATTTAATCAGTAGTGAACCTTAAGTGAGTGAATCCTCATATTAATTATGGATTTGGGATGGTAATGATCTGGTAATGTAGGTTCACAAATTGTAACAAGTGAACCATTCTGATGTACGTGTTAATATCTGGGGAGACTTATGGGGCACCTGGGCGGCTCAGTCGTTTAAGCGTCCAACTTTGGCTCAGGTCATGATCTCGCGGTTCATGGGTTCAAGCCCCGCATGGAGCGCTGTGCTGACAGCTCAGATCCGGTACCCTGCTTTGGATTCTGTGTCTCCCTCTCTGCTCCCCGCCCCCCCCCCACACTCTGTCTCTCTCTCTCAAAAATAAATAAACATTAAAATTTTTTTAAAAAAATCTGGGGAGACTATGCATTGTACGGGAGCAGGGGTTATAAGGGAACTCTGTACTTTCTGCTCAATTTTGCTTTGAATCTAAAACCACTGTAAAAAAAATAGTGTATTTGAAAAGAAAATATGACCAAATCAGTTTTTAAAATTCAGGCTGATTCAGTTCAACAAATTAATTTTTTTCCACCATATTCCATGTTGCCTGTTAACTGAACCTATAATTATGAATTGGAGAAAGAAATATATAGGAAGGTCATGATGGACGGTCAGAGGAAAAATAAAATTGTTAAGATTGAAAGTAGGAAACAAAAGAAATGCCTTTGCATAAATGTTTAATCATTTCCAAGGTAAATGCACATAATGTTCATAAAAGATTGAAGTTGTTTCCAAAGAAATTTCTAATTCAATGTCTTTATTTCAAAATAACCAAAAGACTGATGCAAAAATCAAGCAAACAAATTGCATCTTCCATTCTGCCGTGTGCAAGTGGAAAATTACAAATGCAACCAAAATTCCTCTAGGGATTCCATTCCATTAAGGGCTTTGACATACCTGACCTGCCAGCCAGCCTTAGCTTAATACCAACTGTTAGCAGTGATGTTTGCTCCTATGATAGGTAAGTCAGTTGTTTCCAGCTGTAGCAAAGGAGTATCACAGAGATGATCATATCACTGTCACTGTATTTACACAAGACATTATGTTAGCGGGACCCAGCAATATGGGCCAATGATGAGGTATAAGAAATAAAACAGACACTTGGACTTGGGTTCCTGTCCTCACTCTACCAATTCAGGTTGGCCTTGACCAATTATTCATTGACTATTGTGAGGATAAAATGCTGTGTATAAGTAGCAATTTTTATAATGTTAATTTCTAGAGTAAGTGTAAAAGTTGATCTTGTAGAGTCATTTGTGTCATCAAGGGTGTTTAGCAAGCTATATAAAAAGAAAAAAAAACTTTTGCTTTTGGTTGAGTTAAATTTTAACAAATTCTTTTATAGACAGAGACCTGTTAGGGCAAGTTATGCTCTCCTATTGGCTTACATAAGAACAAATAATAAAGCGAAACCTTGCAGTCACTTTGTGCTCTCTTAAATAAGATATAGTAAGTGTGTATGTGTGTGTGTGTGTGTGTGTGTGTGTGTGTGTGCGATCTTAGGTATACATACTATAAATAGGTGTATACACATACACACAAACTCAATAGGGAAGATCATAGTATTTCCTTTTATTTATTTTTATTTTTTTTAATTTTTATTTATTTTTGAGATAGAGAGAGACAGAGCATGAACAGGGAGGGCCAGAGAGAGAGGGCGACACAGAATCTGAAGCAGGCTCCAGGCTCTGAGCTGTCAGCACAGAGCCCGACGCGGGGCTCGAACTCACGGACCGTGAGATCATGACCTGAGCCGAAGTCGGACGCTCAACCGACTGAGCCACCCAGGTGCCCCTGATAGTATTTCCTTTTAAATGAAATAAGGCAATGCTAACTCATATATACCACTTATTGAGTATTTGGCATATGACAGACAATGGAATAACCTCCTACAATGGATTGTCCCTTGTAAGTTTTACAAATACATCTTATTAACCCTGCCTTTAAAATGAGGAAACTAAGGCTCAGAATGTTTAAATAACTTGCACAAAGCCCCTCTTGAGCTAAGGTTGCTGGTTTGAGTTTTGGAAAACACACTTTTCAGCTAGGCCCTTCAACTGAGTAGACCGAAGCCTTGGATTGCGAGTAGCTTGTTCTGCGAGTGTTCCACAAGATAGGCAAGCATTTCTAATACATTTTAACACATACTTGCAATACGAGTAATACATGATGCCAAGTAGCACATGATCACAACTGAGCCAACGGTTCTTGAAATTCGCTTTCATATATGAGAGTGCTTTGGATTACAGGCTTGTTTCCAGAATGAATTATGCTCACAAACCAAGGTTCTCCTGTACTTTGTGGACTTTTTAATTGTTTAACGTGACCTTGGCTTTTGAGAGGTAGATATGGGGATATAGTTCAAAGAACTTTTGATAGGTCACCTCCTATCTGCACTCTACTGATTGAGACATAGGAGGCACAGAAGGCTCGCTCATTTCCTTCATGGAGGGAAGAAATAATTCCTACTGCACATCATTTTATGTTGCAAAACTGCCTAACAGTATGGTGTTTTCAGCATTGTATTAAACTTGACATAATTGCAAATGTGTAGCTCTCTAGCAAAGGCAAGGTTTTCTTCAGTTCTTTACTCATCTTGTGGACGCTTCTCAGTATTGTGCAGCACAAATCATTATAATAGATTAGAGAAGCAGAGGACTGCTTAGTGGTGTTTTTAGTACAATATAAACAGGAAACACAAATAATAACCCAAATGAATGTAGCCATTAGAGTGCCCATGACTCAAAGAATAAATTATGCCAACAGCGTTAATTTGTATCATAAAATCAAATTATTTTTAAAATATATAATGATGTTGAAAATAAGTGTAATTTTAAATAATGATTTTTCACGTGAAAGAATAATCACAACTTTATGTGACCTAACCATTATGTATATTTTCAAGTATGTCATTTCCCATGACCCATTTGTCTGACAAGCTATTTATACCACAGAAAATTCGGTAAAAATTTATTTTTTAAAGAACTTCTATATTAAAATATAAGATTTCTACATATCTATATCTGATTCATACAGTTTTTCTCATTTTTCTCGCCTGGAATCACTCAGAACCTTCATTTCATTAAAATCCCATAGATCTTCGGGTCTTAAAATGAAGAGTTCCATTTTACGTTATTCTTCTGCTAATTTCATATTTAAAAAAAATCATGGTTTTCTTCATATTAACCATACACTTTTCCTTTGTAAATCATGTTCTCCACATCCCCTCTAATCCTATTCTTCAGTGACAATAACAGAACTGCTGGAGAAAAAAAAACATTCTAAATTGTGTATGAAATTAATGGTGGGATGCCAGTTTAACTGCCTTATAAAATGTGTGAAAATAAAATGTGAGTGCAACAAACTTAGGTCCCAGGTCAGAAAAACTCTAGTTTGCTTTGCCTCCATTTGACTGTAAGGGAAAAAAAAAAAAAAAAAAGATACAAAGTTGAAAATGAAAATTGAATAGAGATTAAATCAAGTTTTTCTAATAAACTTGAATAGGTGTTGCCATGAAGCATGTAGAGTCTGAAAGAGCTTCCTGTTCTCTTGGGAGCATAGGCATTTTTATGAACATTGGAAATGTTAGGGCACTTTTAGATAGTAAAAGGTGATCCTGCACATAATAATCCTATTATTATTTCCAGGCCCACAAATGTCTCTTTGCTTCTCCTGTGCAGTTTTAGCACAGACAACAGCTGCACCCCTGTTATTCTTTAACAAAATGTGTTCTGTCCTTTGTTCTGTTTGCAGGGTGAATTAAGGGAAAAATGAAACGTGTCATTAATTTTTACTATTGTTTAAATTTTAATTTTTTAAAATATTTTTATAAGTTTATTTATTTTTGAGAGAGAGAGAGAGAGCAGGGAAGGGGCAGAGAAAGAAGGGGACAGATGATCTCAAGCGGGCTCCATGCTGACAGCAGACAGCCCAATGCGGGCCTCGAACTCTCGAATCTTGAGATCATGACCCGTGCCAAAGTTGGAGGTTTAATTGACTGAGCCACCCAGGTGCCCCTAAAATTTAAATTTCTAATAGCAGTTTGAAATACTTCTGCTAGATAGTGCAAGAAGGACAGAAACATACATTCATGCATACAGATAGATAATTTCCTCCATCCGTATCTGTATCTGTATTCCTTCATTTAATGAAGGGAAAACAGGTGTAACTTAGGGTAAGTTTTGAATTTGACCTGTGTTGTATAAGTGTCCTCTCTATGATTGTAGACTCCTTCAGATTTAAAATCAGGAGGAATTATTTTTTAGGTCATCTGTTTTATAATACAGAACATTATTAACAAATAGTACTAATAAAGGTAAAATCCACATAGTCTATCACACATAACCAAAGTATACCATTTGTATTTATCTTTGTAACATAAACTTCAAATTTTCTAACTTTGTTCAACTAAATTTGCAAACCTAATGTTGCATTAACTTTTACTTAAGCTAATTCTTACCTCATTTTCCCATTTGTATTTAAAAAAGCTCTTAGTGTTGAAATTCTATCCCTATTTAAGCAAATCTCTTTCAATAAAACTACTTACTTGAATTGCGTTTTTTGCCATACAGTACTTTATTTCCTCTTCCTAAATATTTGATAAACATTATCTGGAACCAATTAGCACATTGATCATTTCAATGTTTATTAAAACCCTCTTAATGACTTTTAAAGAAGAAACATGGTTGTATTTGCAAACATTATATAGCGCATTAATCTAGGGCATCATGCAGAGAGAAAAAGACATTTAAGGCATAATTCATTGGTTGTATGAAAGTGAGTTTCGTTAGCAGCTTGGTGAAATATTCTCTGAATGCTGTTATAAATATAATAACAATTTTCTGGTAGAGAAGTCAAGACAGCTTAGGGAATTGGTAAGGAGTTATGGGTGAAATTCTCAAAGGGTGCTACAGAGTCCCCAAGAAAGGGCTTAAATGCACTGGACCGAGGTGAGCAGCTGCAATTGATTTAGCAAGTAATAACGCGGAACACAGGGAAAGAAAGAACAGAGGAACGTGTAGCACTTCTGTCTGGGCTTTGTGGTTTTTTTTTTTTTTTTTTTTTTTTTTTGAAGGCCAAGGACATCATTCTGCCATTCTGCCAAACTTTTCTGAGGTTGTTTTTCTTCTTTAAAAGGTGTCATTTTACTTTTTGACTACTAAATATGTGTCAGTTTCAATGCAACCATTTGCTGCTCTCTCAAGAAGGGCATGAGACAGACTTGTGTAAATGGAAACTCAAAACTTTCCTTTTCCGTTGTCTGCTCCACGTGAAGACGTGATTTTCATCCTTTGCTTCACCTTCTCAAGGATGAAGGTACTCAAGTCAACCATTTTGTTCCGTAGCTCCCGGATGGATCCTGACGGTGACAGGACGAGGACGAAGCCACAGTGTGTGGGGTGGATAATGTTCTTACCTTTGCTCTTGGAGACAGTTGTAACTGGTGTATTTGACAACACGCGGCATCACTTTAGAGCCCCATATGTTAAGAATGATTTCATGCAGTCATTTAAGCATAACCGTCCCTGGCTGCCTGAAACTCAGCAGGATTTCAGAGACTGGAGAGTCATAGTTCTTTGGGTTCAGACAGCTATGGTGACCTCTTCAAAGCCTCACAACGCTTAGGCTGTCATACCTTGTCAGGTGGTCTATGTTTCCAGTGCTTTACCCTTGTAAGAGATTTAAAGTGTTCTCATTGCTGTAGAATTTGTACAGTCACATCTTCCAGCTTTGATTTCCACTTTTCCCCTTGTATATGGCCTTTTCTCCATCCAAACATCCCATCACTGTTTATAGACCAGCTCCTGCAGCATCTTACTGTGGCACGACTGTCCATAGAATCTCCTCAGATTAGAACTATTCCATCCTCAAACCAACTCCACGATTTATCTCAGCCCATTGGAACCATGCTTATTATTCAACGTTCAATCCATATGCTATGTCCTAGAGCCTACAACTAATTCCATTTGTATTAGCTATGGCACGTATAGATTTCTTTTCTTCCCTGCATCAGTTAAAAGAGGGACTGTACATAGTGATTGAGTTGAGAGTCGGGAGTCTACTTACATGCATTCAACTCTGGGCTGCTAATCTTAGCCGCCATATGATATTGAACAAGTTGTCTGACCTCTGCATTTTAGATTCCTCATCTGTAAAATAAAATAATAGTACTTAACAGAAAGGATGTTTAAGGTGATACAATTGAGATAATACCCACAACTACCTAGAGGTGTGTTTAGCACAACCTAAGTGTTATGATGTTAGACATCCCTATTAGTGCTGTTGAAAGTACCAGTCTTGGATATACTGGTGATTCACATATAGTGACTTGTTAACTACACAAAACTCTCAGAAAGAAGCATTCTGTTGTCTTAATGTTTGTATCTTCCATAACACTTAATACATTTCTTTGTACATGTTGATCCTTCAACAAACACTTGTTAAAATTCAGTCCATTGTGAAACAGACTCACACATTAATTTTGAATTCTTTGGAAGTGAAAACTATCCCTTCTCTGGATGGCTCAATATGTTTTTACCATAAGCAGTCAATAAATGGTGTTTGAATGAAAAACTGAAAAAAAACCTTAATGATTAAAGAAATCTTGCTACACAATTTTTCGAATTTATTTATTTATTTTGAGAGAGAGAGAGAGAGAGCAAGCTGGGGAGGGGAAGAGAGAGAGGCAGAGAGAAGCCTAAGCAAGTTCCACACCGTCAGTGCAGAGCCTGATGTGGGGCCGAAACTTACAAAATGTGAGACCATGACCTGAGCTGAAACCAAAAGTCAGATGCTTAACTGACTAAGCCATGCAGGTGCCCCACTATCCAATATTTTTTTATTTGTTTATGTTCATGGCTTTGTGGTCCTAGCATATCTGTCTTACAAAAGTATGACGCACAAATGTAAATATAATTGTGTTCATTTTAAACTGGACCAGTATTAGAAAAGAAAATAAAGGGGCATCCATGATGTCAAGGAAAATTCTTCCTATTGACTCAATGGAATTGGTGAAATCTGGGGAAGGAGAGGCTTAAAGAGATGAATAATGGACGAATTACAAATTAACATTATTTTGTTTGGTTTGGATTATCTGTGAATAATTTCAGTAATTTGGGGGAGTCTCCCAATATTTCATTTAAATTGAAAAATTTTGGGGGCGCCTGGGTGGCGCAGTCAGTTAAGCATCCGACTTCAGCCGGGTCACAATCTCGCGGTCCATGAGTTCGAGCCCCGCGTCAGGCTCTGGGCTGATGGCTCAGAGCCTGGAGCCTGTTTCCGATTCCGTGTCTCCCTCTCTCTCTGCCCTCCCCCGTTCATGCTCTGTCTCTCTCTGTCCCAAAAATAAAAATAAAATGTTGAAAAAAAAATAAATAAATTGAAAAATTTTTAAATGAAATTAAAATACAAATAAATCAAGTTTCAGGCAATAAGAACAAATCATATTATATATTTTAATAAGAAGTCAATGGTAACAACTTGTTGTCTGTATTTATATGCATGATCACTATGTAATAGGTTAAATTATGTAAAAAACATTTCATAAAACCTCAGTTTCTCCCTTCGGAACACTGCAAAGTCAGTTTTGTTGTTCCAATTTTACAGATGAAGAACTTTTAGTCAAGGAAATGAAGTCAAGGTCACAAAGTAGTGAGTGGCAACATTGGTTATCAAGTCAGAGTTTGAACTACGGTCAAAGCTCTCACTGTTTTCTACTGCATTACATTTAGAAATGACTTACAGGAAGTAAGCTCCATAAGTATGATTTAAGTCAAGAAAAATTAGAGAACATATTGCCTATGCTACTCCAATTCATTTGAACTCACTATTTTATAGCGGCAATTCAAATAATAGTGAAATATAGAAGTAGCAATAGTCAATCCTTTGAGGGTAGAAAATACTACCCAAAAGGCTCTTTTCTCAAAACGAGGAGTTGGGATTTGAAACCTCATAAACTGAGCTACAAACTCTTTTATTGCTTTGATGTGTTAAAGGTTATTCTGTTTTGAGACCCTCTTGATAGCTTTACCTGTTCTTAGTAAGTAGTAATGATTACTGTTTAAGAATGCATTCACTACATGTACTGAATAATTATTGTGACACACGTGGACATTAAACTAACATTTAACACAGTGGCATAGTTTAGTATAGACTTCTGCACTGTATTTAAACAACTTATAAATTGAGAAAGCAGGAGAAGGGAAGGAGGGCAGCGAGTTGGCAAGAAGGGCATGGGGGGAAGAAAAGGAACAGGAAGAATATGAGGACAATCAGGACGGGTTGGGGGGGGGTGGCTGGGACAGGCACAGGTGAAAAGAAAAGGAAAGGGTGGGAAAGAGAGAGAGAGGTAAGGTTTGAAACTTACCTGAAAGAGAACAAAACCTTTAGGAGAAGTTTTTAAAAGATCTTTTGGGTCATGGAGGCGCTCCTGATACTAAAAGTGATTAAAGCAAAAGCTGTCATTTCACCGGTCAGGAATGTGATTACCAGACCAAGAGATGTTCCCTCAGAATTCTGTCCTAGCAGGCTGTTAGTCAGGATACTTACATTAGGTAAGTTAGATTTTGAGGAACAGGGAGACTTTTAAGGTTACAATGGTAATTGGGGCATACTGTAAGGAAGCCTAAGAAAGTGAGTTAGGAGTTGTATAACACATTCTCTCTCTCGGAGAATGGAAAGAGAATCTGAGAGTAATGTGTTATATTGTAACCTCCAGAGTGGAGAATTTTCCAGTCCCTTCTTTAGTCTCCTGCCATATCTGCTTCAGATTTTGTTTTCTTTCCCTCTTTACTTCTCTCTTGGATTCCTCACAAGCACTGTTTTGCTTACTGTCTTTTTTTTTTAAGTTTATTAATTTAGTTTTGAGAGAGAGCGAGAGAGAGAGAGAGAGAAAGCATGGGAGGAGGGAAGAGCAGAGAGAGGGAGAGACAGAATCCCAAGCATGCTCTGCCCTGACAGTGCCTGAACCCGTGGGATCATGACCGGAGCCACAGTCAAGAGTCCCACGCTTAATCGACTGAGCCACCCAGGCGCCCCCTGTCTTTTCTGTAGTGCCTCTCTTCCCTTCCTTCAGCATCACTTTAGTCTTTGTTTTTTCCCTATTTATCTAACACCCACACATTCCCTTGCAAGTCTCACAGCTTAGAGCATCCATATAAGGTAGGGTTTCCAAGCCTGGAAACAAAGTCAAGGGTTAAAGCTAAACTGATACTAAAGATAATTGGATCTTTACTGATGACTGAAAAGCTACTTCAGGGTCTTGAAGTACCCCAGAGTCATCTTTAAATGCATTAATTATCTTTCCTATTATTTGTAATTTCTTTCTTTCGCATAAAAGTCAAGTGGGAAAATAAATTAGGGAGTTGAGCTTTCAAGTAACTTGGAATCCAGATAAATGAGAATGTATTGTAATTGTGTGTATTGTAATTGAAGAGTCTTTTCCTCATATATAAGATTAATGACCTCTAACTTCCTGTCTGATTCCAATTCTAAGATTCTATGATCTACATAAATACAGTTCAGAATTTCTCACCACTCTTTGATGATTGCTTTCCTACAATCACATCTAAAACTTGGAGTTTATTTCCCGTATTAAATACCTGAATTAATCAAGAACTTGAAAAATGATCCCAATATGTTGCATTCACGTGATAGTAAGTCTGAAGGATTTTTTTTTCTTAATTAAAAATTTTTAAACTGTTTATTTATTTTTGAGAGAGAGAGAAACAGAGTATGAGCAGAGGAGGGGCAGAGAGAAGGAGGGAGACATAGAATCTGAAGCAGGCTCCAGGCTCTGAGACCTCAGCACAAAGCCTGAAGCAGGGCTCGAACTCACGAACCACAAGACCATGACCTGAGTCAAAGTCGGATGCTCAACTGACTGAGCCACCCAGGTGCCCCCTGAAGGATTTTCTTAAATTCTGATGAGTCTTTGAGAACTGTACAATGACAAGGGGAACATGTGAAATCTGATCTCCTTCCCTATTCTAGTAACCAAGAGAAGGTCAAACTATTACACATGGTATCTGTGTTTGTTTCCTCTGCTCTAATTTACCATTTTAAGGAGTGATATCAGGCTGCTAATTGTTAGCATCAAATGCATTTTACAGAAAAAAGTAATTCATAATCTCATTTAATTTTAGAACTAGTTTATTCACATTGTTTGGCCACTTATTCAGTCTGTTTTTTAAATTCTCATTATTATCTATCCTGTACTGGGTACCAATCTAGGTCCCCAAGACACAGCACTGAACAACACTACAAAAATCCTTATCTTTACAGTTTCTTCTCATGGGATTCTAGAAAGTATTAAAAGTAAGTAAACATTTTATTTTGGACAATTATGTTTCTGGCATTCTTTTATGTTGTTATTTTATGTTTTGTTTTTCACATTTTAAATTAAGTATCATGGAAACTATGTGGATTGTTTACTGGAAACAGGATTGACATATTTCACCTACTTTATGCAACCACCAAACATTGAATTCTTTTATGCCCCAAAATGGGCAAAATAGCAACGTGTGGAATTTCTTTTGCTGTTTTCCAATTTAGTATTTACTCAAAAGATAGAAGGAATTTTGCAGAGAGAGCTTTTCATAACAATATTCAGATTAATCAAAAGATTGCAAACAGCTGATAAGCAATAAAACCAGAACAAATAAGTAATTTTCCACCGACCATTAGGAAGGAAAATAATACCTTTTGGCCTTCTCTCTGGAATAAATTAAATAACAAGCATTTGTAGCTTCATTGTCATTGGTTTCACTTGAGAGCAAAAACCTTTCTAACTCACTTGTGGCTTTGGTTTGGGCTGAATTCTATGGCTTTCCCATTGCTGACATAAAGCACTTAGGCTACCAATGACTAGTCATTCTAATGTGTGCACACGGGCTCACCCTGCTGTGGTTCAACTCCATTTATCCTGGCTACATATTAAATGTCGAAGAATTGTGCCTTTGTCTGAAAGAACATTTGACCTAGAACACATATAATTATATTTGTCTAAAGCACACTTTATTTTCTCAAGTGACATTTCACATAATAAACTATATGTAAACTCTAGTACCAGGAGCAAAGCTGCTTTGCTACCTAATTTGGATCAAACCAAGACAAAGACTGCACTACAAGGCTTAGCATTAAGCAATAGTTCTTTTCCATAACCAATGACAGAAATAAAATGTTTCTCCTTCTAAAGGTGAAGTTAAGAGAATGTCTCTTCTTTCATCTTTGCACGTTAAAGATAGGCCACTCGGGGGGCGCCTGGGTGGCGCAGTCGGTTAAACGTCCGACTTCAGCCAGGTCACGATCTCGCAGTCCGTGAGTTTGAGCCCCGCGTCAGGCTCTGGGCTGATGGCTCAGAGCCTGGAGCCTGTTTCCGATTCTGTGTCTCCCTCTCTCTCTGCCCCTCCCCCATTCATGCTCTGTCTCTCTCTGTCCCAAAAATAAATAAACGTTGAAAAAAAAATTAAAAAAAAAAAAAAGATAGGCCACTCGGTAAGGCATAAATATTCACTTGGATTAGTGGTGATCAGTGTGATTTTTAGAATTAAAAAAATAAATAAAGGAAGGTTTTAGGGACAGCAGGGTGGTTCAGTTGGTTAAGTGTCCAACTCTTGATTTTGGCTTAGGTCATGATCTCATGGGTAATGAGATCGAGCCCTGCATCAGGCTCTGTGCTGACAGCACGGGGCTTGCTTGGGATACTCTCTCTCTCTCCATCTCTGCTCTCCCCTGATCATGTTCTCTCTCTCTCAAGATAAATACATAAACTTAAATTTTTTTAATAAATTAAAAAATAACAGCAAACTTTCCTCTTTTACCTTCACAGAATTTCTATTGGCCAGCAAATTATATAAAATGATGTCACTCAACCAATGCAGTAAGGTTAGAATAGAAATATCTACTGTGCTTTTCGGAAAATTAAAAAATAAATAAAAGAACAGAAGTTTTTGAAAATATGTGTATTTTTTTAAAAAATTTTAAATGTTTATTTATTTTTGACAGAGAGAGAGACAGAGCATGAGCAGGGGAGGGGCAGAGAGAGAGGGAGATACAGAATCCCAAGCAGCTCCAAGTTCTGAGCTGTCAGCACAGAGCCCAACATGGGGCTCGAACCCACAGACCACGAGATCATGACCTGAGCTGAATTCAGACACTCAACTGACTGAGCCACCCAGGCGCCCCTGTGTAATTATTTTTAAGTCATTACTAATAGATCATGGTTTTGCATAACCTAACATTCTGACAGACTTATGAATATGATTAGTCAGCATGAAGATGAACACAATCCTTTCCCATTTGTTTCTTTTTTTTTTTTGGCATTGTATACCGTACTTTATTTATTTTATTTTTTAAATATAATTTATTGTCAAATTGGTTTCCAATACCTCTGATGAATATGTATGCAAAAATTCTCAACAAGATACTAGCAAATCGAATTCAACAGCATATAAAAAAAATTATTCACCATGATCAAGTGGAATTCATTCCTGGGCTGCAGGGCTGGTTCAATATTCACAAATCATTCAATGTAATACACCACATTAAAAAAGAAAAGATAAGAACCATATGATCCTATCAATCAACACAGAAAAAGCATTTGACAGAATTCAGCACTCTTTATTAATAAAAAACCCTCAAGAAAGTCAGGGTAGATGGAACAGACTTAAACATCATAAAAGCCATTTATGAAAAGTCCACAGCGAATATCATCCTCAATGGGGAAAAACTGAGAGCTTTCCCCCTGAGATCAGGAACATGACAGGGATGTCCACTCTCACCGCTATTGTTTAACATAGTGTTGGAAGTTCTAGCATCAGCAATCAGACAACAAAAGGAAATAAAAGGCATCAAAATTTGGAAAGATGAAGTCAAGCTTTCCCTTTTTGCAGATGACATGATAGTATATGTGGAAAACCTGACAGACTCCACCAAAAAAGTCTATTAGAACTAACACATGAATTCAGCCGAGTTGCAGGATACAAAATTAATGTCCAGAAATCAGTTGCATTCTTATACACTAATAATGAAGCAACAGAAAGACAAATAAAGAAACTGATCCCATTCACAATTACACCAAGAATCATACAATACCTGGGAATAAACCTAACCAAAGATGCAAAAGATCTGTATGCTGAAAACTATAGACAGCTTATGAAGGAAATTGAAGAAGATACAAAGAAATGGAAAAACATTCCATGCTCATGGATTGGACGAATAAATATTGTTAAAATGTCAATACTATCCAAAACAATCTACACATTCAATGCAATATCAATCAAAATTGTACCAGCATTCTTCTCAAACGTAGAACGAGCAATCCTAAAATTTGTATGGAACCACAAAAGACCACAAATAGCCAAAGTAATATTGAAGAAGAAAACCAAAGCAGGAGGCATCACAATCTCAGACTTTAGCCTCTACTATAAAGCTATAATCATCAAAACAGTATGGTATTGACACAAAAACGGACACATAGACCAATGGAATAGAATAGAGACCCCAGAATTTGACCAACAAAAGTATGGCCAACTAATCTTTGACAAAGCAGGAAAGAGTATCCAATGAAAAAAGATAGTCTCTTTAACAAATGGTGCTGGGAGAACTGGAAAGCAGCACGCAGAAAAATGAAACTAGACCAATTTCTTACACCATACACAAAAATAAAAAAAAATGGTTGAAGGACCTGCAGGTGAGACAGGAAGCCGTCAGAACCCTAGAGGAGAAAGCAGGAAAAAACCTCTTTGACTTCAGCTGCAGCAATTTCTTGCTCGACACATCTCCAAAGGCAAGGGAATTAAAAGTAAAAATGAATTATTGGGACCTCATCAAGATAAAAAGTTTCTGCACTGCAAAGGAAACAATCAACAAAACTAAAAGGCAACCAATGGAATGGGAAAAGATGTTTGCAAATGACATATGGGATAAAGGGCTAGTATCTAAAATCTATAAAGAACTCACCAAACTCCACACCCGAAAAACAAATAATCCACTGAAGAAATGGACAGAAAACATGAATAGACATTTTTCCAAAGAAGACATCCAGATGGCCAACAGACACATGAAAAGATTCTCAACATCACTCATCATCAGGGAAATACAAATCAAAACCACAATGAGATACCATCTCACGCCGGTCAGAGTGGCTAAAACAGACAAATCAAGAAACTATAGATGCTGACGAGGATGTGAAGAAATGGAAACCCTCTTTCACTGCTGGTGGGAAAGCAAACTGGTGCAGCTGCTCTGGAAAACAGTGTGGAGGTTCCTCAAAAAATTAAAAATAGGGGCGCCTGGGTGGCTCAGTTGGTTAACCGTCCAACTTAGACTCAGGTCATGATCTCGTGGTTCATGAGTTCGAGCCTCATGTTGGGCTCTGTGAGCCTGGAGCCTGGTTCGGACTCTGTGTCTCCTCCTCTCTCTGCCCCTTCCATGCTCATGCTCTGTCTCTCTGTCTCTCAATAATAAGTAAATTTTTTTAAGTTAAAAAAATAAGTAAGAAGGGGGCGCCTGGGTGGCGCAGTCGGTTAAGCGTCCGACTTCAGCTCAGGTCACGATCTCACGGTCTGTGAGTTCGAGCCCCGCGTCAGGCTCTGGGCTGATGGCTCAGAGCCTGGAGCCTGTTTCCGATTCTGTGTCTCCCTCTCTCTCTGCCCCTCCCCCGTTCATGCTCTGTCTCTCTCTGTCCCAAAAATAAAATAAAACGTTGGAAAAAAAAATTAAAAAAAAAATAAGTAAGAAAAATTAAAAAAAAAAAACACAAATAAAATAAAACTACCCTGTGACCCAGCAGTAGCACTGCTAGGAATTTACTCAAGGGATACAGGAGTGCTGATGCATAGGGGCACTCCTACCCCAATGTTTATAAGAGCACTTTCAACAATAACCAAATTATGGAAAGAGCCTAAATGTCCATCAACTGATGAATGGATAAAGAAATTGTGGTTTATATACACAATGGAATACTACAAGGCAATGAGAAAGAATGAAATATGGCCCTTTGTAGCAACGTGGATAGAACTGGAGGATATTATGCTAAGTGAAATAAGTCAGGCAGAGAAAGACAGATACCATATGTTTTCACTCATATGTGGATCTTGAGAAACTAACAGAAGACCATGAGGGAGGGGAAGGGGGGAAAAAAGTTACAGAGAGGGAGGGTGTCAAACCATAAGAAACTCTTAATACTGAGAACGAACTGAGGGTAGATGGGGGGTGGGGGGAGGGGAAAGTGGGTGATGGGCATGGAGATGGGTGTTGTATGCAATTTGTTTCTAGCTACTCTTCAAACTTGTGTCAGTGTACCAGTTTGAATAGATGCTTGTGATTCTCCCACATATCATTGTGATGAATTTAGAGTTAAATATTTTAAAATTAATTAATTTATTTTTAATATTTGTTTTTGAGAGAGAGAGAGACAGAGCACAAGCAGGGGGGTGGGGGCAGAGACAGAGAGGGAGACAGAATCTGAAACAGGCTCCAGGTTCCCAGGTATCAGAACAGAGCCTGAGCCAGGGCTCGAACCCATGAACCCTGAGATCATGACTTGAGCCAAAGTCTGATGCTTAACTAACTGAGCCACCCAGGTGCCCCTAGATTTTCTTGTTTTGTTTTGTTTTAAATAATGTCAAATCAAAAAATTAACTACCAGCAATAATTTTCAGATCATTAGCACATAAAAGTCAAAATAACGCAGTCTAGTTAGCTGAATTTTTTTCCTTTTTACCTGCTAATTGAAGGCTAAATATTTGATTAATAGAATACCCCTAAATGAAAGAATGTTTCTTTTATGATATTTAGATTTTGTTTTTCTTGGGACTTAAATAACAAGAACCTGAAAATTTTAAAGGTAAATATTCATTCCTTCAATTCAATCAAAGCTACACTTGTTTGATTTGGAATCTTTTTGTTGTTATCTTTCTTTGTTTCTATTTTATTTTTTAATCTGGAAATGTTATGCTTGGAACTTGAGTATCTGGAGGTATATTCAAGTGTTCTGTCTTATAGATGCTTTATGCTGTAAATAAAAGCCTAACTATTCAATAGCCATGCTGGAACTACTGTTTTTACTCTCATGACCACTAACAACTGATGAATTACCTAAATAAAGTATGATATTTGTTTTAAATATGCTACTATGATATGACTATGGAAAATAAAAGTAGAGATGTCAAGGGATGCCTAGGTGGCTCAGTCAGTTCGACATCTGACTCTTGATTTTGGCTCAGTTCATGATCTCTCCCTCTCTCTCTGCCCCTCCCCTGCTCACTCTCTCTCAACCCAAATAAATAAATAAACATTCAAAGTAGGGATGTCTAGCAGGTAGCAAAAGGAAAAAAAAATGAATCAACCAATATCGTTGGAAAATGCAGCTTTGAGAATCATAAACATGTATATGATAATTAAAGCTATCAAATGGATAAAATAACTGGAGTTATATTTAGGACTAAGTGTAAAGATTATGGGTTTATGCTGCTTTAGTCTGTTTCTTTCTCCATCACCTTCAACCAACAAATTAAACAGAGTTAGCCAGAGTTAGGTTTTTCCCAGGTGGTTCCTGTGAAATAAGGCAATCTCAATAATGAGAGAGGAGCATTGCGTAATGACCTTTTTGGAGAACAAATGTGAAGACAGAATGGAGTTAAAAGGAGAGGAAAGTAGAGACACCAAGGATGAGAGGTGCCAGTGAATTCATAGACTAAGTGTGAAAGATTTGGTAAGATTTCTGGTATACAATAGATGCCCAGTATGGGGTGTGGGTGTGGGTGTGGGTGTGTATATTTGCCCACATATGTGGACATGTGTGTTGTAATTTGTGCTATTGAATATAGGTAAATTTATTTTCTATAAATATGGGCCAGGATATTACTTTTTTTAAAATTTTTTTAACGTTTATTTATTTTTGAGACAGAGAGAGACACAGCATGAACGGGGGAGGGGCAGAGAGAGAGGGAGACACAGAATCGGAAACAGGCTCCAGGCTCTGAGCCATCAGCCCAGAGTCCGACGCGGGGCTCCAACTCACGGACCGCAAGATCGTGACCTGAGCCGAAGTCAGACGCCCAACCGACTGAGCCACCCAGGCGCCCCCAGGATATTACTTTTTGATGCAGTCATCATAAGCTTTCTAGAGCTAGATGAAAACTACTTTTAAATGTTGAACTTTTAGAAGAAATTTCTTACTAACTTATGTGCATTATTCTCTTCCTAAACTTGGATAATGTAATATTAAAGCTTTCCTTCTCTTATTATTCTCATGCACTTTCCAGATTGGTATTTTTTTTTTCATTTCAAATTTTATATTTCATCCCCTAAGCCTTGTAACTTTTCCCTTGAGGAAAAAACTCATGCTTAGATTTTACCCATCCGTTGATATAAAAGTGTGTCTTATCCCTTGATTTACACATATCCCATTATCAACAATACTCTTAAAATAGTTCCAAAATAAGATTACTGTTTATTATAATTAATCACTACATGATAAATTGTAAATGTGGAAGTTTTACTTTAAATATATAAATAACAGTCTATTACACTTATGGGAAATATGTTAAGAGAGTGAAATATGCAAAATAGAGTAGAATTTAAATTCTCTACCTTTCAGCTTTAATCAGTCAAGTTCTTCTATTCCAAAGTACACAAAACTGTAAAATATTTAAAAATGTGGTTGTACCATTTTCCTAAAAGTTAGATTTCACTCAACACTAAAGCTTAGTAAGAAGTATTTTATAACTATCATCGTATATAACTTAGTTGTTTTACATAACTAATTACAATTAAATATCTAAAAGCTATTTTGGGTGCATTGTTGCATAAACCAATGCGTAGTTTTAGACTTTTACTATATTTCCAGGATACCAAGCATCTTACTGAAAGTGAGGAATTCAATAAACCGTCTATAATCCCAGGGTCTACCAACAGGTAAATAAATAAATTCACTGTTTGGAACAACGTGTTTGTTATTGTATGACTAGAAAGACGATATCTTGAGGTCAAATGAATGATAATTGTTCCAAGAATAATCTGTAAGGGAGATTGTATTTGCATATCCCTACATTGACCTTTAACTAGAAGGTCCCAGAATTGTGCATTTCAGTATCCTTGTTTTTTTTTTTTTTTTTTTGATATTAAGTGTGAGTGTAACTGTGAATAGTGAGGTGGTATTTTTGACTTGTGTTGGAAGTTCATGATAGTTCAACAAATATACTTATTATCCTTCTAAAATACATAGGTATACATAATTTGAATTTTAAATACACTATTTTTTCATATTAGAAGCAGATTAGAAACCAAAAGTTGTCGTCAGGGAAGAACTAAGAAATGTTGAGTGTCATTGATTATAGCAGGTAAACAAAGGTAACTCAGTGTGTGTTTGTGTGTTTGATGAATCTGTGGTTTATCAGAATGATGGTAGTCCTGCTTCTTCCTAAAGTCAAAAAATACAGTTTATGTAATCATAATCCCTGGTGTAATGAAAAATGGATAGTTTGGCCTCCCTCAGAACTGCAAAGTGGCATTAGTTTGCATAATATATACACATCTGGCATAAATCGAATTTCAGTATTTCCTGAACCTCAAGTATGGATCATCTTCTAATCCTTTGCCTTTACTAATAGACTTCTTGTGGTATTCTCTCCCAGGTCTCAAAGATGATCTTTTGGAAAGTGAAAATTTTGATTAATCCAATAATTTGGTTAAGGTACTTGCGAAGTAATCACTACATTTCCTTCCTTTCTTTGGATTCTACCCTCCCGTAAACCACTTAACACCAAATACAAACACACACCCTTTCATTAACTACCTTTCTGTATCTCTCTCAGTCTCTTTCTGTCTCTGTCTCTGTTTCTCTCTGTCTCTCTCACATACACACGCACACTTACAAGTATCCATTTCTCTCCGTACATGATTTAGAAAACCACGACTGATGGCATCATGAAAAGGAGAATCTGTGGGTTTCTTAACACAAGTAGAGCTACCACAGCAGTTCAAGTAACAATGCAGAGCACATGTCCTTTACCCCAGTTTTGCACACATACGGTACCTCTGCCCATCCCTGACGTTCAAGCATCACTGGGACATTTGCATGTGCCCAGAGATGGAGCCCTTGGTCTTTCTCTTGTTTGTTGGTGTCAGTATTGAGGCTTCTTCAAGTGTTGGCATGAAGAGTGGACTTTGGCAGTGGGTCCCCTAAGTGGAAAGAAAGAATGGGGTAACTGTGGAATGGACTGATTTGTGATTGCTTATAGTATATAACCTTTGAATTCCCAGAAGTAATTGAAAGGCATTTTCCCACAAGGCAGCAGAGGTGTAGTGAGAGGAGCCCACTGGGTGACGTTTTCATTGCAACATCTATTTCCTGGAATGCAGGAAATACTTTTTGCAATGACTATTCTTATTTTTATCATCAGTTTACACTTTCATGTTGAATAAGTCCAAACCAAAACATTTACATCTTTCTCATATTCTACCTCTCCAAGACTCATAGGTACAACTCTAACATCATTTCCCCCATTAACTGCTACTATTTTTTTTTATTAATACATATGTTAGGTTTGTAGGCACATGAAAGAAAAAAATCACACACAACTGTGTTCCCTGTTCTCAGATAAACATGTGTCAATGCTTAATTTCTTTCCTTCATTTTTTGACCAGTTTTTAAAAGGGTAACGACCCGGCATCT
The DNA here is from genome assembly GCF_022837055.1 of Prionailurus viverrinus. Taxonomy (NCBI): domain Eukaryota; kingdom Metazoa; phylum Chordata; class Mammalia; order Carnivora; family Felidae; genus Prionailurus; species Prionailurus viverrinus. The sequence goes on from NC_062564.1 coordinate 180,525,264, forward strand.
TTTAAAATGCCGACCATCCAAGAAGACGATAAACATTCCCTATAATTTGAGCTCTCAAACAAGTATGAGAACAATATAATTGGTTTATTTTTAATAGAAAGTTAAAAGAAAATCAAGCTTATTTCAGTACCTATATCCCCGCCCAAAATGTTAAACAATGTTAAGCAAATATAATTAGAACTTTTTATGAAGGCTTAGAGCGAGCTGATCTGTGAATGGACCGCAGTCTAAATAAACCAGTTGGCCTGGCAGAGAGGGGCAGTGGAGTAGCCAAGATGTTCTAAAGAAATCCTTCGTACTTCATATTACTTACACTTATTTTTTTATATGAAAATAACATAATCACAAATAAAATGCTGTTACTAGTGAATCTGAATTGCATTCTTTTGAAAGCAAGGAAAACATTTATGTTGTGCCCATATTGCAATAATGATACACACACACACACACACACACACACACACACATATATATATATATCCACATAAAAATATATATATGGATTCTGGTAAATATGTCAATTTTAGTTTACTTTTCAAATATGATGTATAAAATTGGACTTAGCAGTATTAAGAGTAGACTTTTTGCGCGATTATTATATTCTATAAAATGCAAGCAGTACTCGATAATTAGTTGAAAATCATTCAACAACACAAATACTCTTCTAAATGTGACACATAATAGAACTCATTCAGCAAAGATTACAGTGCAGCTAGATCATTATTTCTGACATTCAGCAGTCAACATCCAACATCATTGCCGAAGACGCTTTTCACAGTAGGGAAACACTTTAAAATCACAATTGTGGTATCAGAGCACTCATGGATAACACACAAAGCTGGAATTTACATTTTTCATTAGTTAAACTGCCTGTTTGCTTCTAAAGAATGTTGTTTATTTGGGTAAATAATACAAAGCCATGGCTTTGATATGATTCCCATACAATTGGAAACTTTCAGTAATTGACTCCTTAGCCAGTGGATCTAAAAATTTAGAGGCCCAGATTACCACCAGGCACATTTTTCCTTCTTTAGATTTCTCCTTAGTTAATTTTAAAAAATGGAAAGAACAAAAGGAAAGGTCCTGTCAGTCAAAACATTATATAAATATATTTGTTGGCATGGACTGCATAAATAACGATCGAGAAGTGCCTGCTCTTTCTAATCTAGCACTTTCCAACTTACTCAATCAACAAAAGTACAAAGTATTTTTCCTGGTGCCTGCTAGTTTTGTGTGTAATTAGAGAAATTCATGAATATTTATAAGTGCAAATGACGAACAACAAAAAAGCCTACAATACTTCAACGTTAATGTGAACTTTCACAACACTGTCTAGGGCATTTTCTTCTCTCTTAAATTCTTCCAGAAAGAGTCACATACGCTCTCTTAATTCTACTGAAATCACATGTCATTTCCAGGCTCTTTACTGTTTGGTCTTTTTTAAAAATATTTTTTAAATAATAATTGATTTCCCACTCCAAAGATCACTTCCCAAGTTAAAAAAAAGATTAACGCTCGAATAAGATCATTGTGACTGTGTTATCTATATACAGGACCGAAAAAAATCCCTCTTCTCATAGCACAGTTACCCTGAAATTCTGAACTACTTCTGGATGCTTGACACTTCTTTGCTTAGAAGCAGTTAATGACTCTCCTCACCTGCAAGATAGGATTTTTTTTTCTTATTCTATTACATAAGACGTTCCTCTATTTTATTCCCAGACTACTGATGTTCAAATCCCAGTTCTCCCATTTATTAGCTATGCAACCTTGTGCAAGTAACTCACTTAAACTCTTTGGACTTCTGCTTTATTACCTGAATAGTGGAAATGAAAATCATATGTAGGGAGCATCTGGGTAGCTCAGTGGATTGAACATCTGACTTCGGCCCAGGTCATGATCCCACACTTCATGGGTTCGAGCCCCATATCAGGTTCTGTGCTGACAGCTCAGAGCCTGGAGCCTGCTTCAGATTCCGTGTCTCTCTCTCTCTGTCTGCCCCTCCCCTACTCTGTCTCTTTCCCAAAAATCAACATTTAAAAAAAATCATATGTAAATCATAGGGCTGTTATTGGAAACAAATAACATATAAGTATATGTGTTTGTTAAATTATATATATATATATATATATATATACACACATACATACACATTTAGTTACATAATTGTACTGTGTAATCTTTCCACAAATAGGATTCTCATTATATGAATTAATTATAAACAAACAAGGATAAATATGTATGTATAGAAATACAAACACATGATATATGCTTTTTAACTATACAATTGAGTTATCTTTTAGGAACGCCATCGCCTAAAATTTGCATGCCATTATGTTTATCCTTTACCTTGGTAGCCAATATTACTCAGTTTCAAAAAAGTCTAAGACTTTTTGAGTCCTCCCCATCTCAAAAGGCGTGATTTTGTTTTTCTCTCTTAATTATAAGTTATTCAAGGATAAGATTAGGTCTTATTTATGTTTATATATCATCTACCCAGAACAGCAAGTCACACACATTTCTCAACTGGTCATTGAATTAATGTTACTTGGGGCCCTGATTTGCTAGTATGGAAGAGCACTCAAAATGTCCCATTGTCAAAATACATACAGCATGCAGATAAGTGAACTTTCCACCTATCAGTACATTATCATATCTTCCTGAGAAGTAGTACATGAGGGCATTTATACAGTACAAAACTGTAGGGTGTGTTTCAGAACATTTCTGAATCACTGGCGTAGAACTTGGTATTTGGGGCACCCAGGTGGCTCAGTTGGTTAAGTGTCTGACCCTTGACTTTGGTTCAGGTCATGATCTCAGGGTTGTGAGATCTAGCCCTGTGTCAGGCTCTGTGCTGACAGCATGGAGGCTTCTTGGAATTCTCTCTCTCCCTTTCTGTCTGCCCCTCCCCTTCTGTCTGCCCCTCCCCAACTCGTGTGCTCATGAGCGCACTCTCTCTCAAAATAAATAAATTTTAATTTTTTTTTTAAAAAGGGGGGGCACTTGGGTGGCTCAGTCAGTTAAGTGTCCCACTGCTGGTTTGGGCTCAGGTCATGATTCCATAGTTTCTTGAGTTCGAGCCCCATGTCAGGCTCTGCCCTAGTGGTGAGGAACCTGCTTGGGATTCTCTCCGTCTCTCTCTATCCCTCCCCCACTCATGCTGTCTCTGTCTCTCTCAAAATAAATAACTTAAAAAAATTTGGATAAAACCCACTACTGGTTTTGTAGCTGGTTGACAGCTCTGAAGTTAACAATATGATCTCTAAGTGAGAGATAACCGAATGCATCTCTAAGTGAATATTAAGTGACTTTGCACTGATTCAGATCAGAGCAGTCACAATCAAGAAATATATGGCCTAAGAGCTTCTCATGTAAAAACAAAGTTTATATTATGCAGGATTATGCAAACTAAAAGGGAAGCCAGAGATTACTAGCATTTGTCTGAACTCAACATTTTAACATTTTGAAAATAGGCAGAAAATACTGAGAAGTCAGAAAAATCAAGCTGGAAAGTGAATTTATTCACAATAATCTGCGGATAGAAATTGCAGAGATGGAGAATCAATAATCACACTTTGTACTCACTCTATCATAAACCTCAGAGGATGGCAAATTAAAGTCCAAATGAACTATTCCTGAACTTTCTTAATAAAATGTCAAATGGATTCTCAGTTTGTCTCTTTGATCCTCAGCAATATTTTCACGTTTTACAAAGGTAGACTATTTGAAAAATGTATGGCCACTTGTTTATAAAAGGAAAATAGTATTTAAAACTCTCTTCCGCATTTTCTGAAAACACATTATAGCTCCATCAATTAAGTTTTCCAAATAAAATGACAATTTTTGATTAGTCTAAGTCCTTACTATTAAAACATTAAATTCAATATTCTATTGTTGTCATTTTAATATTAATTACAGTCACATTTCCATAGAAGAGAAATAAACATATGTTAGAGATATATTTACTTACTTTTCTTTTTCTCTTTTAATTAAACGTTCTCAACCCAATACATAGAGGGGGAAAAAAACGATTAAATAATTAACTTCTTTTTTTTATTCTTTGGAGATCCCTGTGCATTTTAATTTACATGTTGATTATGTAGCCAAGAAAAGTCTCCCATGTTTAATTTGATTAAGCAAGGCAGAAAGTGCCTTAAAATGAACAGATAGCTGAAATTGCGAATGCATTTTGTCTAATTGTGTTAATGAACTACCCTGATGAGACTTGTTTAGTACAAAAGGCCTCCTGACCTTTTGATTAACTGTAAAATAGGATACTTCTAATATCTGCAGAGTTTTACTCTGTTTTTACAATTTCTTAAACTAAACACTTAAGTCATTTAAATACTTTAAAAAATAATGGAATGAGTAAAAAAGCGAGGCATTCATTGCCTTAGCTGTAAAACTAAGGATCCTTATTCATTATAAAACCCTCATGTGGAAGCTACCAGTGTTTTTGAATTTATCACTCCCTTTGTATCCCAGACTAAGACAGACATTGCTGGGGGATCCATGAGAGTTGCAAGTTATATAAACCATAACACTGTGTGTTTAAGGGCTACGACTCATGTACCAGAAACAAAACAGTATCTGATTAGAAACTGCTAATAATATAATCTAAACATGAGTGGAATTTATGTATAGCAGTTTTCCAAAAGGACACTGATGGTTTGATGTGAGAATATACCTTTCTCCTATGGGAAGTGTATTAACTGTCAATGAAAGGTATAACATTCCCTTGTCACTGCAGTATTTAACATTTACACATATAATCATCTGGCAAATTGATTTGGGCTAAAGTCTTCATGGCCAAAGGTAGTATCTCAAATGTGCGTGTATGTTTTGAATGGTACACATTTTATTTATATATTTATTTATTTATTTATTTATTTATTTATTTTTTATTTTTAATTTATTTTTAATTTTATTTATTTTTGAAGGAGAGAGAGACAGAGTGTGAGTGGGGGAGGGTCAGAGAGAGAGGGAGACACAGATTCCAAAGCAGGCTCCAGGCTCTGAGCTGTCAGCACAGAGCCCAACGCGGGGCTCGAACTAATAAACCGTGAGATCATGACCTGAGCGGAAGAAGTTGGAGGCTCAACCGACTGAGCCACCCAGGCGCTCCCGAATGGTACACATTTAAAGGAAAAGGAGACTTACAGATGGATAAAGAAAGTCTGGGCAAGAATTCAAGCCATGTTGTTCCCATTCATTGCAAGTGGTTTCCTCTCCATAACTTACAGAATACAGAATAAGAGATAACTTTGACTAATTGTAAGTAAAGACAATAATCATGGACACAGGTATGCTGACTTTTGTAGAACAAATGATAAAATAATTATTAATCCAAAGCCTTAATGTTCTAAAGAATAATAGTTAAATGAATTTGCCCATACTATAACAAATATTAAATTGCCATTAAAATGCAAAATAACAGAAAAAACATTTTGAGGTACTATTTGATATAATTTGTGTGCTGGGGAAAGTAATACACAAGCACAATTACAAGTTTGGGAACCAAATATATTCATGTACTTAAGTGTTAGAAAAGAAACTCAAAAGTTAGCAATAGTAATCTTACATAGGGGATTGAGAACTGAATTATGTTTTTTCTATACATTTTTCTGTATTTTCTGAAATTTGTTCAATTCACCTTTATTTTATTAAAATTATTTAAGTACATATTTTAAAATCAGTAACATCTCCTTGGTAAAATAATCATCAACTATAGAGTAAATTTTTTTTCAATTCTATATGTTTAGTTCTGTAAGTTAAAACTTTGTAAGCTGAATATTATAATACCTATTCATTTCTTTCAGTTCTTCACATTCCCCCCTTCCAATTCTAAACATCTGTCACATATGTATGGACATATATACAAGTAGCTGGGACAGGAATTAATTGAATCTTGGCCTAGAAAGTTTAACATTTTTCAAGACGGATCACATGTTCATGCTCTTCAGTGACTGACATTTATTTTCCACACTGTCTTTGAAGGTTCATTCAAAAGTTTTTACATCAGACACTACCTGTATTGCTTGTACTATGTAAATATTGTTATTGCAAAACCAATTATATATTTTGCTGCATACTCTTTCCAATGACTAGACTAACTTTACAGTTCCTGTGCAACCCAAAAAAATGAGTCCAAAATGCAGGTCAAGTACATTTTTCTTTATTATATGAGTTAGTTATCTCATTCATCAAAGGTTATTGAGCACCTGCTATGTGACAATTGAGCTCTCCATTCCGTAATATTTTGAAATCACACCATATTACACTTTGCTTCCTAGTCAGACCATGAAATTTCTTGTTCTTCTGTTTTACCTGGAATTTTGGTTGCCTTTTTTTTTTCATTTGGGAGAAATTATGCACGCTTGCTTCCCTACTTCTTTAATACTTTATGATTTATTCTCACAATACCTTGATCTTGATGCTTTAGTCAGGCAAAAAAATTATACCAGGATAGTAACTGCTTTGTTTGTCACTTAGTCTTTACTATTCACCTAATGTAGAATTTGGTATATTTTAATTCTTTAGCAAATGTTTTTATAATGGATGAATAAGAAAAAGCAATAATGTCGTTAACATATTTTCCTTTTTTTTTATCTTTCTATTTCCAAAAATATTGAGGATATATAAACATAGTATCACATACACTTTCAGGTTTTATAATCCAAGAGTAGCTAAGCACCAAATGAATATGTTCTAGAAAGAAACTAAAGCAGATATGAATCTATCCTTTCAATTATTCATCAGACTTTGATTTATTATGAAAATGAAATTTATTTTAATTTTATTTTTAAGTAATCTCTACACCCAAAGTGGGGCTCAAACCTACAATCCCAAGATCAAGACGCATGTGCTCTGCCAGCTGAGCCAGCCAGGCACCCCTGAAAATGAATTGTTGTGCTCAACTTTTGCATCGTTTTTTTTTTAATTTTTTTTTAACATTTATTTATTTTTGAGACAGAGAGAGACAGAACATTAACGGGGGAGGAGCAGAGAGAGAGGGAGACACAGAATCGGAAGCAGGCTCCAGGCTCTTGTCCATCAGCCCAGAGCCCGACGCGGGGCTCGAACTCAGGGACCGTGAGATCGTGACCTGAGCCGAAGTCGGACACTCAACCGACTAAGCCACCCAGGCGCCCCTGTATTATACACTTCTTACCTCCATGTTGTACTGCATCCCTCCCCCGCTTAATACTTGGGTTTTTTTTCCTATCTCCAAACTTCAACTCTTTCAGTCCACAACAATTTTTTGACTCCTCAGTGTTCTGAATATATTTACTGAAAATGAAAAATAGCTTATTTCCTCTAACCTTTTTCACCTCAAACCCAAAACCTTAAAGATGCTATCTGGCCACAGTTTAACATAAGAATATGATGTAAATGTTGGGGAGCCTGGGTGGCTCAGTAGGTTAAGCCTCCAACTTGGGATCAGGTCATGATCTCGCAGTTTGTGAGTTCAAGCCCCGTGTGGGGCTCTGTGCTGACAGCTCAGAGCCTGGATCCTGCTTCAGATTCTGTGTCTCCCCCTCTCTCTGTCCCTCCCATGCTCATGCTCTGTCTTTCTCTCTCAATAATAAATAAATGTTAAAAAAATTAAATGTCGGTATATGGTTTAATAACATCAATAGTCTCCATTATTCAGATGAATGCCAAGGGCATAAAAAGAGCCCAGTAAATATATAATTGGATTTACACCGATTGAGCTTCTATGGAAAAGAAAGTTTGTGCACTTGAATATGTTTTCGGGGGTCCTAGTTATTTTATCATTTGATTTACAATTCCTTCATCTTAAGCGAATTTTTTGACAGTTTAAGCATCTTGAAGTTGCCCAATTTATAATTCCTCTCTTGATTTTTTTCTCCTATTCACAGACGTAGCTGAGAATTCAGATTTCAGGTTTTTTCTTTTTTTTTTTTTTTGATGTTTATTCATTTTTGAGAGACACAGAGTGACAGTATGAATGGGATAAGGGCAGCGAGAGAGGAAGACACAGAATCTGAAACAGAATCCAGGCTCTGAGCTGTCAGCACAGAGCCTAACATGGGACTCAAACTCACGAACCCTGAGATCATGACCTGAGCTGAAGTGGAACGCTTAACCGACTGAGCCACCCAGGCGCCCCTCATAGATTTCAGTTTTTATATCAAGGTTTCTACTTGTTCACTGAAAAATGGAAATGCTAAACAGAAGCACAATTTAAACATCCCTAGAGTGAGGCCCTGAAAAACTAGTCTTACTATTGGGACTTTCTCCGGCTTCAATCACCTAATAACTGAACCAAAGTGAGTTTGTTCCTTGTTGAATAAGAAACTCCACCAGGTTGGGTTGTTGAATAAGGAAAGCTTTCATTTGCAGCAAATAAGGATATCGTGGGAAATGGCTTCCAACACTGTGACTCTCCAAAGAGGGTGGATGGGTTCCTTTTGTTTAGGATTAGGATGAATATTTAGGTAGGGAAGCCTTGTCTTGAATGTAGAGGCAAGCATAAGGTCACGTATGTGCCTTAAGGAAACATGCCTATAAGTACATTCTATGTTATGTAATTGGGGCTGAGGATCCTCCTTGGCAGAGATTTTAGTATTATAAAGAGGTAAAGGCAATGGTTGGTCATTGGTGGGGAGGCAGGGATCCCTCCATGGTCCATCTGCAAAGTGAGGCACAAGTCACGGATTTAGTGCAACCCATCTGGGTGGTCTGGGCCCTGGCCAGGTCTTGTCAGTGGCCATCACCTGAGGGGTGGTTCCAAGTTTCATTTGCCTGAGTTTAGAGGTAAGCCAGAAAGAAGAGCTTAAGGAAAAATTTAAGACAAAGGTTATTGGGTATTAGCAGGTGGGTGGTAAAGGGCAGGTTTGGGGGTCTAGCCGGTGACATTTCCTCTGCTTCTCCTATCAAGGTGAAAACTAAGACATCTTGTTCCTGCAATACAATTTGCTTTTTTATTTGTTTCTGTGGAAACAATTTACCTTTAGGGTGAATTTTGCTAGAGTGATCAAACGATGCAATATTTAAGGAAGAAGAACGAATATTTTCCGTGAAGAAACCCTGTTTCCCTGAAAGAGATAAAGGAGGTTAAGCAGAGAAAAGATTCATTATTACCCTACTTTTAGAATTAGAAAGATTAACCGCTTTTCCCAAGGTCACAAAGCCAGTAATCATTAAGATCAGGATTTCAATCCAGGCCTGTCTTACTTGAAGCTCTGCTTACTTTGCAGTATCATAGGACTTTCCACTAAAATAAGGAACACCTTATAGATAATAATTTTCCAACAGGCTGAAGAAGGCATGCAGCCTCCACTGAATCGTTTGTAAAGTGTTCCGTTCACACTTTGTTTGGGAATTTATCAGCCATCTGTTACTCCTTAATTTTAATAAGTTAGGATTCTCAGTGCCTAAGTGGCTTTTAACTTGGGGGGAAACTGTATTTGTCAGTGGTTCATACCTAGCCAACGCTTGGTACCACTTGGACAGGTAACCACTTGCACACCGTACCTTCTACGTTCCCCATACCTTTATCTATCCAAGGTGTGCAGAGCCCATCACAACCAGACATTATTCTACATAACTTGTTCTATTTCTTAAATGTTAACAGAAATAGCAATTTCCATGAAGTATAAAGGAATAACATTTTATGTAACATTCTGAATCTCACATATAAATTCATGATTCTCAGCATCATTCAACATCAGGGACAGGCATTGTACTCAAGATAGCAATCAGAGTAAAGGAAAGGATATGAGAATCAGAAAAATGCCAAAAAGATGACTAAAAGGAAATTCATTTGCTTTTGAGAGAAAGGAAAAACACCGAGTCGAAAAGAACCCACATACCACACATGGGAAATTTTATTGGCGTAATATATGTGCAAAGCTGTTTACGCAGATAAAGTTAAAGAGATATCTGGGAATGGTAGGTTCCATTTTATGCCAGGTATGCAAGTGCCTACCTCATAGGCTTGTTGTAAAATTAAATGAGAATGCATACAAAGCACTTATCACACTGCCTGGCTCATATTTTACTCAGTCAATAAATGCTAGCTCTTATGATTTTTTATTGTGATCATTATTCCGAAAGCCCAAGATGAACAATTTGGAGGTATACGCGTTAATGAATTAATGAAACAAATACAGTAATGTTTATATCCTCATTTTTTTATTGAATCTGCATGGTAGTTATCTAGACAATTCAGTTCAGAATATTCACTGGGGACTGGGATTATTTGGTTTGGCTCTCATACACTGAGATAATTAGTTGGACAGTTGACAAATTTCTCTATTCTTTTATACCGGGCAGCAACCTGTAATAGATTTGTAATAGTGGAATCGGTGGACTTTCTTCCTATGATGCAGCTAATTAAAATATAAAATCAGGTATATATGTTTTCCCGAAGAAAAAGAAAACAAAACGTTAGAAATAGAGACTGCGTGACATTTTTTATTTCCCAGAGAGGAAAGAGAAATGGTATAAATCTGATCATGCATTGTAATTGTTAGCTCTGTGGAATGAATGTCTTGGAATAGTAAGAGTATATTGATTTTATCCATGTATGAAGGTCAGAAGCTTCAGACCGTGTATACCCTGAAAATCTGAGGGCATGGTGAAAAAAAGTATCACTGTTTGAATGTGTTGCTGATGACAACAGTGTGGCAGCATGGTCACTGTGACCACACAGTTTTTTTTTTTGTTTTTGTTTTTGCTTTTTTCCAGCTAAAATTATACAATCGCCATGAAGGCTTCTAAATGAATTTTTCATGAAATTAATTTGGTTACATCAGTTCCCCAGGACCTACTTATTTCTAGTGAGTTGGAAAATTTGGCTCTCCTGTAGCTGGGAAGCCGAGATACAGATACAGAGTCAACTGACTAGTTGTAATCCGCTCCTACCCTCCAAGTATAAAATGGTGAGAGAATATGCCTCTCTCGTGGCTGCATACACGCGGCTCCCTTCATGAAGGCTAAGAGCTGTCAGTCACAGTGAAACTGGACCTAAGTGGGGGCATCGTAGGTCAGCAGCAGGTTAGAAATGTCTTCTTCTTGCAGTTATCATGGAGAGGACAAGTTGGGCAATTGGCCAGCTCCCCGCAGAAAAGACAGTTCTCATCCAATGGGGAAAACCAGGGAGGGAGAAGGACCTGAATGAAGCCAGGTAGATTGCCTGCAGGGTGGCTCCAGCCATTTGAGGCTGGAGTTTAACATTCTGGGGGAATAGAACAGAGGCTTTTAGCCTGATAAACTGCTTAAATGCTACAGGAACAGAAACGTGTTTTTCTCTAAGCGCGTGTACTTTTTAATGCCTCGTTCTATTATTCGTTCCTGTTTGCTCTCCCTTGTATGTTTAGAAAAATTCCTTTTGAAAATCCGAGTTTGCCTCTGATCCGCTCTGGGGGGAAAGAAAAATAACATTTTTTTTCTGCAAATAGACTGATATTGTGATATTTTTAAGGGAGCTTTGTATCACCCAGGGGCCAAGAGAGGATAAAGACAGAAGTGTTCCACGTGAATGAACCTCCAGAAGGTGTCACTTAAGGGGACAGAGTTAAGAGTCGGTGACTATTTGTTCAGCTAACCCTCCCCACCAGTGAATAATTTAGAGGAACTGATTTTGGTTTGTCAGGGAGGGAGAGCTTCCTCTGCCCTATGGTCCTTCTAGCTGGACTTAGAAACAAATTGACATGAGACAGATTATCAGAAGAAAATAAAATTTAATAGGCGTACATACAGGAAGTCCACATACACATGAGATTCCAAAGACAGTGAGAAAACATGAAGCTTATCTGAGCTGAGGAGAGAGGCAGGATTCCAGGATCCAGAGGGAGGGAGGGAGCTCTTTGGCAAGAAAGTGAAAGATGTTTGGAAAACTAAGGTTGCCCTATTATGTAGATGAGCTCCTTAGATAGAGAGGGGAGTCTCTATAGCTCTATTCTTGTCACAGGCTCTCCTTTCCAATGTAAATGTAGGCAGTTGTGGGGGCGGGCAGAGAGCTTCTTCTGCTTCTGCTGGGTTTTAATTACTTTTAACTCGAAATAGCCTTCATGCGGATGTGGCACATTTTGGGGTGTCTCATCTTGTGCCCCTTCAGGTCGTCTCAGAGGAGTCCTGTGCAATTGCTTAGGTAGTCTGCCTCTCTCCTAGAATTTAACTAAAACAGTTTGGGTTCTGTGTGTTCAACACATGTGTCTGCGTGTCCGTGTTTGTATCAGTGGTTTCCAGAAACGGTGGGTGTGCTTCCAGGCGTGATAGCTTGAATGCTGAATTCAAATGCTAGTTCAACTTCTCTGGGCTGCGGTTTGTGCCAGTAAAGTGAGAATAATAACAATATACCTAACAGGTGAGGTGAGAATATTAAAGACTTCATTTCTCATAACGAGTTCATTTCTCAACTTAGAACTGTTTGGTGCAAGGAAGTGCACAAGAACTACCATCATTTGTATCATTACTACTTATGGATCTGTTTAATTATCTAAGAATTTTATGAAGTTGTTAGCCATTCATTTAACTGTGTATTTAATGGCACGTTAAGCTACTGTGTTTTTTAATATAAACCTGAAAATACCAAGATGCTATATAAGTCCACATGTAAAAGGTGAGCATAATTTTATTTTTTTCCGTTTATTTTTGAGGGAGAGGCAGACCATGAGCGGGGGAGGGGCGGAGAGACAGGGAGACAGAATCCGAAGCAGGCTCCAGGCTCCCAGCTGTCAGCACAGAGCCTGACAGGGGACTCAAACCCATGGACCGTGAGATCATGACCTGAGCCGAAGTCAGACACTTAACCCACAGAGCCACCTAGGCGGCCCAAAGATGAGCATGATTTTTTTTTTCTTTTTTCAACGTTTTTATTTATTTTTGGGACAGAGAGAGACAGAGCATGAACGGGGGAGGGGCAGAGAGAGAGGGAAACACAGAATTGGAAACAGGCTCCAAGCCATTAGCCCAGAGCCTGACGCGGGGCTCGAACTCACGGACCGCGAGATCGTGACCTGGCTGAAGTCGGACGCTTAACCGACTGCGCCACCCAGGCGCCCCAGCATGATTTTAAACTAAATATAGGATTGTCAGCTTCAGTAATTGCAGGAAAAGAAATTCAAATGAATCTTCTAATTGACAACAGCTCTAAAATCATAAAAATGAGGGGGGGAGGGACTGACTCAAGGTACAAGAGAACTAACATAGTGAAGAATTGTGGGGCCAACAACTGACCAGAAATGCCAAAATCATGAACTTCGCATGTGAGGGCAAATTAGTTATTCTCCCTAGGGGGTCTCTGCCAATCTAGAAGAAGGAGGGCAGATACACAGAGTTGTTATTATTCTTGCAGGGTTAGGAGAATAAAACCCTAATGAATGCCCAGGACAGGATGGGGCTGACACCCTCGCAGTGTGGAACGCAATTCTAAAGGGATTATCGTGTAGGAATGATGGGCGAGCACCAGGCCAGCTCTCCCTGGGAAAGGAAGCCCACGTTCAAACCATCTCATTGACTAAAATCGAACTTGGTTTACGGGGACTTCTACTCCACCCGGAAGATCAATTTGTAAATCCTCTTTGAAGAACATAACATTATCCCAGCCAGCACATTATCCTTACATTTTTCTTCACAGGTAATTTTCATCTGTTATGCTAAGCTTGCAAGTATAGCAGCCATCGGTAACCATACAGCACTATCACAACATCACTGACACACATTTCCTCTGCTGTACCTTTTATTCCTGTGATTTATTCATTCCCTTACTGGGAGCCTGCATCTCTCACTCCCCTTCACCCATTTTGCCCATCTCTCCAGCCCCCCTTCCCTCTAGCAACAATCAGTTTGTTCTCTGTGCTTATAGGTCTGAGAAGTTGAATCACGTTATACACCTGAAAGTAATGTAACATTGTGTGTCAACTATACTCAAATAAATTACCCATATAGATAGATGAGATAGATAGATAGGTAGATAATAGATACATAATTTCCAGACACCAGTTAAAAACAGAACCAGGCAAGATAAGGCAACCTTGTGTTATTAAAAACCCAGAGACAGGGGTGCCTGTGTGGCTCAGTGGGTTAAGTGTCTGACTTCGGCTCAGGTCATGATCCCATGCTTCGTGGGTTCAAGCCCCACGTCGGGCTCTGCGCTGACAGCCCAGAGCCTGGAGCCTGCTTTGGATTCTGTCTCCCTCTCTCTCTACCCCTCCCCTGCTTGCACTCTGTCTCTCTGTCTCCCAAAAATAAGTAAACATTAAAAAAAAAAATTAAAAACCCAGAGACACAAAAGACAATTGTAACAGATCCGCAAGGGTGTTGGAAATTGGAGTTACCGGAAACTTTTAACTAAACATGCTTAATATCTTCAAGGAAATAAAATTCACCTTGGAAAATTTCAGCAGAAAAGTGGGATATTAAAAGAGTGGGAATTTTGGAACTAGCTACTTAGTGATTGGATTTCAAAATAGAATAGTAGAGAGAACTACTGAATTGAAACTTAGTTCATAAGAAAATGTCTATAATGTAACATGGAATAAAAAAAACACAAAAAATAAAACAGAGAATAAGAAAATCTAAAAAAAAAAGAGTGAGAAGTTCTAGCATACTTGCAATTGAAATCTTAGAATAAGAGGAAAGGAAACATGGGTAAGAGCAATATTTAAAGCGATAGCAAATATTCCAACATTGACAAAGGTATGAAGGCACATGTTACGGAAACAATATCAGTCAGCATAAAACAAATATATAAGAAAATAATAACAAAAAGGAACAACTGAACAGATAATATAAAACTTTTTAAAAAGAAAGGAAAAGATATTTTTAAAACAGCTAAAGGAAAAAGACATTTTCAAAGGAAAAATTAAAGCGACAACTGGATTCTCAACAGTAACAATGAAAAATAAACATGTTACATTCTATAAGGAAACTTCTAATTGCAAGCATAGAATTCTATATAGAGAGAAAGTATGCGTCAAAAATGAATATGAAATGAATGCATTTTAAAACTAAGAAAAAAAAATTGTCACTAGAGACAACCTTAAATAAAAGACACAAAGAAAAATTGAAAGTAAAAGGATAGGCAAAAATATATCAAAAGCAACCAAAACAAAATCTGGTGCAGATATACTAATACCAAACAAAAAAACTAAGGCAGCCCTTCTAAACCAGAGTCCATAAGGGGCGCCTGGGTGGCTCAGTCGCTTGGGCATCCAACTTTGGCTCAGGTCACCATCTCTCTGCTTGTGAGTTCGAGCCTTGCATCGGGCTCTGTGCTGATGGCTCGGAGCTTGGAGCCTGCTTCGGATTCTGCGTCTCCCTCTCTCTCTGCCCCTCCCCTGCTCGTGCTCTGTCTCTGTCTCT
The DNA here is from genome assembly GCF_022837055.1 of Prionailurus viverrinus. Taxonomy (NCBI): domain Eukaryota; kingdom Metazoa; phylum Chordata; class Mammalia; order Carnivora; family Felidae; genus Prionailurus; species Prionailurus viverrinus. The sequence continues at coordinate 180,540,600 of NC_062564.1, forward strand.
CAAAAATAAATAAACATTAAAAAAAAATTAAACCAGAGTCCATAAGACAATAAAGTCTTCATGCCGTAGAGGAACTATTACTCTATGTAAGAATAAAGTAACTCAACTCCTGAGAAGTTTTCGTTTCATTTTAGGCTAGCATAATCTCGATACAAAAAAAAAAAAAAAAAACAAAAAACAAAAAAAAAACCAGGCAAATATTGGAAATACAAATCATGCAAATTTCACCCAGGAATATAGGAAAACATACTGAGGGCATTTAGTGGCACATTAGCTCAGAAATCTTTACAAGGGTGTCTCTTAAACAAGAGGAAGTGAAGCAGGCAGCACACATCCAGGCCACCTGAGCAGCATTCCTGAAAGGAAATTTGTGGCAAGAGGAACCACAGCACCTCTGACGGCTCACCTGATAGGCCAGAAGACTATGGCAATATGACATAGAAGTATCTAGCATCGTTCCTCTCCTCTCAGCTGACTGTGCACGGTTAATGGGAGTCACAAAACACTCCTCTGAGGGTGAAAAATCAAAGCCTGTGTTACAGCTACAGAAGTAGATGAGATACTGTCAGGGTTCTTCAAAATAGCATTCAGGATCGGGAAGCACTCCACCTAGGATCAGTGATCTTCACCTCGGGAACAGCCCCGATCGGTTACATTACGCACTGGGCCACAGCCACTTTCCATGTAGCTTTGCAGGACGCCAATTATTTTGATAACGTTCCATATGCATTAAAAATAATAATTTCTCATTTAGTAGCAATACAATGTAGGAGAAAGGGGAACATACTTATTCTGATAAAGAGTGACTATAAGCAAAAAATTACTTGCAGGGAGAGGGCAGCCGGGGGGCTCGGTCGCTTAGCCCGCCCTAGCTCTGGGTCTGGGCCAGCAAAGCCCCGCGCAGAACCTGTGTCTTCCGGGCCACTGGCCACCCAGTAGCCTTCCAAGCCCCCTCCTCCCATGTCTGGATTCGGATCCTGGGGCCAGGCGCAGTAATGAATGAATTTCCTGTGCATAGAACAGCCGCTAACCCCACCCACCCCCCACCCCCCGTCTTGTCCTAAGAACCTCTGGAGGGGGCTGGGCTGGGGGGAAACCAGGGTGAGCCTCCCACTTGAGACCACTCATTCTAAGGCCAAGGAAGGCCTGGGTGTCCCCTCAGGAGATGGCAGCTTCCTTTTTCCATCCACACCCTGGGTGGAGGTGGGCAGCTGGGCATTTGAAATGGGGGCCAGGCTGTGGATTACACGTAGAATCTAGGGTCCAGAACCCAGACTTTCTGCGCTCTGCCCCCTCAACTCCATCACTTTAGTACGGAGAAGTTAGTCTCATCTTGACTGGTGAAGCACATGAGTTGATCACTCCCATGAATGTCACATCCCACCTCCACCTCCAGCAAGTACGCTTTCCTGAATCACTGAGACCTGAATTTGGACCCGTTTCCTCCATCTGGTAGACAGATGACTCTGGAGAGTCAGGTAACACACAAGAAAAATTTCCAGCATCTTACTTAATTGTAAAATGTTGAAAGTTATCTCTGAGATTTCTAGCAAAACCTCTACCAGAGATTCTAGTCAGTGAAAAAACAGACACAGAAAAGAAAACATTAAAAAAAAGTTACAAAAATCTGACAGAAAGAAATAACCTCACTAGAAGCAGGTGAAATACTTGTTTAGGTAAAAAATTCAAATGGAACCAGAGATATTTTAAAATTGAAAATTTTAAGTTTAGCAATTTTGCTAGATACAAAATCAATATGAAATATTAAAATGTATTCACATGCATCAGCCACAATTACTTAAAAACTAGATAATACTTATAATGGCATAAAATGATCTAACATGTAGATATACATGAAAGAAAGATGTACAAAACTGTGGGAAGTTGTAATAACATTTTAATGAGAGAGATGAAATACCCACATACAAGGAGAAAACACAAGTCGTTTGGATTGCAAAAGTGGATAATGAAACTATGTCAGTTCTCTCTCAAATGTGTATCTAGGTTCAAACAGCTCCCACCAAAGTCAATGCACAACTATATTTAGAAATTCATCAGCTGATACAAAGTTGTACATGGAATTACAGATGGCCAAGAATGTCTACACACCTTTGAGAAAAGAATGAGGAGAAAGAACTTGTTGAAAAGGCTGACGGTGGCACTGACACAATGATAAACAAACAGACCAAATTAAACGGAAAAGAGATAAGAAACAGTCCATGTAGAAATAGATTTAACTGATAACAGGGGCACTGCAAAACAAAATCTATCTTTTTAATAACTGGTGCTCAGTGTGTTCAATATCTATGTTAACAAATGAAATGTGGGTTTTTTAAATGATAATTCATAGAGTCGTGCACTTTTATTTTGTGTAATTTTATGTGTGTGTCTATACGTCAACTAAAAAGAATTTCTTAGTCAAAAACAAGTGGTTCTGAGTCTTTTTGAGGAGGGACAAGAACCATGGTATAAAATCACATGTTTGGGGGCGCCTGGGTGGCTCAGTCGGTTGAGCACCCGACTTCGGCTCAGGTCATGATCTCACAGTTTGTGAGTTCGAGCCCCTCATCTGGCTCTGTGCTGACAGTTCAGAGCCTGGAGCCTGCTTTGGATTCTGTGTCTCCCTCTCTCTCTGCCCCTGCGCTGCTCACACCGTTTCTCTCTCTCTCTCTCTCTCTCTCTCTCTCAAAAATAAAATAAATAAATAAACATAAAAAAATTTTAAATCCCAGGTTTAAATCTGATCACCCAGCCCCAACAAGAGTAGTTATCCAGCCTGTATCATTAACTATTACATAAAAATATCAAAAATAGTAACAACAACAACAACAACAACAAAACCTAAAACTTGTTTTAAGCTAAAGCCCTTCAAAAACACATGATATTAACATCTGAGATACTTTCAGAAGGAAAAAAGCTCTTCAAGGAACCATTGTATTTTGTTGAAAATGAAATGAAAAAGATGAATAAGTAGATGAAATTCAGCTAACAATTTGTATTTATAAAAAGTTTTTAAAGCTAAAATATAAAAGAAGAACAAGAATTGGTAAATGTCAAATCTTAAAAGAAGGCCTAATAGCAGGAGTTCTTTCAATAGAACCCAACCGTAAGGTAGCAAAAAAGAAGTCATTTTTTAAATTCATTCTAATTTAATTCAGTTGAACAGACATATTTTGAGTATAAGGCCCTGTGCTAAGTGATATTTTTCTTTAATAGAGATTTACAACAATTTTATTTTAGAATCCTTGTCCAATTTTCCTTCAAGGTAATGTTCTAATGTTTGTAAGCTGTAGGAAAATTCTTATTTTTATGGTTGCATTAAGTGATTATATATATTTAGAAGAGATAAGTTATCAAGACACAAATTAATCAGAGAAGTTGAAGGTACTGTACTTGGAAATATTACAAATATTCATGTTGTACTTCATCTCCTAATAGCTTTAAACTATATTTGTGTTCTTTCTGGTTCTATGTATGTATTGCACTTTAAGAAAATATCAGCTGGGAAAAAATTCTTCTCGTGTTTGTTCCATTTACTTTTTTTTTTTTGATCCCATATACTTCCTGGGTATTTGTTTTTGTTTTTCTTATTTCCCTTTTCCTTCTTTTCCCTCTTTTCTTTGTGGGAGTAAGGGGTATATTTCTTAAAAGTATCAGGCCAAAAATAGATATCTTTTTCATATTATTAAGAAAAGGTTGATAAATTTATATCAGCAGCCATTATCCATAATGATAACTACATAAATATTACTGTAGGTTATATATATACCTTTGGATATCAATCAATATAGGAGCAAGTTGAATAAAACTACACTCCAAATTTAAAGTCTTTTTTCTAATGTAATTTATTGTCAAGTTGGCTAACATGCACCTTGTACAGCGTGCTCTTGGTTTTGGGAGTAGATTCCCGTGATTCATTGCTTACACACAACATCCAGTGCTCATCCCAGCAAGTGCCCTCCTCAATGCCCATCACCCATTTTCCCCTCTCCCCTACCTCCCCATCAACCCTCAGTTTGTTCTCTGCATTTAAGAGTCTCTTATGGTTTGCATCTCTTCCTCTTTGTTTGTAACTATTCTTCCCCCTCCATTCCCCCATGGTCTTCTGTTAAGTTTCTCAAGTTGAGTGAAAACATATGATATCTGTCTTTCTCTGACTGACTTATTTCACTTAGCATAATACCCTCCAGTTCCATCTACGTTGCTGCAAATGCCATGATTTCATTCTTTCTCATTGCCAAGTAGTATTCTATTGTATATATATATATAAACCACATCTTTATCCACTCATCAGTTGATGGACATTTAGGCTCTTTCCATAATAAAGCCAATTATATTATGCAACCAAGCAACTAGTAAATGTCTTATTTATTTATACTTTTCAAATGAAAATAGCAAGTCCATCAATAAATGGTTACAGAAGCATTATATAATACATAGATCAATGGAACATACTAGAAAGCCCAGAAATAAACCCACAATTAATCTTTGACAAGAGTCAAGAATATGCAATGACAAAAGTCTCCTCAACAAATGGTGTTGGGAAAACTGGATGTCAACATGCAAAAGAATGAAACTGGACCACTTTATTATAGCATACACAAAATAAGTTCAAAATGGATTAAAGACCTAAATGTGAGAACTAAAACCGTCAAAATCCTACAGGAGGACATAGGCAGTAACCTTGACATCGGCCATAGCAGCTTCTTACTAGATATGTCTCCTGAGGCAAAGGAAACACAAGCAAAAATAAACTGAGACTTCAGCAAAATAAAAAGCTTCTGCACAGTGAAAGAAACATTCAACAAAACTAAAAGACAACCTACTGAATAGGAAAAGATATTTGCAAATGACATATCCAATAAAAAGTTTGTATCCAAAATGTATAAAGATCTCATACAATTAAACACCCAAAAAACAAATAATACAATTAAAAACAGGCAGAAGACATTAACAGACATTTCTCCAAAGAAGACATCCAGATGACCAGCAGACACATAAAAATATGCTTATTAACATCACTAATAATAAGGGAAATGGAAACCAAAACCACAATGAGATATCATCTCATACATGTCATAACGGCCAAAATCAAAAACTCAAGAAAAAAACAAGTGTGGACGAGGATGTGGAGAAAAAGGAACCCTCTTGCACTATTGACAGGAATTAAAATCGGTGCAGCTATGGTGGAAGACAGTATGAAGATTCCCCAAAATGTTAAAAATAAAAATACTCTATGATTCAGCAATTGCATTACTCAAAGAATATGAAAATATTAATTTGAAAGGATATATGCATCCCTATGTTTATTGCAGCATTATTTACAATAGTCAAATTATGGAAGCAGCCAAGTGTCCATTGACAGATGAATGTGGTATATGTATACAATGGAATACTATTCAGCCATAAAAAATGAAATCCTGGCATACCTGGGTGGTTAAGCAACTGACTCTTGATATTAGCTTGGGTTTTGATCCCAGGGTCATGAATTCAAGCCCTATATTGGGCTCCACCCTAGGCATGGATACTAGTTAAAACAAACAAACAAACAAACAAACATACAAAAAAGAAGAAATCTTGCCATTTGCAGCAACTTGTATGGATCTAAAGAGGGTGATGCTAAGCAAAATAAATCAGTAAGAGAAAAACAAATGCCATATGATTTCACTTATACACAGAATGTAAGAAACAAAACAAATGAACAAGGCAAAAGAGAGAAAGAGAGAAAGGGAGAAAGAGAGAGAGAGAGAGAAACCAAAAACCAGACTCTCAACTCTAGAGAACAAATTGATGGTTACCAGAGAAGGGGGCGCTGGAAAAGGGTAGAACAGGGAAAGGGGATTAAGAGTACACATATCTTTATGAGCACTGGATAATACATGCAATTATTGAATCATTATATTGTATGCCTTAAACTAACACAATACTGTATGTTAACTACACTAGAATTAAAATAAAGTCAAACAAAAATTAAAAATGAAATAAACTAAACCTAATGTTAAAAAAGATGTGGTATATATAGTATTGAAATAAAATATAAAACATATTCAACCGTGGGAAGGAAATCCTACAATTTATGACAACATGTATGGACCTTGAGGGCATTATGCTAACTAAGATAAACCAGACTTAGAGAGAGAAATAAAGTATGGCATCACTTATATGTGAAATCTTAAAAATCCAAATTGATATAACTAGAGAGTAAAATGGTGGTTATCAGGGACTGGGTGGAGGAATTAAGATGTTGATCAAAGGTATAGTTAAAAATTTTTTTTTAACATTTGTTTATTATTGAGAGACAGAGAGACACAGAGCATGAGCAGGGGAGGGATAGAGAGAGGGGGAGACATAGAATATGAAGTAGGCTCCTGGCTCTGAGCTGTCAGCACAGAGCCTGACACGGGGCTTGAACTCACAAACTGCAAGGTCATGACTTGAGCTGAAGTTGGTCACTCAACCAACTGAGCCACCCAGGCTCCTCAAAGATACAGTTAGAAGATTAAGAAGTTCTGGGGGTCTAATGTAAAACATGGTGACATACAAGATGTCACTATATTGCATAACTGAAATATGCTATGAGAATAGAATTTAAGTGTTCTCCCACACAAAAAAGGTGAGGTGATGACTGTGTTAATTAACTAAACCAAAGGAATCCTCTCACAGGGTATACTTCTATCAATCACCACAATGTATACTCTAAAATTCTTATAATTTTGTATGTCAGTTATACCTCAATAAAGCTGATTTTTTTTAAAAAATGTTTTTCAACGTTTTTTTATTTTTGGGACAGAGAGAGACAGAGCATGAACGGGGGAGGGGCAGAGAGAGAGGGAGACACAGAATCGGAAACAGGCTCCAGGCTCTGAGCCATCAGCCCAGAGCCCGACGCGGGGCTCGAACTCACAGACCGCGAGATCGTGACCTGAGCTGAAGTCAGACGCTTAACCGACTGCGCCACCCAGGCACCCCGCTGATTTTTTTAAAGTACAAAGTAACATTAGTATTTAAAGATTTGAACAGTTGTTGCTATTTTTGAAAGGGGCAATACAAAAAGCAAGTCTGTCCTTCTGCCCTTGCTGACTTCAGAAATTTTTAATGCTTCTTTATAACTTTTTTTCAAGGATTGATTTTTTTAGTGCTGATATACCTAAGAAAGCGAACAAATTTTATATTATGTAGTTGTTTATTCAAACTCCCATCTACATATAAGTAGTCATTTATCAATACAGAAAGTTTATATAAAAACCACATTAAAACCTGGAATATGATCACCATTGGATTTCTCTCATGTTTCATCTTTCCATACAGGAGTATTTCTTGGTGAACTTTATGAGGATCATATTATTCTATCTTATTAAAATTGCTTCTACACTTAGCTCAAGATACCAGATTTTTTTGAGATTCAGGAGGCTTTCCCTGATTCAAATAATATGGTTCTTTAAAGAAACTTTCACAGGAAAAAAGGCAAGATGGCGGCTTAGGAGGACGCTGGGCTCACCGCATGTCCTGCTGATCACTTAGATTCCATCTACACCTGCCTAAATAACCCAGAAAACAACAGAGGATTAGCAGAATGGAGTCGCCGGAGCCAAACGCAGACGAGAGGCCCACGGAAAAGGGTAGGAAGGGTGGCGAGGCGGTGCGCGCTCCACTGACTGGCGGGAGGGAGCCGGGGCGGAGGGGCGGCTCGCCGGCCAAGCAGAGCCCCCGAGTCTGGCTTGCAAAAGCGGAGGGGCCTGACGGACTGTGTTCCCACAATAAGCGCGACTTAGCGTCTGGGAGGTCATAAGTTAACAGCTCTGCTCGGAAAGCGGGAAGGCTGGAGGACAAAGGGAGGGAGAGCTGCTGAGCCCCCTGACAACAGAGCTCAGTTTGGTGGGGAACAAAGGCGCTCGCCAGCGCCATCTCCCCCGCCCATCCCCCAGCCGAAATCCCAAAGAGAACCAGTTCCTGCCAGGGAAATTGCTCGCTCCGCGCAAACACCAAACTCTGCGCTTCTGCGGAGCCAAACCTCCGGCAGCGGATCTGACTCCCTCCCGGTGCCACAGGGCCCCTCCTGAAGTGGATCACCTAAGGAGAAGCGATCTAAGCCTGCCCCTCCTGCCCCTGTGCACCTTGCCTACCCACCCCAGCTAATACGCCAGATCCCAAGCATCACAAGCCTGGCAGGGTGCAAGTAGCCCAGACGGGCCACACCACCCCACAGTGAATCCCGCCCCTAGGAGAGGGGAAGAGAAGGCACACACCAGTCTGACTGTGGCCCCAGCGGTGGGCTGGGGACAGACATCAGGTCTGACTGCGGCCCCGCCCACCAACTCCAGTTATACACCACAGCACAGGGGAAGTTCCCTGCAGGTCCTCACCACGCCAGGGACTATACAGAATGACCAAGCGGAAGAATTCCTCTCAGAAGAATCTCCAGGAAATAACAACAGCTAATGAGCTGATCAAAAAGGACTTAAATAACATAACAGAAAGTGAATTTAGAATAATAGTCATAAAATTAATCGCTGGGCTTGAAAACAGTATACAGGACAGCAGAGAATCTCTTGCTACAGAGATCAAGGGACTAAGGAACAGTCACGAGGAGCTGAAAAACGCTTTAAACGAAATGCATAACAAAATGGAAACCACCACAGCTCGGCTTGAAGAGGCAGAGGAGAGAATAGGTGAACTAGAAGATAAAGTTATGGAAAAAGAGGAAGCTGAGAAAAAGAGAGATAAAAAAATCCAGGAGTATGAGGGGAAAATTAGAGAACTAAGTGATACACTAAAAAGAAATAATATACGCATAATTGGTATCCCAGAGGAGGAAGAGAGAGGGAAAGGTGCTGAAGGGGTACTTGAAGAAATAATAGCTGAGAACTTCCCTGAACTGGGGAAGGAAAAAGGCATTGAAATCCAAGAGGCACAGAGAACTCCCTTAAGACGTAACTTGAATCGATCTTCTGCATGACATATCATAGTGAAACTGGCAAAATACAAGGATAAAGAGAAAATTCTGAAAGCAGCAAGGGGTAAACGTGCCCTCACATATAAAGGGAGACCTATAAGACTCGTGACTGATCTCTCTTTTGAAACTTGGCAGGCCAGAAAGAATTGGCACGAGATTTTCAGGGTGCTAGACAGAAAAAATATGCAGCCGAGAATCCTTTATCCAGCAAGTCTGTCATTTAGAATAGAAGGAGAGATAAAGGTCTTCCCGAACAAACAAAAACTGAAGGAATTTGTCACCACTAAACCAGCCCTACAAGATCCTAAGGGGGACCGTGTGAGACAAAGTGCCAGAGACATCACTACAAGCATAAAACATACAGACATCACAATGACTCTAAACACGTATCTTTCTATAATAACACTGAATGTAAATGGATTAAATGTGCCAACCAAAAGACATAGGGTATCAGAATGGATAAAAAAACAAGACCCATCTATTTGCTGTCTACAAGAGACTCATTTTAGACCTGAGGACACCTTTAGATTGAGAGTGAGGGGATGGAGAACTATTTATCATGCGACTGGAAGCCAAAAGAAAGCTGGAGTAGCCATACTTATATCAGACAAACTAGACTTTAAATTAAAGGCTGTAACAAGAGATGAAGAAGGACATTATATAATAGTTACAGGGTCTATCCATCAGGAAGAGCTAACAATTATCAATGTCTATGCACCGAATACCGGAGCCCCCAAATATATAAAACAATTACTCATAAACATAAGCAACCTTATTGAGAAGAATGTGGTCATTGCAGGGGACTTTAACACCCCACTTACAGAAATGGATAGATCATCTAGACACACGGTCAATAAAGAAACAAGGGCCCTGAATGACACATTGGATCAGATGGACTTGACAGATATATTTAGAACTCTGCATCCCAAAGCAACAGAATATACTTTCTTCTCGAGTGCACATGGAACATTCTCCAAGATAGATCATATACTGGGTCACAAAACAGCCCTTCATAAGTTTACAAGAATTGAAATTATACCATGCTTACTTTCAGACCACAATGCTATGAAGCTTGAAATCAACCACAGAAAAAAGTCTGGAAAACCTCCAAAAGCATGGAGGTTAAAGAACACCCTACTAACGAATGAGTGGGCCAACCAGGCAATTAGAGAAGAAATTAAAAAATATATGGAAACAAACGAAAATGAATACAACAATCCAAACGTTTTGGGATGCAGCAAAGGCAGTCCTGAGAGGAAAATACATTGCAATCCAGGCCTATCTCAAGAAACAAGAAAAATCCCAAATACAAAATCTAACAGCACACCTAAAGGAACTAGAAGCAGAACAGCAAAGGCAGCCTAAACCCAGCAGAAGAAGAGAAATAATAAAGATCGGAGCAGAAATAAACAATATAGAATCTAAAAAAAACTGTAGAGCAGATCAACGAAACCAAGAGTTGGTTTTTTGAAAAAATAAACAAAATTGACAAACCTCTAGCCAGGCTTCTCAAAAAGAAAAGGGAGATGACCCAAATAGATAAAATCATGAATGAAAATGGAATGATTACAACCAATCCCTCAGAGACACAAACAATTACCAGGGAATACTATGAAAAATTATATGCCAACAATTTGGACAACCTGGAAGAAATGGACAAATTCCTGAACACCCACACTCTTGCAAAACTCAATCAGGAGGAAATAGAAAGCTTGAACAGACCCATAACCAGTGAAGAAATTGAATCGGTTATCAAAAATCTCCCAACAAATAAGAGTCCAGGACCAGATGGCTTCCCAGGGGAGTTCTACCAGACGTTTAAAGCAGAGATAATACCTATCCTTCTCAAGCTATTCCAAGAAATAGAAAGGGAAGGAAAACTTCCAGACTCATTCTATGAAGCCAGTATGACTTTGATTCCTAAATCAGACAGAGACCCAGTAAAAAAAGAGAACTACAGGCCAATATCCCTGATGAATATGGATGCAAAAATTCTCAATAAGATACTAGCAAATCGAATTCAACGGCATATAAAAAGAATTATTCACCATGATCAAGTGGGATTCATTCCTGGGATGCAGGGCTGGTTCAACATTCGCAAATCAATCAACGTGATACATCACATTAACAAAAAAAGAGAGAAGAACCATATGATCCTGTCAATCGATGCAGAAAAGGCCTTCGACAAAATCCAGCACCCTTTCTTAATAAAAACCCTTGAGAAAGTCGGGATAGAAGGAACATACTTAAAGATCATAAAAGCCATTTATGAAAACCCAGAGCTAACATCATCCTCAACAGGGAAAAACTGAGAGCTTTTTCCCTGAGATCAGGAACACGACAAGGATGCCCACTCTCACCGCTGCTGTTTAACATAGTGCTGGAAGTTCTAGCATCAGCAATCAGACAACAAAAGGAAATCAAAGGCATCAAAATTGGCAAAGATGAAGTCAAGCTTTCGCTTTTTGCAGATGACATGATATTATACATGGAAAATCCGATAGACTCCAGCAAAAGTCTGCTAGAACTGATACAGGAATTCAGCAAAGTTGCAGGATACAAAATCAATGTACAGAAATCAGTTGCATTTTTATACACTAACAATGAAACAACAGAAAGACAAATAAAGAAACTGATCCCATTCACAATTGCACCAAGAAGCATAAAATACCTAGGAATAAATCTAACCAAAGATGTAAAGGATCTGTATGCTGAAAACTATAGAAAGCTTATGAAGGTAATTGAAGAAGATTTAAAGAAATGGAAAGACATTCCCTGCTCATGGATTGGAAAAATAAATATTGTCAAAATGTCAATACTACCCAAAGCTATCTACACATTCAATGCAATCCCAATCAAAATTGCACCAGCATTCTTCTCGAAACTAGAACAAGCAATCCTAAAATTCATATGGAACCACAAAAGGCCCCGAATAGCCAAAGGAATTTTGAAGAAGAAGACCAAAGCAGGAGGCATCACAATCCCAGACTTTAGCCTCTACTACAAAGCTGTCATCATCAAGACAGCATGGTATTGGCACCAAAACAGACACACAGACCAATGGAATAGAATAGAAACCCCAGAACTAGACCCACAAACGTATGGTCAACTCATCTTTGACAAAGCAGGAAAGAACATCCAATGGAAAAAAGACAGCCTCTTTAACAAATGGTGCTGGGAGAACTGGACAGCAACATGCAGAAGGTTGAAACTAGACCACTTTCTCACACCATTCACAAAAATAAACTCAAAATGGATAAAGGACCTAAATGTGAGACAGGAAACCATCAAAACCTTAGAGGAGAAAGCAGGAAAAGACCTCTCTGACCTCAGCCGTAGCAATCTCTTACTCGACACATCCCCAAAGGCAAGGGAATTAAAAGCAAAAGTGAATTACTGGGACCTTATGAAGATAAAAAGCTTCTGCACAGCAAAGGAAACAACCAACAAAACTAAAAGGCAACCAACGGAATGGGAAAGATATTCGCAAATGACATATCGGACAAAGGGGTAGTATCTAAAATCTATAAAGAGCTCACCAAACTCCACACCCGAAAAACAAATAACCCAGTGAAGAAATGGGCAGAAAACATGAATAGACACTTCTCTAAAGAAGACATCCGGATGGCCAACAGGCACATGAAAAGATGTTCAGCGTCGCTCCTTATCAGGGAAATACAAATCAAAACCACACTCAGGTATCACCTCACACCAGTCAGAGTGGCCAAAATGAACAAATCAGGAGACTATAGATGCTGGAGAGGATGTGGAGAAACGGGAACCCTCTTGCACTGTTGGTGGGAATGCAAATTGGTGCAGCCGCTCTGGAAAGCAGTGTGGAGGTTCCTCAGAAAATTAAAAATAGACCTACCCTATGACCCAGCAATAGCACTGCTAGGAATTTACCCAAGGGATACAGGAGTACTGATGCATAGGGCCACTTGTACCCCAATGTTCATAGCAGCACTCTCAACAATAGCCAAATTATGGAAAGAGCCTAAATGTCCATCAACTGATGAATGGATAAAGAAATTGTGGTTTATATACACAATGGAATATTACGTGGCAATGAGAAAAAATGAAATATGGCCTTTTGTAGCAACGTGGATGGAACTGGAGAGTGTGATGCTAAGTGAAATAAGCCATACAGAGAAAGACAGATATCATATGGTTTCACTCTATGTGGATCCTGAGAAACTTAACAGGAACCCATGGGGGAGGGGAAGGGAAAAAAAAAAAAGAGGTTAGAATGGGAGAGAGCCAAAGCATAAGAGACTGTTAAAAACTGAGAACATGGGGCGCCTGGATGGCGCAGTCGGTTAAGCGTCCGACTTCAGCCAGGTCACGATCTCGCGGTCCGTGAGTTCGAGCCCCGCGTCAGGCTCTGGGCTGATGGCTCAGAGCCTGGAGCCTGTTTCCGATTCTGTGTCTCCCTCTCTCTCTGCCCCTCCCCCGTTCATGCTCTGTCTCTCTCTGTCCCAAAAATAAATAAAAACGTTGAAAAAAAATTAAAAAAAAAAAAACTGAGAACAAACTGAGGGTTGATGGGGGGTGGGAGGGAGGAGAGGATGGGTGATGGGTATTGAGGAGGGCACCTTTTGGGATGAGCACTGGGTGTTGTATGGAAACCAATTTGTCAATAAATTTCATAAAAAAAATAAATAAATAAAATAAAGAAACTTTCACAGTTGAGACATAGTTCTAAACTGGCCCTCAATGCCTAAGTTCAAATCATCTCTTTCTTCCTTCCTGTTTTTTTTTTTTTCTATTTCCACTGAACATTCAGATCACCTGCTCTTCATCTGTTCCTTTTTGATTGTTTTTTATAATTTTTTTTAACGTTTATTTATTTTTGAGACAGAGAGAGACAGAGCATGAACGGGTGAGGGGCAGAGAGAGAGGGAGACACAGAATCGGAAACAGGCTCCAGGCTCTGAGCCATCAGCCCAGAGCCCAACGCGGGGCTCGAACTCACGGACCGCGAGATCGTGACCTGAGCTGAAGTTGGATCCTTAACCGACTGCGCCACCCAGGTGCCCCATGTTTTTTAAATTTATTTTGAGAAAGAGAGAGAGTGAGTGAGAGAGAGCGAGCACATGCACTAGCAGGGAAGGGGCAGAGAGAGAGAGAAAGAATCCTAAGCAGGCTCCACACTGTCAGTGCAGTGATGTGGGGCTCAAACTCAACAACTGTGAGATTATGACCTGAGCCAAAAGCAAAGGTTGGACACTTAACCAACTGAGCCACTCAGGTGACCTGTCTTCATTTGTTTTTCTGTTTTCCATATAATCTTCTATTTTATACTTATTTCAAATTTTCTTTCTCCTCCACTCATTCAATCCAAACATTAGAGCCACTGTCTATAAATCCAACTTAATTGTAACCTTAAGTCTGTAGTGGTGTGGCATTGTATACAGAAACATATTTTTCAAATATGCGGGAACCATATGTTCTTGATGTTCTCCAGAGAAAAAGAACCTACAGGAAGGCCTCCAAGCCTCCTATTCAGAAGTCGGAGGCAGGAAGTGGCAACGTTCTGTATGCTATGAATTAGAAACATCATTACCAGGAGAGAAGAATGAGGTCATGGGATTTCATATTTCTGTCAAGACTTACAAACCTACTCCCTGAAGCTCACAGCCTCTCACTATAATCTGCCTTTGAGTCCACCAGGATTAATCCAAACATGCCATGTATCCCAATATACTTTAGTAACCCTGAGAATACACAAATCTGTGTTTACCCTTCATTACCGGGGCACTCACACCTAACTAATTTTCTTAATCACAAATGTCCTCATGTGTCCCTCAGGTTTAATGTCTGTCATCTACAAAACACCCTGCAGATTCAAACTCTTCTCTGGACTTTTCTTTTATTATGTTCTAACTTACACTGAATGAGTAGCTGAAAGAATGACTAAGGGGCACAGGAATTGAGACAATCTGTTGAGCAAACTTTTCTTTCTTCATTTATTTTTTCCCCAGTAAATTTTTTTGTTTAAATGAAATGAGACCGTCATGGTGTAGCCCTAAATATATGCAAAAGGTTAAAATGTTGGTTGAAGCTGAGCAGATAATCTTCTTGAACACTTTGGATATACTTAACATGTTTTGAAAACCAATAGTTTAAACAAATTGCCTTATAAGAAAAAGCTAAGGGCGCCTTTCAACTCTTGATTTGGATTTAATCCAACTCTTGATTTGGATTTAATCCAACTCTTGATTTGGGCTCAGGTCATGATCTCAGGGTTTCTGAGTTTTAGCCCTGCATCAGGCTCTCTGCTCTCAGTGCAGAGCCTGCTTCAGATCCTCTGTCTCTTTCTCTCTCTCTGCTCTTCCCCTACTCTCAAAAACAAATAAACATTTTTTAAAAAGCTAAAAGGAAGGTCTAGCCTACAAATATTAATCTTTAGGGAATGATGGAGCAATGATATCCAAAAACTGCATTGATAGAGAATGGACCCTGCTGAAATTTAAAAGCACTAGATCAATCATAATACATGAAACCAAAACCAAACAAAACAAAGTGATTCTACATGATTGAGAAAATTTAAACCGTTAAATCTTACTTCCGGAGTGATTAAAGCCAAGTGTTTAGAATATTTATTTGTAAGCAGGTTAAGGAATTTACAGAACTTCTTTTTTTTTGGGGGGGGGGTGGAGGAAGCCTTATTGAAGCATTCTCCAGGCAAGTGATAATTTAAAAATCCAAAACAATATCTACCTAAGAGCAGAAAGTCAAGATGTGTAATTGGGTCATCCAATGGAATCAGGAGAATTGTGAGCAAAACATCCCCTGAAGCAATGAGGATTGCACAGTTCACAATATGATGGACTGAATACAGCAAGGGTCCACTTCTGTTCTGGAAACCGGTCTGCCAAGGTGCTCAACATAAGCAAGAGTGTTAATTTATTAGTGACATTATTTTTTAAAAATATCAGTGTGCTCTCACATCCATGAACTGAAAGCCCTTGTAAGGCTTTCTGGGAATGCAAAGTTTAGCCAATTGAGAGGCTGACATTCACTCTAGAAACATAAAGTCGATGGTAGATAAATGAGTCAGAGCAGTGCCTTCAGCAAATTCCAGCTAACTATTCAGTTATAATTAGTGTTTTGGAACCACCATCCATGTTTGACTCTGACAGGGAGAGTTTTAAGTGTTTTTCTCTTTAAAAAGAAGAAAAAAAAGACTGTCTTTTTTTGGTCACAGTTGTAAAATGTGTGTGTGCAAAACTCCTGTCACTCATGAAATCTCTGGATCTGACTGTCAGAGGAACTTCAGGTATTTCCAGGCTGTTAATGAATAGGCCTCCATATCTGTATCTTGCACCTGAAGTCAAATGTCACAGTTAATGTGCACTGAGTATCAGAGTATGTTCCAATAGAGTATACAAGACACTCCAAATAGCAGCCCCCCACAGTCCTCTCAGAACCAATGAGTATCAGGCACCTGAGGTGGTTTTTCTATGTATTTCCAACTCAACTGACTGAGAAGTGAATAATTCAATCAGACCAGGTTTACATGACATTTGATCTTAATGTTATTTAGATAATACCTTAAAATAAAAATTGGGATATACTGCTGAGCAATGCTATTATTTATTAATGCCAGCTATTTTAATTACTTAATCCATATTCTAATATTTATGCATATAATTTTCTCAGACTTTGTTTTTTATTTGAATGCCAGGATCCAAAATAAGTAAGATTCAGCATCTGTCATTGAGCTAAGAGTTTGTTACATACAAAAGTAATTTGACAAGTTTAACTCCAGGTTCAGAAACAACTTTTTTGGAAGAGGGAAATAAAAACACAGTAGAATATTTTGCTCATAGATGAAATGTGCCTGTTGTGGATAATTTTATGAGTTAGTTTGGCTGGGACACCATACCTAGGTATTTGGTCAAATATTATTCTGGATGTTTCTTTGTGTGGGTGGGACTTATCGAAGCCTTTAAGAGAACACAGACTGATTTCTTCTCTTGAAAAAATTCTGCTAGTGGACTATTTTTAGACTCAAACTGTATGTATAACTATTCAATCAGAATACACAAGTGAGTGAATGGTTACAAATTAAAACAAAAAAACAAAAACAAAAAAAACAAAACAAAACAAAACAAAAAGACTCATCTATAAGTTACCTTCAAGAGAGTTACTTCAAATATAAGGATGCACACAGATGAAAAGTGAAACGATAGAAAAAGAGAATCCATGAAAATAGAAATGAAAAGAAAGCTGTAGTAGCTATGTTTATATCTGACACAAGAGACTTTAAAACAAAGACCGTAGTAAAAGAGAAGTATGTAATGATAAAGTCTCAGTCCAAAAAGAGGATATAGGGGCGCCTGGGTGGCGCAGTCGGTTAAGCGTCCGACTTCAGCCAGGTCACGATCTCGCGGTCCGTGAGTTCGAGCCCCGCGTCGGGCTCTGGGCTGATGGCTCAGAGCCTGGAGCCTGGAGCCTGCTTCCGATTCTGTGTCTCCCTCTCTCTCTGCCCCTCCCCCATTCATGCTCTGTCTCTCTCTGTCCCAAAAATAAATAAATAAAAAAAGAGGATATAACATTTGAAAATATTTTATGTACCCAACATAAGAATACCTAAGTATATAAAGCAAACATTAACAGCCCTAAAGGGAGAAATTGTTACCAATACAACAACAGTAGGGGGTTATAATATCACACTTACATCAATGGATACATCATCCAGATGGAAAATCAGTAAGGAAACACTGGCTTTAGACAACACATTAGACCAAATGGTCTATATAGGTGATATGAATAGACATAGATAGATATAGATAGATACAGATATAGATAGATAGATGATTAGATAGATATAGATATAGATAGATATATATAGACATAGACATAGATATATAAAGAGGGAGAGAGAGCAAGAGACAGCATTCCATCTATAAAGCATCAGAGTACACATTCTTCTCAAATGCACCCAGAACATTCTTCAGGATAGATCATATATTAGGCCACAAAACACGTCTCAATAAATTGAAGAAGATTAGAATATCAAGCATCATCTCTGACCACAATTGTATGTAGCTAGAAATCAATTGCAAGAAAAAAAAATACTAGAAAAACACAAATATCTGGAGGCTAAAGAACATGCTACAAAACAACCAGTGGTTCATTGAAGACATCAAAGGGGAAATAAAAAAATACCTTGAGATAAATGAAAATGGAAGTACAACAATCCACAATCTGTAAGACGTAGCAAAAACAGTTCTAACAGGAAAGTTCATTGTGATACACGCCTGCCTCAAAAAAAAGAAAAAAAGAAAAAGAAAAGAAAAAAAGAAAAATCTCATATAAACAAAATAACTTAATACCTAAAAGAACTAGAAAAAGAACAAAGCCCAAAGGAAGATAATAATAAAGATCAGAGTGGAAATAAATGTAATAGAGACTAAAAAAACACAATAGAAAAGATCAATAAAACTAAAAGCCAGTTCTTAAAAAAAAAATGATAAAATTTAGCTAGCTCCCCCCCAAGAGAAAAAGAGAGAAAAGACTTAAATAAAATCAGAAAGGAGAGAGAAGTTACAACTGATACCACAGAATCACAGAGGATCATATGGGGCTACTGTGAACAATTTTGCGAATAATTATGCACCAACCAATTGGACAACAAAGAAAAAACGGATAATTCATAGAAACATACAATCTTCCAAGATGAATCATGAAGAGATAGAATATGTGAACAGACTGATTACTAGTAAGAAGATTGAATCAGTAATATAAAACCAAAATCCAGGAGCCAGTCAGCTTCACTATTGAATTCTACCAAAAACTTAAGTAAGATTTAATGCCTGTGCTTTTCAAACTCTTCCAAATAATTGAAGAGAAAGGAATGTTTCCAGGCATTCCAGCGTGGCTCAGTAGGTTAAGCATCTGACTCTTGACTTTGGCTCAGGTCATGATCTCACGGTTTGTGAGTTTCAACCCTGCATCAGGCTCTAGGCAAACAGTGCAGAGTCTGCTTGGGATTCTCTTTCTCTCCCTCTCTCCCCCCCTTCCATTCTCTCTCTCTCTTGCTCTCTTTCAAGATAAATAAATAAGTAAATAGATAAATAAATAAAATTGAAGAAAAGGAAATATTTCCAAATTCATCTTACAATGCCAGCATTACTCTGATACTAAACCCAGAGAAGGACATCACACACACACACACACACACACACACACACAGACACACATTACAGGCTAAAATCAGTGATGAATACATGTAAAAATTATCAACAAATTATTAGCAAACCTAATTCAACAATATATTAAAAGGATCATATATCATGATCAAGTGTAATTTACTTTAGGCATGCAAGGATGATTCAACATCCACGAATCAACCAACATGGTATATACCACATTCACAAAATGTAAGATAAAGGTCATACGATCATCTCCGTAGACACATGATAAGTTTTTGGCAAAATTCAACATCCACTCATGATAAAAACTCTCAACAAAGTGTGTATAGAGGAAATACGTCTCAACATATCAAAGTCTGTATATGACAAACCCACTCACTGCTAATATCATATTCAATAGCTGAAAGCTTTTCCTCTAAGATCAGGAAGAAGACAAGGATGCCCACTATCCCCACTTTTATTAAATATACTGAAAGTCCTAACCAGAACAATTTGGCAAGAAAAAGAAGTAAAAGACATCCAAATTGGAAAGGAAGAAGTAAAACCATCTCTAGGTGGAGAGGGCATGATACTATATACAGAAAACTCTAAGGACTACACACACAAACAGACACTCACACACACACACACACACACACACACACACACGCACACACACACCCTGTTAGAGCTAGTAAATGAATTCAGTAAAGTTGCAGGATACAAAATTGATATATAGATATATGTTTAATTTCTATACATTAGTAAGAAACTATCAGAGAAATTTTCTAAAATCCCCATTTACAAAAGCATCCAAAAAAAAAAAAACCTGGGAATAAATTTAACCCAGGAGGTATAAGACCTATACACTGAAAATTATAAGGAATTGATGAAGGAAATTGAAAAAGTCACAAATAAATGGAAACCTATTTCATATTCATGGATTGAAGAATTAACATTGTTGAAATGTCCCTACAATTCAAAGTAATCTACAGATTCAATGCAATCTCTATCAAAATTCCAATGGCATTTTTCACAGAACTAGAACAAGTAATTCTAAAATGTGTATGGAACCACAAAGACCACAAACAGCCAATCATTCTTGAGTAAAAAGAACAAACCTACAGGTATCACATTTTCTGATCAAACTATGGTGGTATTGACATAAAACCAGGTATAGATCAATGGAATGGAATAGAAAGCCCAGAAATAAACACACACACACACACACACACACACACACACACACACACACTTAATCAATGACAAAGAAGCCAAAAAAATACCATGGAGAGAGGACAGTCTCTTTAATAAATGGTTTTGGCAAAACTGGACAGCCGCATGCAGAAGAATGAAACTTGATCCACTGTCTTATACTATATACATAAATTAACTCAAAATAAGTAATAGATTTTAATTTAAAACCTGAAACCATAGAACTAGAAGAAAACATATGTAGTGAACTCTTTGACATCAGTCTTGGGATTCAACTTTTGGATCCTACTTTAAAAGCAAAGGCAGTAAAAGCAAAATAAACAAATGGGACTACATCAATCTAAAAAGCTTCTGCACACCAAGCAAAACCATCAGCAAAATTATAAGACAACCTGTTAAATGAGAGAAATTATTTACAAGTTTCATATGTAATAAGGAGTTAATACCTAAACTATATAAAGAAATTGAACAACTCAATAGCAACATCCATCTGATTCATGAAAAGGGCAGAGGATCTAAATAGATATTTTTCCGGAGAAGACATACAGAGGCCAACAGGCACATCAAAAGATGTTCAACATTATTAATTATCAAGGAGATGCAAATTAAAAGCCCAATGATATATTACCTCACACCTATTGGAATGGCTATTATCAAAAAAACAAGAAACAACAAATACTGGACAAAATGTGAAGAAAAGACTAATCTTGTACATAATTGGTGGAAAATAACATTGATGCAGCCAGTGTGGAAAACAGTATGAAGTTTCCTTAAAACTTAAATATAAAGGACCATATGATCTAGTTATTCTACTTCCAAGTAGTTATCTGAAACAAATGAAAACACTAATTTGAAAAGATATGTGCCCCCCTATGTTCATTGCACACAATAGCCAAGATATGGAAACAACCTAAGCATCTATCACAGATGAGTGGATAAAGAGGATGTGTAATACATGCATACATATTATGCAACCATAAAAAAATAAAATAAAATCCTACCATTTGTAACAACATAGATGGACCTTGAGAGTATTATGCCAAGTGAAATAAGACAATTAAAGACAAATACTTTATGTCTTCATTCATGTGGACTTTAAGAAACAAAACAAAACTCATAGATACAGGGAACAAATCAATGGTTATCAGGGGAAGGTGGTTGGGGGTAGATGCAATAGGTTCTGAAGTACGTTAATGGTATGATGATGGATGGTAACTAGACTTATTGTGGTAATCATTTTGTCGTCTGTACAAATATTACATTACTAAGTTGCACACCTGAAACTAATATAGTGTTATATACTAATTTTGCCTCAAAAAATAATATAAAAAATAATACAGTGCTATAATGATCATTAACCCAACTGCTAAACAAAATGAGGAGAAAAAGCTCTAATATAAAGCTAATTTAGGAATGCCTAGAAGACAAAAATTGAAATAGTATAAAAAAGATTTAGTCATATCCCACAAGTGAAAAATATCTATGTAGCTATTTTAATTCTTGCTGTTGGGTTTTTATATTGTTACTGGGCACCAGAACCAGATTATGTTCCATACAAATGATACTTGGATATGCTGTAGATCCAGGAGGGCTGGAGTCCCAGTTAGCCTGACATTTGAGAATGTAAACTAACTTTAGCTGAGACTGTGTGTGAACAGTTGCCAATGAAAGTACACAGTCAATTCATCCATGAGTATATTATCAAGGTCCATGTGTATTTTAATGTTCAGTCAAGTTCATGTATCAGAAAGTGTATTATACACATAGTTTTGAATGGATTCGTGGCTGTATCAGATAAAACAGTATGTGACTCACTCTATATGTCATCTTTTATTATATATATATATATATATATATATATATATATATACCACCACGTGTTGTCTTAATAATTCAGCAGTAGGTCCTATATTAGGCATGAAACCATATTTCTGAGATACTCTAAAAGTCATCTTGCGAGAGTCACTGATTTCATAGACAAGGTTTTTATTTATGAAAAACATACAATTAAGATTGTATAGCAATAACTAGAAGAACTGTATATAGAACTAGATATTTTCTCCATAATTATATTTATGTGAGGTATGGCATATGAAATCAACAAATATGCAAAGCAGTTGGAACGTTCCTTAGTGAGACAGCATTTGTACAGTCACTCCTTGAAACCCAAATAACTTGTAAACATAAAGATAGCAACTGTATGTATATTAAAATTTGCAGATAGCTTTCCATGCATGTAAGAATTGATTAGGTATGGTCTTTTGATGGAAGAGCTTTCTGGTTCAGTGTCTCTTCCCTAGAATTTCCTTGTTGAGTCTTCCTCATCGGGGCATGCTGTCTCTGTTTCTCCTTCCTGTATTTATTTTCCAGTCTAGGCTCCCTAATTCCAACTTCTTTCATGATTCACTCTTCTTCCATTCTTCTACTACCTTCTTCCTCTGAAATTACTCTTCCTCCTTGATAGCTTTTTTACTCACTAAACATTTGGGGACTTGCTCAGCATTGTGTGTACTTTGAATTATCAGAGAGTTCAGGCTCGTATGCAATTTCTGGAACTTTGTAATAGATTCCTAATTTGTCAGCCCTACTTCAGCCCTACCTACATGCAACACTCTCTATATGGACACATTTTTAAAACTTAACTCAAACTAGTTCAGTTCTCCTGGCAAACTTTAGTGTTTCCCACTTTTCACAGCATATTTTTTTTCAAATTTGATCACATCACATAAAGCCCTCCAATTGTCTTATCTCTACCTCTTTGGCCTTATCTCCCAGACAAGCACCCCCTGGTAATTTTTATTTATTATGGCTTGTATAAGCCTGTGGGACTAGTTCAATCCAATTATCCATAGCATTGTCCCCTGAGAAAATAGATCAAGTGTTCTAAAAAAAAAGTGACTTACAAATCACTTTTACTAAGTTCTATATGCAGGACTATTTTTTAAACTTTAACTTGTATCCACTAAGTATCATATGTCTAAGAATTCTAGGACTTTTTAGGGCCTCCACATCTATAATGGGAATTTTTCCCCTGATCAAAAAACATTTTGAACATGTCCTAATATTATATATTACTATGATGAGAATGGTAAGAAATTCCAATTCCATCTATGGAAATTTACATTCCAACAGCAATTGTAAAATTTCAAAACTTTAATTACTTTTTATGATGTGTGGTGTATCTATAAAATTTTTCAAAGTAGAAATAACTATTCCTACAACCCTCTTAGAATAAGAAAAAAAGAAAATCAGAACCTTTAAACACTGAAGAAGAAATATTCATAAGGTGTTTATTACCACAAAGAATAATTTTAAAAACTATATACAAATTAAAACCATAAAATTGAATCCTCAAACAAATTTGATTTAAAAGGCAGATCAATATTTAAATTCCTAAACACCACTCTATTTCATACTTTTAGTATTAAGATAACATTGAAACCTGAATTGAATTTAGCTTCTTCCTGGTAAAATAGAATAACAGAAATTTGTTATTTAAAATAAGAACTGGGAAAAAGTGTTTAAGTCAACAAAAATCCTATATTACATGCATATATGAAGCCAAATAAAAAGTTATATAAATATCCTTTTCAAAATAAAATGCTAGCTTAAATATATAATTGTATGAGGTGCATCTGGAGAGACTTGTTCAGACCATATTCAAAATATGATAAACCATGGCTTAACCCAAGAGGATAAAGAAAAGTCTCTCTAAATTCCTGTATGTTAGACAACAGCTTAGACTGCCTGCTTATTTGTTACACATCCACCCAAATCGAACTAAATAAATCTCTTTTAATAGCACAGTTTGATAACAGTTCTGACAAAGAAAACTGCCATCGGCAACTACTAGCTGCCAAAGAATACTGCATTATTATAAGGTATTGGCCAAAGATATGGAATCACAGAGAAGCAATTAATTAGTCTCATATGTCTGTTTCTATTTTAATGCTAGAATTAACCATTTGATTGACTGATTTTATTAAAATACAACATTCATAAAATAGCTTCAACTGAAGTCTTGGGACTTTCTTGCATATGAGTGCTGGCTTCTTTTTCAGTAAGGAGGCCCAAGATTATCCCATTATATCCAAATTCATTCAAACTTCAGCCAACCCAGATATCCCTCTGAGCTTCAGCCTCAAGTATTCATTTATTCAGCAAATATCCACAGACAGCTACTATGTGCCAGGCATTATGTTAGGCACCAGAGACATGTTATCAGCATTTGCCCGGGAAAATTTATGTTAAAAGCTATCCCAAGGGGCGCCTGGGTGGCGCAGTTGGTTAAGCGTCCGACTTCAGCCAGGTCACGATCTCACGGTCCGTGAGTTCGAGCCCCACGTCAGGCTCTGGGCTGATGGCTCGGAGCCTGGAGCCTGTTTCCGAGTCTGTGTCTCCCTCTCTCTCTGCCCCTCCCCCGTTCATGCTCTGTCTCTCTCTGTCCCAAAAATAAATAAAAAAACGTTGAAAAAAAAAAAAAAAAAAAAAAAAAAAAAAAAGCTATCCCGAGTAAAATGTTTCAGGGACCGATTTATCTTGAGAAATGTTGCATGTTCTGCTATGCTCTCAAATAATCAGAGCCTATCTTTTTTAATTTTGAAATCCTTGCAAGAGTGTATAGTTAAAAACAAAACCACACATATTAGAATGGCAACAATCTAAAACAATGGCAACACCAAATCCTGGACTATCATTCATTGCTGGTAGAAATTCAAAGTGGTCCAGGGGTGCCTTGGTGGCTCAGTCGGTTAAGCAATCTGACTCTTGATATCAGTTCAGGTCATGGTCCCAGGGTGGTAAAATCAAGCCCACCTCGAGGTGAGTGTGGAGTCTGCTTAAGATTCTCTTTCTCTCTCCCTCTGCCCCACTCCCCCACTCTCGCTCTCTCTCCCTCTCTTTAAAAAAATAATGCAAAGTGATTCAGCCATTTTGGAAGACCATTTGGCGGTTTCTTATAAAACTAAACATAGTCTTACCATGCAATTCAGCAGTTGCATTCCTTGGTATTTATCCAAATAAATTGAAAATTTATGTCTACACAAAAACCCAAACATGCATGTTTAGAGATGCTTTATTCATAATTGCCAAACTTGGAAGCAACCAAGATGTCTTTCAGTAGGTGAATGGATAAACTGTGGTACATCCAGACAATGAAATATTATTCAGTACTAAAAAGAAATAAGGTACCAAGTCATAAAAAGACATGGGATTTGAAATACATAAATAAGTAAAAGAAGCAAATCTGAAAAAGCTACATATTTGTATGATTCAAATGGCACAACATTCTGGGAAAGGCAATATTCTAGAAAAGGTGAAACTATGGAAATAATAGAATGATTAGCGGTTACTAGGGGTTAGTCAGGAGGGAAGGATAGTTAGGGAGGGCTTAGAGGGTTTTTTAAGGCAGTGAAACAATTCTGTATGATACTATAACGGTAAACACATGTCTTATACATTTGTCAAAATCTACTGAATATATAGCACCAAGAGAAACCCTAAAGTTAAGTTAGAACTCTGGGTGATATGTCATGTACATTCATCAGCTCTAACAAATGTACCACCCTGGTGGGGGTACATTGATAGTGGAAGAGGCTGTGCATGTGTGGGGAAATCCCTGTCTCTTCTCAATTTTTCTATGAACCTAAGGTGCTGTAAAAAGTAAAATCTACTAAAAAAAACCTTTTGTTTTACTTGATTATGTGACTTGTGTGTCAAGAAATTATTACTATTTCTTTGTGGGATGAATAATCTCCACACATTTCAAAAACACTTAGCCCCTATGATACAAAATGAATCAACAGTTTAGTAAAGTAATTAAAACACTCAGAAATAACAGTTTCCAAAACAACCTACAAGGAAACAAAAGCTACTATAACCAGTTATTTTGGCGGGTTGACTCAATCAAGGAAATCGGATTTCATCTTGTATTCTCAGTAGATAAATCGGTAATAATCTTGACTCATATTTTAAGCAAAAACTCAGTTTTAACAAACATTTTCCTTTGAAGTCAAGATTTGCAACAATATAGGTGATACTCTCATTAATTCACTTATTTCATTTTTTTTTTTTTTTTAGCTCCAACTCTATGTTGGCGAACTTTTTCTGCTAGGGGCAACGAGTAAATAATTTAAGATTTGGATGCTACCGTGGTCTCTGTCACAACTCAGTTCTGCCATTGTAATGCAAAATGCAGTCACAGAAAACCTGCAAATGAATGGAGAAAGCTTGTGCCAATAAAACTTTATTTATAAAACAGGAAGCAGGCCAAATTTTTGCTACTCCTGGCTAGCTGATAAGGATAAAAATTTGAAAATTACTGCCTTAAGGAAGTTAGAATCTCATGAAGGAAATATATGTTTGTATTTCATTTTAACTCTTGTTTTATGGAATTGTAAAAGAGGAACGATTGACCAATGAAAGAAAATGCACAAGTGAGACCTTTTTTTTTTTTTTTTCTCATGCTTCCTGGGTGAAGAGTGCCTTATCATAGCACAGGTTGCTATTTTGTTAAATATTTGGTTGCTCAAAAGAAGATCTGTCCTCTTCTTTACATATTATTCTGGAACGTATGGGATTACAGATGATGTTCATTAAGAACTCACCCACGCACCTCCTACTTTCTTTAACAACTTATGGCAGAGATATATCAGAAGATATGATGGAAGGGTGTGTGGGAGAGTCAGTAATTATACTTAGCCAAGGAAACCCACCACAAAAGGCAAAACCTGCTATTGAAAAGTAACAAGGCTGCAAAACAGAACAACCAACAATGAGGCCTAGAGGTAAAACAACAGTAAGAGGGAAGAGCATGTGATATCCTCCAGGGGAAGACAAAAGGGATTATAGCATATCTCACATTAAGAGTCTCCCCTGGGGAGACTCAACCCCAACTGGTCTTGGTTGTGAGGTCATCACTTCCAAGATTTGGCCTTCCTAGTTTTCTTAAAGTCAGGGTAACACTGGAGACTTGGGAAATTAACTATCAGAAAGTGAGGGATATTTAAAAAAAAAAAGCTTATCTTTGTTTTGTTTTAGAGGGTTTTTTAAGCCTTAAGAGTTAATTGTGTCTGAGGCACTGATAATGAGTTTGAGGTGAACATAGAAATTAAGACTTTAAAAGATAAAAGTCTAAGCCCTTCTTCCATGCCTGGTGGGTCACCCATCAACGGTAGGGTGACAGGCACTAATGCAGGTGGTATGGGTTAGTTTTGGGCCTCCCACCATCTCTGGAGTGGGAATCTGGCTCTTGTTTCCCTAGAATCTGCAGTCACTTCAGAGCTTTTGAGTCGACTCAGCCCGGACCTCCACAGGCCTGCAAATCAAGATTCTGCCCCATCTGTTTCCATAGGAAAGATTATCAGTTCTAACAAGCCCCATTGCTCTTTCCCATGCACATGGACACTTCCTAGCAAGACCTGTTGGTTAGTTGTATATCTTTGGCATTTTTTTATGGTACCAGGTGACTGTAAAGGCCAGGACATTTGTTGTGACTGGCACCCAATATTTGATTTTCTCTTTTAAAATTATGCCATGGAAATTAAGATCTGGGAGTGTTCTATTCCCCATTACTTTAATACCTCCCTCCTTCCAGATTTGCTATACCTACTGCACTTCAACCTGAGGGTGCTCTGGACTTCCCCTTCTTGGTCCTTACTAGAGACCTCCTTCAGCAGGTTGTACACACCTCTGTCTAAGCTGTGGCCCCTTCCAGGCATTTGGCTTTATCAGTGCATAACATGAACCAAGCTTTTCACTTCTGTGGAACACAAGTGACTACCTTCTACCCTTTTGCTTCCCCTTTATTTTAATATACTATGAGCCATTGAATAAGAACTTGCTAATGACCAGCATGATATCATCATAGTCTGGTTCCAGGGATATGAGCGCTTCTTTCTGAGCATGGAAGTTATTTAACATTGGAAATGGTTTCCTCTGAACATCAGGTCTTGGGTATAAGAACAATTAAAACTAGTAGACCTCCCTCCTCTTTCCCTGTTAAAAGAAAATACCCCTGTATTTATCAAGGTCCTTATCTACCCCCTTGCGCAAGAGTTCACAGTACAGTGTTTGTTTTTTTAGAAGCCCCATTTGCACAGATTTTCAGTGACTCAGAATGCTCTACTGTCTTTTCTTTAAGAAAGACTTGAAATAGGGGCACCTGGGTGGCTCAGTCAATAAGTCTCTGGGTTTCAGCTCAAGTCATGATCTCATGGTTCACCCTGCATCAGGCTCTGTGCTGACAAAGCAGAACCTTCTTGGAGATTCTCTCTTTCCTCTCTCTCTCTGCCCCTCGCCCGATCACACCCATGTGCTCTCTGTTTCTCTCTCTGTCTCTCTGTTTCTCTGTCTCTCTCTCTATCTCTCAAAATAAATAAATAAATAATTTAAATACAAAAGAAAAAAAGATTGAAATACACTCCAATTGTGCCTCCTTCCTCCCTTGCAACTCCTGCCTGTGTTTGTATGGAAACCTAAACCACTCTGAGATGGACATATTGTCTGTAAACCCCAGGGTAACTGTCAAGCCATGATCCAGACTTCAGGTTGTTCTCTATAAAATGCAAAATAAATGTTTCTATTAACAATGAAACAAACAAACAAAAAAGATTTCCTAGGGAAAGTAGTCCAAAGTCCCTTCGGCTGGATGACCTGTTAAAATAGATCACAGAACTGACTAAAGCTTTGAACAGGAGTCTGAACTTCAGGTTTCTCAACAAGCATTTATGGGACATTGACATGATGGTTAATTTTGTGTGTCAAGATGACTGGGCACAGGGATGCCTAGATAGCTGGTAAAACATCATTTCTGAGTATGTCTGTGAGGGTGTTTCTGGAAAGAAGCAGCATTTGAATAGGTAGACTAAATACAAATGATTGTCCTCACCGGTGTTAGTAAGCATCATCCATTTTGTTACTGGATGTTACCTGAATGGGGAAAAAAAAAAAAAGGAAAACTTGTTTTTTTTTCATCTGGGACATCTATTTGCTCTCACCCTTGGATATCAACGCTCCTGATTCTTGGACCTTCAGATTTGGACGGGAACTACACCACTGGCTTTCCTGGGTCTCTTGTTTACAGATAGCTGAACATGGGGATTTTCAGCCTCTATAATTGTGTGAGTGAATCCCTCATAATGAATATCTATCTATCATCTATCTATCTATCATCTCTCTATCTATCTTGTTGGTTCTATTTCTTTTTCTTTTTTTAATGTTTATTTATTTTTGAGAGAGAGACAGAGACACAGAGTTTGTGAGCAGGGGAGAAGCAGAGAGAGAGAGAGAGAGGAAGGCACAGAATCTGAAGCAGTTTCCGGGCTCTGAGCTGTCAGCACAGAGCCTGATGTGAGGCTTGAACTCACAAACCATGAGATTATGACTGAGCTGAAGTCTGCTGCTCAACCGACTGAGCCACCCAGGCACCCCTTGTTGGTTCTATTTCTTTACAGAATCTTGACTAATACAACTGAGTATGTTTATATTGCCACTAATAGTTGCTGTGGGTTATAGAAGAGAGAGTAAATAATTCAATTTCAGAAATCTTTAAGTTGGGGGTATAGGATATATAAATAGATATAGATATGAGTGTTAAGCAGTTACATAATGTAACCCACAAATCCCATCTTCTAGAAAATGTTTTTTAAACATAATAGTACCATTGTACAAATCAAAGAGAAGATAAAAATTAAATACCATTTTAGTGTATTTTTTGAGAGCTCAATTGGCAATTAAGTTTGAATATGTGAATATTTAGAAAGTATATGGTTCAATTGAGACTGAAGGGACGGGAATGAGAATGAGAATATACTTCATCATTTCAAGTTCAGGAAATTCTTGTTCTCATATTTTACTAATTTATTATGTTATGTTCAATAAACCCCTAAGCATCAGTTCTTCAGGCTCATTCTATGGTTTTCTACCCCAAGCACGATGAATGCCTTACTAGTTTTACCACCATCTAGTGGTAAGACCAAGTGATTGAAAGTAAACTCTGAATAGAAGAATGTAAGTATAGATGAGATACATTCCACTTCAACTTTACAACCATATAGCTGATAATACTCGTTTCAGGTTCTTAGTACATTATTGAAGCAGACAGGGTGATAAACTTTGTAAGTGAGAGGTTTAAAACAAAACTTTAAGGAGATATTTTATTTTTTTAAAAAACTGATTATTTATATCCTCAAAGAAACCTCAAAAGAGTACCTGGGGGCACCCGGTGGTTCAGTCGATTGAGCTTCCGACTTTGGCTCAGGTCATGATCTCACAGTTCATGATATCGAGCCCCCTGTTGGGCTCTGTGCTGACAGCTCAGAGCCTGGATCCTGCTTCAGATTCTGTGTCTCCCTCTCTCTCTGCCCCATCCCCACGCATGCTCGGTCTCTTTCTGTCTTAAAAATAAATAAAACATTTAAAAAATTTTTTAAAAAAGAAAAAAAGAGCAGGTCTTAAATGCAGGAGGTTTTTTTTTTCTCTGAAAGGAGGTGGAGAGAATAATCTCACTCTAATTGTGGATAAATTGTGAGACGACAGAATACAGATGGATGGTAAATAGCGGATCTAACCAATGGCAAAGCTAGAGTTCAGAACTGGATTGCA
This sequence comes from Prionailurus viverrinus, assembly GCF_022837055.1. Taxonomy (NCBI): domain Eukaryota; kingdom Metazoa; phylum Chordata; class Mammalia; order Carnivora; family Felidae; genus Prionailurus; species Prionailurus viverrinus. Next base: position 180,571,512 of record NC_062564.1, read on the forward strand.
AAAGTTAATCTAAACCAGTGGTTTTGCTAACAGGAATTGAGCCAACATTTTTCTGTGTTTTCTTAAGAGGAATCTTCAGCTAAAATAATCAGGGAAGGTGTCATATGATGCTCCATTATGTACATGACTATAGATACTATTAATATCAAAAGAAAATTTTAAAAATAAAAATTAAGAGTGATTACAGTAATAAAAGAGGGATAGAATTGGTTTTATTTGTTTTTTTGTTTTGTTTTGTTTTGTTTTTTGAGAGGAAAGCTTTAATATTCATCTGAAGTAGCGATGATAAAATGCTTCTGGAAACACTGTAGGAGCAAGATGACCTAATGTTAGTCTCTCTTCAGACAAAACAGAGTCAGGAAAACAGGTGTTAAGGCACCTTGTGCACACTGATACCAAGTACAAGTTCATTGATAGAATTATGTTGCCTCTGAGAAAATACCAATTAACATGGAAAACAAAATTATTGTAAATGAAGTAATTAATGTGTGCAAAACATAAAAACCTAAAATGGAAGCTCTGAAAAACACTTTAGAAATCATTTAATCCAGTTCTCTCATTTTTCAAATAAAAAAAAATGAGGGAGCTAATTCTCCTCAATTTTTTTCAATTGTCAACATTTGACCTAGATCAAACGTGTGAAACTTTGCAGACCTATATGAAAGAATTACTGTTGCATCTATGTCCCCATTAGTCTCTACATGGTCCTAACCAGTTGTTTGTAATAGCTGTGAAAACAACCCAGATGTCCGTTGTTCTTACCTTCTCATACACTTTCATCTTTTCCATCTGTTCGCGTACCCACTTCTACCTAGATAGAGTTCAACGCAGCATGAGTTGTCTTAGGAGAACTTACACAAACAAAAATCTTAGTGAGAACTATTCACTGCGTCCATTCAATTAACAAATATTTACTTGCCATCTTCTAAATGCCAAGCACTATATTAGGTGCTGGGGATAAATAATCAGCAAAAAGATCAATGGGCTTTGCCCAGATCTTGTAATATAAGGGAGGAGAAAGACTAATGGAATAAGCAAGAGACCAAACCATATAAAACATTACTTCAGTGGATAATTAATGTGGTTGTGGAAAGCAAAGAATGCTTCCCTATGAAATTAAGATTTAGCTGAGATTCAAGGAAAGAGTCTGAGTTAATTTAATTTAATGTAATGTAATTTAATTTAACTTTATTTTAAAGTTTATTTCTTTTGAGGGGTGCCAGGTCACTCAGGTGGTTAAGCTCCGACTTCAGCTCACGGTTCATGGGTTGGAGCCCTGCTTTGGGCTCTCTGCTGACAGCTCAGAGCCCGGAGCTTGCTTCAGATTCTGTGTCTCCCTCTCTCTCTGCCTCTCCCTTGCCTGTTCTCTGTCTCTTTCTACCTCTCAAAAATAAATAAACGTTATTGTTTTAATGTTTATTTATTTTGAGAGAGAGCACGTGAGTGGGGGAGGGGCAGAGGGAGGCGAGAGAGAATCCCAAGCAGGCTCTGCACTGAAAGCACAGAGTTAAATTTAAGAGCTGGTGTACATGTTGGTATACATACAATCAAAATGTATAGTTTGGAGAACTGAAAGGAGGCTTACAGACAGTACGTTTTTCTTAAGTAAGAGTAAGATCACTCCCACTACAGAATGGAAAACTCTTTGGAAAGATTCCACAGAGGATATACACTCACCACTTAGGGATGGATAATTAAGCATGGTATACTCTCAATGAAATATGTGTCAGTCAAAATAAATGGGCTATTGGAGACATAGAGAAATATGATTGTATTGCTTTAACAATATATTAGTGGAAAATTATTTCAATATAACATTCCTCTTTGCATCTTTTTAGAATTCATTAAAAATGATTAGCTCACTGGCTGTACAGAAATGGGCCCCAGGTGAGATTTGGCCAACAGGCAAAATCTACACACGTGTACAAACGCACACACACTGGGCTTCATGATAGTAGTTACCTCGGGTTGAAAGAAAGGTGGGATGGGGAAAAGACCATAGATAGATGTAAAATGTGTTAGTGCTTTAGCTCTTGAGTTGAATGATGAATTGGAGTTTATGATATTAAAGATTAAAAAATACAAAAAGAGAAGGCCATTCACAGACTAATAATGATATTATATTTAAAACTTTAAAAACACACGTCGTAAAATTCAGTTGAAATGCCTTAAAAGTCAACCATACAACAAAGATGAGAGAGAGGGAGAGGGAAAGACAGAGAGCAAAAATTAAAACACGGAGCACTAATATTGGGCTGGGTTGAGGCTGGCAAATTCTTAAAGGCCATATCCTGAATCATGAGTGAGTTGTGTGGGTCTTTATGTATGTATGTATATGATGGATGGGTGGATGGATTTATAAATTAAGGTTTGCTTTGAATTCTTTTTTGGGGATGGTGGGGGAGGAGTGACACGAAAAGTTTGCTTTTCTATAAGATCGCTCCCACTATACTATGGAAAATTCTGGAAAGAACCAACAGAGGATATAAACCCACTATTTAGGAAGCTATAGATGAACCCAAAGTAGTTTTGATAGTATCTGAGGTAGCATCATAATTGTGGAAATGGGGGGAATTAAGCTCACCTTTAAAATATGTAAAAGGTAACAGATAAAGTTTATAAACTAACAGAACATGCACATTGAAGGCAAAAAGGTTTCAAGAAGGACTGTTAATTTTTATGGAACCTGGAAAATTAGATACTTTTTAGAGCTAGGTTTAGGGAGTAATTTATTTATTCGACAATTTATTAAACATTTATTAAATACTGATTTGTGAGTCACCATTGTTCTAGGTACCAAGATACTAATTTAAACAAGAGCTGCAAATTTCCAGCTTTCGTACAGTTTCCACTTTAGTGAGAAGAGCCAGGTAGCAAAGAAACATGCAAGCGGATAAATAAGGTCGTTTAAATTCTACATTCTGTAGAGGAAATAAAACAACAAGATGAAATAGAGAGTAATGGGGGAGGCGATGAAGCTATTTTAAACAGGAGATTCACAGATTTCTCTGAGAATGACACTTCAGCAGAGACCAGAATAGTAACGTCATGAGTTTTGGTTTTAGATAATGTTCTCCTTGAGGGATCTTTGAGCTATTCAAGTAAAGATGAGAATGATCCAGTAAAGGAGACAGAAAAGCAGTCATGTAAGAAGAGATGCACTGCCTCTATAGGGGAGATAAGGAGGGATTAACCTTTCACGTCCCCTAATATCCAAGTTTAATTTATACACATTATCACCTTCCTGTTTCTAACATAGATTTGTGAAATTTGGTAAAGGTGAATACAAAATGCCCAATTAAATTTGGATTTCACCTGAATATGGATAGTATGCATGGATGTATGTATATTCACACACCACTTGGACATACTTGTACATAAAAGATTTAATAATTATCTGAAATTCTAATTTAATTGTGCATCTTGTATTTATCTAGCATCCTTATTCCAAGAAGTACTCAGCTTTCCTAACTTCCTTCTTCCATCCACCTCTCTCTCTCTTCTTCCCTTTACCCTCCCTTCCCTTCCTCTTTTCCTGCCTTTCTTCTTCCCAGATTTTCCACTGGAGACTTTAAAATCCTCACTTCTGTACTGAATAGAGCAGTGCGGTTCTGTCCCTTCCTGTCTTTTCTAGTATGTGCACAGCTCTCCTTATCAGGAAGTGGATTGTAATAAAAACCAGCCAAGAACTGACTTACCCTGGAAGTCAGATTGGAGTCCAAAACACATGCTCACCTGTGTGTAGGCACAGATCACAATAAACTGCCAGTAGATAGAGTGCAGGAAAGCTATCTGTCTCATTTATCTTCCCTATATTGGATGATAGAAAGCAACTGAAAATATTTTTTTAATTATAAAACACAGGAAATTTGTGAGGTTATATAATATATTATTGACAATATTTATGTAGAAGTGTCTGTTTTCTCAACTTTAAAATGTGAGGGTTTAATACCAATAGTAGTAATAATAATAACAACAGCTAATGTATTGGCTAATTACTACCTTCAAAGCATCATATTAAGCACTCAATATGTATTAACCTAAAAGTTCATCTCACCTTTGAAAATGTGTGGTTTGTTGGTCTCAGCACGATCTCAGATATGACAGACCCTAACTGAGGAGAACTTAGAGGTACATTAATTTTCCTGGATTCCGTTAATAATGTGATGCAATTAAATAATAATATTTAAGTAATTCTAGGCAAAAAGAGGTTTTTTTAGTTGTTTTTTTTTAAATTTTTTTTTAACATTTATTTATTTTTGAGACAGAGAGAGACAGAGCATGAACGGGGGAGGGGCAGAGAGAGAGAGGGAGACACAGAATCTGAAACAGGCTCCAGGCTCTGAGCTGTCAGCACAGAGCCCGACGCGGGGCTCGAACTCACGGACCGCGAGATCATGACCTGAGCTGAAGTCGGCCGCTTAACCGACTGAGCCACCCAGGTGCCCCAAAAAGAGGTTTTAAAGTTACCATGATTGGAGCACCTGACTGGCTCAGTCAGTAGAACATGTAACTCTTTTTCTTTTAATTTTTTTTTTACGTTTATTTATTTTTGAGACAGAGGGAGACAGAGCATGAACGGGGGAGGGGCAGAGAGACAGGGAGACACAGAATCGGAAGCAGGCTCCAGGCTCCAAGCCATCAGCCCAGAGCCCGACGTGGGGCTCGAACTCACGGACCGCGAGATCGTGACTTGAGCTGAAGTCAGACGCTCAACCGACTGAGCCACCCAGGCGCCCCAACATGTAACTCTTAATCCCGGGATGTGAGCACAAGTCTCACATTGGGTGTAGAGATTACTTTAAAACATAAAATGAAGTCTTAAAAAAAAAAAAAAAAACCTAAAATGAAGTTACCATGATCATCATAAAATAAAAGAACATTACTGGGAAAGTTCTTAGCAATTTGTGTTATTTTCTCAGTTAACTCCCAAACTGGTTAAGGAAAACTTCTACAGTGTGTCATAACTTGCCAGTTCTTCTCTGTGAGAGTCATTCACAGACCTAACATTTCCTTTCGTGTGACACAAGGTGTATGGTTCATTGGGTGAAACATCAAACTATGCAGTTGCAGGGGAAAAAATAGGCTCTTCATGGAGGCAGTAAGCTACTTTAGAATTTAAAAACACATGCCTTCTATGTGGTTTATTGGGCTTTACAAATGTTTCATTAAACTGCATTACCCCTGCCATCAGAGGGAGGTGACTATGTTGCAAATATTACAATAGACAGCTATTGAAAGGCCATTGAGCTGAGAAAAGAATGCTGCAATACACAGCATGTGCCATTAAGAGCATGAGGAAATACATATAGCAAATTACATTCAAAAGCGATGATGAAAGCAATGTTGGCATTAGAGTGATTTGAAATGATATGGAGGACATTCCTTTTTGGCTGTCTCTCAAGACAGTCTAGAGCACAATGGAACCTCAAGTTCCTGCGTGCAGTGAGCCACGGGTGAACGTGAAGAGCCATGCAATTAGTTGGTCCAAACTCTGAAAAGGTTACCTTACCCACACCTACCTTTCAAAAGAATTTTGAGCATGTGAAGCCCATTATGTACAGGAACGCCTTATGGAAATAACTTTTTTGTAAGTTCTTCAGGGAGCTTTTGCTGCATACGAGCCCCCTCAAGTTTTAGTAGCTTATAATGTCAAGCATCAGTGGGCTCATGGTTTGCAGGTTGGCTAGGTGTTTCTTCTGCCATAGCGCAGGTTGGATGCTCAACATTGCATATACGGGCATCTGTTGTCAACTGGAGGTTGCTTGGGGTGTCTTCCTGGCCTCTCCCTTGTCCTGGGCCTCAACTGTGACAGCACTGTTTCCCTTGTGTGGTCTCTAATCTTGGGGGGGGGGGCGGTGTTAGCTTGCAATTGTTCCCATTGCAGCAGCAAGGACAACAGAGGGACAAT